>NC_135656.1:107352721-108003721 GCF_964188315.1 Podarcis muralis
CTAATTACCTTTAAGCAACTGTAGGTAAAGCCCTGCCTGAAGCAAGGTGGCAACCCTGCTGACACTGGATCTAGGCTATTTGCAAGATTATCTAGGTTTGCAGGATTATCCCTCTCCCTTTTCAGAAGGGTCAACTGCAGACTCTGTATTTTGCAGGAGGGATTCAATCGCATACTGGAAAATCAGGTTTGTGCAATCATTAAAGCAGAACGAAGTGCTCTTGTGCAACAATCCGTGTTGTTGCTGTTTTTCAAAACAGACTTTCTGGGGTCGGCAAAGTAACAGGGAAATGCACTAAAGTGCAGGATAATACAACATGGAATTAACGCTCAATAAAGAGCGGATACATAGGGACGCGCGTGGCGCTGTGGGTAAAACCTCAGTGCCTAGCCGATCGCATGGTCGGCGGTTCGAATCCCCGCGGCGGGGTGCGCTCCCGTCGTTCGGTCCCAGCGCCTGCCAACCTAGCAGTTTGAAAGCACCCCCGGGTGCAAGTAGATAAATAGGGACCGCTTACCAGCGGGAAGGTAAACGGCGTTCCGTGTGCTGCGCTGGCTCGCCAGATGCAGCTTGTCACGCTGGCCACGTGACCCGGAAGTGTCTGCGGTCAGCGCTGGCTCCCGGCCTCTAGAGTGAGATGAGCGCACAACCCTAGAGTCTGGCAAGACTGGCCCGTACGGGTAGGGGTACCTTTACCTTTTAAAGAGCGGATACAGTACAGCCTCTGTACCGGTAAATCAACATCAATGCTCAGTAATATGAGCAGGCGTTGTCTAGCCATCCAATCAGGATGGCTATTTAACGCGCAGGTTGCCTGAAGGAGCCCTGGGAGAAACCCTTTCTTGCAAATTAGAAGCATTGTAACTTCAACAGGATTTCCGCCCTGGAAATTGCTCTTACCATCAGCCCCACCCACCCCAAACGGCAAGCTCCGCTTCCAAGATATTTGCAGACTGGAATCAGAGCGGCTCCAGTCGGGATCCAACCCGCCCCGCCCCCTTTCCGACCTGCTGAAACGGTTTGCAGCAACTGCTCCACACAGCCGCCTGCGTTGCGCGCAAAAAGCAACCGAAGGGCGCGCGCAGATCCCAAATACCGGGGCTGCAAAGGAGGGAAGATGGGGAAAGTGTCGTGGAACTGAGATCTAGAACGCAATTGTTATCATCGGAAAAGCAGCGCAGTTGGAGGGGGACGAGAGAAAAAAACAGGAGACGCGCAGGACTGCACCCTAACCACGCAAAAGACACGCACCCCAGAAATATGCTATTTACCTCTGCACCACCACTACGGGAGTCGGCTGAGCTGCGTAAACCCCTTGTTCTCGCGCAGCGTCCCTTCACCGCCCGAATCTCGATCCGCCCAGCTGATCCGGCCGCTTTACAGCCGCAGGCGATCACTCCTCGCTCGCTCCAGCCAATGGGAGGCGGTCCCAGAATTGCATCGTTAATCCGGTCTTAAAGGAAAACAAAATTAAAAAATTCCATCCGGTAGCACCTTAGAGACCAACTAAGTTTGTTATTAGTATGCGCTTTCGTGTGCATGCGCAAGGGTGGAGGGAAGAAGTTCAGCGCGCACAGGGGGGGGCGGGGACGTCAGGGGTGGGTCCAGTGGTCCGGGATCTAAGCTTGCTCTCTTAACTCTGTCGAGCGTAGACATTTAAAGTCGCTGATGGGGGAAATCAATTTTACGAGGCAAGACCCTTAGCAAAAGGTTGCTGTGCCGAGCGCGCTCGTAGAATCCTACAGTTGGAAAGGACCATCCTTATTTAGGCATATTCTCAGCCACTCAACTCACTCCCATTTGCCTGTATCTTGGCTTGTGGAAGAGAGCAAAGTTGCTCAGGTGCCCCACAGGGGACGCGGGTGGCGCTGTGGGTTAAATCACAGAGCCTAGGACTTGCCGATCAGAAGGTCGGCGGTTTGAATCTCCGCGACAGGGTGAGCGCCCGTTGCTTGGTCCCTGCTCCTGCTAACCTAGCAGTTTGAAAGCACGTCAAAGTGCAAGTAGATAAATAGGTACCGCTCTGGCAGGAAGGTAAACGGCATTTCCGTGCACTGCTCTGGTTTGCCAAAAGCGGCTTAGTCATGCTGGCCACATGATCCGGAAGCTGTATGCCGGCTCCCTTGGTCAATAAAGCGAGATGAGCGCCGCAACCCCAGAGTCGGTCACGACTGGACCTAGTGGTCAGGGGTCCCTTTACCTTTACCTGGCTTGTGGAAGACAGCAAAGTTGCCCAGGTGCCCCACAGGCTGTGGGAGGTTAACCTGCAGCCCTCCAAACAGTGCAGAACCACAGCTCCCATCATCCCTCAACATTGGCCACATGGCCTGATGGAAGCTGAGGTCCAAAATTTCTGGAGGACAGTGGATTGGAGGTGGTTGGTAAGTTAGAAGAAAAACTGCTCCTTTTTCCTTTTGGGGGATCCAAGAGCCCGTAAAGAGTCCTTAAGTGGGTTCCCTATCGGTAGCAACAGAGGCCAACCAGAGTATGGTGTGTTGTTGTTTAGTCGTTTAGTTGTTTCCGACTCTTCGTGACCCCATGGACCAGAGCACGCCAGGCACTCCTGTCTTCCACTGCCTCCCGCAGTTTAGTCAAGAGAGTATGGTATATTGAGAATCCCCTTCATGGATCACTGTCTTGCCGTGGCAAAGGGGCTTGAATAACTCAGAGAAGCTATGAACTATGCCGAGCAGGGCACCCAAGATGGACAGGACATAGTGGAGAGTTTTGACCAAACATGATCCACCTGGAGGAGGAACCGGCAAGCCACTCCAGTATCCCTGCCAAGAAAACTCCATGGACAAAGACAACAGAGTATGGTATATTGAGAAGCAAAGCAGCTAGTAAGCCTGATCTTTATTAAACTGTTGCAGCAGGGTCCTCACTCCCCATGTGCAGGAGAGAACCCTGAATGATGGTGCGCAAGCCCTTATATAGACTCTTGAAATTGCCCACCCTGTAGCCTAAGACCCCCCCCCCTGAAATGTGCATACATCACAGGAGGCCATCTACAGCAGAAATCCTGTCTGCCAGGATACCTGATAATGGTCACTGATTGCATTACCTGGGCAGTCTGGCCATTCTTTGGCGATGGTTAATGCTTCAGTTCCTGAATCCAGGTCACAGGCTCACCCTATTCATACACAAATATGACCTTAAGACAGGATCTGTAAGCAAAAGACAATGGGGAGGCTTTCCCATTTCCTTCCTCCTTGCAGAGAAATATTTGAGGTCAATTTGGGAGAGTCAAAATGGCTTCTGGATTGCTCTCCTGTACTATTTTGGACACATGGTCTATATACTTATGTATGTGTTTGCCTTGTACATTTATGAACATTTAATTTATATTTGAGACCTTAGAATTCTTGTAACAGGTAGGGGTTACGAGTCTCTCTTGGCGTGAGGGCTGCATTTATGCACATTCTCTCATGCAGATATCAGGATGCATCAAGATAATACTTTGGGAGTTCCAGCCACCCTGGCCCAGGGACAGAACTCTGCCAAAGTTTCTAGTCTACTTCTTCCACCCACACAGGAGAAAGCAGCAAGTGAGCGAGTTATAGTCTGTGGTGGGGGAAGGTGTCATAGGAATTGGCAGGCACATTGCAGCTTAGCCTCACACACTAGCAGGCTACTTTTAAAGTTTTACTTATTACATCCAAAGGTCTGGTTCATGCATTGTTCCATGCAACAGCAAAGAGAACGCAGGTAGATTGCTCTTGCGTGCAAAATACACAATGCAGTTTCGAACATGCAGTCTGAACTTGGATCAAGGGCAGACATGTCCGTCCTGGTCGGTTACATGGCTGAAAGAGATGGAGGAAGAGAAACAACTCACCTCCTCCTAAAAGAGAGGTGGGGTTGACCTAGCTAAGTCTAGGAACAGAACTCGGTGGTCTTAACCCCTTCATGCACTAACTAGCACATATGCATAGCTATGTTTGAATGCAATTTCGCATGGAGTAAAGCTGCTGCTGGCGAGTGGAATGCAGACTACTGGGAAAGGGCATGGGCTGGGACGTTAGACAGGAGCACCCCACATGGCAACATTTTGTTGTAGGTCTCACTCATCGCCGCTTGCAGTGTGCGATGCTCCTACACAAGCCCATGCCCTACAAAGACCAAAGCATACATTTTGTATGCAAGAAAGTTTTATTTGTTTGACATATTTTGCCAAGTATTGCACAAAAGGTATACAAGTACAAACCATCACCACAGAAGAAGAGGAAGAGCTGGATGGGGCTTGAGAGCAAATGAATACATTCAAGATCAGTATAGACAAATCTGTTGATCCTTTTCCACACAGGTGGGTGCTCCAAAAATATTCAGGCTGGCATAGGAGAGGGAGGGCTTGGCTATAGTACCAATCACACACTATGAAGTTTAGCTATGCTTAATAAACCCCTAGGAACAATGACAACAAATAGTTCCTCTGCAAGATCAACTGAAGCTAATTAGATTAGTGCAAGGAGAGATCTGTAACCAGCCTCCCATTCATTCCAGGAGGGGACAGGCAGGAAAGACCTGAGGAGGAGCACCCCCTCTTTCTTGCAAGCCAAATTTACTTTTCTGATTTGTGGCCCAGCTTAACAGCACTATTTAGGCCACTCAAAGAACCATACCCAACATGAAGCTTTCTAAACAACCGTTTGTCCAATCGGCACTTGCAGTGTAAATGACCGGGGATACGGCCACTGTTATCAGCAGGCTGGCATCGGACACAGTGATAGGTCTCTGTATTGCATTGATTCTTCCAAAGCACTCGAACAATAGTTTTAGTAAAATGGAGGGGAAAAATCGCTCCTTGCATGAGAGCACATTTGCTATTTCACACTGTAAGCTTACGGAAAGTGCAACAGTGCTACCCCAAAACCTGTGAGCTAACCATCTGGAGTATTGTGAATTAAAAACCCACTCAGATTATTATGACATTAAAACCCACTAGTGGGATTTGATGCACACGAGAGTTCAATGCGCTGCAATGCTCAAGATCATGTCCAAAAACATTGGCCTCCTTGCCTTTATCCATCATGGTTGAAGTAGAAACCAAGCTGAGAATAGAAGAAGCTAAGAGCTACAAATCTCACATTTGGCTCACATTTCTTACTTGACCCTTGAGTTTTGAAGGCGAGCACACCCTCACTAAGAGGTTTTCCATGCGGCATTTAGGATGAAGCTGGGCAAAAACAGAGAAGCAGGCACCCCTAGAAAAGGAAGCTGTTTACATTTCTATTTCTGGTGGAAGGCTTGAGTTTTATCAGCTGGGCACATTCCAGGCTTGATGACTCGGCATCAAGAGGCTTCTTCAGAGAACCATGAGGCTCTTTGATCAAACTGGGGTTTTTTAATAAGGCTAGATTGAGCTAGATCATGTTTTAAGATAAATCACATCTTCATCCTAGGGAAGAGAGAGACACACAAGCCAGACTGAAATCGTTTCTAACTGCAGCAGTGTTGTTGGTTTTTTTTGTCTGTAAAGATCAGATCTTGAGTACTGAGAATCTTTTGCTTTTGTACCGTACAACAAATTCTCTCTGTAGGTGCTGGAAGAATTGTGGTAGAGCTGAAACTTCAAAATAGGAGAGTCAGGTGCAAGTCAGGTGCTTTGGATGGCAACCAGGTTAGTCACTGGGCTACTTGGATGAGACCGTTCAGGTCCAGTTCGCTTCATTCCCCACTTGGTTGAGTTCTTGGGTGAACTGAGAAATGATGTTCATCTCTTGCTCAATGGCTTGAAGCCTCTCTTCAACGGTGGACAAGGTCTTCTGCAGCCTGTCCATAAGACTCCTCAGTGCATCCTGGTTCATCAAGACCTTGCAGAGAGCTTCTTGGTTCTTCAGGATGGCATCTGTGCAGAGGAAAGAACTTGTTTATATGTCACCGTTCCTCCAAAGCTGCCTTGAGCACTGGAATGATTCTCCACCCAACCCCATTTTATCCTACCCTATTAGGTTGAATGGGACACGGGTGGTGCTGTGGGTTAAACCACAGAGCCTAGGACTTGCCGATCAGAAGGTCGGCGGTTCGAATCCCTGCGATGGGGTGAGCTCCCGTTGCTCGGTCCCTGCTCCTGCCCACCTAGCAGCTCGAAAGCACATCAAAGTGCAAGTAGATAAATAGTACCGCTCCGGCGGGAAGGTAAACGGCGTTTCCGTGTGCTGCTCTGGTTCGCCAGAAGAGGCTTAGTCATGCAGGCCACATGACCCGGAAGCCGTACACTGGCTCCCTCGGCCAATAAAGCGAGATGAGCGCCGCAACCCCAGAGTCGGCCACGACTGGACCTAATGGTCAGGGGTCCCTTTACCTTTATTAGGTTGAATGGGGATATGAATCTGGACCTCCTTGGTCCACCTAGTCCCGGGGTTAGCAACCTTTTTCAGCAGTGGGCCGGTCCACCATCCCTCAGACCATGTTGTGGGCCGGACTATATTTTTTTTGGGGGGGGGTGTGGAAATGATCGAATTCCTATGCCCCACAAATAACCCAGAGATGCATTTTAAATAAAAGCACACATTCTACTTATGTAAAACACACTGATTCCCAGACCGTTCATGGGCCGGATTTAGAAGGCAATTGGGCCAAATCCAGCCCATGGACCTTAGGTTGCCTACCCCTGACCTAATCCAACTACTGCAGACCTGGGCTCTCAAACATAGCTTAAAGCAGCGTCTCCCACCCAGGTGCCCTTCAGGAATTGGTGGGTTGCAACTTCCACCATCCCTGGGCCACTGGACATGCAGGCTGGGCTCGATCAGAGTTGTACAAAACTTCTGGAGGGCACTGGATTGGGGAAGGATAAATTAATACTGGGGTTGCTAATCACCCAAATTGCATGCTTATAAGCAAGCATAGGCAAACTCGGCCCTCCAGATGTTTTGGGACTACAATTTCCACCATCCCTGACCACTGGTCCTGTTAGCTAGGGATGATGGGAGTTGTAGTTCCCAAACATCTGGAGGGCCGAGTTTGCCTGTGCCTGCTTATAAGTATAAACGTGGCCATCTAAAGGCAGGCAGAGGGAGAGGACATTAATTTTACTTAGGTTGCATACACATCACACATTTAAACAACCTAAGGCTACTGGGAGGGACGCGGGTGGCGCTGTGGGTTAAACCACAGAGCCTAGGACTTGCCGATCAGAAGGTCAGCGGTTTGAATCCCCGTGACAGGGTGAGCTCCCGTTGCCCGGTCCCAGCTCCTGCCAACCTAGCAGTTCGAAAGCATGTCAAAGTGCAAGTAGATAAATAGGTACCACTCCAGCGGGAGGATAAACAGCGTTTCCGTGTGCTGCTCTGGTTTGCCAGAAGCAGTTTAGTCATGCTGGCCGCATGACCCTGAAGCTGTACGCCAGCTCCCTTGGCCAATAAAGCGAGATGAGCGCTGCAACCCCAGAGTTGGTCACGACTGGACCTAATGGTCAGGGGTCCCTTTACCTTTACCTAAGGCTACTGGGAGCTGTCATTTGTTAAGGGTGCTGGGAACTGTTGCCCTGTGAGGGGTAACAGTATATCCCAGGTTTCTTGGGCTGGTGGGCAGGATGTGCTTTAGATCTGTAGCGTGTCTGCACCCTTAGCTACACCACTGGAGAAAAGCACAGAATCCGTCGAGCCATTTGGCTTCTAGGTCAGCCAAATCCACATTCACCAGCAGAGAATTCTTACCGAGCTCCCTGCCGCTGCCCAGATGCATCCCAGAGGCTGCCTTTGAAGGAGAAGCTGCCTGCAGTGGCTGCTGTGGTGACAGCGGTGACAGCGGCGGTGGCAGCGGTGAAATTGACGGTGACAGTGGTGACAGCACTGGTTGTAGCTGACTTTGCTGTAGCCCTTCATCAGGGACCTCTTGAGAGCTGTCTTGATGTTCTTGGTACGCAAACACATGCCCTATTTTGGGGAGAGAGAGAAAGCAATCATGGCATGCGTGGGCCCAGCCCAATACTTTATGTGTCCCCAACAGATGATTCTCATTTCAACATTAGTGTTTGGACAGCACCTTTCAGGCTGGCCTTGGGGCATATTAATACACACCTTTTGTCCTCCTGGCAGATGAGAATGACTGGGGGAGCTCAGGAGCAACAGCTGGAGAGATTACCATTACCAGCACCACCTCTGTCGTTACTGCCCCCCTTTGCCTAATAGTAGGCAAATCTAAACCCACGGCATTTCCGTGCGCTGCTCTGGTTCGCCAGAAGCGGCTTAGTCCTGCTGGCCACCTGACCCGGAAGCTGTACACCGGCTGCCTCGGCCAATAAAGCGAGATGAGCACCGCAACCCCAGAGTCGGTCACGACTGGACCTAACGGTCAGGGGTCCCTTTACCTTTACCTAGGGCGGACCATGGCTACTACACATTTGATTTGGGGCTTATCCCTACTGTCGTTTAATGTGGAGAGTAAGTTTTCCAAACCACTGTTAATTCTCTCTTGTCCACGTGACCTTCTCCTCTAAATCCCTGCCTTTCCATATTTTCCGTCCCAGATTTTCTCGTACCTTCTCCTTTTCGGAGTATCCCAGGGTGGATTTGATTTAAATCAAATCAGTTTAAATCATGATTTAAATCACTAGTCAGTAAGACTTGATTTAAATCTTCTTTTTCTTTTACAGAAAGACTCATTCTTGCTGGTATTATCTTAATATTTACAACCAGATGAAGGTTTCATTTTCAGAATAACAAATTTTCAGAGTACCGTATTTTTCGCCCTATAGGACGCACTTTTTCCCCTCCAAAAATGAAGGGGAAATGTGTGTGTGTCCTATGGGGCGAATGCAGGCTTTCGCTAAAGCCTGGAGAGCGAGAGCTCCCGCTGCTTGCGGAGAGTTGCCTGCATGCTGAAGCCTGCGCGCGCTCAGCTCAGCGTGCCCAGGCTTCGCACACCTCTCAGCAAGCAGCGGGAGCGCTCCCACGGCTTGCAGAGAGCTGCCTGTTTGGGGGCTGGGGTGGGGGGAAGCTCGAGCTTCCCCCGCCCCAGCCCCGCGCTTGGGGGGGAAATAATTTTTTTCCCTTTATTTCCCCCCCAAAAAACTAGGTGCACCTTCTGGGACGGTGCGTCCTATAGGGCGAAAAATACGGTACTTTTTACAGTTATATCAAAAATTACTGATTTGGTTATACTATTAGAAATACATTGACAGATAACTATGAAATTATTGTGAGGTTTAATAAGTTAACTGTTTATATTTGGACAACTTTTCTGCTGTACTTTATTGGGAGGAGAAAAATAATCATTTCCTTCATAACAATTTAAACAATTTATAAAACAATTATAGCATATGTATCCATGTTTGTTAACTGATGTGGTTAAACAGTTTTTTGTTTTTTTAAAAAAAGCATTAGACTGAGTTTTAGCACACATGAAAAACTTAAAACAAATCCTTATTTCCTGATGAATAGCTTTTTGACTATAATGTAACTTAAATAGAAAACTATCTTTAGAAAGATTTTCTCTCCAAAAGCATTTTATTTTAAAAATCCAATTTAAATTTTAAAAATCCATTTTTATTTTTAAAAAATCATTGATGTTTATCCACCCTGGAGTATCCCTTGTATGAGAAAATTTGATCTGAGGGTGGGGAAAGGATAGGAAGGCAGCAATTTGGAGAACATCATACAAACAAAGCAGAATTCACATCACATCAAACAGTAAGGACATCCCTGAGTCCTCTGGCTCTCCTCAGCTTAGAGGGGGAAGGGGCCAAGGTCCGCCACCACTATTCATTTCTCTTTAAGTCATATCCACACAATATATTTAAAGCACATTTCTCTCCCCCCCCCAAAAAAAAACTACCCTTGCAGAGCTACAATTCCCAGCACTCTTAGCAAACCACAGCTCCCTGAAATTATTTTGCCATGTGCTTTAAATGTATGGAATGGATGCGAGCTAAGTTAGGTATGAAACCCTCAAAAGTTCCAGAGGAATGGCAGTTTGTTCTTGGGACTCAGTCAAATCACTGATTTGAAGGGTTCCTCTTGTGAGATTTTGCTCCTCAAAGTAGTTCGGAGTCCAAGAGTGACTCCATCCCACATATCAGCATATAACAATTCACCACAATTAAGTTCTCCTGCCCAAGGCCTACCAAAACCCAAGCTGTGTAAACAGCAGTACTTTTGACCGCTTCCTATTCATGACAAAGGAGCTTGTGGAGGAAAACATCCTAGTGCCATGGTTTTCAACGTGGCACCTTGGGGTGCCATGACTGATACCACAGGCAACACTGGCCCCTGTCCCTCTTTCCTTCCCTCCCCCCCCATACCTTCTTACATCTCTGCCTCCCAAAGGCTTGCACAGCTGCTTGTTGCAGTAGCTACAAGCTCCCCAGGTGAATGGTGCCTCTGGGGCTGGCCAGAGGGTGCTTCCCAGGCTCCTGTGGGGCAGTGTGAGGAGGCACCTTTCTTTGGGGCAGGGGGGCAGCTCAGAGACCAGGGGTGACAGCTGTGGCTGCCCAAAAGACTACCAAGGAAAGAGGAGGCTGGGGGAACCCTCCACAAAGGAGTGTGTTTGAAAAATGGTGAGAGGCTGCCAGCTCTGCAGGAAAGGGGTGACATAACTGGACTTCTGAGCCCCACAGGGGTGTCACAAAAAGAATGTACAGTGGTATACCTCAGGTCGCAGATGCTTCAGGTTACAGACTCCGCTATCCCAGAAATAGTACCTTGGGTTAAGAACTTTGCTTCAGGATGAGAACAGAAATCGCGTGGCGGCAGCAGGAGGCCCCATTAGCTAAAGTGGTGCTTCAGGTTAAGAACAGTTTCATGTTAAGAACGGACCTCCAGAACAAATTAAGTTCTTAACCCGAGGTACCACTGTAGTTGGTCAAGAGAGCCATGGACTCAACAAGGTTGAAAACCTAGTGGATTTCAGCCCAATGGCTCACACCTGTCCCAGTTCCAGCTTTGCTGACCTTAAAGGCATTGGTCTACTCAAGGTAACAGTCTCCTCTTAGCAAGCTTTCTTTCTTTTTATTAAATGGGCCTTTTCCCACTTCCTCCCTTAACTGGAAATCCTGATGGGTAAGTCACAGAATAGGGAATGTAAGGCAACTGGCCTTTCCGGAGTGAGTTTGAAGAACTGGGGCTTCCACTGGGCCTATCCTCCTGGGATAGGAAGAGCATCTATCAAGGTGAGCTCCAAGTCTCCAAGTGCTTAGCAGACTGGACACACCCCAAAGAAAAGTTGGAGACAGCTACACTGCTGGCTTTCTCTTTTTGGTGGCAAGATTTAAAAGGAGGATTTCAGAGCGAGAACAAATGTTCAGAACCAAACAGACTAACAAAAACAACACACCCACGCACCAAACTCTCACAATCTTTAAAAGATCCCATCAATTTAGCAGCAGGAACCATAGCCAAGATGTGCCCCCTCCTACCCTGCCCTTTCGCTCCCGAGGTTATTTTGGGAACGGTAAGTGTTTAGCGTTGCATTTTAAATAGTTATTAATGACAACTGCAACAGTAAAAATGTAGGTACATAGCCAAAAAGGGGCTCAGCCCCGACCCCGTTTTCATTTAATCATAATGTCCAACAGCTCATCTGCCCATGTGCAGAGTGCATTTGCCTCACTAGCCAACTACGCCTTTGCATATCTGTGATTGAGGCGCAGTTAACTGAAGAGAAAACGAATCTCCTAACTCCGATAGAGAAAGGTGAAGCAATCCACCTCCTTTTAAAATATATATATATATATATATATATATATTTTAAAGTCGAGCTTGAAACCCCCTCACTAGAGCAATGCCGCTGTGGAAAGGGATTAAAAAGTTCTTCCCAGTAACTGAGCCCTGGAGAATCAGGCGCTGCTGCTCACCCAGTTCGGCTTTCAAGTCTTCTTTCAGGGCGACGGCGCTTTCCACCAGGGCCAAGATCCTCGCCCCCATCTCCTCCAGCCTGACTCGCCCTGCCATGCCGGCAACCTCGCTTCACGCCCCAGCTGATCGCCCCCCCCCCCAATGATTATATAGGTGCAGAGTTGCAGCCGGACGCCGAGCGCTGCTTCCCGGCTTCCCCCCTGCGGTTTCCCTTCAGGTCCGCCTCGAGCCGAGGCCAATCAGGGCTCCCGTATTTTTTCCTCCGGCTTCGTTCGATTGCCTTGGTGGGGGGGGGGGGTCAAAGCGGGGAAATGGTGTGGGCGGCGGCCGCTTTTGCTCTCTTTTCATTCCGTTCTTCGTCTAAACGCTTTCTTCCTCGTTTTCAGTCGGGTTCTTCAGCTATCCTTTCATTGCCGCCGCCTCCGCTATTGTGCTTTTTAGAGCAGAGTGGTTCTCAAACTTTTTCTCTCTGGGCCGCGCCGATTTATTTATTTTTGATAGAAATTCATGGAGGGGGGGAGAGAGGGAGGGACATCGCTTGTGATTTGTAAGAGTATCGCTTGATGCTCTTGCTCTCGTTTTGAAAAGGGTATCCATCCATATTCTGCAAATAAATTATTCTGATACCACGCAACACTAAAATGTTTAAATGTCTCTTTATCGTTGAATCTTTCTGCCACACCCTTTGAGAACCGCTGTTGTAGAGAATTTCTCTATCCTATTTACACAGGCCAAGTTATTTGTAGGAAATGACCCCGCTCCCGGGCATTTAGGCTTTCTTACTCGTTTATTTCCGTTTTGTCGACTGTTTTACTATCCAAAAGTTCTCAAAACAATTTATATGCTCTCTCTCTCTCTCTATTACATTTTATATCCCGTCTTTCCTCCAGGGAGCTCAGGGTGTGGCCCTACAGGACATCACCCCCAGGAACGTTTGATGCTCACAACAACCTTGTGAGGTAGGGCTAGGCTGAGAGTAGAGTGACTGGCTCAAGGTCACAAAGTGAGCTTCATGGCCAAGTGGGGATTTGAACTCTGGTCTGCCAGAACCTATTACAGTGGTACCTCAGGTTAAGTACTTAATTCGTTCCGGAGGTCCGTTCTTAACCTGAAACTGTTCTTAACCTGAAGCACCACTTTAGCTAATGGGGCCTCCTGCTGCCAGCGCATGATTTCTGTTCTCATCCTGAAGCAAAGTTCGTAACCCGAGGTACTATTTCTGGGTTAGTGGAGTCTGTAACCTGAAGCTTATGTAACCCAAGGTACCACTGTACAGCACTCTAACCACTGTATGCCACATTGTAAGTACAATAAACCAGTATCTAATGATTCTCGTTACAAAATACATAGTGGGGGGGGGGGGAGGAAACCCCACACCCATAACATAACATAACATAACATAACATAACATAACAGAAAATAAATAAATTCAGAGAACACAACTACTAGGTGGTAGAATTCAAAATTTCAATCAACACAGCGTATATGCAACCAGCTAGAAGCACCCACTGCCTCAAACATTATATCTGTCAGCTACTCGTACATAAACCACTCACACTCAGCAATATTACAACCCAAGTACACAGGGTCACTGCCGAGCTTAAAGCAATAAGATACAGTTTTAATACCTGAAGAACTAACGGTGTCATGTCCCTCTTCCATTGAACCACCTCAGATTCTCTCACCTGAGAGAGGCATAGGATTACACATGCATAGTGGGGTGGCCCTGTTAATTTATTTTAAAAGCAGTGGCAGGGGTGGATCAGGACCACTGGGCGGGGGAACTCCCTTTCACAATGTTTTCCATTCTAGATCTCTCGCGCCCCCAACTATAGGCACTCCTCCCCTC
Organism: Podarcis muralis; assembly: GCF_964188315.1. NCBI lineage: Eukaryota > Metazoa > Chordata > Lepidosauria > Squamata > Lacertidae > Podarcis > Podarcis muralis. Next base: position 107,366,369 of record NC_135656.1, read on the forward strand.
ACAAAGGAACACATCTGATTGAAAACCAGGCTGTTTTGTCATCCGGGAGGTCTCTGTGCCTTTAAGAGTTAACCAACAGAAGTTCAACAGGGGAAGTTTCCCCTGGTATGGGGAAGCAGTGGCAGAGAAACCTTCCATCTCCCTTATTTCCACCTGTTAGCAAGCTGTTAGAAGCCTGGCCAGGCAAAACCAAACAAAAGCAGGAGGATTTTCAGTTTCAAGGACGTTTTCTTCCTTTATTGAGGTTCACCTATATATCATAATAGAATAATAATAATAATAATAATAATAATAATAATAATAATAATAGCATATAGTATAATGTTTGTAATAGTGATTTTTAAAAAAACTTCTGTAGTGCTGAATTCCAAATAAAGCGAGTTCCTTTCAGACAACTGTTACATTGCGATTTCCCCACAATAATTTAAAAATAGAAAATAAGAAGAAGCAAGGGTGGTACAGAGGAAGCACAACTGAGAAAGCAAAAGATCTGGTCTGAATGTTGGGGGTTGGGGGTTACCCCCTCCACCAACCCAAAAAACAACAACCATTGCCATAAGATTTCTTTGCTGACATCATTGAGGCATAGTAGGTCTTAGCAGCAGGGTTAGAGTCTCCTTGCGATTTCCTAAATTGGACAGAAGAGGGAAAACGGGAAGAAGTGGATGACAGGCAGGGAGGATAGTCCTGCCCAGGAAATTTCTTCCTCTTCTTAACTCTGTGAGGTAAGTCGCCCTGATTTCCATTTTACAGATGGGGAACTGAGTCTAGTCTAAAAGATTGTAACTGTCCCAAGGCTATCCAGTGAGTCTGTAACGAAGCTGAGATTTAAGCCCAAATCTCTTGGGTCCTGGGTTATTTACTTTCAAAGAGATTCTAGTGCCCATGGTTATGTGTTTGAAATGACATGTTCAGGTGTGTGCCTGTGTTGCTTAAGTCCTCTACAGCTGCCATTCCCCATCCCAACGGCCTCTGGTTGATAATCATAGAATTGCAGAGTTGGAAGTGGCCCTGAGTATTATCTAGTCCAAATCCTTGCAATGCAATTGCAATCCAGTTCATGGCTCTGAGCATCTCTTTATTTAGCTATCAGCAGTTCGAATCCCCATTACAGGGTGAGCTCCCATGGCTTGGTCCCAGCTCCTGCCAACCTAGCAATTCGAAAGCACGCCAGTGCAAGTAGATAAACAGGTACCGCTGCGGCGGGAAGGTAAAGGACATTTCCGTGCACTCTGGCTTCTGTCATGGTGTCCCGTTGTGCCAGAAGCGGTTTACTCCTGCTGGCCACATGACGCAGAAAGCTGTCTGTGGACAAACGCCGGCTCCCTCGGCCTGAAAGCGAGATGAGCACCACAACCCCATAGTCGCCTTTCACTGGACTTAACCGTTCAGGGGTGCATTACCTTTTTTATTTAGCCCTATTAAAAAGTCCAGGTGTCATGTGGACAATGAGCAGTGGCTGCTCAGCACAAAGGACATGGTTTTTTGCACACGGTCAGGGCCTGCCTTTATCACAATCACATGTTTCAGGCCTGTCTCTTACCCTAGGACTCCATCTTTCTAAACAAGCTCTATAGCTACCCCTTTAAGAAGCAGACCGATGTCTGGTGTTTATGGCCACACTGTGAAAATTTGCAGCACCTGCTAATTCCTTCCTCTCAGGCTGTTGTTAAAGGCACAGGAGCTGGCCAGACTTTTGCAGGTCAGTGGCAATCCTGTGATTAGCTAGCATATAATGAAATGTCCAAGGTGGGAGAATAAACAAGGTGGGAGAGAGGACACGGCCTCTTCCCTAAGAGACTAGACTCCTTTAACCATTTGCTCAAACCCCATCCTCTGAATGTTGGGCCAAGAAAAGACCTGATTTGTGGAATGAACTGGTTATTGAGAAAGACACTCCTTTAGGATATATATTCTGCATTATAAATCTGCTACGAGCTGGGCTTCTCAGCTGGGTCCTGGGAGACTTTATTGTTAGGAACTGATGGCAGGAGGAGGTTTAGATCAATCAAGGGACATCAACGGACAAGGTTGGTTTCCCACTAAGGCAGCCCCAATGCTGATTACAGTGGTACCTCGAGTTAAGAACTTAATTTGTTCCGGAGGTCCGTTTTTAACCTGAAACTGTTCTTAACCTGAAGACCACTTTAGCTAATGGGGCCTCCCGCTGCCGCCGCCGCGCTGCACCTGCACAATTTCTGTTCTCATCCTGAAGCAAAGTTCTTATCCGGAGGTACTATTTCTGGGTTAGCGGAGTCTGTAACCTGAAGCGTCTTGTAACCTGAAGCGTCTGTAACCTGAGGCATCACTGTATATAGAATCATGAAATTGTAGAGTTGGAAGGGGCCAGCCCCCTGCAATGTGGGAATCTGTTACCCAACGTAGGGCTCAAACTTATGACCCTGGGATCAAGAGCCTCACAGTGGGGATCTGGCGATTCAGGGTCATGCATGGATGTTGGAATTTTGGATTAAGGTCAGCTCTGTCGTGGACCCCTTCCTCTTGCGGCTTTTGGAAAGGTCATGTCTCTCATCTTTTCCATAGCCTCCAACATGCTACAAAGGAACATCAACACATAGATCTTTTTGGTCTGCATGCTCACGTGAAGGTGACTTGCCCCAGAGAACCACTGCCATCGCTGGGCCCCATTTCTAGACTCAATCCCATGCTTCTTTCTTACTCTCAAGCAGCACCCCTTGCTTCCGCAGAGCTTGGTCAGACTGGCCCATCACCCAGTACTTCCCCTGGATACCATACAATGCACCGTGAACCTCCTATGCATCAGCAGAAGTATAGTGTCCAGCGTAATAGTACCACTCTATTCTGCCTTGATCAGACCACACATGGAATACTGGGTCCAGTTCTGGGCACCACAAATTAAGAAGGATGTTAACAAGCTGGAACGTGTCCAGAGGAGGGCAACCAAGATGATCAAGGGTCTGGAAGCTAAGCGCTTGAAGGAGCTGGGTATGTTTACAGTGGTGCCTCGCAAGACGAAAATAATCCGTTCCGCGAGTCTCTTCGTCTAGCGTTTTTTTCGTCTTGCGAAGCAACCCTATTAGCGGATTAGCGGCTATTAAAGGCTTAGCGGCTTAGTGGCTAAAAGGCTATTAGCGGCTTAGCGGCTTAGAAAAAGGGGAAAGCGGGGAAAAATTGCAAGACTCGCAAGACGTTTTCGTCTTGCGAAGCAAGCCCATAGGGAAAATCGTCTTGCGAAGCAACTCAAAAACGGAAAACCCTTTCATCTAGCGGGTTTTTTGTCTTGCGAGGCATTCGTCTTGCGGGGCACCACTGTAGCCTGGAAAAGAGGAGAATGAGAGGAGATATGATAAAGGTAAAGGGACCCCTGACCATTAGGTCCAGTCGTGGCCGACTCTGGGGTTGCGGCGCTCATCTCGCTTTATTGGCTGAGGGAGCCGGAGTACAGCTTCCGGGTCATGTGGCCAGCATGACTAAGCCACTTCTGGCGAACCAGAGCAGCGCACGGAAATGCTGTTTACCTTCCCGCCGGAAGGTACTTGCACTTTGACGTGCTTTCGAACTGCTAGGTTGGCAGGAGCTGGGACCGAGCAATGGGAGCTCACCCCATCACAGGGATTCAAACCGCCGACCTTCTGATCGGCAAGTCCTAGGCTCTGTGGTTTAACCCACAGCGTCACCTGTGTATTTAAATATCTGAAGGGCTGTCACATGGAGCAAGCTTTCTTTCTCCTGCTCTGGAGGGTAGGACACGAACCAATGACTTCAAGTTACAAGAAAGGAGACTCGGATTAAACATCAGGAAGAACTTTCTGACGGTAAGCACGGTTCAACAGTAGAACAGACTCCCACGAGAGGTAGCGGACTCTCCTTCCTTGGAGATTTTCAAGCAGAGATTGGATGGGCATCTGTCATGGTTGCTTTAGTTGAGATTCCTGCATCGCAGGGGGTTGGACTAGATGATCTGGCGGGTCCCTTCTAACTATACAGTTCTATGATTCTATGTACCTCTAATAAGATACATAAAACACTATCTCCGTGATGCCCGCAAGAACATAGGTATGCCTGGGTGGGAATATGCATTCCTCCTCTGCTCTGCTCATTGCAAACCTCAAAGCCCATTCCCAAAAACATTGTGAGCCAGTTCAGCCACTCAGGGGGGGGGAAAGGACATGGTATACAGTCCACCTGGGATTGTATTGCCTCATTATGGAGAGATGCAGGTCCTACCATTGGGCATTGAGGTGACTATGTAAGGAGGTAGATGCTGAAAGTGGGTGGGGAGGCAGGCAGCAGCCCCACTGCTGTTTCTTCCAAGTTCCCTAGCTGTGTAACTAACTGCCTGTTGGGGGAAGAGCTGTGTGCATTATGTGGCCTGCCCTGCACCCCTGCTGCTCTCAAGTAACACTCAGTTCCAGGTTGAGATGGCGCCATCTTCTTCTCCTCTGCCTCGGGCAGCAAAATGTCTTGGTCCGGCTCTGGAGACAGGATTTGCCGCACCTTTCAATGCCCCCTGCATCGAAGAAACTCTGTGTGGCATTCAGCGCCGTGCTGTCACAATCATTCCATCAGCGCGAGCGTTTCTGCTTGCCAGGTGGAACCAATTCCTTTTTCCTTCCCCCTCCCCAGCCGTGTGCTGTTCTGGGGGCTCTCCTGACACCCCCACCCCACCCGCCAGCTGCTTTGGGGAGTCGTGTGGGGACAAAGCCCCAGTTGCCCTAGCTGGATTAATTCATCTGGTTGGCCACTGCGAGATTCAGCAGGCTCTGCTTGCGTTCTGATTGCGCTGGCTCCCACTAGCACAACCGCTTGGTCGAATCTGGCCCACTCAGAACATGGAAACCCCATAAGAAGAGGCCTGTATGGGAGGCCCGCAAGCAGCTTCCCCACAGCTTCCCCCTTGCGATTCCTCCTCCTCTTCCAAAACGCTAGTTGTCTACATGCAGGAGTTTTGTTTTCTTCTTTAATGTGAAGAAGTGCTCAAGTCGTCTTTCCTCCATGCCCACAAACACCCATTCTGAAATGCTACCGTCCCAGCAGAGCTGTTACCTTGTGCTTTTTCAGCATCAGCTGAGGGGCAGTGGTGGAGAAAAGACGAATACTTCCTCTCCCGCCTCACCCCGCAAGCAAAAACAGATCTGGAAGCTGAGGTCCATTGCCCAGTTAGGAGGTGGGGGGAAGTTGCGGCCAACCATCTTGGGCAAGGGTGGACGCCCAGCCCGAGCTGCTTTCCCCCAGTCTCCATGTATCTGGGGGCAAGAACCCCTTCACGCCCCAGCCCTGCAGACCCCCAGGATGGGCGGCATTAGGGACGGGGCTCTGAAAGGGAGTTGGGACCTCGGGCCACGTGGGGGCAGCTGGCGGGTTGCTGTTCCTGTCTCCCTCGACCCACCAGGGCGGCATGATAGAGAGAGTGGGCTCGGGAACACTTGGAGCCGGCTCCTTGTAGTGCTTGGAGCCCCCTTTCCCACCCTCGGCCCCTCCCCGCGCCCCTCCCTTGGGGGGCCGGTTGGCCGCGTGCGTGCGCTGGTGGCGGTTGCGGTGGGAGCTGCGGCTGAAGCATTTCCCGCACACGGGGCACTGGTACGGCTTCTCGCCCGTGTGGACCCTCCGGTGCCTCTCCAGGTGGGAGACGAAGCCGAAGCTCTTGCCGCAGGCGGCGCACTCGTAGGGCTTCTCGCCCCGGTGGGTCCGCTGGTGGGTCAGCAGCTGGGCGCCGGCCACAAAGCGCTTCCCGCACTCCTTGCACTTGTGGGGCTTCCCGCTCGAGTGGGTCCTCTGGTGCTGCAGGAGGGTGGAGCTGACGCTGAAGCTCTTCCCGCACTCGTTGCAGCGGTAGGGCTTCTCCCCCGTGTGGATCCTCCGGTGCCGGTCCAGGTGGGAGCTGACGCTGAAGCTCTTCCCGCAATCCCCGCAGGCGTAAGGCTTCTCCCCCGTGTGGATCCTCCGGTGCCTCTCCAAGTGCGAGCTCCAGCTGAAGCTCTTCCCGCAGTCGGTGCACCCGTAACGCTTGCTCTCGGCCGCGTGGGATTTCTGGTGCTTGACCAGAGACGCCAGCTCCCCGTAGGTCTTCCCGCACTCGCCGCACTTGTGGGGCCTGTCGGGCGAGTGCACGCGCTGGTGCCTCTCCAGGTGCGAGCTGACGCTGAAAGCCTTCCCGCACTCTTCACATCGGTACGGCTTCTCTCCCGTGTGGATCCTCTTGTGCTTGATGAGGGCCGAGCACCAGCTGAACTTTTTCCCGCACTCTGGGCACTGGTAAGGCCTCTCTCCCGTGTGGATCCTCTGGTGCTTCACCAGTGACGAACTCTGGCCAAAGCCTTTCCCGCAGTCCGCGCACTTGTGGGGCTTCTCGCTGCAAACCGTCGGCGAGGCAGGCGGTGGTGGTGGAGAGGGCGGGTTGGGGGCGGCCCGTTTGCGGCTGCAGTCGGAGCATTTGGTGGGATCCCGGCCCCCTGCTGGGGACGTCCCGAGGTGATGGAGGGCGGCCGCGCTGAGGTAGAAGCTCTTGCCGCAGTCGGCGCACTGCCGTGGCTTCTCGCCCGTGTGGATCCGCTGGTGCCGGTAGAGGTGGGAGCTGCGGCTGAAGCTCTTCCCGCAGTCGGTGCACTGATAGGGCCTCTCTCCCGTGTGGATCCTCTGGTGCCTCTCGAGGTGGGACGTGAAGCTGAAGCTCTTCCCGCAGTCAGGGCACTCGTACGGCTTCTGGCCCAGGTGCTTCCTCTGGTGAGCGGCCAGGTTGGCGCTGAGGTTGAAGCCCTTCCCGCAGTCCCCGCACTGGTAGGGCTTGTCGTTCGCGTGGGTCCTCTGGTGCTGCGCCAGGGTGGAGCTGACGGTGAAGCTCTTCCTGCAGTCTTTGCACTGGTACGGCTTCTCGCCGGTGTGGATCCGCCGGTGCCGCTCCAGGTGCGACCCGACGCTGAAGGCCTTCCCGCACTCCTTGCAGGCGTAGGGCTTCTCCCCGGTGTGGACCCTCCGGTGCCGCTCCAGGTGAGAGGTCCAGCTGAAGCTCTTCCCGCAGTCCTCGCACTTGTACGGCTTGTCGCCCGCGTGGCACTTCCGGTGCTTGGCCAGGGCCTCAGCCTCGGAGAAGCTCTTCTCACACCCGTCGCACTTGTGGGGCCTTTCGTCCAAGTGAAGCCTCTGGTGCCTGAGGAGGTTGGACTTCTGGCTGAAGCTTTTGCCGCACTCGGGGCAGTGGTGGCCCCTCTTGGTCCCTTGGGGCTTCCCAGAGGGCAGCAGGAGTTTGGAAGCGCTCACTGCTTGCTTTTCTTTCTCTGCCTTTCCTGCTGCTGCTTCCGTGCGCCTCAGTCTCCCTTCCGGCTGGCTCTCTCCCTCTACTGGACTCCCATCTAGGGTGCTCTCTGCCTGCAGGTCTGCCTTGCTCAAAACCTCTTGCTGATGGGTATCCTCATTCTTCCTGCTCAGCTCGTCACCTAAGACAAATGAAGCAAATGTGAGCTGCCTTCTGTGGTTCACCATAACTTAACTGTTGTTGTTTATTGACAATAATTTTTATTAATTTTCAATTACAGTAATTCATGGTAGCCTCATTATAACAATGAAAAATTACAATACAACGGCTAATCCCAATCATTCAAATGCCAAATTATATAATTTAGGTGGTCTCCCACGTGCTAGAATTGATAATTTACTTTGTTTCTGCGTTCCAAGATCTTATTCCTCTCAATTACATTCCTTTCAAAATAACCACCCCTTATTTAATAACTACGGGATGCTGGTGGCGCTGTGGTATAAATCACTGAGCCTCTTGGGCTTGCCAATTGGAAGGTCGGCGGTTCGAATCCCTGTGATGGGGTGAGCTCCCGTTGCTCAGTCCCAGCTCCCACCAACCTAGCAGTTCGAAAGCACACCAATGCAAGTAGATAAATAGGTACCACTCCGGCGGGAAGGTAAACGGCATTTCTGTGGGCTGCTCTGGTTCACCAGAAGTGGCTTAGTCATGCTGGCCACATGACCCGGAAGCTGTACACCGGCTCCCTCGGCCAATAAAGCAAGATAGGCGCCGCAACCTCAGAGTTGTTCGCCACTGGACTTAACTGTCAGGGGTCCTTTACCTTTTATTTAACAACTGCAGTATTAACGACATCCATTCATCTTGACACATTTAATGATTTATAAACTTATAGGTGAAGCTGTATCTTTATTCCTCCTGTGTGTGACAATTATTCCGTCCGTGGCATTCCTTCCTGTCCTTGTAAAGTGTTATTTCTATCTTTTCCCAGCCAATGCTTTCATCATGCCTTGGGCAGAGCTAATATCCCATCGTTATTTCAAAAGTTCTCCACTGCGCCATCGAGTGGTTCATTGTTTTACAACTTTTACCAAAAAGTTCCCAAAGATCTATGCTCACATTGTTTTGCAACTTCAACAGCAGTTCCCGACAACTTAATAACTTAGCCCTGGATGACTGGCATCTCCAGAATGGGAAGAGTTGTGGGGGGGATGGGGATCTCTCTGTCTGGTATTTGATCTGCAATGCCTCATTCACACATGCAAGTCACCACTTGATAACCAACAGAGTAATTGAGTGTTGAACATGTAGATGAGAATCCGTCCTAGATACGCTATAAGTGCCTGAAAGGGACACAACTTATCGCACCACGTCATTCTGGTCAGACCTAGCTGGAATAGCTCAGTCGGTAGAGCATGAGACTCTTAATCTCAGGGTTGTGGGTTCAAGCCCCACATTGGGTAAAAAGATTTCTGCATTGCAAGAGGTTGGATGACCCTCGTGGTCCCTTCCAACTCTACAATTCTATGATTCCCAGCCAGGATAGACCACTAGTCTGGTTCAGAGCTGCCTTTGAGTTCTGAAGTTCAATTCCATTTTTAAAAAATGCTGGTTCCTCACCTGGGCTAGACTCACTTGGCATCTCCCTTCCCTCCGGCTCCTGAAAATCTGGGACCCATGGGTCTTCCCCTCGGTCCATCCAGGAGAGCAGGTCAGGTTTGGAAAGTGGAAATCCAGCTGATGAGAAAACGAAGGGGCACTTCAGTAAAGGTAAAAAGGTAGTGGTTAAGAGCGGTAGACTCGTAATCTGGTGAACCGGGTTCGCTTCCCCGCTCCTCCACATGCAGCTGCTGGGTGACCTTGGGCTAGTCACACTTCTCTGAAGTCTCTCAGCCCCACTCACCTCACAGAGTGTTTGTTGTGGGGGAGGAAGGGAAAGCAGAATGTTAGCCGCTTTGAGACTCCTTAAAAGGTAAAGGTACCCCTGGGCGGATTAAGTCCAGTCAAGGGCGACTATGGGGTTGCGGCTCTCATCTCACTTTCAGGCAGAGGGAGCCGGCGTTTGTCCACAGACAGCTTTCCAGGTCATGTGGCCAGCAGGACTAAACCACTTCTGGCGCAACGGGACACCATGACGGAAGCCAGAGCGCACGGAAACGCCGTTTACCTTCCAGCCACCGTGGTATCTATTTATCTACTTGCACTGGCATGCTTTCGAACTGCTAGGTTGGCAGGAGCTGGGACAGAGCAACGGGAGCTCACCATTGTTGCGGGGATTTGAACCACCGGCCTTCTGATCGGCAAGCCCAAGAGGCTCAGTGGTTTAGACCACAGCGCCACCCGCGTCCCTACCTGGCACTTCAGTACCATGAACAGGGCTCCATCTCTCTTTCTTGCTTGGTTACCTTCCTTTGGATGTTTGCTCAAGTGATGCTTGCAGTGCAATCGTATACAGGTCTTCTCAGAAGCAAGTCCCACCGCTCACAGCCAGACTATGCCGTTATGAGAGCCACCAACTTACGGGGCAACCCTAACTGTATCTACTCAGAAGTCAATCCAACCGAATTCGCTGGGGCTTACCCCCAGGTCAGAACGTAAGAGGAGTCCTGCTGGATCAGGCCAATGGCCCAACTAGACCAGCATCCTGTTCCCACAGGGGTCCACCAGAAGCCTATGAGAAGCCCACAAGCAGGTTCTGAGCGCATGAGCCCTCTCCCTTCCTGGGGTTTCCAGCATCTGGTGTTCAGAAGCATCACTGCCTCTGATTCAGTTTGCAGAATTTTTTTCTGAGTGCAGAATGTGGGTTGATACAGCAAATAATTTCCATTGTTGCTGTTTTTTCTCATAGAGCACAACGTTTACCGCATGGGACTCACCTGATGCCAGTCCTCTGCGATGTGAGTCGGCCAGCGCAGTGATCCGGGGAAGGCTGATGGCCATCTCTTCTGCTAACAAGAAGATGAGAGGATGCCGTCAGAACAAAAGGCAGGCTGGCCGGGGCGCTGGGCTTTGAGCATTGAGATGCTGCTGGCTAACTTTCACCACGCTAAAGCATTCTCCCAGTGCAAACGCTCTTCACTGCAGCAACACTCTCCTCCGTACCTTATGTAGCGGCTGGGTTACGCTAATCCAGAATGCGGTAGCTAGACTGGTGCCTGGGGGTAGCCGCCGAGACCACATAACACAGGTCTTGAAAGAGCTACATTGGCTCCCAGTACATTTGCGAGCACAATTCAAAGTGTTCGTGTTGAGCTTTAAAGCCCTAAATGGCCTCGGCCCGGTATACCTGAAGGAGCGTCTTCACCCCCATCGTTCAGCCCAGACACTGAGGTCCCGCGCCGAGGGCCTTCTGGCGGTTCCTTCACTGTGAGAAGCCAAGTTACAGGGAACCAGGCAGAGGGCCTTCTCGGTAGTGGCGCCCGCCCTGTGGAACACCCTCCCATCAGATGTCAAGGAAATAAAGAACTACCTGACGTTTAGAAGACATTTGAAGATAGCCATTTTGAGGTACAGTGGTGCCTTGCAAGACGAAATTAATCCATTCCGCGAGTCTCTTCGTCTTGCGGTTTTTTCGTCTTGCGAAGCACGGCTATTAGCGGCTTAGCGGCTATTAACGGCTTAGCGGCTTTAAGAAAAAGGAAACAAACTCGCAAGAACTCGCAAGACGTTTCGTCTCGCGATGCATTCGTCTTGCGGGGCACCACTGTATTTTTAATCTTTGTTGGAAGCCACCCAGAGTGGCTGGGGTACAAATAAATTATTATTATTATTATTATTATTATTATTATTATTATTATTATTATTCGAAGGCCAAATGCGTCAGGGAATATCTTTTCTAAGTGCAGAAGCCACCAGACCTTTCTGGTACATTCTGCTTTCAAAGGTTCTCAAGTGTTCTGGAGGGCACAGAGAGGGAACAGCTGTTGTTTTTCTACTGCACTATCTCCAAACTTCAAGCATGTTTGCCCCAGAGACAGTCTACATCAACTGCCTGCTGGGGAGCTCACATACTCTTCCTTCTTGTACCATCATGTTCTTACTTTCATTTTGTCGTTTATATTCAGCCGGTGTGATTTTTTTTTTTTGACTGCTGAAACTGGATTTGCTCTAAAGGAGCTACGTTTTGCCTTGCTAGGGAGCTAGCAACAAACAGTAAGATGGATGCCTTAGTAAATCTCTACTCAATACATTTTCTGCCATCTGTGTCTTTACGGAATCCACTTATCCGCCCAAAGTTCTGCTATTCCGCTAACCAAACGACGATTTAAGACCCTGGAAAGCCCTGCCAATCAGTGTAGGCAATACAGTGGTACCTCGGGTTAACTACTTAATTCGTTCCGGAGGTACGTTCTTAACCTGAAACTGTTCTTAACCTGAAGCACCACTTTAGCTAATGGGGCCTCCTGCTGCTGCCGCGCCGCCAGAGCACAATTTCTGTTCTCATCCTGAAGCAAAGTTCTTAACCCGAGGTACTATTTCTGGGTTAGCAGAGTCTGTAACCTGAAGATATGTAACCCGAGGTACCACTGTACTGAACTAGATGGGTCAATAGCTTGACTTGAGATAAAGGCCGCTTCCTATTCACTCTTGCCCACGGAGTTCTTTGGGGCTTAGTAGAGACCGATAGGCTTTCATTGCCAGTCCCTTATATTACAGTAATATATTACAGCAATAATCATAACAAGAAAAACAGGCTGTCTCGCAGGCTGTTTCTTTTAAAAATCAAAGTGTGGCTACTTTTTTTATTTATTTACCTTTTTGCTCTGACATGACAGGAATGTAGAAGGAGTTGTAAAGAATGGAATGGCGGCGAAAGAATAAGGAAAATGTCTATTGTGGAAGGTAATGCATGTGGCTGTCTAAAGGGAGAAGGTCCTCATGTTCCAGGGTCCTCACTGGCACCGCTGGAATCCTTACCCAGAGAGATTAGCGTCTCATAATTCTCCTGCATGATATTCCAGCAGAGGGCTCAGGTGGCGAGGCCCTGCTCTCCTGCGAAGCGCACCTTTGGTCTCGAAGGCCTCTCGCATCTGTAAGGAGAAGTTTGCCCATCCATCAAGCTAGCCCTGGAGGAAAACCTGCCTGCTCAATTTGAAATGCACATTTCTGCCCATGTGTGAATGACGTTGACTTTGGAGACTTGAGAGCCAGTGTGGTGTAGTGGTTAAGAGCAGTAGACTCGTAATCTGGTGAACCGGGTTCGCGTCCCCACTCCTCCACATGCAGCTGCTGGGTTTTCCTGACAGGAAAGAGCCAGTGTGGTGTAGTGGTTAAGAGCGGTAGACTCGTAATCTGGTGAACCGGGTTCGCGTCTCCGCTCCTCCACCTGCAGCTGCTGGGTGACCTTGGGCCAGTCACACTTCTCTGAAGTCTCTCAGCCCCACTCACCTCACAGAGTGTTTGTTGTGGGGGAGGAAGGGAAAGGAGAATGTTAGCCGCTTTGAGACTCCTTCGGTTAGTGATAAAGCGGGATATCAAATCCAAACTCTTCTGCAGGGGAAAAACAACCCTAAGATATGACCTGCTCATTGCGGCAAACATTTGAATGGATGCTCTTAATGTTTTCTTCCACATGGCAGGTTCGGGGGACCATTTTCAACCTGAGGGCCATATTTCCCTCTGGGCAGCTCTCCAAGGGCCACATGCCAGAGGTGGGCTGGGCCAGAGGCCAAAGTGGGCGGAGCAACACATTTAAATGTTACCTTTGTACCATAGACTAGTTTTTACGCACATCCACACACCTTCCAGAAAAGCAATAGGCATTTTCAGAGTTCAAGCGACTCATTCCTGCCAGGATAAACTTGGAGTGTGCTTAGTGCATTGAAGACATTTCACTGCAGGGTTTCCCAAACTTGGGTCTCTGGTTGTTTTTGGACTACAATTACCACCATCCCTGACCACTGGTCTTCCTAGCTGGGGATGATGGGAATTGTAGTTCAAAAACAGCTGGCGACCCAAGTCTCTGTGTAACCTGGGTTTTGCTTACGCCTGCCTGAACTATAAACCAGCACTGCACACCTACCTGAGTATCAGGGATTGGCTCTTTGTGGTGCCTAGTGAAAAATCAGAAAGAAAGGAAGGTTAGTATGCAACAGGCTGGGTATAAACAAAGGGACATTAAGGACATTTTCCCTCTTACACTTATATCCTAGGTTTCTTCCATCATGGGACCCAAATCAGACTACATGTGGTGCCCAGGTGTTCTCCTTTCCAGCCACGGACCAGACCCAGGCCTGCTTAGCCTCAGCAAGGTCGTGGTTTCATGTGCCCCTTGGACCACACCCTGGGACTACAACTCCCATAATTCCTGTGTGGGCTGGGGCTGCTGGGAGCTGGAGTCCGCAAATATCCAGAAGGCCACAAGCTCTCGGTCTCTCTGGCCCCACCATCACAGAACGGCAACACCACACCAATATTGAGGAACTCCCTTCTTGGGAAGCCAACCTTGTTCCACCCACCTTGGCCTTTAGATGCCTGGTGATGGGGGTTCTTTTCTTGAGAGCTTGAAGGTATTTGACAGTTTCCAGAGGGGTGACCACATTTAAGTGCTTCCAGACAGGGGCTTAGTATCTCAGATGGGTCCCTCAGATATCGCAAATGGCTCAGGGTATATTTTCTTTTTGACTTATTGGCAGTGGTGTTTGGTCCATGAGGGTGACCCACCAACCTAAGTCTATCCTCTACCAGCCTTCTTCCTTCTAACCATTCAAAGGAAGAAGAAGTCAGCATCTTCTTCCTCTCCATCGATCTCAAGAGTTGCTCTTCAGTAGGGAAGAGGAAGGAGAGCCAGTGTGGTGTAGTGGTTAAGAGCGGTAGACTCGTAATCTGGGGAACCGGGTTCAATTCCCCGCTCCTCCACATGCAGCTGCTGGGTGACCTTGGGCTAGTCACACTTCTCTGACGTCTCTCAGCCCCACTCACCTCACAGAGTGTTTGTTGTGGGGGAGGAAGGGAAAGGAGAATGTTAGCCGCTTTGAGACTCCTTCGGGTAGTGATAAAGTGGGATTTCAAATCCAAACTCCTCTTCTTCTACTACTTGGCTCTGCCTGCTGTTGCCTCTGTCTCCCCCTAGTGTTGGGCTCCCTGCCTTCCACCCCATCAATTCCAACAGGCACCAGCCACTGTGGCTTATTGGATCTTTCTGCAGGAATAAAAATTAAATCGGCAACACACACTGGCATATCGATGCTGCCGAGGTCACGCAGATGCCATGAAACACTTGCATGCCTGGGCAGCACCCATCCTGCAATAAGCACCTGTCTGGCAGCCCCTTTAGTCTGTTGTAGAAAATCTTGTGGCACCTTGAAAGCCGGTGGAGTAAGTTAAGGTGCACCAGATCCAAACCCTGTTTGGCAGCAGGGCTTCTGTTGCTGCTCTGCGTAAGAGGAAGCGAGCCTTTAAAATAGTATTCTGTGCTGGGTTGTCAGGCCACGTGACTAAGCTGAACAATCTTAGGATCCAGCTTGGGTCCTCTGTCTCTGGCCCTGTTCCTCCATAAAGCACTCATTTTGCGGGACTTGGTGAGCTGAGCCAATTACACTGAGTTGGGATTGGAGACTTAACTCTGGTTGAACCAGAAATCTGCTGCATCCTTAATGATGATGATAATAATAATAATAATAATAATAATAATAATAATAATAATGTATTATTTATAACCCGACCATCTGGTTGGGTTTCCCCAACCACTCTGGGCAGCTCCCAACAGAATTAAAAACACAATAAAACACCAGGCATTAAAAACTTCCCTAAACAGGACTGCCTTCAGAGGTCTTCTTAAAGTCAGATAGTGGTTTATTTCCTTGACATCTGATGGGAGGGCGTTCCACAGGGTGGGCACCACTACCGAGAAGGCCCTCTGCCTGGTTCCCTGTAACTTGGCTTCTCGCAGCGAGGGAACCGCCAGAAGGCCCTCGGCGCTGGACCTCAGCGTCCGGGCAGAATGATGGGGGTGAAGACGCTCCTTCAGGTATACTGGACCGAGGCCGTTTAGGGCTTTAAAGGCCAGCACCAACACTTTGAATTGTGCACTTTGAATAGCTGCTCATCCTGGCCGATCTTGACATAGGATTGCCCTCTTAAACAAATGGCATAAGCAAATTATGACATAAGCTTCTGTGCATTACATACAGTCCACTTTCTCAGATACATGAAGTGTTAACCAGAGTAGGGCGGATGGCCACTTTTCATAATGTAAATACCACTGTCTATATACTGTCCTCCGTTTACAACCTACGCAATATGTAGGATTACTCTTCATGCAACTGAGAACCTGAAATATAGCCCGTGAAAGTTTATGCCATAACAATTTATTCAACATTCATCCTAAAGTTTACATGGTGACTGGTCTTCACTAAGCACTCATTCAGATTTGTTTGTGGGGTGTCATTCATTAATCCCACACTTTCCAGCCTATTTCCAAGTCACTTTCCCAACTGCAAATAGCCATTATTGTTTAAAGATTAGTTGTACAGAGGCTGTGTAGACAACCTTTGGCCGGCCTGCCAGCTGTTGCTGAACTACAACTCCCATCATCCCTGGCCATTGGCCATGCTTGCTGCGGGTGATGGGAGTTGTAGTCCAGCAAAACATGCAACAGGCCAAAGGTTTCCCACACCTGCGCCAGAGCTTGAATCTGCTGTAATTGCGCAATCCCTGGCAAAATAGTGACAGTGGAAATGCCCTTAGTCTTTGTTTATTCTAGAACATAATGTATTTGTGTTTTTATGTTGTGATTTTATGTTGTGAACTGCCCTGAGACCTGCGGACATAGGGTGGTATAACAAAGTTAATTTAATAATAATAATAATAATAATAATAATAATAATAATAATAATACATTCATGGCGATTTGCAATGCAAATTATTAACAAGACAATAGGTCAACTAAAGACACATACAATAAAAAAGTACTACAAACTCTTTTTATGCAAGAAAATTGGGACCGTTGCTGTTTCTAATTCTCCCCGGGTTTTGCTCCCTTCCTGGGTTCATCGGTTTGCCACAGCGACCCCATTCTTATTCCGTCTTGCAGCTTTATCATTTACACGTGTTAACTGCCTTCTCCGTAGATCAAGCGGCAGAGCTTGCATTGTATGAAGAAACACTATTTATTTTTATTTTTTTTAAAATCACTAAACGAAAGCATGCGCCCTCATGCGCCACCAGTGAACAGCAAACCCTTGCCTGATGGCAGCCGAGAATTTTTCATCGCATAGTAGACCCCCCGTGGAAAGTGTGGGGCGGGGATGGGGCGGGGTCACCCCTTCTTCTTTCACCAACCTGCTTGTGAACGGGAGCATCTCCCGGGGTGGCCAATTCCGTGTCAAGCGAGTGCGCACACAGCTTTGGGAGGTTCGCGCAGGCTGCAGCTCCGAGGCGCGCAGGCGATCAAGGCAGCAGGATGAGACGCAGCCACCGCCCCCCACCCACCCCAGTCTTTTGCCTTCAGCTTCCTGACAACCCTCCAACCTCAGGGCATTCCCGCAGCCCCGGATCGGCTCTCCTTGCGAGCCGGAGACCTTCCCACCTTGGCCGGGCAATGGCAAGGGAGGAGTCCCGTCTAGGGCAGGCAGGTCTCCCGCGGGCATCGACTCCGGCTGGGGCGCCAGAGCAGCTGATCCGGCCCGCTTCTCAGCTGCATCCGAGTCACCCAGGAAGCGCAACGCCCGGAGGAAACACGCAGAGAGAGCGCGAGAGAGAAAGAGCCGCGTTTCTCTCTCTTCCCCAAGCCATACCCAGAGCCCTCTGGTGGCTGCCGAGGACGGAGCCTCCTCTCCGGACCGGCTTGGAAGATCTGGCCAGAGGGATGGATGGAGAGGCTCAGGGGGACCCGTTGCCAGCGGCTCTGTCTCCAGCTGCGGTGCTGGGACTGCTGGCTGGTGATGTAGGAGTCAGAGACCCAGGGTGTAGATTTTGGTGCTCTTGTTGGTTTTTTTTTTTTTTAATGTCCCAATATTAATTGCATTTAACTTTTGGCTAAAATGCACCCTTTCCCACATGTCTGCGTTTTGTGACTCTTATAAATCCCTCCTACCAGTGCCAGATTTAGGTATAAGCTAAACAAGTTATAGCTTAGGGCCCCACTCTCTTGGGGGCCCCCCAAAAAAATTAAAGGAAAAAAAACCTGGATGTACATTTCCAAAATATAAGATAAAAACAAATAAAATAAAACTTACATACAGCAACAGTGTTTTGTGTTGTGTAGGCTCCTATTTGTTATGTGCAAATGGCTTTAGATACCTATTAGGTCCATAAATTACCAAATAGCATATATTTAACAACAACAACAACAAAAACCAGTGACAATTTGTTGTTAACAAAGGACAGCTGGACATATAAAAGGCCCCATTACCTTCAGTAGCTTAGGGCCTCATCAAACCTAAATCCGGCCCTGGACCCAGGGTGTAGATATTGGTGTTGTTGTGTTTGTTTTTAATGTCTCAATATTAATTGCATTTAACTTTTGGCTAAAATTCATCCATTCCTGCGTGCCTTCCTTTTGTGACTCTCATAAATCCCTCCTACACCTTTGTGCAAATTAATTGAAACAAACCATGTTTTCTATTTTACTCGTAATCCTGTGCTCAAAAGAAACACAAAAAGTCAGTTGACCATTATGGTGTTGGAAGCCTGTAGCCAATAGAAGGAATGGTGTGCTCGCTACAATATATTGAGGTTCTATGAAAGAGAGTTATTCCGGAGCTGGTAAAGAGGTATCTTGACGGTACTGGGATATTGCAGCAGGACCTAGCCCCCTGTCACATAACTAAGCGTTGAAGAAATTCATGACAGAGCAGCAAATACAGGTACTTGATTGGCCAGGGAATTCCCCAGACGTAAATCCCATTGAGAATTTATGGGTTATATGCAAAAGTCGCTTCCATGCTGTAGACTGTACGACTGGAGAAGCTCCTTCTGATTCAAGTGTGGTACAGGGATCCGAAAACCAACAGTGACTGTTCGAAATGCCACTCCATGCCAAACCGTGTTCAAATGCTGCTTAAAAATAGCGGAGATCATATCCGTTACTAATGTATGTATATGTGAGTTTTGTACATGCATATGTGAGTTTTGTACAATAAACTACATTGCTTGTTTCAATAATAATTAATACTAATAATTTATTATTTATACCCCGCCCATCTGGCTGGGTTTCCCCAGCCACTCTGGGCGGCTTCCAACAAAACACTAAAATACAATAATCAATTAATTTGCACAAGGGTGTACACTGCGTTCTATCCATAGGAGCCAACTCCTAGGGGTCGAGGGGTCTTTGGCTCCCCCCATAAGATATCTGAGGGTCAGCCATGGGCGTAGGCAGGGGGGCAGCGCCCTCCTGAGCAAATCAAGTAAATAAATAAAAATACTTAACAAACAGACCAATTATATCACAGATAACTCGGTTCTGCCCCCCCCCAACATAAAGCCTACCCCCCTCCAAATAAATCCTGGCTACGCCCATGGGGGCCACACCTCCAGAGTTGATGGGCATTGCCATTCAAATGGTGAGTATCCGTGGGCGTAGCCAAGAGGAGGCGGGGGGCAGTTGTGCCCCCCAAAATCAATCAAAATCTATACATATCAATACAAATCTGAGGTTCTGTCACCCCTTAACAAAAATCCTGGCTACACCCATGTGTGCGTGCGCCGCATCATGTGGGGCGGGGCTCCCCTGCCTCCCCCTCCAATATTTTATTCAAGTTGGCACCCTGATTTCATATCTCTTATCTGACCCTGAAAGTACCACCAATGGCACGACGCTTTGTCTGTTGTGAGTACTGTGATAGGAATTTTGAGGTCTTAGTTATATGTTAAATGTTCATAAGTGTACCAACCAAGCACGTACATAGATCAGCACAGGAAGACCAACCTGGAACCATTTTGATTTCTAAACTGAGCAAATGTTTTCTCTGCAAGGTCAAAGTGGGAAACCTCCCCATTGTCTCTTTCCTCACAAATCCTGTCTTAAGGGTATGTCTGTGTTTGAATAGGGTGTGAGCCTGTGACCTGGCCCAGGAACTAAGTATTTATCATTACAAAAGACTGGCCAGGCTCCCCAGGCAATCCAATCAAGTAACCTGCCAGACAGAGATAAACAAGGACAGGAGAAAAACAACATTCAAATTTCTGTTTTAGACTGCCTTTTTTGTGATGTAGGTGTGATGTATCTGGAGGGTGGTCTTAGGTTACACCCCTTCTGTGATGTATGTATGATGTTTCTGGGGGTGGTCTTGATCTACAGGGTGACAATTTCAAAAGTCTTTATAAGGCCTTGCATGCCATTTTTCGGGGTTCCTCCTCCTCTCCTGCGGGTGAGGGGAGCACCCTGTTGCAACAGATCAATAAAGATAAAGCTTACTAGCTGCTTTGCTTCTCAATATTCTCTGGTTGGCCTCTGTTATTTTCTCCTACCAATAGGGCACCCCAATTGGATACCCCATAAAGGAAAAGAGCAATTTTTGTTTACAACAGTACCTTGTAGTGAATGGAACACAGCTCCCTTTACTGACTTGAATCAACTTGAGTTCCAGCTCAGCACCTTGAAGACGACCACCAGGTTCATTCCTGCCATTGGCTTGTGGCATTTTGTCATCTGTGTATATGTGGGTTTATGGGAAGCAGAGGTGGGTTGGTGCTTAGAACATCTTGTGTTGGGCACCAGATGATGTTCTGGTCTTCTCCAGCCTCCTCCAAAAGAATATGCCAGGCATGAACTGGATTGTCATAGCTGAATGCTGGCAAGATGTCCCTATACTTCCTTCCTTCCTTTTTTAAAAAAGGGAATTGTTATGTGCTGGCTGAGCAGCTAAAGATCTAGCAGAGGTGTTTTGTTCTTAAGATCCACCTTCAGTGGGTCAAACTAGCCCCATCATTAACTCTGAAGAAACAAAAAGTTTTCCGTTACAAACAGAAAGCCAGTTCAGGCCAGTTTAGCCAGCTGGAGGTGACAAATATACCCATCCCTGTGGTCAAAGGGAAGGGCAATATTAATTTTGTGCAAAAAAAAAAAAAGTCTCCAGTGTTTCCTCTTATAACTCTACCAATTAATAAGAAAAAAAAACTGCATTAGAAGATTATCATAGGGGAGAGAAAATGTTAATAAAAATAAAAAGCAGAGTTTTTGTTGTGCTTATTTTATATTTCAGGTAGCTGAACTATATATAATGAATTAAAAAATATACTTAAAAAAAACTTTCCCCAAAACACCTGAGATTTTCCTCTTGGGGATGGTAACAATAGAAGTCCTAAAAAAACAGAAGAGTTTCAGGGAAGTTTTTAATGTGTGACATTTTTATGTATTTTTAATCTTTGTTGGAAGCTGCCCAGAGTGGCTGGGGTACAAATAATGAATTATTGTTGTTGTTGTTGTTGTTGTTGTTGTTGTTGTTGTTGTTGTTACTACTACTACTATATTTGGAATGAAGTTTTAAGTGGGACAGGGGGAGGGGAGGGGAAGGGAGGGGAGAGGGGTTAAATATGCTCTCTGTTCCTGTTTTTGAAAATCACACACACACACACACACACACACACACACACACACACAGAGACGTGTAGCTGACTAATGTTTCTGAGTGTCCTTTCTCTCATTCTACAAATCATCTTATCAAAGGTCTGCACTCTGCAGCCCTCCCGGGTGTCTATGCTTCAATTAAAGCCCTGGGGAAGACATCATAAGCCTTGGTAACTCTCCTCAAGGGGCATCTCTTCAGAGTGGGAAATGTGGGTAGCCAGGGAGGCTGCAGAACTTTCAAGAAGTGTTTGCATGAAAGCAAAACACAGAAACCTCCCTTGGCCACCTCACAACAGTTAGGTTAGCTGTTAAAAAAAACCTGCACCCACCCATCAAAATTCTCAGATGCCCTGAGAGTCAGGCAGAAAAACTGAAGCCCCTTGAAACTGGAAGACAGATTTTGGTAGGTCACTAGCTTTTGTGTTGCTCTGTACAGAAGCAAGAAGCAGACCCGTATGCAGGTGTAGCCAATGTGATACATTCCAGGTGTTGCTGGACTACATCTCCCATCATCCTGGACCACTGGTCATGATATGATTTGTAGTCCAAAATCTGGAAGGTACCAAACCAGCTACTATTGTGGCTAATAGTAAGCAGTGGATACACCTGTTGTCTGTGAATTTGCTGCATCCAGTAATTATCTGTGGTAGTCATCTTTAACAGACAGTGAACACAGCTTGCCAACAGTCTAGACTGATCAACTGGAATTCCTCCTTTGTGATCCAATGGATAAGCCATGTCCTGCATTGGGGAATTGACTTTGCAAGTGCTAAAGTCTGAGACTATTGCAAAGCAGTCTGCAGTTTCTCAGATAAAGCATTTCAGAGACTTCCTTTGGGACCACCATGTAGTTTATTTGGATTTTATTTATTTGGTGAGTACACACAAGGCTATGAGATTTTCTGGAAGATAATTCATTCGTCTGGTCTCGGTGAAATGTTATAGGAGTGGACAAATCAACCAAGTTTGGGTTTCTCTCCCTTTGCCATTTTCCCAATCTTAAATTCAGTTGTCCCAATTCCCACAATAGTTTGCTTTTGTTTTGTTTCTTGAGTGAACAAAACTACATATGAATTTTTGTCTTCATGTGCATTTTGTTTACAAGCAATTTCCTCTAATAAAATGCATTTTTGGTGTTAGTTCCATGAAAATAAGGGTGCTTTTTAAAACACTTCCCCCTAATTTACATTCTTTTGGTACGCTTTTTTTTGGCGGGGGGGGGGACAGCATTGAGAAATTTTGTAGAAGTATGCATTTTGAAGGATAGCTAGGTTGGGGTTTTTCCATGAGTGAGAGGTGAGTTTGCATTAAAATACGTTTTTCTCTCCCATCCCTAATCATATAAGAGGGAAGCTTAAGTGAAGGGGGGGGGGGGGGAGTACGCCAGTGTGCGCACGCACATGATGGAGCATCAGGAAAGCAGCATGACCCACAGGTCCTTCTCTGACTGCTTTGGAGACTGATCACAACGAATCCATATCCTCGGGATAATCTGTACCGCTTTCCCAGAAAACCCTGTTGCACATCTCCGGTTCCACGCAGCACTCAAATTTGATGGTATAGTCACCGCTTTTCTGTTCTGTGCCACAGACGTCGATACCAGGCCTGGTGCAACCTTGGACACGCAACAGCTCTTGCTCTTCTGCAAAAAGGTAATAAAACGCGAGGCTAGTGGTGAGCTACCTTTGCATGTACAGTGGTACCTCAGGTTACATACGCTTCAGGTTACATATGCTTCGGGTTACAGACTCCGCTAACCCAGGAATATTACCTCAGGTTAAGAATTTTGCTTCAGGATGAGAACAGAAATTGTGCTCCGGCAGTGTGGCAGCAGCAGGAGGCCCCATTAGCTAAAGTGGTCTCCTGTGAACTCTCCTTCCTGGGAGGTTTTTAAGCAGAGGTTGGGTGGCCATCTGTCATGGATGCTTTGGCCGAGACTTCTGCATTGAACTCTGATTCTACTAAGGGGGACTGGCGAGTGGGGGAGGGGTACGTGGGGGATGGAGCGTGGGTGAGAGTTATTAGGGCTCAGGGAGGGGGGGCACATTACTCGGGACACTTTCAAACCTGCTCCAGACCACTATAAGGAAATTCTGCCCTTGGTATGTTCATTTACCATCTCTCCATTTTGATTCTCTGGCCCCATATCTGCACAAACTTATTATCCCAAAATACAGACGTGCTTTTACACTTGCAAGACTGGATGTTTTGCCATCTGAGGTACTTGAGGGTCGATTCCAAAAGATCCCGCCTGAGAAACGTCTTTTCCCCTGTGGAGACGGTAGCACCGAAACAGCGGCACACGTCCTCCTGTCCTGTACTCTCTACAAAGACCTGAGGAACGAGATCATCACCCCACTCGTACTAACCATCCCAGGGCGCTCAACCACTGCCACAATGTCCTTTCTTCTATCAGATCAAAATGAGTAGATAACAGCAAAGGTTGCTAGGTTCATAGCGGGGGCAATCAGAATAAGGGCCACTAACTGACGGCTGATTTAGGACTTATATCAGTGATTCAGTGCTCTTATATCAAATTTCCTTTTCTGCGTATACTGTAATGTTTTACTGTTGCTATAACCATTGGCTAATACGAATAAAGCTTTATCTTATCTATCTAACCTGCTCCAGAGCCGGCTCTACCATTTGGCAAAGCGAGACAGTTGCCTCGTGACGGGGCAGCAAATGAACAAAATGCCCATTCAGAAGAAAGAATGTGTGGTCACGGGACCACGACTTACCGTGGAAAAAATGGAGCGTTATGCAATTCTGTCCTCTGTCTAGGTCGGCCGAACATGCCTTTCCTCCAGTTACGCACCCAGATCCAGGGTAGTTCATGAGACAGCTGTAGCATCTGGTGCGCTCTGTCACAGGAAGCAGCGCAGGTGAGATACATTAGAAACACCCTGTCATTTGGGTTTAATGTGGGGACGCGGGTGGCACTGTGGTCTAAACCACTGAGCCTCTTGTGCCTGCCGATTGGAAGGTTGGCGGTTCAAATCCCTGCTATGGAGTGAGCTCCTGTTGCTCTGTCCCAGTTTCTGCCAACCTAGCAGTTTGAAAGCACGCCAGTGCGAGTAGATAAATAGGTACCGCTGTGGCAGGAAGGTAAACAGCGTTTCCGTGAGTGCTCTGGCACTCGTCACGGTGTCCCGTTGCACCAGAAGCAGTTTAGTTCTGCTGGCCACATGACCCAGAAAGCTGTCTGTGGACAAATGTCTGAAAACGAGATGAGCGCCACAACCCCATAGTCACCTTTGACTGGCCTTAACTGTCCAGGGGTCCTTTACCTTTACCTAACATGGAGCCATTTCACACATTCAGGACTGGGCAAATCTGTCAATGTTGGTTTCTCTCCAGCTCTCATTTTTCCAACCTTGAGTTCTATTTTCCGCATTTCCACATCTGTTGGCAATCCCACCCCCCATCCCCATAAAAATACATTATCATTTTGGTGCTAATTTATCCTAATACTGTATGTGTATACATTTTTTGGTAAGCCACTTCCCCATGTATAATGCACTTTTTTGCATGTTTATTTTCACTATGGAACGTGCTCCTTCTTCTTCTGGGTGAAATACAAGCAGTCCTGACTTAGTGAAGTTTGGCTCTAGGTGGAAAAGCTGAGTCGGAGATCTGGCAGAATATTTAGGGTGCAGTGTCCCCCCCCAAAAAAAAAAACCCCATGGGGAGCAGCATCTGTTGCTGTGCTAATTCTGTGAGCCTCCACCTGTGCTCAACCTGCATAATTGTAAATAAATGCAAATTTTACAAAATGCCAGTCTCCAATGTAACCTTATTCCGAGGGAACCAAGCTCTGAGTAAGGACTAGATCCCCTGGAACCAAGTCACACTTGGAGAAGGGAATTGTGCATGTAACAATATCCTACAGCTAGATCTGTCAAGAAGCCAGTTCCTGCTGAGAAGATGTGTTGGCAAAATCAGAGTTGTCTACGTCTAGTGTGCATTGAGATATTTGGTTCGGTTTGCACTTAAATATTAAGTGAAAAACAACATATAATATGCATTATAACCAGGAAACTTGATTTGTAAAAATGCCTATATTGGCCAAAATGGCCTTGCCAACAAAGGTCCGTATAGTTAAAGCTATGGTTTCCCCAGAAGTGATGTATGGAAGTGAGAGCTGAACCATAAAGAAGGCTGATCGCCGAATAATTGATGCTTTTGAATTATGGTGCTGGAGGAGTCTCTTGAGAGTCCCATGGACTACAAGAAGATCAAACCTATCTATTCTTAAGGAAATCAGCCCTGAGTGCTCACTGGAAGGACAGATCCTGAAGTTGAGACTCCAATACTTTGGCCACCTAATGAGAAGAGAAGACTCCCTGGAATAGACCCTGATGCAGTGGCGTAGCGTGGGGGGTGCAGGGGGTGCCGGCCGCACCGGGCGCAACATCTGGGGGTTAGGGTTAGGGGGCGCAAATCCACAGGTTAGGGGGCGCAAATTACTTGCCTTGCCCCGGGTGCTGACAACCCACGCTACGCCACTGCCCTAATGTTGGGAAAGATGGAGGGCACAAGGAGAAGAGGACGACAGAGGACGAGATGGTTGGACAGTGTTCTCGAGGCTACCAACATGAGTTTGACCAGACTGCAGGAGGCAGTGGAAGACAGGAGTGCCTGGCGTGCTCTGGTCCATGGGGTCATGAAGAGTCGGACACGACTAAATGACTAAACAACAACAATATTTAAAGAAATGCACACTAAAATGCTGAAGGGATAGCTCAGTTTGTAGAGCATATGATTCCTAATTCCAGGGTTCTGGGTTTGAGGCCCATGTTGGGCAAAAAAATCCTGCATTGCAGAGGGTTGGGCTCGATGACCCCTGTGGTGCCTTCTGACATGACCATTCTATTCTATGAATTTCCATGAGGAAAATTGCAAACCGACGTAGAAATGTTTTTGGACGTGGAAATGTTTAGGCGCCCAGAGTGGCTGGGGAAACCATGCCAGATGAGTAGGATATAAATAATAACATTATTATTATTAGTAGTAGTAGTAGTAGTAAAGGTAAAGGGACTCCTGACCGTTAGGTCCAGTCGCAGATGACTCTGGGGTTGCGGCGCTCATCTTGCTTTACCAGCTGAGGGAGTCGTCATTTGTCCGCTTCCACAGACAGTTTTTCTGGGTCATGTGGCCAGCATGACTAAGCCACTTCTGGCGAACCAGAGCAGCTCACGGAAACGCCATTTACCTTCCCGCCGGAGCGGTACCTATTTATCTACTTGCACTTTGATGTGCTTTCGAACTGCTAGGTTGGCAGGAGCAGGGACCAAGCAACTGAGCTCACCCCGTCGTGGAGATTCGAACCGCCAACCTTCTGATCAGCAAGCCCTAGGCTCTGTGGTTTAAGCCACAGCGCCACCCGTGTCCCTTTTATTATTATTATAGTTCCAAACAAAAAGAGACTGTGAAGAGCTCTCACAGGACCTCTCCAAATTGAGCGAATGGGCACTAAAATGGCAAATGCAATTCAATGTAAACGGTTACACCAGAATTAGACTTACTTGCCAGGCTGAGATCTAGGCAAAGCAGCACACAGGTGGCAAAAATAAGGGTCTGGACCATGCTGGAATCTCTTGCTTCTTCTCAGTTGGTGGAAATTTTCATAAAGGCGGAAAAAGAGATGCCTGATAAAGTCTCCCTGCTGGAAGGTGGGCTTTTAGAAAAACACACCCTGTGGGCTGCTGGTGGATTAAGCCAGCAGATAAAGGTATGAGCTCTACTTAGCAGCAAGAGAATCAGAAGGCAAAAGCGATAGGATCAAATACAGTGGTACCTCGGGTCACATACGCTTCAGGTTACAGACTCCGCTAACCCAGAAATAGTACCTCAGGTTAAGAACTTTGCTTCAGGATGAGAACAGAAATCGTGCTCTGGCAGTGTGGTAGCAGCAGGAGGCCCCATTAGCTAAAGTGGTGCTTCAGGTTAAGAACAGTTTCAGGTTAAGAACGGACCTCCAGAACAAATTAAGTACTTAACCCGAGGTACCACTGTAATCCATTTTGTTGTGTGAAGAGAAGGCACTGGGCATTAATAATAACTTTGCTGTAGGTGAATGGAAATGGTTTATTGAATATTTACGGATAAATTATAAACAGAATAAAACATTGGCAGGATTATTGTAACAACCTGCGGTTTTAGAAGAGTATGTCTTTGAAGAAGATGAATAAATGAGTAAATTAAGTAAATTTGGATATGCAGAAGATATTCAAAAGAAATTTAAGGAACTGCAGAAAGAGGGGGATGGAAGTCAAGTTTTGAAATGTCAAAATGAATGTAAAATTAGTGAAATGTATAAAACTATTGAAATGTATAAACTTGAAAAGTATAAATAAAAGAAGCTCTTTCTGTTTCTGGGGTGGGTGGGTTTGAAAATACAAACTTAAAGAAATAATGGATAAATTTGAGGAATCCTGCATGCCTAAACAGAATGAAACTTTTGAAAGAAACAAGTATTTCCTTTTTTCCATGCATCAGAAAAGCAGGTCAGACTATGGCTTGGTATTTCCCAGGATTAAGAAGGCTGAGCAGGAATTGTGGTTTTGACAACTTGAAAGTCTCTCTGATAAGATACAGAATTATACGTGTTATTGGAGATAGATGTCCTCAGAGAGCGAGGACTAGCCAGGTGAAGGACATCTTGACCCTGCATGAAAGTCCAGGAACTATTGGAAAGATGCTGTGATCTTGGGTTATTAATTAATAGCTGGAGGCGATTAGCAGCCTCGCTGAGGTGGGTGTAATGAGACTGGCTTAATCTGAACGCACTGTGCAGCACTAGATCAAGGAAGAATCTAGTGATTTGCAAGAATGTGGCGTGGTTGTTGTTCTTGAACGTACCTAATGTTCTTTTTAAAAGTTTCTGAATCTGCCCAGCTGGGTTCATATTATACAACCTGGGTTCTGTAAGGAGGGCCTTCTTCCTCAAGCCAGGACTCCTCCCAGGCCTACATTTTCTGTTCCTCTACCTTCACCCAACCCTGACTGAGTCTCCTACCATCAACTTCATTACACCAGCAAAGAGAAAAGGTAGCAAAATGTGCCACTGACAGTTTTCTGTCCTTTGCAACCAGCTTTCTGGTGAGTCTCAACAACAGTGAAAGTGCGAATCCACAGCCCAGGGGAATTTTAAATATTACTTTGGGGAGCAGGGAGCACAAAACTTCCACTCTGGCTGTGTACATACCACAGATTGTCTTTAACTAACTTTGACTTGTGGTTCGCAGCTGTCTGTCTTGAGTGACAATGGAGTGCGCCTCCAGGGGTGATGTCAAATGGCTGCGTTAGCAGCACCAAAGTAGTAGTAGTAGTAGTAGTAGTAGTAGTAGTAGTAGTAGTAGTAGTAATTTATTATTTATACCTCACCCATCTGGCTGGGTTTCCCCAGCTACTCTGGGCGGCTCCCAACAGAATATTAAAAATAGAATCAAACATTAAAAACTTCCCTATACAGAGCTGCCTTCAGATGTCTTCTAAAAGTCAGAATCTCCAAGGGATGGGGGTAGGCCAAGGTTTTGAAAACGGTATAGGTGCAATATACTCCAAACAAAAAGCGAAGTTAATTGTAAACAATGTAGTAACGGAAGAAATATCCATAGAAAAAGGTACACGACAGGGATGCCCAATGTCCCCTTTGCTCTTTATATCAGTCCTGGAGGTTTTGTTAAACATGATTAGAAGGGACCAGTTGGTTAAAGGAGTTCAGGTCGGAGTCAGACATTACAAACTAAGAGCATTTGCAGATGACCTAGTATTGACCTTGCAACGGCCAGACACTAGTACTAAAAGAGTATTAGAACTAATTGAGATATTTGGTCAAGTAGCAGGATTTAAATTGAACAAACAGAAAACGAAAGTGCTGGAAAAAAATTTAACAAGGGAGGAAAGAGAGAGATTTCAGACTGAAACAGGTTTGGAAATAACGAAAAAAGTGAAATACCTGGGGGTAAACTTAACATCTAAGAATGTGAACTTATTTAAAGACAATTATGAAAAATGTTGGTCAGAAGTAAAGAAAGATCTAGAAATATGGTCAAGGTTGAGACTTTCCTTGTTAGGCCGAATTGCCACTATTAAGATGAATGTATTGCCTAGCCCTAGAATGTTATTTTTATTTCAGACTTTGCAGATTTTGGACAAGATGGACTGTTTCAAGAGGTGGCAGAAAGACATATCAAAATTTGTCTGGCAGGGCAAAAAGCACAGAATAAATTTCAAGATTTTAACTGATGCAAAAGATAGAGGGGGGTTTGCCCTGCCGGACTTAAGACTCTATTATGAATCGGCAGCTTTTTGCTGGCTGAAACACTGGCTACTTCTTGAGAACACAGACATTTTGGATCTGGAAGGGTATGATAATAGTTTCGGTTGGCATGCATACTTATGGTATGACAAGGTAAAGGCGCATAAAGGGTTTAAAAACCATATTGTTAGAAAAGCATTATACAATGTTTGGATCCGATATAAGGATTTGTTGGAAAGTAAAACTCCCAGGTGGGACGCGGGTGGCGCTGTGGGTAAAACCTCAGTGCCTAGGACTTGCCGATCGCATGGTCGGCGGTTCGAATCCCCGCGGCGGGGTGCGCTCCCGCTGCTCGGTCCCAGCGCCTGCCAACCTAGCAGTTCGAAAGCACCTCTCAGTGCAAGTAGATAAATAGGGACCGCTTACCAGCAGGAAGGTAAACAGCGTTCCGTGTGCTGCGCTGGCTCGCCAGATGCAGCTTTGTCACGCTGGCCATGTGACCCGGAAGTGTCTCCGGACAGCGCTGGCCCCTGGCCTCTTGAGTGAGATGGGCGCACAACCCTAGAGTCTGTCAAGACTGGCCCGTACGGGCAGGGGTACCTTTACCTTTAAAACTCCCAGGTGGTTGTCACCAATGGAAGCTAAGGAGGTGAAAAAACTTAATATGGACTCTAAATGGCCAAAATATTGTGAAATTTTAGAACATGATGGTGAAAGGGTTAAACTTCAGAGTTATGAGAAATTAAAGTCCAAAGTTCGAGATTGGTTGCATTACCATCAGATAAATGAGACATTTAAACAGGACAGGAAAATAGGATTTCAGAAGGAGAGGTCAAAACTAGAAACAGAATTGTTAGAACCCAATACCAAGAACCTGTCAAGAATGTATAATTTGCTGTTGAAATGGAATACACAGGATGAAACGGTGAAATCAGCTATGATTAAATGGGCACAAGATATCGGTCAGGACATTATGTTTGCAGACTGGGAACAGTTATGGACCACCGGTATTAAATTTACGGCATGTAATGCCTTAAAAGAAAACATAATGAAAATGATCTACAGGTGGTACATGACCCCAGTCAAGCTTGCAAAAATTCATCATTTGCCCAATAACAAATGTTGGAAATGTAATGAGACTGAAGGTACTTTTTACCACCTTTGGTGGACCTGCCCGAGGATTAAAGCCTTTTGGGAAATGATCTATAATGAAATTAAGAAAGTCCTTAAGTGGACCTTTCCTAAGAAACCTGAGGCTTTTCTCCTGGGCATGGTTGGCCAATTGGTGCCAAAGAAGGACAGGACCTTTTTTATGTACGCTACCACAGCAGCAAGAATTCTTCTGGCAAAGTATTGGAAGATGCAAGAACTACCTACTCTGGAAGAATGGCAGATAAAGGTGACTGACTTTATGGGACTGGCAGAGATGACTGGCAGAATCCGCGACCAGGGGAAAGAGACAGTGGAAGAGGATTGGAAGAAATTTAAAATGTATCTTAAAAACTGTTGTAAAATTGAGGAGTGTTAAGATGTCAAGGGGCAAGAAGCAGAGAATTACAGCTGTAACTAACAAATTAAAGAAAACTCAATGAAAGGGAAGTAAATAGATAAATTGACCAAAGGGTTGCTAAAAAATGGTAAAATAAGGATGCAGCGAAAGGGAGGTATGGGGAAGTCGGGTGAAAGAAGGTGCATGAAATTAAGAGTATGAAATTATACATGTTTAAATGTGTTGTATGTTTCTGTTCTGTGTTGTGTTTGTTTTTTATTATGTGTTTGAAAAATGAATAAAAATTATTATAAAAAACAACAACAGATGTCTTCTAAAAGTCAGATAGTTCTTTATGGTGCTGGAGGAGACTCTGGAGAGTCCCATGGACTGCAAGAAGATCAAACCTATCCATTCTGAAGGAAATCAGCCCTGAGTGCTCACTGGAAGGACAGATCCTGAAGCTGAGGCTCCAATACTTTGGCCACCTCATGAGAAGAGAAGACTCCCTGGAAGAGACCCTGATGTTGGGAAAGATGGAGGGCACAAGGAGAAGGGGACGACAGAGGACGAGATGGTTGGACAGTGTTCTCGAAGCTACAAACATGAGTTTGACCAAGCTGCGGGAGGCAGTGGAAGACAGGAGTGCCTGGTGTGCTCTGGTCCATGGGGTCATGAAGAGTCGGACACGACTAAATGACTAAATAACAACATACAGAGCTGCCTTCAGATGTCTTCTAAAAGTCAGATAGTTCTTTATTTCCTTGACATATGGTGGGAGGGCGTTCCACAGGGCGGATGCCACTACCAAGAAGGCCCTCTGCCTGGTTCCCTGTAACCTCACTTCTCGCATTGAGGGAACTGCCAGAAGGCTCTCTGCGCTGGACCTCAGTGTCCGGGCTGAGTGATGAGGGTGGAGATGCTCCTTCAGGTATACTGGGTCGAAGCCGTTTAGGGCTTTAAAGTGATCTCCTTGGGGCACAAGCCTGGGCAGGGTGTATGGAGGTCCTAGGTTGTCTAGACAACAAGACCGGCCTCTCTTGGCCTATCTGATGTGGACCAAAGGAAAGCAGAACAATGCATTTGGCACCAGCAGCAGTTGCCAGAAGGAAGTGTACAGTGGAACCTTGCGTTATGGATGGGATCTGTTCCGGAGGCCCGTCCGTAACATGGAACCATTCCGGTACTTCCAGATTGCCACGGGACGCAACATGAAAACACGTAACCTGAAGTGGACGCAACATGAGGTAGAAGAAGAAGAAGAAGTTTGGATTTGATATCCCCCTTTATCACTACCCTAGGGAGTCTCAAAGTGGCTAACATTCTCCTATCCCTTCCTCCCCCACAACAAACACTCTGTGAGGTGAGTGGGGCTGAGAGACGTCAGAGAAGTGTGACTGGCCCAAGGTCACCCAGCAGCTGCATGTGGAGGAGCGGGGACGCACCAGGTTACGAGTCTATCGTTCTTAACCACTACACCACATGGGCTCTCAAGGTGTCTTAGGGACTCCACTCCAGATTTGGGTAGGGTTTAACTCCCTAGCCTTTTCTTCTCCCAAAGATGTCTCGCAAGGCAGTGGAGATGGAGGACCAGAGTTTTCCTTCTCTCTTACTCAGAGTAGGTGCATGGAAATTAATGGACCTATGTTAGTCATGGCCATTCATTGCAAAGTGTCTGCTCAGAGTAAAAGTTAGTTGTGTGTGAGGAAAGCGATGCATACATGTTTTATAAATTGCCCTGGGATCTTTGGATGAAGGGCAGTATATAAATTTTAATACTGATTGGTTGGTTGATTGATTGATCTCAAGATTTCAGGACAGTTCACAAGATAAAAATACAAGGTAGAAGCACAAATAAATAGTTAAAACAAAAACAAAACAAAACAATCAATCAATTAACAATAAATGAAATAAATGGTGGAAATTGGCCTTTAAAGGTGTGCTGGATTTCTGCAGACCCTGCCTCGTTTGTTTAATTGGTTGTATAATCTGATGGACGGCGGCCTTGTAATTTGCTGATGTTCCATTATCTTGCAGTTCTGTAAGGGAAATGGGATTCTTGGGTTTTGCTTCATTCTTAACTATGTTTCAAACTGTTACCGGACGACACCGCCTGCAGATGCACATGATGCTTTTGCTGTGGGTTGCAAGAAGAAGAAGAGGAGTTTGGATTTGATATCCCGCTTTACTACTACCGAAGGAGTCTCAAAGCGGCTAACATTCTCCTTTCCCTTCCTCCCCCACAACAAACACTCTGTGAGGTGAGTGGGGCTGAGAGACTTCAGAGAAGTGGGACTAGCCCAAGGTCACCCAGCAGCCGCAGGTGGAGGAGCGGGGAAGCGAACCTGGTTCACCAGATTACGAGTCCACCGCTCTTAACCACTACACCACACTGGCAAGGTGCCTCGAGTGCCGTAATGTACAAAAGTGGCATGCAAGTGAAACAATAGTCAGGTTATGCACTCTGCTCTTTGTCTGTTGAGGAGCAGATCGCCCCCGACTGAGAAGGACAACATGGCCCAGGCTTTCCTTTTCGCCGCTTCGATTCTGCTCTGCCTGGAACTGGTTGGTAAGTTCTCCAGTTGCAATTATGATCTGTGATTGTGCTGCTTCTTATATTATTGCCTTTTCTATGGGCCCCTTTTCCAGGCTGTCCAGCTTTCATACACCTGGAAATTTTAAATATTGAATAAAGTGGTTTACAATAATTTTTATAAAAATGCATCTTAAAGAATAACAAAACAATTTAAGAAAGCGGAGTTCTAGAGGTGGGTCATCACAACTAGGAACATAGGATGCTAACATGTTCAGACTCTGGGTCCTTCTAGCTCAGTATTCTACACTGACGTGGGTAGCACTGTGGTCTAAGCCCCTTGGGCTTGCCGATCAGAAGGTTGGTGGTTCGAATCCTCACAACAGGGTGAGCTCCCGTTGCTCTTTCCCAGCTCCTGCCAACCTAGCAGTTTGAAAGCATGGCAGTGAAAGTAGATAAACAGGTACCGCTCTGGTGGGAAGGTAAACAGAGTCTCCATGTGCTCTGGTTTCTGTCACAGTGTCCCGTTGCGCCAGAAGCGGTTTAGTCCTGCTGGTCACATGCCTTGGAAAGCTGTCTGCGGACAAACGCCGGCTCCCTTGGCCTGAAAGCAAGATGAGCGCCGCAACCCCACAGTTGCCTTTGACTGGACTTAACCATTCAGGGGCCCTTTACCTTTACCTTACACTGAGTGGCAGTAGCTCTCCAGGGGTTCTGGCAGGGATCTCTCCCAGCTGTACTTGGAGCTCTGTGGGGCAGCATCTTCCATTAAATCTTTGCTTACAAGGAGTTGCTAGCAGGTCTCATTCTGTTCCCTATTCTAGGGAGCTTCTACTGCAAAGCGTGTCTCTATGAACTAGACGGCACGTGTCTCGCTGGTAGGAGAATGTGCATAGGCCGCAAACGATGTGTGGCTATTACTGTCAGTCTGGGTAAGTGAGTGTTTTGCTGTCCCAGTTTTCCTCGATTTGGAACTACACCAACCCAGATTATGGGGGGTGGCCTGAGCTACACATCTTTTGCAATAGGTACAAGATCTGCCCCTCCTGTGGTTTCCTGCAACTATTTAATTGTGCTTCTTAAAACTGAGATACTGCTTGATTGTAATTTTTTCTTTAAAAACCTTTAAAAAATAAAATTCAGATTTTGAAATTTACAAGCAATTGTCAAACAACCAAAACAAAAAGAGAATTCCATAAATTCCCATGGACTCCCCTTTGTGGCTCTTTATGTTAATTTTTTTCTTCCTGTGTCTATGAATCAAATTCTATTGAAATTGCATTGCAACCATTCTCCAACGTTAAACTACAAGTGTCATTCCAGTCCTGCGGAAAAAAATTAATTGTTTACAATGATTTTTATGGTAAATGATATCTTCCCCCCATTCCTTATTGACATTTTGGTCTTCCTGGTTTCTAATTCTTCCGGTCAATTTTTTTAAGAAATTCAAAGCGGTTTACGAAAATAATAAAACGATGAAACAATCAGTTAAATCAACAATTTAAAACTTTCCAGAAATGGATTAAAATCAACAATAGCTGAAAAACAAGATTTAAATGCATGTGAACATTCTGCATGTCTGGATAAAGGGACCCCTGTCCATTAGGTCCAGTCGTGACCGACTCTGGGGTTGCGGCACTCATCTCTCTTTCTTGGCCGAGGGAGCCAGCGTACAGCTTCGGGGTCATGTGGCCAGCATGACTAAGCCACTTCTGGTGAACCAGAGCAGCGCGTGGAAACACCGTTTACCTTCCCGCCGGAGCGGTACCTATTTATCTACTTGCACTTTGACGTGCTTTCGAACTGCTAGGTTGGCAGGAGCAGGGACCGAGCAACGGGAGCTCACCCTGTTGCGGGGATTTGAACCGCCGACCTTCCGATCGGCAAGTCCTAGGCTCTGTGGTTTAACCCACAGCACCACCCGCGTCCCGCATGTCTGGATAGGTTTGGCTAAACCAATTGCAGGAGTTGGGCTACATGACCCTTTGTGGTGTCTTCCAACTCAGCATTTCTATGATTCTGTGTTTTCAGTGAAGGCACCTGCCTGATGGCAATAGGCAGGGAGTTCCAAAGGTTCTGCCCTGCTAAAAGATTGTTTCCTTACAAACGTAGAATGAGTATTTTTAGTGGCAGCTAGAAGCCATGTAGGGCTAACAGAGTCAGGACGTCATGTGGGAGTGGGAAACCGTAACTGACTTAAATTTTCTAACCTCACTCCACCCACTGGCCAAGGGCTTGTACAGCTAACACCACAATACAGTGGTACCTCGGGTTACAGACACTTCAGGTTACAGACGCTTCAGGTTACAGACTCCGCTAACCCAGAAAGATTACCTCGAGTTAAGAACTTTGCTTCAGGATGAGAACAGAAATTGTGCGGTGGCAGTGGGAGGCCCCATTAGCTAAAGTGGTACCTCGGGTTAAGAACAGTTTCAGGTTAAGAACAGACCTCCAGAACGATTTAAGTTCTTAACCAGAAGCACCACTGTATGCAGAAGCCGATGGGAACAGACGCTGTTGTGACACAGCTCCTGTCATCCCTGACTGCTGTCCATGGTGCTGGCTGCAAACATATGGGAGTTGTAGTCCAACGATAACTGGAGGGGACCACAGGAGCTACCCCTGATCTATACGCCCAAGGCATGAGAAATGATGTTGGAATGGAAAGAACGTGGACATCATTTCTCATGCCATTCTATGATTCTATGCTTCTCCTTTTAGATGGATTTCAGCAGTTCCATACCTACGGCTGCTTCATGCCTCAATCCTATTTCTGTGGGATGACAAAGATCCGCCTCAATGGCCAACGAACAACGGTGAACTGCTGCTAGAGGGGGAACTTCTGCAACGCGAGGCTGCTCTATTGATGGTGTGATTTGCCACAAATGGGCAGAAGCGTGTGCATCTCTTCACGTTGGGCCATACCAAAGTCATGCCATACATTTAAAGCACTATTACATCCCTTTAGCAGCACGCCTCCCCGCTAAGAATCCTGGGAACCACAGTTTTGTTAAGAGTGCTGATAATTGTAACTCTGTGTGGGACCTCCTAACTGTTACGAAAAAGAAGCAATGCAGCAGCGAGCTGCAGATGGCTGGAATGCCAAACAGGATGTTGATGTTTGGGACTGTACCGTGGGAACAAAGGGACAGTCTATTCACTGTACTGAGCACCGGATGTTAGCTCAGAGTGTCATCTGACCTGTACTGGAAGTACAGGGGTGGAGTCTCTCTCTCTGCTGTTGGTGTAAAGAGAGTGCAGACATGTTTTCTCTGTACTGCTGGAAAAGACAGAAATAAAGGCATGTAAATACATTTCTGTCTGTCTCTTTCCCCTCCCTGGGGATGGCAGGGAGGAGGGGGAGTGGTGTGTTCTTCTCACGTTAGAGGAGGATCGCCGATAGAGACCTTCGCCTGTATCTTGCCGGGAGTCGCAGACGGGGAGGTCAACAAGGAACTCAATCCGGGTGCCTGGAGAGTGGCCAATTCCTCTGACAATGCTTGAGATTCCGACACTAACACTCTTAACTAAGTTCTCCAGAACAATCTGAGGATGGGCAGCCATGGCTCTTAAAAGTGTTACCAGGACCTATATATGCATGGTATGGTGTGACTATCATAAAATCTGAAAATTTCACTTCTTCCTCCCTATTAAGGTCTTTGTGTCTTCTACATGCTTAGACCATCTAATCACTGTTTTTTTTTTTAAAAAAAAGAAGACAAACCATTTCCTGGAAAATCACACTTGATGAAATTAAATATTTTTAAAAAGCAGTATGCCAGTCTCTCACTATAATTCATTTTGGCAGTCCTATCCAGATTTATAAATGCTTAGGAATAGAAACAGGAAGTTGTTGTCTGTGCCATGGCCTGCACACATCCTTTGCTCTTGCCACCACTTACATCCCAAAATTAAGACCACCCTGAGCCACAGAGGAGAGTAGGATCACTCCAAGACAGAGCTTCTGAGGAGACAAACTATAGGCCAAAGTGAAGGAAGGCCTGAGGTTTATTTATTATTATTATTAGATTTTTATATATTAGATTTCTAAACTGGCCTTCACCCAAGGATTACAGGGCAGTTTATAAACACCAAAATACGTAACGTAGTAACAAACACAAACAATGCCCCCCCCCCCCCAGTTTAAAAGACCATTGACTTGTTTAATAAGCCAAAGGCAACGGGGAGGAGGAATGTTTCACAAAAGCACCAGGCATAGGCCCAGGTTGCCCCAAGATTGTCTTCTTCTTTGGCGATCACTCGTAGCCGAGTAAGATTGTCTTCCATAAACACGGTTTTAACAGTGAGTCCGTAAGTGACTGTGGAGGCCAATTCTGGATCCACACGTCCTTCCACAGTGGGGACATAGGTTTCTGGATGGGAGCTGATCACGGTGAGGGTTTGCCAAGCGTGCCTTCCTCCTAGCACGTTTCTCCCTTGTGTCCTGAGTTCGAGTGTTTTCAAAGCCCATGACACCTTTGGTAAAGGCTGTTCTCTAGCTGGAGCGCTCGCGGGCCAGTGTTTCCCAATTGTTGGTGTTTATACTACCTTTTTTTAGATTGAGATAGTCTTTAAACCGCTTTTGTTGACCACCAGCATTACGCTTTCCATTTTTAAGTTTGGAAAGGGGCACACATGAAATGTCATGTGTGTCTCCCAACAGTTCCGCTAGGCTGGTCAGGTCCCCACAGGTTTTTTTTAAACTAGCTTCAGCTTGTAAAGCAGCTACAGTTACCATATTTTCCCCTCTATAAGACGCACCAGACCACAAGACGCTCCTAGTTTTTGGAGGAGGAAAACAAGAAAAAAAATATTCTGAATCTCAGAAGCCAGAACAGCAATAGGGATCGCTGCACAGTGAAAGCAGCAATCCCTCTTCCTGTTCTGGCTTCTGGGATAGCTGCGCAGCCTGCATTCACTTCATAAGACGCACACACATTTCCCCTTACTTTTTAGAAGGGAAAAAGTGAGTCTTATAGAGCAAAAAATACGGTATTTTTGGACAGGAATAGCCTGATCATGCACTGGTAACCTGCAGGTTGGATTACTGCATATCATTGTGTGTCGCTGCCCTGAAAGTTGGCCTGGGAGCTGCAGCTACTGCAAAACGTGGCGCCTTGACTGCTACCTGGGGCAAGGTAAAGCCCCTGGTGTTACGTTGCTGCTGAAAGAACTGCAGTTCTGACATCTTTCTCCCGGCCGATAAAATAAAAATGCCCAAGAAGTGACACATGCACACGAGCACACGTATATCGTTGTCAAATAAAACAAAGAGATTTTATTAATAATCTTACAAGCCACAAGACATAGATCTTGCCCTAAGCTGTGGGTTGCCAGCCCACTCATGCTCAGGGGTCGGACGCACCCAAGTCAGAGCTTCCTCAGCCGCATAGACACACACGTACACTACTCAATCGCGCAACTCCAGACACTACCATTGGAAGGTAGAGGCAAGCTGAGCCCCACAGGGCATCACTGGGAAGGATGGGTTAAAGCCAATAACTAACCTGAGGCTGAACTGGGAATTGAACGTCTTAGAACAAGGTGGGTGGGGGAACCGGTGGCCCTCCAGATGTTGCCTTAGTCCAGGCATGTCCAAAGTCAGTTTTGGGGGTCTAATCTGGCCCACTGGTCTGTTTAATCTGGCCCCTGTGGCAGTTTATTTTCTGGGGTAAAATCCTTAAAAACCTCAACAACTTCAACCCTAAGAAAAGGTCAACAACTTTGGTCGGCCCTCATGGCCCTTCACTTCATCAAATCTGGACCTCTTTGAAAAAAGTTTGGACACCACTGCTCTAACTCCAATCCCCTCCAGCCAGCATGGTCCAGAGTCCGAGGGTTGTGGCAGCTGTGGTCCATCAACATCTGGAGGGCCTTGCTGTAGAGGAATTATCCCTGCCATGTTCAGAGGCTGTTGGAATCTTTATTTAACATACGTATTTTGCACTCAAGGGTATTCTAATCACAAACATAAAAAGGCAAAGGACCCCTGAACAGTCAAGTCCAGTCAAAGGCGACTATGGGGTTGCAGTGCTCATCTCTCTTTCAGGCCAAGGGAGTCGGCGTTTGTCCACAGACAGCTTTCCGGGTCATGTGGCCAGCAGGACTAAACCGCTTCTGGCACAACAGGACTCTGTGACGGAAGCCAGAGCACATGAAAACACCATTTACCTTCCCGCGGCAGTGGTACCTATTTATCTACTTGCACTGGTGTGCTTTCAAACTGTCTGGACAAATGCTGGCTCCCTCGGCCTTAAAGCGAGATGAGCGCCTCAACCCCATAGATGCCTTTGACTGGACTTAACCGTCCAGGGGTCCTTTACCTTACCTTCACCAATCACAAACATACATACCTTCTGTAATAACTTTTAATATTCTAACTCTGGCGGAATCTCTCAGGACGAGTGGCGGTGGTGAGAAAGTTGCATATTCATCTGCTCCCCGTTACCTTTCTTATTTGCTCTTGTCACCTATCGAAAGCTGCTTCTTTCCCCAGCTTTAAGCAGCAGCAGCAGCACCATTCCTCCATGAAAACTGCCCGAACAAAAGCTGTTTCCTAAGGCAGGAGCAGCCAAGCTGAGATCATATCATGACGGATGGCCACCCAACCTCTGCTTAAAAACCTCCAAGCGGTGTGATGATGTCACACCACAGTGCAGCCAGATTGGTCTGCGTTCCAAACAGGTAAACGTAGCAGCTGCATTTTGCTGACTTCCCCCAAAACATTGCCCAAAAAAGCGTTTTTTGGTGTTGCTCCATCGGCCTCACATTTGGCTAAGCCGTGCAACATCGGTGAACTTCAGGATCGAAAGGTTTGCAGAGGTGCCTTTTCCTCGATTCAAGGGAACTCCTGGAAAACGTTCACCTTCCATTGCAGGCCATTGCCCTTGACTCATCTGTGCACTGTGGGCACTACTTTTACCCGTGACAAATGCTGCCAGGCATTCCTCTTCACAGCCCACAGGCAAGGGTCACAATACATGCCGTTCCATTCATGAAAGACTTTGGGATGGCAGCTTGAGTTAAAGCCAAATGGATGCCGCCAACTACAAATCATACAACTGGCCCTTTGGATAAAATTTGGGCCTTAAGACCAGCTTGTCCAAGGGCGCTCACTACCAGGCAGCTCTGCTTCCTGGGTCCGAGACAGAAACTCGGTTCCAGCACCCCTCAGTCCAGATCTGCCAGCCGGCTGCAAGAGCTGTGCAGCCCATAATAGGGCTGGGCAATATATCGATATGTCACCCAGAACTGGTTTCAAGTCCATACCATGATATCGCTTTCATAGTTTTTGACCTGGCAATATATTGTGAATCACGATGTGCATTTGTGTGCTATGCAAAAAATCACACTGTGGGGAAAATTGTGAAGCCAGCCAAGGCCTCTACATAGCTCCATCTTCATTTCAGACGTTGTGATATATCAATACAGTGGTACCTCGCAAGACGAATGCCTCGCAAGACAAAAAACTCGCAAGACGAAAGGGTTTTTGGTTTTTTGAGTTGCTTCGCAAGACGATTTTCCCTATGGGCTTGCTTCGCAAGACGGAAACGTCTTGCAAGTTTGTTTCCTTTTTCTTAACACCGTTAATACAGTTGTGACTTGACTTCGAGGAGCAACTCATAGCACGCGGTGTGGTAGCCTTTTTTGAGGTTTTTGAAGACTTTGGTGATTTTT
Source organism: Podarcis muralis (assembly GCF_964188315.1). Classification (NCBI taxonomy): domain Eukaryota; kingdom Metazoa; phylum Chordata; class Lepidosauria; order Squamata; family Lacertidae; genus Podarcis; species Podarcis muralis. The sequence goes on from NC_135656.1 coordinate 107,407,081, forward strand.
GAAGCTTTTCCAAAACTTCCGAAACCATGCTTCGCAAGATGAAAAAAATCGCAAGACGAAAAAACTCGCGGAACGAATTAATTTCGTCTTGCGAGGCACCACTGTATGTTGTGATGTTTAGCTGGCGATGTACTGTGATGCTGAAAACCGGGTATTGCCCAGCCCTGGTCCATAGAGATCTCTTAACACTCTACACAGGGAGTGCTGAGGTGTTCAAGAGGAAAGGATCCATTCCTGGCCTGCTTTATTCTCACATGTACTGTAATTTTTGCTCTGTAAGTTGCACCAGACCATAAGACGCATCTAGTTTTTGGAGGAGGAAAACAAGAAAAAAATATTCTGAATCCCAGAAGCCAGAACAGCAAGAGGGATCACTGCGCAGTGAAAGCAGCGGTCCCTCTTGCTGTTCTGGCTTCTGGGATAGCTGCGCAGCCTGCATTCGCTCCATAAGACGCACACACATTTCCCCTTACTTTTTAGGAGGGAAAAAGTGAGTCTTATAGAGCAAAAAATACGGTACATTACAACACTCTACCAAGACTACAGGAGGCTGCTCCTGCATACACTGAATAAGGTGCAGAAGGAGCAGCGAAGGGAAAAAGAGATGGTTTCTGCAGTCTACACACGCAATGATAAATCCCTTCAGACAGGTCACTTCCCTCCACTGCCCATGTAGCACACGCCTGCCACGCTCGCATTCACACACACATTTCTGACCAGCTCTGCCCACAGCTAATGCAAACAGTGTGGCTTGGTTTTTCTCCACCCCGCCCCCCAAGTTTCAGCATCGCCGTCTCAGATTTAAGCCCCTTTAGAGGTTTGGGAAAGCAGAAGGAATCCATTTCTTCACTGGCCTCCACAAAAGCCGAACTGCTCCAAAATGGGCTCTTTGCTTTTGTGGGAATATTCTCTTTACTAGCGTCACATCCCTTTAAGAAAATGTGAAGCCAAAAAGATAAATACCAACATTTCTGTAGGGTTCCCCTGCCCCCTTCAGTGGTGTTTTTGAAAGCCTTTCCACGTTTCCTTCTGCCATTCCCAGCTTGGTTTCCTGCTCCTTTGCGTCCTTCTCCACAGAGAAACTGCCTTAAATAACTCCCTCAACACATTTGATAAGATATTTAGATTAATATTTTAGTTTGGGGGTGGGTGGGAAACAGATATTTGATATTATCTACTTTCCTTTATGCTCTAATAATTATTTTTTCAAATTCTTTCAATTAAAAACCACCTTTGAGGGCTAATTCTAAAACGAGGTTGCGGGTGGCAGAGGGAGAAGAATCGGCCATCTTGTCACTCCCAGTCCGTGGGAGGCCGAATGATGAGGGGAGCAGCATTCTTGCGTCCGGCACGGATTCCTGGGTAGAAAAAAGGCCACAGCTTCTCCGTGAAGGTGTCGGTGAAAGTGTAGATGTGGGAGCGGTCCGTCACATTGTAGAAGGAAAGCCTGCCGGCCTCGTAGTCCAGGAAGACACCCACTCGCTTGGGTTTGGTGGCGACACTGAGGGGCGTGAAGGGGGTGGTGGTGGCCGCGTACTTGTCCCCGTTGAACAGCCTCACCCGCCAGTAGCCAGTCTCCGGCAGGGAGGTCGTCTCCCCTTTGCGGCTCACGGATTCGTTACAGACCCCTAGGGCCCAGTGGGTCTTTTCGCCCACTTCCACTTCCCAGTAGTGGCGGCCCGAAGTGAAGCCCTCCGTCGCCAGGACACAAGGGTAGGTGGTGAAGCGCCGCGGGCTGTCGGGCAGGTCTCGCAGGCGTTGCTCCACAAACTTGACGCTCTTCCGGTCCTCCGAGAGCACTAAGTTGGGATGGGCCGTCTCGGGGTCAAGGGTCAAATCTCCTGCAGGAAAAGGGAGAGACATTCGTTCAGGCTCTGCTGCGATGGTGGCCAGGCCTCAATGGCTTTTTCTTTTTTTTTGGAAATAATTTTCATTTGATTTTACAAATATAGAATTATAACAATACAACACAAAATACATGTCCATATTTAGAGATTTCTCCGAATCTCTGGACTTCCCACCTTCCCCTCCATGGGTCCTACTGGCAACCTTTACAACTGCATATTATTTCATAACCATATTTTATCTCTCTCCATTTTGTCCATAATGTTTGCTGCATTACAAGTGTTATTGCAATCCTGCTAATGTTTTCATCCGCTTACAATGGTCTCCTAGATAAGTTATAAATTTTTTCCCATGTTGTTATCCGGAAACACTGTTCAGCAGCGTTCAGATTTGGACATCAGAATTGGACATTTGCTGATTATACAAAGCTTCACAGCTTGCTATCTTCCGGGTAAAGTCTGGCACCATGATTCATTTAAGGACTTTCAGAGACTTCAGTTTGTTAATTTTGATGTTTTGAATTATTCCATAAAGTTGTTCACATTGTTATTGTTTCTGGCCATCGTGTTGCTTTTGATATTGCTGACTCATATTTTGCAACACAGGGGTTGGTTTGTTTACCCAGAATATATTCTAACACAGATTTAATAATCTATCCTAGTTTTGCCATAAAATTATCTTTGCATTCTTCTTTGCTTTTCAGGGGAGGCATGACATCCTCAAGAACATTCAACCTGCATGACTACTCTTCCTTCTTCCTCTGCTTCCAGCCATTTCTCTACATACAGACCAGTCTTCCACAGCTGGAGGCCATCCAGCTATTTTGAACTACAGTGGTACCTTGGAAGTCGAACGGAATTCGTTCTGGAAGTCCGTTCAACTTCCAAAATGTTCAGAAACCAAGGCATGGCTTCCGATTGGCTGCAGGAAGCTCCTGCAAGAAGCTCCTGCAGCCAATCAGCAGCCATGAAAGTCGTGTCGGAATTTCGGGTTCCAGAGAACGTTTGCAAACCGGAACACGAACTTCTGGGTATGTGGCGTTTGGGAGCCAAAACATTTGACTCGCAAGGCGTTTGGGATCCAAGGTACGACTGTATCATTCCTGTTACTGCTGACCACTGACTGTGCTGGGTGGTGTGTGTGTGTGTGTGTGTGTGTGTGTGTCCCAAAACATCTGGAGTGCATCAGATTGACGAAGGTTAATACTGTTCCTGTCCCACTATCAACAATTCTAGCACACCTCTCCTGGACAGAGTTGTGTTGTGTGTGCACTGATCAGAATTAAGCTCAATTGCTTGGATGGTGCTAATCTGCAGAATCTATTCCAAACTCAAAGAGTTTTGTTGGCACTGTGGACAAACCCCCTGATCCATGAGCAAGGGAGAAGAGGCCCAATTCTCCCAGCCCCCACACCAAGCAAAACGAAAAATGCCTGGATGTGGCACCACACCAACTTACCTGTGAGCTTCTTGATGATTTTGCGCAGGACGAAGTACTGCCTGGGGAAGTTGCAGAAGTTCTTTTCCAGCTCGATGGAGACCAAGTTCAGCTTCTGGGCCTGCACCTCTTCACATCTGCAAGAAATAGAGCAGAGCAAGTTGGGTGAGGGCAAGTCCAGGGTTGGGGAACCTGTGGCCCCCTTCAGATGTTGCCGGGCTCCCAACTCCTAGCAGCCCCAACCAGGATGGACAAGGGTCAGGGATGCTGCAAGCTGTGGGCCCCAGGAACATCTGGTGGGCCCCAGGTTCACTGTCCCTGAAGTTGTCCATTGCTTCCATGTTTCCCCCAATCATCTTTCATTTCATGGCCATTGTGAGGGCAGACTTCAAATACTTGTAAGGTCTGGTCAGTGCCTGGATGAGTGACCACATGAGAACCTACAGGTCTGCAGCCTTGGCTTCTGGGATGGAAGGAAGGTGGGCTATCAGTGTACAAACATAAATAAGTGAATAAAAATTCTTGAGATTCACAAGTACTTTTAATTCTGCCGATTCTCTTATGCTGCTTTTTACATATTTTTTGTGCCTTTTAGTTTGGTATGCTTTATGTATATGCTTTTTTCTTTTTGTAAACTGTCCTGGGAACATGATTGAAAGGCAGTTATAAAAAAATACTTACAATAAATATATAAAAGAATCTCCGGGGGGGGGGGGGAGTGTGAATCGTCTCCCAGGCTATAATTGAGCAACTTGTTTATTTTCAGGGAGGTTTTATTTAGTTTTCACCAGGTTCTCCCAAACTTGGGTCTCCGGCTGTTTGTGGACTGCAACTCCCATCATCGCTAGGTAGCAGGACCAGTGGTCAGGGATCAGTCCTGACAGATGGGAACTGTAGTCCAGAAACAGCTGGAGACCCAATTTTGGGAAACCCTGCTGGCAGTGTTCGAAACTCCCATTGTTCTAGGCACATTTCCACTAACCTTGGCCTCGATCAAAGGCCAATCTGCTCTTGGAAGGACTCCCACTAGGAATGAAGTGGCACTTTTAGAGCCAACCCCTTGCCTTTGTCCTTACGAGTATTTGCTTCAGCAAAGCAGGGGCCTTTCATACCTTCAACCACACCTGATGCCAAAAGAACAGTAAGGTAGGTTGCAAGGCAAACCTCTCTGGGGAGAGCTTTCCGCAGGTGTGAAGGCGGATGGCACCACCATAGAGAAGGCCCTGTTTTTGGTAGCTGCCCACCTCCTTTCAGAAAGCAAAGGCATCCATTGGAAGCCCTCCTTCAAGAGGTAAGGAGACCAGCAGTCTTTAAAAGAGCATTTTATGTGTCAAACCAGGACAAATGCTTGTCCAACAGCTGTTTGTGACAAGGACCACCTCATAGGACCCCATGTTAAGAGGCAGTGAGGCTGTTGTGATGACCAAAGAAGTTGCTCCTTACCTTTCGAGGGTGTGCTTCACATCCTGCATGAGAAGGACAAGAAATAAAAATGGTTAAGAGTCGTGTAGTCATTGAGGAGCCCAACCGCTAAGTAAAATCTATCTATGCAGACTGGTGAAATGAGGAAGATCCCACCTTTGGTTAAAGCAACACATGTTATTCTGCTGTTTTAGCTTAAAAAAGCACAGGCAAATTTTTTTAAAAAACCCAAAAGCACCAAAAAGATTCAAGTGTTGGACCTTTTGTGCAAACCACACCAACTTCCAGCCTGCCACTGCAGTGTCCTGAAATATCAGCTATATGCATCTATCCAAGGATCTGCCTTCACAAAGCAAACCAGTTTTGATGACCTTACACTGGATTTCATGCTTGCATGTCGACTACAGAAAGCTAGAGCCCTACACATCTTGCCCTGCTGCCCACAAGATGCATACAGATTCACATCCAAAGCATCTATAGAAATTGGGGTTCACAGACCCTTATGGAAACATTAGATGGGAGGTGGAGGAAGCGGGGAACAGAAATAGGCTGGCGCAAGACTAGAATTCATTGACCCTTTGTTCTACTCTCATCCCCCTGAGTTGCACAATCAGTGATGGAACCAAAACCCCACATGAAGGCCTATGAGCCCCATTCTATAGTGGTCCCAAGCCAAGAGCACTGCATTTCCAGGAAACTGGTTGAGGCAAATGATCTCTGGAGGTTCTTTGAACCCATCACATGCAATCACTGCTTCCTAAGAAAGTCCTTTTTAGAGCTTTATCTGCTCTATCAGGCTGCAGTTGAGGAAAAAAGGGGAAGCAGGCTCTCTCTTTCAGATCCGTGGGTGCAAAAAATAATTAAAGTCTGTTTTAATCTACTGTTGATTTACCGCCTGCCTTAAGCTTTACTGGTGGTTTACTACTCCTTAAAGCACTAGAAAAAAGTAAGGGAAGGAGGCAGACTCAAGGGCTGCTGAGGAATGGGATGTTCCAAGCAGCATTTGTTCAGATGCAGGTGACGCCCCCCCCCCTCCAGGTAGACTCTGATGCACACCCTACCTTGAGCATCTCCATGCCTGACTGCAGACACTTCTCCTCGATTTCCGTGATGAGGCTGTTGAGGGAGACCCGCTGCTCAGACAGCTCAGCCACATTGTCCTTTAGTTTCTGCAAGATCTCCTTCTCCTCGTCCTCCAGGTGTTGCATCAGCACTTCTTGCTCCTCCTCCAGGAACAAATGCATCTCCTCAAACTCTCGGATGATGAGTTGGCGGCGGTCCTCAACCTTCCGCTGCAGGGAGATGGGAGACAGGGTTTAGGTAGGGCTCAATGAGGTCAACCCAATGAGGTTGATGCTCAGGATTTGGAGAAAGAGGGAACTTCCTCACACAGCACAAAACCGTGGTGTGACACCCAGGAAGACCCAAATTCAAGTACTTGCTCAGTTGCGACTCTCACTGGGTGACCTTGGGACAGTCTCCCTCTCAGCCCAACTTACTGTACAGAAACAACAAAAAGAGCCTTGTGACACCTTGAGCACTAATTTAGTGGATCAAAGTCCATTTCATCAGATGAATGATGATAATGTGTTGAGGAGGATTCTGTCTATGAAAGCTTACATCATAATAAATGTGTCAACCTTTAGAGTGTCACAAGAATCTTTGTGGTTTGTGCTCCAAGAGACTAACGCTGGCGCTCCTCTTGAAATTGGAAGGTTACCAATTGTTTTGTGAAGACAGAGGAGAGTTATCCCACTGTGTACCACCTAGAGTTGGAGGGAAAGTTGGCTATGAAGTGTGGCAATCTAATATTTTTTGGAATACAGTAGACTCTCCAGATACGAATTTAATTCGTTCTGGGGGTCCGTACTTACCCCAAAAAGTTCGTAACTGGAGGCGCCGCTTCTGCGCATGTGCACAGAACAATAGAGGTATATACAATATACACAATAGAAGTGTACAGAAGTATATACTTCCGGGTTTGCCGCATTCTCAACCCCAAAGTTACATATCCAGAGCGGTATGTAACCGGAGGGTCCACTGTAATGTGATTCTCTACTATGGGCAGTACTATGGCATCTCAATGCAACATTAAAAAAACCTAGATGAATTCATTTAGGCCAAGTCTGTCAGCCATTTTAGCCAAACTGAACCTCCTCGTGCAGCGGCAGTATACCTCTGAATATCAAATGCGAGGGAGAAAACCCAGCAGGGGAAGGTCCGGGAAATGTTCCTGCGCCGTTTCTGGGTTCCCAAAGGTACTAATGCTGAAAGAGTGCATTGCTTGCTGCTGCCACTGTAAAGCTGGCATAAATTTGTTGTATTTTTTAATTGTTTCAATATGCTTTGGTATATTTGTACAATTGTCGGCTATCCCAGGCTTTGCAAAGAGGATAAGAGGAGCATAAACGTTACATACACAAATGTGGCTACACAGCATACTGGGCTACACAGTTTCACCTGTATCACTAAGACAAATCCTTGTGTTCTCCCACCCACTTGCAGATGTGGCTTCTTAGCTGTTACTAATAGTAATGCACTTTTAAAGTTGTTTGAAGGGTGCTTTGTGGGTTGTTGTTGTTTTGCAAAACATTTTTTATCATCACCATCATCATCATCATCAAAAGCAATTTCTAGAGGAGCTAAAACTAAAAGAAATTAAAGGCAATGGAGCATAAAGAACTGTCAGAACTAAATGGAAGGGAAAAAAGAGCACATTATCCCAAAGTATGCAATTCTGGTACATTACAATTTTCCGGTGTGCTACTGTGTTCCTTTTTATAATTGGTTCGTTTTGGTGGGGGCAGAAGGGTATTTCCTGCCCAACGACCAGCAACAAAAAGTAGCACAGAGCTTTGAGATAGTTAACTATATATTCCAAATGCCTGTGCTCAGCGTTTATTTTTTGAGGGAATCTTGGTGCAGGTGTATCACAGCAAATGAAAATATCACAGACAGTCGTACCTTGGAAGTCGAATGGAATCCGTTCCGGAAGTCTGTTCAACTCCCAAAACGTTCGGAAACCAAAGCGCGGCTTCTGCACAACTTGCAGCCAACTGCAAGTTGCAGAAGCCCTGTCAGACGTTCGGCTGCCAAAAATAGCTTGCAAACCAGAACTGTCACTTGGTGTTTGGCAGCCAAAACGTTCGAGAACTAAGCTGTTCGAAAACCAAGGTATGACTGTACCAGCTTTTATTTTATACAGCAAGTGGTTTTATTAAGTTATTTCCTATTAAGTTTTCTTTCTTTTTTCAATAGCAGTTACAAGCTCGGTGGAGCATGGGAATTCTGTGACATTCTTGTGGAGAAGCTGGTAAAATGTGGGTTGAATGAGCTACATTTGTAGCTAGTTGACAGACAGAACCCAAAGAGTTCCTCGTCATCTTGGGGAAAAATGGCAAGTAGGGTGCTGCATGATTCTGTTCTGGGCTCTTTATATTGAGGGGATGCTCATCAAATGTGCAGATGACACCACACTGGAAGGGGTAGCCCCTGCCCCAGAAGACAGAATCAGTATTCAAGATGACTTCCAACAGATTGGAGAACTGGGTCAAAACTAACCAAATAAATTGCAAAAGGGACAAATGTAAGGTTCTGCACTTAGGCAAGAAGAGCCAGCAGCACATATATGAACCGACCCAGACTCTGCAACTGTGATCTGAAGCCTTCTTTGTGTGCCCCCTCCACAAGGGGACTGGAGGGTGGCAACACGAGAACAGGCCGTTTCTGTAGTGGCTCCCTATTTGTCGCATGCTCTTCCCAGGGAGGTTTCCCTGGTACCTTTGTTATATAAATTTAAGTGCAACCCAAAAGCATTCCTCTTCAACCATGCATTTGGCTGTTAATGATATATGGCCTTTTAAAGCACACGTGATGTACTGTTGTTTTTAATGTGTGTGTTTTTCCTTTACCCCTTGGATATTAATGAAAGCTTGTCTTTTCTTTTTATAAAGACGCCTTGAGTTTCCTCAGTGAGAGAAAATGTTAATACTACTAGTAGTAGTAAGGTAAAGGTAAAGGGACCACTGACCATTAGGTCCAGTCGTGGCCGACTCTGGGGTTGCGGCGCTCATCTCGCTTTACTGGCCGAGGGAGCCGGCGTACAGCTTCCGGGTCACGTGGCCAGCATAACTAAGCCGCTTCTGGCGAACCAGAGCAGCACATGGAAACGCCGTTTACCTTCCTGCCAGAGTGGTACCTATTTATCTACTTGCACTTTGACGTGTTTTCGAACTGCTAGGTTGGCAGGAGCAGGGACCGAGCAACGGGAGCTCACCCCGTCGCCGGGATTCAAACCGCCGACCTTCTGATCGGCAAGTCCTAGGCTCTGTGGTTTAACCCACAGCGCAACCCGCATCCCATTTGTAGTAGTAGTCCACTTGAAATTCAAGCAAGGCTCCCAGGGTTTCCACTGCAGCATTTGCTTTGGGAGAAAATTCCAAGTGAAAGAGATACAGTCCAAAGCATGCAGCACTTGCCTTGAGCTCCCCAGGCTTCTTCTCCTCCCGGGATCTGCACTGGCCGATCTCATGCAGCTTTCGTTCAAGTGGCTCCAGGCATTTCTGCAGCTTTTCCTGCTTGAAAGAGGAGATGGCATAATTAGGAGCTAGCACAGGGATAGCAGTTAAAGAGTACGAGTCATGAGCATAAGAACCACCCATCTTGCTTCCTGCACTGGCCAAAAAACAAACAAACAGACACCTCTAGGATGCTGACAAGCAGTGTTAGAAACTCTCATATATATATATAAGCTAAGTGCCAAATAGCTCCATAAATCAAGGTTACAGTCTCCAGAATGGAATGACCTCATCTTCAGAAAGCGGAAAAAGGAAGACACAGGTAACTACCAACCGGTGATCTTGACATCATTACCAAAATCATTACCAAGGAAGGGCCTAGAACAAATAATTCAACAGTCGGTCTATGAGCATTTAGAAAAGGATGCTGTGATTACTAAGACCCAGCATGGGTTTCTCAAAAATAAGTCATGTCAGACCAATCTGATTTCGTTTTGATGGAATTACAAACTTGTTCGTTCAGGAAAACACTGTAGACATAGTAAGGCTTTTGACACACACCCCTGTGATATTCCGTGAGGAAGCTGGTAAAATGTGGGTTGAATGAGGTAGCTGTTAGGTGGATTTGTAGCTGGTTGACTGACCAAACCCATCCTTGTCATCCTGGAAAAAAGTGAGAAGTGGGGTGCCACAGGGTTCTGTCCTGGGCCCGTTGTTGTTCAATGTCTTTATAAATTACCTGGATGAAGGAACTGAGGGGATGCTCATCAAATTTGCAGACACCAAACTGGGAGGGTTAGCTAATGCCACAGAAGACAGAATCAGAATTCAAAATGACCTTTACAGATTGGAGAACTGGGCGCAAAATAACAAATTGAATTTCAATAGGGACAAATGTACGGTTCTGCACTTAGGCAGAGAGAATCAAATGCACAAATATAGGATGGGGGACACCTGGCTTACTAGCAGTACATGTGAAAAGGATCTAGGAGTCTTGATGGACCACAAACTTAGAGTCAACAGTATGATGCAGCAGTAGGAGGGAAGTCATAGGGCCACTCTATTCTGCCTTGGCCAGATCACACTTGGAATACTGTGTCCAATTCTGCGCACCACAATTTAAGAAGGATCTTGACAAGCTGGAACATGTGCAGAGGAGGGCAACCAAGAAGATGAAGGGTCTGGAAACTAAACCTTATGAGGAGCGCTTGAAGGCATGGGTATGTTTAGCATGGAAAAGTGGAGACTGAGAGGAGATACGGTAGCCATCTTCAAATATCTTAAGGGCTGTCACATGGAGGAGGGAGCATGCTTGTTTTCTCTTGCTCTGGAGGGTAGGACTCAAACCAAAGACTTCAAGTTGCAAGAAAAGAGATTCCGACTAAACATTTGGAAAAAACTTTCTGACAGTAAGAGCTGTTCAGCAGTGGAACAGACTCCCATGTCACCGATGGAAGCGAAGGCTCAGAAAAAGCTCAATATGGAGGCCAAATGGCCAAAATATTGGGAAATTTTGGAACAAGAGGGAGATAAATTGAAATTGCAGAGTTTTGAAAAACTAAAAAATAAAGTGCGAGATTGGCTTCATTATTATCAAATAATGGAGGTATTTAATGTGGACAAGAAAATTGGCTTCCAGGTGGAAAAATCAAAATTGGAAACAGAACTGTTAGACCCCAAAACTAAGACTTTGTCAAGAATGTATAACTTGCTGTTGCAATGGAATACTCAGGATGAAAGTGAAATCTGCTATGATTAAATGGGCACAAGATGTTGGACATAATATTATGATGGCTGACTGGGAACAGTTATGGACCACAGGTATGAAGTTCACGGCATGTAATGCCTTAAGAGAGAATATTATGAAAATGATATACAGGTGGTACATGACACCAGTCAAGCTTGCAAAAATCTATCATTTGCCCGATAATAAGTGTTGGAAATGTAAAGAAACTGAAGGTACATTCTTTCACCTTTGGTGGACGTGCCCAAGGATTAAGGCTTTCTGGGAGATGATATATAATGAAATGAAAAAGGTATTTAAATATACCTTCCTGAAGAAACCAGAGGCTTTTCTCCTGGGCATTGTCAGCCAATTGGTGCTAAAGAAGGATAGAACTTTCTTTATGTATGCTACAGCAGCAGTGAGAATACTTATTGCAAAGTATTGGAAGACACAAGATTTACCCACACTGGAAGAATGGCAGATGAAGGTGATGGACTATATGGAACTGGCAGAGATGACTGGCAGAATCTGAGACCAGGGAGAAGAGTCGGTGGAAGAAGATTGGAAGAAATTTAAAGACTATTTACAGAAATATTGCAAAATTAATGAATGTTAGAATGATGTTGGAATGAAGTTAAGTGGTTTTAGCAGCAATGTTATTAAGGTTTATGTAAAAATGGATTGTTAATAGATGGGAATTTGAAGTAAAAATATACTAAGAAAAAGGATTAGGTTAAGAACAAAGAAGGAAAGGATTTGCTGAATTAATTAATTGATTTGGGATGCAAAAAAGGGAGGTGTGAGGAGGTCCGGGAAACAAGTGAACGAAAGTTAAGATATGGAAATACTGATTTGTTTTTATTTTTGTTTTGTTTTTTGTATTTTTGTAATTTTGTTTGAAATTTTAATAAATATTATTATAAAAAAGAAAGAAAGACTCCCATGAGAGGTGGTGGACTCTTCTTCCTTGGAGGTTTTTAAACAGAGGTTTACTTATAAGCCCAGATAATTGTGTTACAGTACAGTGGAACCTCGGGTTACGGATGTAATCCGTGATGGAGGCACGTCTGCTAACCCGCAGCGTTCGCATCCTAAAGCGCCGCGTCTGCGCAGGCGCGATTTTGTCCTTCTGTGCAAGCGCGAAGCACGATTTTAGCGCTTCTGCGCATGCGCGAGTGGCGAAACCCATTCCGGTACTTCCGGGTTTCCCGCGATTCGCAACCCAAAAACACATAACCTGAAGCGTCCGTAACATAAGGTATGACTGTAGAATAGTTCATGATGTACCAACATACCTTAAAGTTAACATAGCTAGAATGTTTATGCTCGTCTTGTGTCATGAGATGCTAAACATTTTCTATTTTAGATTGAACTGCGTGGGTAAGGAGTTTTCTTAACTGGGAACTCTGGAGAAGACTATCAAGAAGAAAGCAGGAAGTCTCTGACGTTCTGCTGATCACACTGGCTGAAGTGTGGTGAAGTATCAACAACAGATTGTTGGCCCTGTGTAACAGGTTATGGGCCAACTGACCTCACAAGTCTAACGCGTACCGGTCAACATTTAGCCAGATGCATTCTGCACTAATTGAAGTGTTCACATCTTCAGGGGGATTACTGTAATGCAAGCAAGGGAGAGGTTGCTGGAATTTGGGGAACCGTGAAAAAGAGTATTCTTGTCCAGAAAGAACTGTAGCCTGGCAAGTAAGCAAGAGCTGGACAAAGGCACCACCTTGGACACTTGAGGTTCAAGTGAGAAAGCTGGATCTAGGTGTAGCCCACCCCATAACAGGATAACTCCACTTATAGCAGGCTGCATACCTTGTTCCCAAACACAAGAGCAACCTACCCACATTGTGTCTGTCATTTGCTGCCTTTATTTTGCTATTCTTCCAGCCTTCCTATTCATTATAGGAAGACAATTGTGTTTGGCCTAGGACCCTCGTACCTACGGGACCGCCTCTCCTGGTATGTCCCACAGAGAAATTTACGGTCTGCAAATAAAAACATCCTAAAGATCCCAGGCCACAGAGAGGTTAGGCTGGCCTCAACCAGAGCCAGGGCTTTTTCGGCCGTGGCCCCGATCTGGTGGAACGCTCTGTCACAAGAGACTAGGGTCCTGCAGGACCTGACATCCTTCTGCAGGGCCTGCAAGACAGAGCTGTTCCACCAGGCCTTTGGCCAGGGCACAGCCTGACTCCCTCCTTTGGCAATCTGCACAGAATTTTGCTTGATGGTTGCCATTAATTTGATTTTAATTTGATTTAATAATTTTATAATGAATGTTTTTAGAATGTTGGACTATTTCGATTGTTGTTAGCCGCCCTGAGCTCAGCTTCGGCTGGGGAGGGCAGGATATAAATAAAATTTATTATTATTATTATTATTATTATTATTATTATTATTATTATTATTCCCTTTCTCCATTCAACTCTGCACTGAATTCTCACATCGAATTTCAAGCTCCTTCTCCTCATTTTTAAGGCTTTCCATTCCTCACCTCCATGACACCCTCTAATGGCAAAGTCCACCTCTGACTGCAGTGCCTAACAGAAATTCAACTAACACAGAAGCCACCAAGAAACAAAAGAGAGGCACCAGCATACTCAGGTTTGCAGAAGAGCCAACAACAACAGCCTCCACCCAGACAACCCTATGGAGACTGAGAGCATAGTCAGTGGTCACTAGCAACCAGTTGAGCATTATGTTGAAGAGAAAAAATGGGAGAGTGAATTGGCTTACTTATAGTTCCCTGGAGGAAGCCGTGGCTGGCTGGCTGAGCACTTTAATGATTAAACAAGCAACCCAAAATATAGGATAGCATTTTCTTGCAGTTCCCACTTGGGCTTCCCTATTCAATCAGGTTAAGTACAGTCTGTGCAGGTTTATGCGCTACTGTGATGGCAAAAAAGGCATCTGCCCGCAATGGGCAGATACACATCAAATGCATACCTCACACGGCTGGTGATGTTTCTGGTTGTTATTTATATACATTAATCGCATTGCTCATGGAAATGACTCCAAGTCACTTACAGACACAACAGAAATATTAAAACCAATTACTATGAACCAACTCAAATGTTGGTCTTCATTCCCTTGCCCGTCTTTTTCAAAAACTTGATTCCAGCCATGCCCCAGCCCCACTTTACCTTATACTCCAAGGAGGCATCGTCCAGGGTCACCACCGTGTGGGAGCGGTGTTCGTGAGAGATCTCGCACACTAAGCAAACAGCCTCCTGGTCGTCCTTGCAGAAGAGGCGGAGGACTTCATTGTGCTTCTCGCACAAGTTCTCATCCCGCACCTTGCGCTTGTTCGTGACCTGCAGCTGCTTGGCTATCTCCACCATGTTGCCCAGCTGCCGGTTGGGCCTCAGAATGCGGTGGCGCGAAGTCTTGCGGCAGACAGGGCAGGGGAAGTCCCGGTTCAGATCTTCCCACCATCGGGTGATGCATACCCGGCAGAAATTGTGGCCGCAGTCAATGATCACGGGGTCCTTGAGGTACTCCAGGCAGACAGAGCAGCTGGCTTCTACCTGGAGGTTTTCCAAAGGGTTTGTGGTGGCCATGGCTCCTCAAAGACAGGAGGGGAAAAGCATGGATGGCAGAACCAAGGGCTGTATCCAGCGTAGCACTAAGTCACTTAGAGATATCCTTGTTGTGCTGGCGGAGCATTGCTGTGCAAAGGAAAACACAAACACAAGTATATTACGAAAGATTGCTCGCCAACAGATTACACAGCTGTTGTGCAACAAGCTTCCACTAGCACAACAGCTGTTTGATTCCTTCATTGCACAACCTTTAAACTATGCCATCCACTAATGCAAGGGATCTTGCATTAGCATACAATAACACTGCATATGGCCACGATAGAGTGGTGGCACAGTCCAATTTGTCCCAACTGTGCACTTTTTCATAAAAACACCAAATTTGCACCATACATAAAATACACAATTGTTCTCAAATACTGAGGCATGTGATCTAGCATGTACACAGGCATGTGAAATATTTCTAATTGAGCATAGTCTAAGCACACAATAACTAATATACGACCCAAAACAATATGAATGTTTTCCCTATGGCCTTCACATGCTGATCACGGACCCTCTATCTAGCTCAGGCGTAGGGAATCCGTGGCCCTTCAGATGTTGCTGAACTTTGTTTTGTTCTTTTTACAAACTTTACTGAAAATTCTGAAAGCAATCACCAAACATGTAGTGCTGTCTTCCAGGCCAAATACATGCACATATGTTAAGTCTTGCATGCAGTCATCCACACAGCATCAAAACAGACTTGGAGTATCTTTTACATTACAAATCCAGCCCACTTCTACAGGGTATATACATCAATCTAAAGAGTTAAGATAATTTCTTCATGTGCTGCTAACTATAACTCCCATCGCACCTGGCCATTGGCCATGTTTGCTGAGACTGATGTTTGTGCGGGGAATTAAGACTCTATTCCCTATTTGCAGAGTATGTGGAAGACAGCCCTGGGTTGTTTGACCCTTTAGTTCTCTTTTTCCTCCTATAAATACTCATGTTTAAAGACCAAATAACTTTTACTTAGTGTACTTGCAGTTGCAGTTACACACACACACACACACACACACACACACACACGTGTGTGTGTGTACATACACACACAATGCAGGTGGAAGTTTATTTAGTTGCTAGAACATCTTACATAGGTTAAACTGTTACTGACTAACATTTACTCTGACTCTGAGGCAAACAGCAGCACAACACAACACACCTGCTGCTCTAACCATTAAGACTCGCAAGACTGTTAATAACTGAACCAACTGAAATACCACAGAGTGTATGAAACCAACTGAACCAACTGAAATACCACACAGAGAGAAATGCCAGAGCATATGACATCACAGGGTTCTACAGTCCTTTCAAACCTTAACATTTCCCATATGCATTTTGGATGCTAACAGCCCAACAGTTTGTGCTTCAGCAACATACGGAGAACAAAGTTCCCTAGACTTTCTCCTGCTGCTGCAGAATTAGTACAATCCCTGGAACCTATGATGGGTGTTCCTCTGCTATGTGTAATTTGCACACATTCTGCTAATGCTAAACACAGCAGCCCAACATCTGGAGGGCAGAATCTAGCCTATTCACTTCATCACAGTGGCTCTCAACTAACCAATTAAAAAGTGTCCACTCTCAGCATTACAGCAGTTTTAGTATTTGTCAAGGTACTTCAAAGCCCTTTACAGCGGGCGATGCCAGACTACCTACCCTGTTGTTTGGAGCTCCTCAGCTGCAAGCGTATTTTCCTCTCTGAGCAGGGTTTTGGACAGCAAAGATTTATCCATTGGGAGCTGGCCGAGGCATGATTCAACATCACAGTTGAACAGTTAAGCTATGGCTGTTGATCTCTTCCAGTTCCTTAACACCAAGGCACCTTGCAAATGAGTCGTCTAGCATTTAACACTTTGGTATTCCCTTGGAAGGTCAAAAGAAAAAAAATATTTAGAAAGCAATAATACTTCCCATTTATACAGCATATTTCCAAGTGTTCGAAGTACTTCACATGTATTATCCTGTAACCCTTACAACAGCCTTTAAGGAAAATTAGTATTATAAATCATCCCCATACAACAGATGAGGTGCTGAGATTGAGAAAACACTGGCTTGCCCAAGGGTATTTATATCTCAAGCAAGATCTGGATTAGAGACTTTCTAGCTCATGACTCTTACCCAAACTCTGGGCCTGTCCACACTGGAGTAAACCATACATTTGTACCTGCTTGTCTCCCTATTAAAGTAGGGTCACCCTCTCCACCCCTGTTTTGTTCCAGATCTTTTACCCCTTTAAATGTCGGCTTTTGATATTTCCCCTTTTGTACAGCGATATCAAATTCACCCTGTAGGGCACAGATAGTGGGCCACTGCCTCCAAACCCGAACCATCTAGTCCTGTTTTAGTTAACAATGGGACAGCAGCCTCCTTCCTGGTGAGCTGGTCACCGTTTATGCACCCAGCGCTTCCCCCAAAACACTTCACAGGCGTCTATCTCAAGCGCTTTTACAACAGCCCAACTTAGTAGGCCTGGTATTGCCCTCATGTTGCGCTGTGTAGGAACGGTGAACTGAGAGAATGCCACACCATGAACAGAAAGAAGATACAGGGCTTTTATTTCAGCTCACCCCGTTCAGCTACTGCACCACTCCAGCGCAGGCAGAGGAGGAAGAGGCAGGGCAGCAGGGCTGGTGGTGGCCATCTGTCAGGGATGCTTTAGTTGAGATCCCTGCATTGCATAAGGGGGTTGGGCTTGATGACCCCCAGGATCCCTTCCAGCTCTGTAATTCTAGGACTGAGGCAGGCAGCTGAAGCGCACCTGCAACCTGAAGCACAGGAGATCTCTGTGGGCTCGGGGGCTAAGCCTGCCCACCTGAGCCCAAGGCGCCCGTTCTTAAGACGTTTTGAACCGGCTGCCAGGGAGAAGCCAGAGGGGCGGGGATCTCACGGCTGCAATAAGGACAATTTCAGAGGGGGCTTTAGAGGAGTAATTACGGGAGGCCCCGCAAAACCCGCCGCTCCTCCGCGCAGCACGGCCGCAATTACGGCAGCCCCGCCGCCCGGCTTTGGCCCTCACTTTCCCGCCCCGCGAACATGAGGGCGACGGCTGACGGGGCGAACCGCACGGCCTGCTGGACGCCCGGCCAACCGCCAGCCCCCACCTCCCACTTCCACAACAAACCCGTTCCGTAAACGCCACCACAGGAAGCGGCTCCTACGTTACCGGAAGCGACGCTCTGAGCTCCGCCGAGGCCATAGAGCTACAGGTTGATTCGTTCTCCCGCCCCGCCTCCAACGCCGCTCTGGGAAGCGGCTCTGACGTCACCGGAAGCGACGCTCTGAGCGCCGCCGAGGCCATAGAGCTAACGGTTGATTCGTTCTCCCGGCCGCTTTCGCTAGCTCCGCTTTCCATAGACGCGTGGCGTGTGTTTGTAGACTCACAAAAGGCGTCGCCTTCCGGGTTCCTTTCGCTCCCCGCGTTCTGTAGGCCTCGCAGGGAGTTGCTCTGCCCTCCTGCGGCTCCCAGCAACTGCTATTCGGGAGCGCTGCTGCCTCCAGCTGCTGAGGAAGAGCCTAGCTATCCTCTTTTAGAGCCAACCGGGTTGGTGGCCATCCCTGCCTCCTGTGGGAGGGAGTTCCGCAGTTTACCTGTGAAGAAATGCTTCTTTTCACCTGAGTCTTCCAACCATCACCTTCATCGGGTGCCCACGAGTTTTGGTGTGACCAGAGAGGGAGAACTCTTCTTTTGCCACTTTCTTTAAAAAATATATAATAAACAATTGTTTCTACTTTTCAAGTTTATACATTTCACTATTTTTTTCAATAATTTTGACATTTCGAAGCTTGACTTCCCTCCCCCTCTTTCTGCACCTCCTTAAATTTATTTTTAATATCTTCTGCATATCCAAATGAACTTAATTTGCTCATTTACTCATCTTCTTTAAATATATACTCTTATGAAGCTGCATAATTTCACGCAGTTCTATCATGTAACTTCTCACTGGCCTTTTCTTGAAACCAAAAAGTTCCCGTTGCCGCAACTTTTCCTCACAGGTGTTAGGGTGCACACACTCTACAGAAAACCAATACATCACCCTTCAAAGTTTAGGAAATGTTCCCCCATGGAAATTACACATTATTTTCGCACACAGAGCAAACCGCCCCCCCAGCACTCTTGGCTCTCCTAATTCCTCTGCAGAAGAGAAACGTTTCCCAGTAGCTCTTTTGCTTCCAAATCCTTCAAATCCCACCCTAAGGGCATATTTAGTGTATGAATAGGGTGGGCCTGTGACCTTGATTCAAGAACTAATCTATTTACCATCTCAAAGGAATGGCCAAACTATAATTCACAGCATCCTTAACAAACTACAGTTTATGGGATTCTCTCCATGACTGCTGAACTGGTGGTCTGCCGCAGTCAAAACAAAATAAAAAAATCCTTCCAGTAGCACCTTTGTTGTTGTTGTTTAGTTTTAGTTGTGTCCGACTCTTTGTGACCCCATGGACCAGAGCACGCCAGGCACTCCTGTCTTCCACTGCCTCCCGCAGTTTGGTCAAACATGCTGGTAGCTTCGAGAACACTGTCCAACCATCTCATCCTCTGTCGCCCCCTTCTCCTTGTGCCCTCCATCTTTCCCAACATCAGGGTCTTTTCCAGGGAGTCTTCTCTTCTCATGAGGTGGCCATAGTATTGGAGCCTCAGCTTCACGATCTGTCGTTCCAGTGAGCACTCAGGGCTGATTTCCTTAAGAATGGATAGGTTTGATCTTCTTGCAGTCCATGGGACTCCTCCAGCACCATAATTCAAAAGCATCAATTCTTTGGTGGTCTTTCTTTATGGTCCAGCCTTCTTTATGGTCCAGCTCTCACTTTCATACTGTAGCACCCTGCTTGTGGTTAACGCTTAGCTGGAATGAAATATTCAACGCAGCAACAGAGAAATTAAAATAATAATTTATTTGTCAGACAAATAAATGTGAGGCACAGTGGTATATGATTACCAAGCTCTGGCCTGGCCTCCTGCCATTATGGCCAGCACTTATATTTCCTTAATCCAGCCCCCTTTGCTTCTCCTCTGGCTGCATCTGTCCAACCAGCCTGGTTGGAATTCCTATTGGCTGATTGGTATGACCAATCACAAAAATACACTCATTTCCTATTGCCTTTTATGGGAGACAAAGAGCTATATTTCCTTCCATTTATAATTGACAAACAAGTATTAATATATCTTTACATGTGTCTCAACAAGGAATCTTAATTACCAGCTCACCTCTTTGCCCTCCTTGCCCTGTTGCCTTCTAAAACAAATGGTTAATCTTAAATTTTTATCTTGAACAGATGTCAGAGACCTTGGGTTCATATTCTCATGCATCATCAATGAAATATCTCCTTTTGGAGGTCTTTAAACAAATGTCTGACAACCATATATATCAGAACTGCTCGGATGGCGTCTCATTTCTGGCAGGGAGCTAGGCTCATCTGCCCCCCTGGTCTCCTACAGCAATATGACTCTATGAAATAAGAATTTAACATTTCTTTCTTTCTAGATCCTTTGCATAATTACATTTAAACCAATATATTTCATACATTATCATAGGTAACCTTTTAAAAGAATAAAGCTTCTCAAAGTAAAAAGGAAGGAACTCAGTAAAAAACAGCTTTTAAAAGGAACCTCTTCAGTTCACCCCCCCTTTCACCCTCCTTTCCAGCCTCAAAATAAAATAGGAAGAAGCTTCTTCTTCCCCAGCCAAGCCAGTTGCCTTTCCCAACATTTATTGCTCTTTTTAACTCTCTCAGTTTAAGAAAGAAACAGTTTTAAAAGACTTCCCAAAAATGCTTTAAAAAGACTTCCCAAAAAGCCTCTCTTTCTGCCAGCTAGATGCTTCTCCATTTGGTCTTGGCCTTTTAACCTTAGAAAGAAGATCTGGCTCAAGTTTAAGGCACATGGTTTTATTTTCCGTAACCTTGCTCTTTAACCTGTAATTCCAGCTTTTATGACTTTGAGAATTGTTTTCTGCTATAAATCAAAGGGGGGCCCCTTGTCTTAGGAGAATGGCCAAGGTTTTCTCTATAAACAGTTGGCCTTCTTGCCTGGCATGAAACATTTGAAAATCTAAGCCCATTTAATTTAGGAACCTGATCAAATATAAGCCAATATATGCCTTGATTAAAAATGCAGTCTATATTCAGATGCCACATTCCCCCCTTTCAAGCTCAAGGACCTGGCTACAAAGCGTCCTTGATAGCTTGATCTTCCTAAGTTAAAGCTCTGTATAGGGCCATGATATGAGGTAGAGTTTCATTCGAAATCATCTTGCTAATTGTACGTCTAAAACATGAGATGATACATGGCATCATACATAAAACCATTATTACTACCGTCAAGAAAAACAAGCAAGACAATAGTATCCCTTTGAGTCCTGTGACATTAAGTAACCAATTGGTGAGCCATCCCATATCCCATCCTTCCCATGTTTATACTGGGACATGTGCTATATTCTCCATCTTTGTGGCCAACACACGGATTGCCTCACCATTATCAGAAATGTTAAAGCAACAGGCATTCCCTGTCAAGTTCAAGACTCCACATAGGCCTCCCTGCCTGGCAAGTACATAATCCATTCCCATTTTCAGCTGCAAAATAGCGGCTCTACTTTCATCCAGCTGTTATGCAATAAGTCTCAAACTCTGGGCCGTTGCATTGGTTACAAGTTCCACTACTGCTTGTAATCGAATTATTCTGTTTAGATTATAAATAGGATCCCGTGCCCCTTGTATGAGCTCACCAGGATTCCAGGAGGCAGGATCATAATAGGCTATAATGCGCTCTGGTGGCCAATCATTAGTACCGCTCCAACTTTGGGTACTTCCTCCTGCTATACGAGAAATATCAGCATTCCTTCGTGTTCGCTTAGCTGAACTAGTGGGCAAATCCACATTGGTGGTAATACCCATCCCAGGAAACAAGTCCCACTCCATTTGGAAGGGAGTTTCTTGTATGCCCATTCTCCACATATCCACCACAACCATCGGGTCTGAGGTTTTTTTGGTATGTGGAGTGTATAAGGCGAAATATCAAAAGGGGTATAGAGTTCACAGTGCAGTATGTTAGATTGCCTTTCTCTGTCACAGTTATGTTCCATACCACTTTCCATGCATGAATAAAAGGAGGTGCACAGGGCAAGGTATTCCGAGTTCGATAGGTAGTACCGTGTGCCCAGGTATGACTATTCTTAATATAATCCCAAGTATAGTGACAATGAGAAGAGCCTATCATGGTAGAATCAGCTGCATCTGATGATTTATGTACACAGAATTCCCCTTGTACAGGTATAGTTGAGTTCCATCCGGGGAAATTCTGTACTTCTGTTTGGTGTGGCATTTCGCTTACCATACCAATGGCATTTAATGGTATCAGTAATAAGGGCATACCTCCCTCTGAATCATCTGGCCCAAGAGAGCAAACAAGGCAATTGGTCCTATTTGCAACATTGGCTACCATTTCAGCTAAGCCTACCCACATATTGTGGTCATGGCTGAATCCATATTTAACAAATTTGGTCAGATTCAAGGACCCTTCCCCTTACCAAGGGATCAGGATTAATAATAAAATCATGTTGATGTCTAGCATATGCATTCCTTCCACAAAAGATTACCTTATTGTGATAGCATAAAACTATTAGTCCCAATATAATTCCCCCAGTGACAGAAATGGGGAACCACCAAGACCAAAACATATATCCCAAGGATCCCCAATGTGTAATATCTCTGATAATTGTTCCACAAGGGGGCAGTCAATCAATTGTATAAGAGAATCTTCCCTTTCACAATCGCTGGTTCAGATGCTCCTCAAGCTTCAGGCGTGCGCAGGTCAGCCAGCTTCCAAGTTGTGGCTGCAGCAGGCCGGTCGTCTAATGTTGCCCGTGACCTAGCCCGTTCCCCGTAGGGCTAGGTACAGGGGTTTTTGGAGAGAGTCAGTTTTAAAGGATTAGAGGGGTCACCTTTGCACGTCCAACTGCCTTCAGACTTCTTCAAACGAGAGTGATGAATCCAGGGGGTCACCTCAGCTACCTTCACCGCTGTTGGAGTAGAAAGCAAGACGGTGTAAGGTCTACGCCACTTAGGTGCAAGTGGATCACGTTTTCCACTCTTTCACCCATATGCTATGCCAGCCTGGAGCTGATGAATCGGCTTGGCAATGCTGCACGGCGTGTGCTTGAGGGCCCACCTGTTAAGAAAAAAACAACAACAAACAAACAAACACGGGAGAGAGACAAAAACACGGGAGAGAGATTGCACTTATCCCTGTGTCACATGGTCTCCTATTTGTTTGAGGTCAGTTGGAATATCCTGAACAAAGGAGGGCGGCCTCCCATACAGGAGCTCAAAAGGTGACAACTTAAGTCTTTTTGTGGGTGCGCACCGAACACGAAACAGTGTTATGGGTAACACATCTACCCTCCTGAGACTTTAGACATATTAGTGGGCTTCTGGCATGCCCTGCAAATACCTTGCACAAGCGTCTGGCGGTAGGTGGTAAGTCTGGCCAGGTAAATCGCATTGTTTGGATCCCAATTAGGATCTTCCAAGGGATAGTTGTCCTGGAGATGACGGTCAATATTATAAATATTTCCCACTCTGGCCTGCTCACGCAAATATATCTGTACCTTTTTAATTACGTCTCTCCTTTCCTCAGTGGTGAAGAGAGTATTCAGGAGCTGGCGACAATCTGTCCAAGTAGGACTATGAGTATTTTACTATTGAAGTCACCAAGTCCATCATAGCCTGAGGTTTTTCTGCGAAAGATGGGGCGTTTTCCAATTCATCAGACTGTAGTTGTGAATGGAATACATTGCAGGGTCGAAGTTCGAGGTGGCCGTGGTCCAGGTTGCCCATTAACCAGCACAGGCTCCTCAAGTGCATCAAATACTCTTCTAAGAGGGGCTACTACGTGACCTTTCTCTTCGCTTTGCTCTAGGGGCCTCAAATCATAGGGGATGGTATCTGTCCCAAGGCGTTCTTTTGGCAGCTCTATACGCCTAGCTGTATTGCTTGCTGACCGATTAAGGTCTCCCTGTAACTTCTGTAATAATAGATGTACAGGGGTTTAGGGTAGGCAATCAGTTGTTCCACTAAAGGAGACTGTAGATGGAGTTCTACTGGGACTCACAGGTGGAATAACCACTTCTGCTTGGGCTTCATTATAGGACTCCAATGCCTCCTGAAGATATTTATCATAATCTATCAAGGAATCAAGTTCTATGACTCCACCCCCATTATTCATTCCACTTTCTTGCCTTGGGGTTACAACTGGTGGAGGGTTTGAATTTGTTTGGCAAGATTCCTTTCCTAGCTTTGGCTTTTACAGCCAATAATTTGCATCGTTGGACTTTGCATTCCCTTATCCATGGAGGATTTTTATTTAATGTGCTCAGCCAGGAATCTATATATGAAAATTGTTCTGGGCACCCTCCAGTTTCTTTGGTGATGTTAGACCAAAGTTTGCTTACTAAATTTATATCAAAGGTTCCTTGAAATGGCCATTCAGTATTTTGTTTTGGCCATTCTAGTTCACATAACGTTCTCAAGCGCCCTGGCGTCATTTTGACTCCATATGCCCCTGAGAAGGCTTTCTTAAAATTATTTAACATACATTCAAGAGGTGTATTTCCCCCTTTGAACCCCCAATTCCCATTGTATGGCCCTGTGAAGTATCCACTCAGTCACTCACACACACACCTTACTGGGAAACGAAGTAGTACTCACTCCACACTTAGGTCAGTTACACATTGTACTTTCTCACACATGCAATGCGCAAGATACTTCACCCACACTCTACCTCCCAATCTTCCCTTTTGCCCTACACCAGATCACCATCTGATGTACCCAGCCACCTAGCGTACTCAGTTCCCCTTTACTGAGACGCAGAAGTTTGATCAGGACTTCTCTTCCTCCCAATTAATTGGAGGGCCAAAACCCTTTAGTGCACTTACCCTTAGCTGGTTCCGTTTCCCCCCGGTCCGTCGCCGTCGGTGGGCAGGGTATCAGACAGACGAGACTGCTGCGTTCCCCTGGAAAAAAATTTTCCATTGCGCGCTGAGTAGGCAGTGAGTGATCCTCTGTCTTGTACCCTGCTCAGTAGGCGAAGGGGCTGCGTTCCAGCAGACCACTTATCCGAGTCGCAGGCACCATAAAATGTAGCACCCTGCTTGTGGTTAACGCTTAGCTGGAATGAAATATTCAACGCAGCAACAGAGAAATTAAAATAATAATTTATTTGTCAGACAAATAAATGTGAGGCACAGTAGTATATGATTACCAAGCTCTGGCCTGGCCTCCTGCCATTATGGCCAGCACTTATATTTCCTTAATCCAGCCCCCTTTGCTTCTCCTCTGGCTGCATCTGTCCAACCAGCCTGGTTGGAATTCCTATTGGCTGATTGGTATGACCAATCACAAAAATACACTCATTTCCTATTGCCTTTTATGGGAGACAAAGAGCTATATTTCCTTCCATTTATAATTGACAAACAAGTATTAATATATCTTTACATGTGTCTCAACAAGGAATCTTAATTACCAGCTCACCTCTTTGCCCTCCTTGCCCTGTTGCCTTCTAAAACAAATGGTTAATCTTAAATTTTTATCTTGAACAGATGTCAGAGACCTTGGGTTCATATTCTCATGCATCATCAATGAAATATCTCCTTTTGGAGGTCTTTAAACAAATGTCTGACAACCATATATATCAGAACTGCTCGGATGGCGTCTCATTTCTGGCAGGGAGCTAGGCTCATCTGCCCCCCTGGTCTCCTACAGCAATATGACTCTATGAAATAAGAATTTAACATTTCTTTCTTTCTAGATCCTTTGCATAATTACATTTAAACCAATATATTTCATACATTATCATAGGTAACCTTTTAAAAGAATAAAGCTTCTCAAAGTAAAAAGGAAGGAACTCAGTAAAAAACAGCTTTTAAAAGGAACCTCTTCAGTTCACCCCCCCTTTCACCCTCCTTTCCAGCCTCAAAATAAAATAGGAAGAAGCTTCTTCTTCCCCAGCCAAGCCAGTTGCCTTTCCCAACATTTATTGCTCTTTTTAACTCTCTCAGTTTAAGAAAGAAACAGTTTTAAAAGACTTCCCAAAAATGCTTTAAAAAGACTTCCCAAAAAGCCTCTCTTTCTGCCAGCTAGATGCTTCTCCATTTGGTCTTGGCCTTTTAACCTTAGAAAGAAGATCTGGCTCAAGTTTAAGGCACATGGTTTTATTTTCCGTAACCTTGCTCTTTAACCTGTAATTCCAGCTTTTATGACTTTGAGAATTGTTTTCTGCTATAAATCAAAGGGGGGCCCCTTGTCTTAGGAGAATGGCCAAGGTTTTCTCTATAAACAGTTGGCCTTCTTGCCTGGCATGAAACATTTGAAAATCTAAGCCCATTTAATTTAGGAACCTGATCAAATATAAGCCAATATATGCCTTGATTAAAAATGCAGTCTATATTCAGATGCCACATTACATCACTACTGGGAAAACCATAGCTTTAACTATACGGACCTTTGTTGGCAAGGTGATGTCTCTACTTTTTAAGATGCTGTCTAGGTTTGTCATTGCTTTTCTCCCAAGAAGCAGGCGTCTTTTAATTTCGTGACTGCTGTCACCATCTGCAGTGATCATGGAGCCCAAGAAAGTAAAATCTCTCACTGCCTCCATTTCTTCCCCTTCTATTCGCCAGGACGTGATGGGACCAGTGGCCATGATCTTAGTTTTTTGATGTTGAGCTTCAAACCATATTTTGCGCTCTCCTCTTTCACCCTCACCTTAGAACCAACTAAGTTTGTAAAGCTGCTTTCAATGTATGGTGTGAGATATGACCATAGGTAAATGTAGATATGGAACCCAGGAGAAAAAAGCTCAACAACTTTGGCTGACCCCCCCAAACAAAAATCCTGGCTACGGCCATGTCCAGGAGCACCTAATTTCATAGTGCTGGGGAGAACTAAGGTGCTTCAGCCCTTCCTGGTGTCTGTGAGATCAGTGGATGGACAATGGGAGCTGCTCTAAGTGTGCCAGTTGTTTTGCCGTACAAGCATTCCAGCTTGCCATGGGAGAGACCCCACTTCTACCTGCCAGGTGGCTGCTTTGGGGGTTCTCCTGACACCGCCCCCCCAAACCAGTCTTGGGGAATGTGGAGGGCATGCAGGGTAAGGTTACCAGACACCCCCGTTTCCCAGGGACAGTCCCCGGATTTACAGATCAGTCCCCTGACAAAATCCATCTATTCAGTAGGAAGTTGAAAAGTGTCCCCCGGAATCAGTTACCCACTAGGGGAGAACGGTTATGTAAGCTTTCAGAATATTTAGAATTAGCCAAATTGACAGATATAATAAGACAAAAACCAAAAAGTGAAGTGAAAAAAGAAGGGGAGTGCCTAAATGAATACCTTAAAAGCCAAGGTTCGAGGACAGAAATCTGGCTGAGTCTGGAATAACCTTGTGCAGTGAAAGGACAAGAAAGAGGGATTTATATTTAGATGTTAGGATAGAGATGATCAGGAAAACAGGAAGATACAATGAGAGGTAAAGGAAGTGCTGTGGGATTGGTGGAAGTCAATGTTTGTTTTTCCTTTTTAGTGTTTACATTATTAATTTGTAAGATGTGGATTTGTTTTTTTAGTGCTTGTTTTTGTTTTTGTGTATTGTTATTTTTTGTTGTTTTATTGTTGTGTGGAAAATACTAATAAAATTTACTAAAAAAGAAAAGAAAAAGAAAAAAGTGTCCCCGGATTCATTGAAAAAAATCTGGTAACCTTAAGCAGGGGGAAGAGAGGGAGAAAGCCTCATTGTGCAAGCAGAAGTCCTTGCACTGGGCTTCCATTGATGGGGCTGTTAAAATGAGTATAGTATAAATTGGTGTTCTTCCGCTGCAGGTCCCTAGACGTTGTTGGACTACAATTCCCATCATCCCCAGCCAATTTAGCCAATGGTCAGCGATGATGGGAGTTGCAGTTCTGGCAATGACCCAAAGTGGAAGAACACCACAGTAAGCAACAGTTTCAAAACAGAAGCTCCTTAATATCTCTGTCAATTTCATCCTGTTAAAAGCTTAGAGTGCAGGAGAGAAGGCACGGCAAGCATTTTTTTGTTTAATAAAAGTGGGATATTTCTGGAGCAGAAATTATGAGAACAGAATGATCGGTAGGCAGAAAGCTGCAATGGCAGGAGCTACAGAATCCAGGGCCAGGACACGTAGGCGTAGAATATATGGGTGCGTTCGTTTTTTCAGAGAATTGAACGTACTTTGCTAAGTTATTGCTGCCCATGGTGTGCATACTCATCCCACTCTAGGATAAAGGAGATCAAAAAAAATCCCAGAGTATCTAATTTTAATTCCTTTGTTTTGTTTTCGTTGGGCTGGTGTTGGTTAAATGTTTAGCTGTAGTTGGTGGTTATTTTAACTTGGGTGTAACTGTAAACTCTTTATTGTTGTTGTTACTGATTTCTATTGATTTATTGGTTGGTTTGTTGCTTGTGTAGGATATTTTGTTTTTTAATGTTTAATGTTTTGTTGCGTTTCTGTATGTATTGTAAGCTGCCCAGAGTGGCTGCGGAAACCCGGCCAGATGGATGGGATATTTTTTTTTTAAAAAAATAAAACATTATCTCACCTAAGATCCAAACATTAAAATGGTAATCAGTGATCCCATGTGTTCAATCCACCTTCAGAAGCGAAGGCTAATCTCTGGAGTGTAGATGTGTTCTACGGTTGGGATAAAAACCAGACTGCCCACAAATGAGAAGTCTCTTTCTCTTCGTTAGTTCCATCTAAGAGGACACTGTTGTTGCTCGAGGATCACTGTGGCTAGGCATGGCTCACATTTGGCTACTTGCATCTTGCATTTTTCTCTGCTTCGTAGCAGGAGGTAAGCCCAACAACTAATAATAATAATAATTAGGGGTACGCATATCCTGATGTTGGGAAAGATTGAGGGCACAAGGAGAAGGGGACGACAGAGGACGAGATGGTTGGACAGTGTTCTCAAAGCTACCAACATGACTTTGACCAAGCTGCGGGAGGCAGTGGAAGACAGGAGTGCCTGGTGTGCTCTGGTCCAGGGGGTCACGAAGAGTCAGACACAACTAAACAACTAAACAACAACAACAAAAATGCCCCAAAACATTTTGTGAATATAAGTTTGGCCTCATTGAGGGGCAATATTTCAATGAGTAGGAAAATGAGAGTACCCCTAAACATTTTTTTAAGGAAAAAAGCACTAATATAATAATAATAATAATAATAATAATAATAATAATAATAATAATAATACAACATAGGGTGCCACTGCTCTGGGCATCATATCCCACTACCCTTTCCCCTATCCGTCACATACATTTAAAGTGTATTTAAAACACATGGCTTCCCCAAAGGATTATTGGGACCTCTCATTTACCCCTTACAGTTTTTCGATTCTCCACACTCTTAATCCAGTTCCCAGGAGTCATTGAGGGAAGCCATGTGTTTCAAACGTATGACCTAAAAGACAAACCCCCAATTTGCTTCTCCCCCTCAAGGTAAATTACAAGGTAATTTATTGTTTTTAATTGTAGAATTAGATCAGATAGCTTTGCCACTTGGTCCCAGGTGATATTGCAATATCTGTGAACAATACAAACATACACTTACTCAGAATCTTCGCCATCAGCTGCCTTTCTGTAAATCACCACTTTCATGCAGCCCATGATATCATGAGGACAACTACATATTCAAAATGCTTTTGAACTTGGGAAAGACAAATCGCTGTCAGAACTCAGTTTTCTTAAGGCTACCAGTCATTTCAATCCGTATCTCTTTCTTTTTTCTTTTCCTTCTCCTCCTGCGATGAGGCTACATTTTAATATTTTAATGTTTCAATAATTTTAATGTTGTTTTTTAATGTTGTTTTTAAGTTGTAATCATTCAACTTGTTTTTATTATTGCTTGTAAGCTGCTCTGAGCCCGGCTTTGGCTGGGGAGGGCGGGGGTATAAATAAAAATTATTATTGTTGTTGTTGTTATTATTATTATTATTGTAGACAGTTTGTATGGCACTTTGTATTTTATTATACTGGTATACAGTGGTACCTCGGGTTACATGCGCTTCAGGTTACATACGCTTCAGGTTACACACTCCGCTAACCCAGAAATAGTGCTTCAGGTTAAGAACTTTGCTTCAGGATAAGAACAGAAATCAGACTCCGGCGGTGCGGCAGCAGCAGGAGGCCTCATTAGCTAAAGTGGTGCTTCAGGAGGTTAAGAACGGACCTCCGGAACGAATTAAGTACTTAACCCGAGGTACCACTGTACTGGTATAATTGCTGCACATTGCCATGGTGATATGAAAACGTTTTAGGAAATAAACAGCAAGTCATCTGAAAGGTTAACTCTGAAGGGGGGGGGGAGAATGAGCACTCTAGGAATATGCAATTGCTTGGGCATATTGATTACATATTTGTCTGATATATTGTAATGGTTTGTTTTACGAAGTCCTGAGAATGTTCTAATGTCCGTATACACAAACTGAGTTGCTTTTTGGATTATGTTTTAAAATGCTTTAGCATTGGATCATTAATGCTATTTAACACTGTCTTTGGGAGCCATTGTTACTCATTCCTGAGGAGCTAAAGCAGTTATATATATAAAAAGGTAAAGGTAAAGGACCCCTGGATGGTTAAGTCCAGTCAAAGGCGACTATGGGGTTGTGGCACTCATCTCACTTTCAGGCCGAGGGAGCTGGCATTTGTCCACAGACGGCTTTCCGGGTCATGCAGCCAGCATGACTAAACCGCTTCTGGAGCAATGGGACACCGTGATGGAAACCAGAGCTCACAGAAACGCTGTTTACCTTCCCGCCACAGGGGTACCTATTTATCTACTTGCACTGGCGTGCTTTTGAGCTGCTAGGTTGGCAGGAGCTGGGACAGAGCAACGGGAGGTCACCCCATCGCAGGGATTCAAACTGCTGACCTTCTGATCAGCAAGTCCAAGAGGCTCAGTGGTTTAGACCACAGCACCACTCGCGTCCTCATTCCAGAGGACCAAAACAGATATACTACAGTGCCTGTCACATCCTTGCACACGGCACTATGTCATGACATAGCAATGCGAACAGCACCGTGTCATGATATAGCTCCATTTTCATGAGCATTGCTGGGTTAAGGAGAAAAGGAGGAGGAAGATAATATCTCTTTTCACTATCCAGCATCTGGATAAACTTGATCTGGAGACACTTGCTAATGTGGATCCTAGGAGCAACCGCATTATTATTTTTAATGCTCTTTCTTAACGACAGATGCTGTTGTCTGCCGACAGTGTGCTACCATGAGACCATGGATACCATGCACGCCGTTAGGGAGAAGATGCGCTGCCATAAAGAACAAAATGATCTGCATAATCTTGAAAGTCTACAAAGGTAAGGTGTCTTGTCTTCTTAGCAACCTTGACCTTTTCCTTGCAAGCTAGCACTTATTTCAAGAGCATTGCTTTTGGGGAAAGTCTTATTGTGTTGGCCTGTGGATTATAACAACAACAACAACAACAACAACAACAACAACAACAACAATTTATATCCCGCCCATCTGGCTGGGCTTCCCCAGCCACTCTGGGCGGCTTTCAACAAAATATTAAAATACAGCAATGCATCAAACATTAAAAGCTTCCCTAAACAGGGCTGCCTTCAGATGTCTTCTAAAAGTCTGGTAGTTGTTGTTCTCTTTGACATCTGGTGGGAGGGCGTTCCACAGGGTGTGTGCCACTACCAAGAAGGCCCTCTGCCGGGTTCCCTGTAACTTGGCTTCTTGCAGTGAGGGAACCTCCAGAAGGCCCTCGGCGCTGGACCTCAGTGTCTAGGTAGAACAATGGGGGTGGAGATGCTCCTTCAGATATGAATACAGCTGCCACTGGGGCATCAAGCCCCTGGCTGGCTTTAGATAGGTTGGGACTCACAGCTAGGCCTAGTCTACTGACGAACGAAGGTGAGGCACCCACCTTGAATGGTGGAAGAAGTCCAAGAGGTGGTGCCTGCCTCACCTCCGCCACTCACCCCCCTCCACCGCCAGTGGAGAAGCAGCGGCTAGTGTGTCGTGGGCAGCAGGGCGGGGTGACAGCACGTTCCTGTTTCACCTCAAGCAGAACATGAATAACAACACGAATCAAAACGCTTTCCTTTCTCCCCGTGCCTCTTCCCACCACCCCAGGTTTCCAGCTGTGGCAGAAGGTCATGGACTGCACGAATGTGGATGACAACAGGTGTGACCAATGGAATTTTGACAAGCGCACTGGCAAAATGTACACATTCTCCTGTTGTGATGATAAAAATTATTGCACTCAGCAATAATAGATGGCAGTGTTGCGTGTCTTAGTTCTTTGTGTGACGTTGAGAGAAGAACGAAGAGGGGCCGAAGCGACCAGAAGTCTTTCAGTTAATTAACCGATATCGAAAAAGTGAGTGTTTGTTCAGCCGTCAGTCACGCCATCTCCCATGGACACCGTGAGGGCCACAAACCTAGGCAGCTCTAAACAAATCCAGCGGCCACTATTCACCATGGCCACATGCTACTTAAAGGGCCAGAGGCAAATATGAGCCGTTGAGGATCATGAGTGGAAGAATGTTTCTGTGGTCATGTGGGCTGCCTTTAGACCTATGGTTGGCACTATAAGCAGAAGAATGGCTGGACCTGGGAGGCCCGTGGTCCGATTCGGCAGTGCTCTTCTTTTTATGCTCTTATTCTCTGGGATATCTCAGTCGGTAGAGCATGAGACTCTTAATCTCAAGGTCATGGGTTTGAGCCTGACGTTGTGCAAAATAACCCTGCATTGCAGAGGTTTGGACCAGATGACTCCATGGTCCCCCCCTTCTATAGCTAAGCATGTGGCCCTTTCTTTATTTGAGATTTCCATTTGCCACCACGGGCAGGGAAACGGGGAGAATGCAAACACTGGGAGCAAAGTCCTCTCTTGTTGTATTGGGTGGCCACGTTGATGTGGAAACTGGAAGAGTAATTCTAGCCCACTTGGAATCTGTGACCCACCCTTAAGCCAAGCTGCATCAGGGAATGTGGAAGAATAGGCTGATTTGTGGCGCGACAGACTCCAGCCAATCAATTCTGCCCACGGCCAATTTCTGCTTCCAACATGCAGTTACAGTGTGATCTTGGTTCCCTTTAGGGGTTTGCAAATTACAGATGTGCAGAGCAGCAAATTAAGCACTGGGTTATCTTCCCCCTGACCTAGGTAAAGGGTAAAGGGACCCCTAAACATTAGATCCAGTCGTGGACGACTCTGGGGTTGCGGTGCTCATCTCGCTTTATTGGCCAAGGGAACCGGTGTACAGCTTCTGGGTCATGTGGCCAGCATGACTAAGCCGCTTCTGGCAAACCAGAGCAGCGCACAGAAACGCCATTTACCTTCCCACTGGAGCGGTACCTATTTATCTATTTGCACTTTGATGTGCTTTCGAACTGCTAGGTTGGCAGGAGCAGGGACTGAGCAATGGGAGCTCACCCCGTTAGGGGATTCGAACCGCCGACCTTCTGATTGGCAAGTCCTAGGCTCTGTGGTTTAACCCACAGTGCCACCACGTAACATATCACAAATCATTGTGTGTGTGTGTGTGTGTGTGTGTGTGTGTGTGTGCTATGCAAAAAACACAATGTGGGAAAACCCATGAAGTCAGCCAATGTTTCTATCGATTGCTGCAGTAAATCACAAAAGCAGGTGCTGGCAAAAATCACGATGCAGGAAAGGCCATGAAGCTAGCCCATAATATAATAATATTTCCCCAGCCACTCTGGGCAGTTCCCAATCGTATATTAAAAACACAATACAGCATTAAACATAAAAAAAACTTCCCTAAACAGCGCTGCCTTCAAATGTCTTCTAAAAGTCAGATAGTTGTTTATTTCCTTGACATCTGATGGGAGGGCGTTCCACAGGGCAGGCGCCACTACCAAGAAGGCCCTCTCCCTGGTTCCCCGTAACCTCGCTTCTCGCAGTGAGGGAACCACCAGAAGGCTCTCGGCGCTGGATCTCAGTGTCTCTACATAGCTCCATCCATATTTCAGAGATCGTGATAGATTGGTATATCGCGATGTTTAGCTGGTAGTTGATAGCTCTGTTGGTAGAGCATGAGACTCTTGATCTCAGGGTCTTAATCTCAGGGTTGTGGGTTCAAGTCCCACACTGTGTGAAAGATTCTTGCATTGCAGGGGGTCAGACTAGATGTCCTTCTTGGTTCCTTCCAGCTCTACAGTTCTATGAAATATACAACTCTACTGAAAAATGAGATATCACCCAGTCCTGGTTACCACATTCTGCACAACAGTACAGTGGTACCTCGGGTTACATATGCTACAGGTTACATACACTTCAGGTTACAGACTTTGCTACCCCAGAAATATTGCTTCAGGTTAAGAACTTTGCTTCAGGATGAGAACAGAAATTGTGCTCCTGCGGTGCAGCGGCAGCAGGAAGCCCCATCAGCTAAAGTGGTCATAGAATCATAGAATCATAGAGTTGGAAGAGACCACAAGGGCTATCGAGTCCAACCCCCTGCCAAGCAGGAAACACCATCAGAGCACTCCTGACATATGGTTGTTAAGCCTCTGCTTAAAGACCTCCAAAGACGGAGACTCCACCACACTCCTTGGCAGCAAATTCCACTGTCAAACAGCTCTTACTGTCAGGAAGTTCTTCCTAATGTTTAGGTGGAATCTTCTTTCTTGTAGTTTGGATCCATTGCTCCGTGTCCGCTTCTCTGGAGCAGCAGAAAACAACCTTTCTCCCTCTATGTGACATCCTTTTATATATTTGAACATGGCTATCATATCACCCCTTAACCTCCTCTTCTCCAGGCTAAACATGCCCAGCTCCTTTAGCCGTTCCTCATAAGGCATCGTTTCCAGGCCTTTGACCATTTTGGTTGCCCTCCTCTGGACACGTTCCAGTTTGTCAGTGTCCTTCTTGAACTGTGGTGCCTAGAACTGGACACAGTACTCCAGGTGAGGTCTGACCAGAGCAGAATACAGTGGCACTATTACTTCCCTTGATCTAGATGCTATACTCCTATTGATGCAGCCCAGAATTGCATTGGCTTTTTTAGCTGCCGCATCACACTGTTGGCTCATGTCAAGTTTGTGGTCAACCAAGACTCCTAGATCCTTTTCACATGTACTGCTCTCAAGCCAGGTGTCCCCCATCTTGTATTTGTGCCTCTCATTTTTTTTGCCCAAGTGCAATACTTTACATTTCTCCCTGTTAAAGTTCATCTTGTTTGTTTTGGCCCAGTTCTCTAATCTGTCAAGGTCGTTTTGAAGTGTGATCCTGTCCTCTGGGGTGTTAGCCACCCCTCCCAGTTTGGTGTCATCTGCAAATTTGATCAGGATGCCCTTGAGTCCATCATCCAAGTCGTTGATAAAGATGTTGAAAGATGTTGGTGCTTCAGGTTAAGAACAGTTTCAGGTTAAGAACGGACCTCCTGAATGAATTAAGTATTTAACCCGAGGTACCACTGTAACCACAACAGTAACCACAATCAGTGCTATTTTTCTAGAAAAGGAGGTGCCAGAACTCACCACAAACCCCTCCATTGTTCTCTTATAATGGCAATGGCGCCCACCTGAGAGGTGCTGGAACTGAGTTCCGGCAAGTTCCGGCTGAAAAAAAAAAGCCCTGACCACAATCGCCTAGATGCGGCGGGGGACAATATGGATGCACACACTAGCTCTGCCCCCTCCGCCACAATTCTTTACCTTCCAACTCATTGAAGGCAAGCATCTGAACTGGAAGTCTTTTATATCCAGGGATATAAAATGAAAGAAGCAAATGATCTGCTCAGTGCTGGAATATAGGAAGCTGTCTTAATACTGAGTCAGATTATTGGTTCTGCCTTCTCGGTATTCTCTGCAGTGAATGTCAGGCATGAATCTCTCTCAACTTTACCTGGAGAAGCTGGAAAATGAACCTAAGGACCTTGTGCAGATGCTCCCTCACGTTTATTCCTCTTTCCCATAAACCACTTACAGATTTGTTTATTATGTTAAGCAATATATTTTTAAATAAAGAAACAAGTAAAAAAAAATGAAAGAAAAGATGTACAGTACAGGGTTGGAGAAGAAATGTTGCGTATCTTTTTTCAGGAGAAGAACAGCTGGGCGGCCATCTATCATGGATGCTTTAACTGAGATTCTCGCATTGCAGGGGGTTGGACTAAATTATTATTATTATTATTATTATTATTATTATTATTATTATTATTATTATCCTGCCCTCCCCAGCCGAAGGCGGGCTCAGAGTGGCTAACAACAGTAAAATAACACAGTTTACATAAAATCACAATCAATTAATTGAAATACATTCTAAAATCAATTCATTCTAAAATCAATTCAGAGTCAAACTAATGGCAACCATTGGGCTAGAGTTCTATGAGGATTACAGAAGGAGAGAGTGTGCCTTG
This sequence comes from Podarcis muralis, assembly GCF_964188315.1. Taxonomy (NCBI): domain Eukaryota; kingdom Metazoa; phylum Chordata; class Lepidosauria; order Squamata; family Lacertidae; genus Podarcis; species Podarcis muralis. Next base: position 107,443,046 of record NC_135656.1, read on the forward strand.
GCCAAAGGCCTGGTGGAACAGCTCTGTCTTGCAGGCCCTGCGGAAAGATGTCAAGTCCCGCAGGGCACTTCTCTCTTGTGACAGAGCGTTCCACCAGATCGGGGCCACGGCCGAAAAAGCCCTGGCTCTGGTTGAGGCCAGCCTAACCTCCCTGTGGCCTGGGACCTTCAAGATGTTTTATTTGAAGACTGTAAGGTCCTCCGTGGGACATACCAGGAGAGGCGGTCCCGTAGGTATGAAGGTCCTAGATGACCCATGGGGGTCCCTTAAAATTCTACAGTTCTATGATTCTATGATTTGGGGACAGCAGAATCAGAAGGCAGAATGTCGCAATGCCAGCATCCACAGGATCCAGGACCGGTTGGACATGTAGGCAAAGAAAATATGAATGTATTTGATCTTGTTCAGAGAATTGAATGTACCCTCACCCCACTCTATGATAAGGGAGTTCTAAGACTCCCAGAGTAATGTGTGCCAGCCGGTTTGTGTGCACATGCTGTGATCTCGACTACGATTCAAACGTTCAAAAGGTTTTCTGTGATTTTAAGGCCCACCCATCGCCTTTCAACCCACCTTCAGAAGTGAGGGCTAATCTCTGGAGCATCGATGTGTTCTGTTATTGGGATAAAACCAGTTTGCCCACAAATGAGAAGTCGCTTTCTCTCTGTTGGCGTCAACAGGACACGGCTTCTACTTGAGGACCGCCGAAAGCTAGCCATGGCTCAGATTGGGCTACTTGCCTCCTGTTTTTCCTCTGCTTATTTGCAGGAGGTAAGCCCAACCAACGTTGTGGCTCTGTAAGGGTTAACCGATGCCTGTTTTAAACTCTTTTCCATGGCTTATATTGTACCGTTTTATGTTGTGTTCCAGTAAACTGGTTTGATGTATTTTTTAATGACATAATGGGATATAAGTATTTTTATATTTAAATAATAAATTAGAGGTAAAGGTAAAGGACCCCTGGACGTTAAGTCCAGTCAAAGGCAACTATGGGGTTGTGGCGCTCATCTTGCTTTCAGGCCGAGGGAGCCGGCATTTGTCCACAAACAGCTTTCTGGGTGATGTGGCCAGCAGGACTAAACCTCTTCTGGCACAACGGAACACTGTGATGGAAACCAGAGCGCACGGAAATGCCGTTTACCTTCCTGCCACAGCAGTACCTATTTATCTACTTGCACTGGAGTGCTTTCGAACTGCTAGGTTAGCAGGAGCTGGGACAGAGAAATGGGAGCTCACTCCGTTGCAGGGATTCGAACCACCAACCTTCCAGTTGGCAAGCCCAAGAGGCTCAGTGGTTTAGACCACAGCGCCACCCGCGTCCCTGGTGATGCTGGTCCTCATTTTCAGTGTTGGAGATAGTATGCCCCCTGGATACCTGTTTGCTAGGAGTCACAGGTAGGGAGAAAGCCAACGCTCTCTGATCGTGCTTGGGGGCTTGCCATAGGCATCCCATAGGCCACTGTGAGAAAAGGATGGTTCTCTGGATAGAAACATGGAAGAAGAAGAAGAAGAGTTTGGATTTGATATCCCGCTTTATCACTACCCGAAGGAGTCTCAAAGCGGCTGGCATTCTCCTTTCCCTTCCTCCCCCACAACAAACACTCTGTGAGGTGAGTGGGGCTGAGAGACTTCAGAGAAGTGTGACTGGCCCAAGGTCACCCAGCAGAAGGACAGCTCAGTTGGTTAGAGCGTGGTGCTGATAACACCAAGGTCGCAGGTTGGATCCCCTTAAGGGGCATTTGCACATTCCTGCATTGCAGGGGTTTGGACTAGATCAGGCACCCCCAACCTGTGGCCCTCCAGATGTTTTGGCCTACAACTCCCATCATCCCTAGCTAACAGGACCAGTGGTCAGGGGTGATGGGAATTGTAGTCCAAAACATCTGGAGGGCCGAAGGTTGGGGATGCCTGGACTAGATGATCCTCAGGATTCTTTCCAACTCTATGATTCTGTGACTTTTTCCTCTTCCCAATTAAGATGGGAAATCAATAGGAAATGGGTCTGGAAGGGAAGGGAATAGGGTATGAACTAATGAACATGCAAGAAGTACGGTAAGTACAGTGGTACCTCGGGTTAAGTACTTAATTCGTTCCGGAGGTCCGTTCTTAACCAGAAACTGTTCTTAACCTGAAGCACCACTTTAGCTAATGGGGCCTCCTGCTACTGCTGCGCTGCCGGAGCACAATTTCTGTTCTCATCCTGAAGCAAAGGTCTTAACCTGAAGCACTATTTTTGGGTTAGCAGAGTCTGTAACCTGAAGCGTATGTAACCTGAAGCGTATGTAACCCGAGGTACCACTGTAATTATGGATTATTATTACCTTACTAAGGGAACTTCTTGGAGATAAAATCGAATACACTGGGCCGGAGGAAGAATATTCTGAGTCTCTAGTGATAACAACAATTGAAGAGCACTTTTTGGACCTTTTGCGTGGAAAGGAAAACGAACCAATTTGGAGACTGAAGATTGAGGAAGCACCGCCTAACAGATTGACGAATACCCGGACCTTGTCTTGGAGTTCTGAATGCTTTGAATAATCTGAATATACATAATGGACCGATGGCGAATCGGAAGTCCTTTCTATCTCTTTACCTTATGCCTCTTTCTCTCTCTCCTTTTTATTATATTTAGCTTTTGTGCTTTTTGTTTTTGGTTGATTTCATTTTTGTTTAAGTTGTATTTCGTTTTCTAATGTCCTCTACTCTGAGTTGAGGAGGATGCTCACAGGAAGGTCATGGAGGACTGACGAAGGACCTTACGTGAGAGGCAGGGAAGGGAAGAACTCCCAGGGTGGGAGAAGCAATGGAAGCTCCCAGGTGAGAGCTGGGAGGGTCCACACTCTTTTGTGCGAGATAAGGATCAAGATCTACTCCTAATACAGGACTCTCTCTTTTCCCTCCTCTTTTCTCTCTTGGTTTTCTCTTGGTTTTCTCTATTTTAATTTAGATTCATTTTTTAAATTGTATTATATGCTGAAGACTTTCAATAAAAATTCAGGTTTTTTTATTTTTTTAAGTTACACGGTGTTTGCAGTAAGGAATCCCTCCGTCCACACAAATGCTGGGCCAAAACCTCTTCCCCAACCCCCGGCTTCCAAAAATAGTCTCCTGCGAAAAAGAGGGGCTATTTGTTTTTCTTTTATGCTTTCCCGGGGGGGGGGGGGGTTCAGATGAATTTATTTGACATTTTCCAGAGCAGTGAAGGTAAAGGGACCCCTGACCATTAGGTCCAGTCGTGACCAACTCTGGGGTTGCGCGCTCATCTCGCTCTATAGGCCAAGGGAGCCGGCGTTTGTCCGCAGACAGCTTCCGGGTCATGTGGCCAGCATGACTAAGCCGCTTTTGGTGAACCAGAGCAGCACACGGAAACACCGTTTACCTTCGCGCCGGAGCGGTACCTATTTATCTACTTGCACTTTGACATGCTTTAGAACTGCTAGGTTGGCAGGAGCAGGGACCGAGCAACAGGAGCTCAACCCATTGCGGGGATTCGAACCACCCACCTTCTGATCGGCAAGTCCTAGGCTCTGTGGTTTAACCCACAGCATCACCCATGTCCCATTTCCAGAGCAGAGTTCCAGTCAAATCAAACTCCTTGAAGATAAGCCTGCCTGTTGTTTTATAATTGTCCATAAATAGGTTTGTAGTTTTCGGGGAGAGCCAGACACCTAAATATTTTATTTTCTTTACCACTTTACCACTGTTATTTCCGTTTTGCTTTGTAACTGATCTATTTGTTCCCCATTCATATTTTTTACCATCGTTCTTGTTTTATGCTTGTTAATTTTCAGTCCTGCCAACAAACCAAATTCTTAATTACTTTTAATGCTCCCGCAGTCGAGATTTGTGGTTCCTGTAATGTCAAAACTATATTGTCAGCGAAGGCTTTGACCTTGTATTCTTTTTCTCCACACTTTATCCCTGTAATTCTTTCTGTCTCTCTTATATTTTGAAGTAATACTTGCAGTATTTGTTTTTGTCTTATGCTTTACAGGGGGGGGGGGGAGGGGGGGTTGGATGAATTTATTGGACATTTTCCAGAGCTGAGTTCCAGTCAAATCAAACTCCTTGAAGATGGACCTGCCTGGCAAGCTGTTGAGTTCCGTCATGGAAGGAAGTCAAGATACAGGTATGGAAAACATATGCATTGCAGGGGGTTGGAAGGCGGACTCCATGATTTGCAGCACTACCAAAACAAGCCCTTTAAAAAATCCAAATAGGGATTTCCTTCCTTCTTTTTCTTTTAAGAATGGGGCAGACCCATTGGTGTCCATTATTAAGGACAGTCAGTCCTCTATTATGAATAAACAAGAAAGCAAATGAGAGATACATACCAGCAGTTGCCAGTCTCAGAAGAGCCAAGATTTAGGGAGTGGGAGGATGTTTCAATATTTCACTTGGGAGGGTCTTGCATTCCATAGACCAGCAACGATCCTTTGGCTCATCGCCAAGAGAACATGTTGATCTTTGGAGTGTAGGTGTAGATTTTAAAAAAAATAAACAACAACAATCACAACAACCACCGAGCGGTAGTTTCATTCAGTCTGTCAAATGGGGAACATACTCTTCCTTAGGGCTCGGGGGCCAGTCGTGTTCCGGACATGGCTGCTTGTAGTCTATGTTTTCCTCTGCCTCATACCAGAAGACCTGTCAAAAGGTAAGGTGACGTCTGCCGGCCAGTGACATGTTCTATTACTCCCCCCTCCACTTTCTTGTCTCTTCTTAAAAAGTGACAAATCCCCAAGCTGCTTTCTGAATTTGGAAGATAATTTGCAAGAGCGACGTTAAGTTTCTGCAGAGACATTTTCAGGGGAGGGGGGGGGAACTAGCTGAGAAAAGGTTCGCTGCCTTTGGAGAGCACACACATATTGGGATGTCAGAAGAGGAAAAGGGAGTAGAAATTGCTCCAGTCCAGGTGTTCATCTGTGGTCAGGAATTGAAATCAGATAAGCAAATATGATCCGTATTATTTCTCACTGTTTGCAAACAGCACATGATTGTTCTCTTACATTGTTTTGGTATTTTCTTTGCCATTGAAATGAATGTATGTTGCGAAAATGGTTCCGCAACTTATGTAGCTTGCTTTGAATAGCGGAGAGTGAGATGACTAACACAGCACTTGGCAGAAACCAAACCACAGTGCAACGGAAACAGCGCTGGTTGTGGTGAGTATGGGTTGGAATGCAAACTGCTGCCATTTTACACCCCTACAGACCTACGATCCATGGAGGCGAAGGCGGCTCACTGTTAGCATGATGTTGATTAACTTTCAATGTACTTGTTGTGGTGATGTGTGCAAGAGGTGGAGGGGCTTGCAGATTGCATGGGAATCTAAAAAAATATACATCTCTCTGTGATCAGAGGCACATTGATGTCCTCTTCCCCCTGAGGTTCGTTTTAGTAAAGGTCATTGTGGCATGATTAGAAAGGTTTTGCTGAATATTATCCTGAAACAATTAGCTTTATTCAACCAAACTGGATGCCTGCTACCTAAGTCCATGGCAATTATGTGCTTTTATGGGGAAATATCAAGTCATGCTTTGAGGGAACAGTGTCCCTTTTTGTGTGTGTGTGGGGGGGGGGGGAAACATCCCCTTAGGTTGGGATCACCAAAGTTACAGGTGACAATAGCTTCCAATTCTAAAAATACAATTTTTGAAAATGTACCCAAGGAAAAAAAGTGTCCATCTACCCTGGTGATAGTCCAAGAGAGTTATTCTAGTATGTTTCTGAGCACAATTCAAAGTGTTGGTGCTGACCTTTTTAAAGCCCTAAACAGCCTCGGCCCAGTATACCTGAAGGAGCATCTCCACCCCAATTGTTCTGCCTGGACACTGAGGTCCAGCTCCGAGGGCTTCTGGTGGTTCCCTCACTGCGAGAAGTGAGGTTACAGGGCCTTCTTGGTAGTGGCGCCTGCCCTGTGGAACGCCCTCCCACCAGATGTCACGGCAATAAACAATTATCTGACTTTTAGAAGATATCTGAAGGCAGCCCTATTTAGGGAAGTTTTTAATGTTTGATGTTGTTGCTTTTTTATTATTGTTATTGGGAGCCGCACAGAGTGGCTGGGGGAACCCAGCCAGATGGGTGGGGTATGTATGTATGTATGTATGTATGTATGTATGTATGTATAAATATTATTATTATCATTATTCCATGGTCAGTTTGAAGCTGCAATTCTGGTAGCAAGCCCCACCGAACTCTACAGGACTTGCTTCTGAGTATACACATATAGAACCCTTCCTACGTACTCCTCAGGCAGTACTATAAAAAAGATAAAATTGGTGCGGTGAGCATTCAAGGTAAGAACAATGCGTTTAGGCAGGGAGACGCTGCAATAAAATATGTCTCTGTCTCTTTAACAGCAGATGGCTTGGTCTGCCGGCAGTGTCTCTCTATGTGGCCAATGTCACCGTGCATTCCATATAAAAATTTCTGCCAAGTCCGTGGTGGTGCCTGCTTCACCCTGAAAGTCTTGGGCGGTAAGGAGCCTTTCTGGAGGTCGTGCATTCTCTAAGCGCCACCCTTTTATAGAATTGGCTGTGTTGGACACAGGACAGCATTCTGCTCCCAAGCATCCCTTGAACTATGCTGTCTCAAAGAGCTGGAATTGAAAGCAAGCCTCACATGTTATCTCATTGGATGAGATCCAGGTGGAGTCTACCCACTGAGGTCACTGAACTTAATTTCAGTGGGTCTACACTGAGTATGAGTTGCCTGGATATCACCAAATATTTTTATGCCAACCTGGTAAGGCAGGCCGTTTTCAAAATTATGCACACCCCAATATAATTCCTCTCCACACTGGAGAGCCAGTGTGGTGTAGTGGTTAAGAGCAGTGGACTTGTAATCTGGTGAACCGGGTTCTATTCCCTGCTCCTCCACATGCAGCTGCTGGGTGACCTTGGGCCAATCACACTTCTTTGAAGTCTCTCAGCCTCACTCACCTCACAGAGTGTTTGTTGCGGGGGAGGAAGGGAAAGGAAATTGTTAGCCGTTTTGAGACTCCTTAAGGGGAATGAAAGGCGGGGTATCAAGTCCAAACTCTCCTTTTTTATTATTGTCTTTATACCGATCATCAGTGAAGATGTTATTGGTTATTATGTATATTCAGTCTTATGGTTTCTTGGCACTAACGCTGGATGCTGTTGCTGTTTTTCAAAGCAGCTTTGATGGCTAACAATTCATTTCCTCCAGTTCCATAGTTAATTTATGTCCTTTCATGTTGGCTCCCGTCTCTTTTGTAAAACTGTAATATGCCTTACATTGATGGTATAGTACAACTTATTACATTCTCTAGAAAGGAATTGCGATAGTCCTTGGGGGGGGGGGGAAGGTTTATATGACACACACGACAACATATTTATGCTAAGTAAGCTGCACATTGTGGTGTTACGTTGGTCACAATAAATGTTGCGTGTAAAACATATTTCAGGTAACATCTCGTCACATTTTCTTAATGCTAAGAACCTCAAAGAAGAGATTAAAATTTAAAAATATAGATTTTTTTCTTCATTTGTTGTGTGCGGGGTGTGTGTGTGTGTGTGTGTGTTTGTGACCAATGCAACATGCTCACCCAACTAAGCTCATCCAATTTTATTCCTAACATAAAAATTATTGTCAGTTCACTAAATCTTGTATGTCATGCTCCTGGTTGCTTTACTCACGTGTAGAATGCCATTTCGAAAAGCTGTTGGCAGATAAGGAAAATCTGGAAAGTTATCTTTAAAATAACGCAGAACATGTTAACTCTATATGGGGGGAAATGGGTTTGTAGGTGGACATTTTCTTGGAATTTCCCTAACACAAACTCTTTTTCTCTTTTCCCAATTCCAGAAAAGCGGTTGGAGAAACTTATGCTAGGTTGCGAAGAGGATGCAAAGCACAAATGTGGAAGTCAGTGGAGGCACCCAAAAACTGATTTCCATTACATATTTAGCTGCTGCTCTAATAAAGACAACTGCAATTGGAAACCCTGGATCCGTCCATGGTAACCCCTTTCTCTGGAATTGCCATAAAAGTTCATTGCATTTTCATGGAGTAATCAGGCAACTTCATTGTCAGCTCACTGTATTCCAGAGTTTTCTGTGTTCTCCTCCCATTCCCCCTCCCCATTTTGTTTGCCACCATAGAATGCAGTTACAGCACCAGCCTGCCCAGTCTGTTAAGGCAAAGCACTATCGATGGTGTTTCTGGGTCACTGTGCCTTTAATCAAAAGCTTCCTGTTTTCAGGTTGTGGCCCTCTTCTTCCTTTCCCTTCGGTGCTGCTGGGAGACTAATGATGAATGGTTCCTCCACATTTAGCTGGCAATACCCAAACCACTTACCTAGGAGTAAGAATCCCTGAAATAAATGGGATTGTGGCGTTTGCCCTCCTAGGTGTGTGACATCATACTGGGTTCATAAGGCAGCAGGGAAGTGAGCACAGTGGTGGCACAGGGATAAATAGACCGTTGAACGTCCGGGGACCCTGTGTGATCGGCACAAAAGTGGTGTCAGCGGTGGGATTCGAACCCATGTCCCCAAAGAGACTGGAGCGATCACACAGGGTCCCCGGACGTATAACGATCTATTGATCCCTGTGCCACCACTGTGCTCACTTCCCCGCTGCCAGCAACCCATTACTCTCGGGTACACACTGAGTCCAGACAGTTGTTAAAATTGAAGCAAATAAACAAGTTTATTTTATAAGTATTAACAAGTTTATGGTTTCTCAGAATATTCTTGTCAGTTTCTTTACTTTCTTTACCGGCCTATACCTTCCTAATACCTTCTGACTGATTATATCAACTGTTTGACCGGCTCCTCTTAACCGATTCTCTCACTCTCTCACATCAGACTAGCCCAACCCACAGACTTATCCTCTCAGTCTCTTCTCTAACTCCAGACTGACTTCTTAACAACTCTAACTCCTCCCCTTGGGTTCCTATTGGTTAGTCATTTTACAATTAGTTAACCCTTTCCTTATGAACCCAGTATGATGTCACACACGTAGCAGGGCAAACGCCACAGGGATGTACTTCTGTGTGGACTTGTATAAGATTGTGCTGTTCATCGGCCTCTAATCCGTGTGACAGCGTAGCAGAGGCACTTGACTAAAGCAGACAAAAGAGAGAAAGTCCTACTGAACAAACCAGTATACAACTGGTATATGCTTGGGAGCTAGTGTAGGGAGGAGATGGACCTTTAAAGCCCTAAACGGCCTCGGTCCAGTATACCTGAAGGAGCATCTCCACCCCCATCATTCAGCCTGGACGCTGAGATCCAGCGCCGAGGGCCTTCTGGCGGTTCCCTCATTGTGAGAAGTGAGGTTACAGGGAACCAGGCAGAGGGCCTTCTCAGTAGTGGCGCCTACTCTGTGGAACACTCTCCCTTCAGATGTGAAGGAAATAAGCAGCTATCCTATCTTTCAGAGACATCTGAAGGCAGCCCTGTTCAGGGAAGTTTTTAATATTTAACGCTGTATTGTTTTTAACACTTGATTGGGAGCCACCCAGAGTGGCTGGGGAAACTCAGCCAGATGGGCGGGGTATAAATAATAAATTATTATTATTATTATTATTATTATTATTATTATGGTTGATCTTGCTGCTTTTCACTGCCTTTAAAAAAACAAAAAACAAAACCCAGTGCGCATTGGTGTCTTTACAGGAAGAACTTTGATAATGAAGAAATAAGCCAGTTTGAAAAGCTGAAAAGCACGGAGGCGCCTGCGACAACGTCGAAGGGACCAATTCAGAATTTGGATGGCAGCAGTGCCGCCATTTAAAGTCGCCTTGCGTTCGTGTTAGAAACTGGTGATTCTGAAATCCAGAATGATTCCTGCAGTTCAGTGACGTGTCTCGAAGGCAAAACATCCTTGGCTTAAGAAATGAAAGGAAACTAATGTTTAATAAAACAATCAATAGGCGTAATACCGTTAGATGTGTGTGTGTTTCTTGCATCCACTTGTCCATTAAACTTGGAGGGCCTCTGGCACCATTGATTAATGCTTAGCAACAACAGTCACCTTCAATGGCCTGGTTTGCAGTCAGCAGTCAGTTAGTGGCCCTTATTCTGATTGCCCCTGCTATGAACCTAGCAACCTTTGCTATTGTCTGCTCATTTTGATCTGATAGAAGAAAGGACATTGTGGCAGTGGTTGAGCGCCCTGGGATGGTTAGTACGAGTGGGGTGATGATCTCGTTCCTCAGGTCTTTGTAGAGAGTACAGGACAGGAGGGCGTGTGCCGCTGTTTCGGTGCTACCATCTCCACAGGGGCAAAGACATTTCTCAGGTGGGATCTTTTGGAATCAACCCTCAAGTACCGTAGATGGCAAAACATCCAGTCTTGCAAGTGTAAAAGCACACCTGTATTTTGGGATAATAAGTTTGTGCAGATATGGGGCCAGAGAATCAAAATGGAGAGGTGGAAACTGAACATACCAAGGGCAGAATTTCCTTATAGTGGCCAGGTTGTTCTGATGCTCGATATTTTTTAGACGTTGACCAATTACTGTATTTTTCGCCCTATAGGATGCACCGTCCCATAAGGTGCACCTAGTTTTTTTGGGGGGGAACAAAGGGGAAAAAATTATTTCCCCCCCCCCCCCGGCGCGGGGCTGGGGCGGGGGTAGCCCGAGCTTCCCCCGACCAGCGCAGGGCTCCCACGCCTTGCGGAGAGCTGCGCGAAGTCTGGGCGCACTGAGCTCAGAGCGCCTAGCCTTCGGCATGCAGGCAACTCTCCGCAAGCCGCGGGAGCCCAGCGCAGGGCTCCTGTGACTTGTGGAGAGCTGCACGAAGTCTGGACGCTCTGAGCTCAGCTCGCCCAGGCTTCAGCATGCAGGCAACTCTCCCCACGGCTTGTGGAGAGCTGCGCGAAGCCTGGAGAGTGAGAGGGGTCGGTGCGTACCGACCCCTCGCTCTCCAGGCTTCAGCGAAAGCCTGCATTCGCCCCATAGGATGCACACACATTTCCCCTTCATTTTTGGAGGGGGAAAATGCGTCCTATGGGGCGAAAAATACGGTAGACTGTTTGCTTTAGGACCACTATGCATTATTATACTAACAAACTGTGGGAGGCAGTGGAAGACAGGGGTGCCTGACGTGCTCTTGTCCATGGGGTCACGAAGAGTCGGACACGACTAAATGACTAAACAACAACAACATGCACTATTATTGCATCAAGAATATGCTGCAGGAGCTGGCTTTATTAAATCTGTTAATAGATGACCGTAGGAATTTATTTTTCAAGGACCTGCTAATCGTGCCATGTCTGCAGCTAGAAACATAACAACACAATATTGTGAACAGCTACTAACTTTAAAGGGATGGTGAGACAGAATATGAAGAAGTGTGCATGCACACGAAAGCTCATACCAAGAACTAACTTAGTTGGTCTTTAAGGTGCTACTGGAAGGAAATTTTTTTTGTTTTGACTATGGCAGACCAACACGGCTACCTATCTGTAACTGGAAAAGGAGCAAAGCATCTTAGAGCATGGCTTACTCTGGGACAATCTACGAAGAGAGTGGAAGACACCTGACAGATATAAGCAATTCTAAACTACTTACAAGCATATTTTTTGACTATATCATTTACATGATTGTACAGCAGATTCATGGAATGTTTCTTGGGGGGGGGGGTGAGGGTATATGTTTGGTTTTTTTGGCTACATGTATTTCTAGAAAGGGAATAATAAAGCTAATTATGATAGTAAACATGTTGCGGGAGACACCTGCATTACAACACCAGCCTAGAGGGGCCCTTAAGCCACTTCCTGCCCAGGAGGAGCCAATGGGGAGCCTGGGTGGGTGGAGCCAGCCAGAGCCAGAAGGCTCTACAAGAAGAAGACATAGCTATGTGGGTTATCACATGGGGCATGAGCAGCAGTTCCTGACAATATCTACAATTTAAATGTCAAAGGTGGGGAAAAATCAGAGATGCAAGTCCTCTTCATTTTATGCTGGTTTTCTTCCAGGCTTCAAACACTTCTTATTTTCATCACAGCAGACAAAGGCACGGCGTAGTTTTTTGTCCCCACTTATCCGTTCGATTCCGCATACCTTTGTGTTTTTGGATATGCACGACTTCTCTACTTTTTTCAAGGCACCTCCTGGGCGGGCTGGGGAGAAAAGGGATAGGTGAAAGGACAGGATATGTCCTCAGTACAAGCAAAGTGTGAAGTGTAGCCACTAGTCTCTTTTCGGGAAATAACATATCCTCCAAGTGCCCCAATTTTCAAGTAACAGTCCCGGAATTGCAGAAGCCACCCCACTTTCTGATTTGATCCTGGAATGTCCAGAGGGATTGTAAGTACCCACAAAATAATCCTTACCTTCGTAAATTAATATGGCCAAGCAGTATCCATCAGGGATTGTGCAGATATATGGAGGCCAGCAGAGCTTATTGTTGTTTGGATTAATAATATCGCAGTAACTGCATGTTATGGCTTCTGCTGCAAAAGAGACACATTGTTGTAACTCTTCCTTGCAGACAACATCGCTAATGTGGTGTCAGGATGCTGTCAGCAGCCCCCAGCTGGTTGCCCAGGAAAGTATAAAGACAAGGAAAAGTTTCTTACCGTCCTTTTTTATTTCAATCTTTAGAGAGAGAGAGGCTGTAGAACCCAGCCTCTTGGATAATGGCGTTGTCCCGAGTGAATCTCCACCCGCCCTGTCTCTCCCACTTCCCCGTCCGTCTCCTCTACGGGTGCTGCTACGTGCCCTCTGTCTTTGAGCTCTTTGCTCTCCTACTCCTCTCTGCGAGACAGAGGATCTGGAATGCTTTCCAATGACGGCTGGGTGCTGTTCTGGCTCTCCCAGCTTCTCCCCTCATCTGCCTTTGAGCTACGACCTCCCTCAAACCCCTGTTGTAAATCTAAACCATCTTCTACTTCCTCCTCCCTGGAAGGGTCAGGATGGGGAGGCAGTCTCCACCATTCCTCCTCTGCTAGTCCCAGACACGTGGGAAAGATATAATAAGAGTTTTCTTCTGCCAGATGAAAGGTCCCAAACATCCACTGAGCTCAGCATCTTTTATGTGTTTTTGTAGTCACTAGCCAGATGTTTCTCCAACATATTTATTTCCACCATTTCCACCCTGAAATGTCAACACAGATAGACATGGTCTGAGAGGGAAAGGAAGAGTTTCGGAGGATGGTGGTAGTGCCTATCCACCCATGAGGCAAGGTGAGGTGATGAAAGAGTGGCCTCTTGGGGAATTGGAGGCACTGCTGGTCTCCCTGGGGTAGAAATGGTGGGGGTCGCCCTCTGGGGTCTCCTGGACACGGCACCTGCTAGCTGGGATTTAGAGCAGGAGGGTACTAAAAGTGATTTCCTTGAGAATGGGCTCCTTGAAACGGGGAGGAAAGTAGATTGTGCCACGTTAAATCAGAACAAATGTGGTTGTGGGATTCATGGTGGGGTAGGAGAAAAGGAGGGTATATCAGTAGGGGAGGGAGAAAAGGGAATGTTAGACGCAAAATCATGGAGCAGGAGGTAACAGCCATGTACCCAAAGGGAAACTGTGGGGAGAAGTGTCTCCGATAGAGAATCAGTGGAAGAGAATGTACCAAATGCCACATCACGGGGCAGGGGATGAAAAAGATGTATCTTCATTCTAGATCTGCAGGGAACCTATCTTCTAGTGTGGCCACCTGTTTCAGACACCTGCTAAAAACATATTTCTTGCAGCAAACCTTTCCAGACACGTACTTTTATTATGTCTTCACTCGTTTGAAATATTACTACAGTGGTGCCTCGCAAGACGAAAAGAATCCGTTCCGCGATTCTCTTCGTCTAGCGGTTTTTTCGTCTTGCGAAGCAACCCCATTAGCGGCTAAGAGGATTAGCGCTATTAGCGATTTAGCGGCTTAGCGGCTATTAAAGGATTAGCGGCTAAGCTGCTAAAAGGCTATTAGTGGCTTAGCGGCTTTGAAAAAGAAGGGGGGAGCGGGGGAAAAAATGGCGAGACTCGCAAGACTTTTTCGTCTTGCAAAGCAAGCCCATAGGGAAATTCGTCTTGCGAAGCGCCTCCGAAACGGAAAACCCTTTCGACTAGCGGGTTTTCCGTCTTGCGAGGCATTCGTCTTGCGGGGCACCACTGTAATTTTATTGGCCTTTATGCATATATAGGAACGGGAAGACTAATTTTTGTTGGTCTTTCTATATATGCGTGCACACACATATTGTTAGATGAAAACTACTTAGGGATTTTTCTCTTTTGATTAAGCAATCTATGCATCTTATGGCGGACAGACCATGCAACACACACACATGCAACACACACTGCAGAAGTAACCAGAGAACACAAATCTTACATGCTTCTTGTTTGGAAGTTGAAGGGCTATGGTTTCCTCTGCTTGCTCCATGCCCTTCCACTGCACAGCTACCCCTTCTAGCTTCAACCGCAAAGACCACAAGAAACGATATTAGAGGTGTTTGACCAATCCCAGCTCCTATGCCATCCAGCAACCCTTTCACAAATTCCTTTACAGGCCTTGTTGGGAAATGAGGTCCAAATGTGGAAAAGCAAGAAAGGCAGCAATGCCCATCAACTTTGGAGCCACCCCCCAGTCCCTGCAAATATTTTTTGGGGGGCCGAAGGGACCTGGGACCCTTTGAGTTGGCACCTATGTGTAGGTGGGACTTTTTACCTCCTGGCATGAGGCAGAGCACAACGCAGACAACAAGCAGCCAAGCTGGAGCCACACGAGGCTCTTGAATCTCCAGGATGAAGCCGTAACCCATTTTATAGCCCTTTGGTATGAAGAGAGAGAAAAAGAGATCGTGCCACTGGGTTTCCTTTTTTTCTTCTGTGGGCAGTCGGGTTTCTACCACCCTGGCAGCTGGGCAGCTCAGTTGGTTGAGTGGAGGAACCTGGAAAGAGCCATCTATTATATAAGTCCAGATGAAGCCTTATTGGCTTCTCTCAGGTCACCTGATCAACCTGGGCTTGATAGCTGCAGTAACACACAGTGGAGCTTCAGGACAGGCAGATGTCTGAGCGTGATGATGAACCAGGTCAATCCATTCCAGTTCTACATGTGGCAGATTATATAGTATATCTGTGTTGTTGTTCTCTCTCTCTTATCGGATCAGCCCTTAGCAAGAACAGCACGTGTAAAATAAACCCAGTGAGCCGTATTCACAGGTGGCTCAATTAGTACCAGGGAAGCTGAACATTTGGCTTTTAGCTCTATCAAATGGCCATCTCAGCTCTGCCCTTCGCAACCATCGAGCCTCATAGATAGAGGTTTAACAGCATATAACTTAAAATATCACAAGAAAAGAAGGAAGGAGAATCAGAATCAGAGCCAACTGACCCAAAACATTCAAATCAGGGTGTATGTAGAAGACAGCAGGGAAGAACACAGGGCCTGGGTAATAATAATAATAATAATAATAATAATAATAATAATAATAATAATAATACCCCACCCATCTGGCTGGGTTTCCCCAACCACTCTGGGCAGATTACAGCACATATAAAACATAATTTGTGTGGTGAGAGGTGGTTCTTATGGTATTGGGGTCTTGAGCAGCATAAGGCTGTATAGATCAAACCTAGCACTTTTAATTAGGCATGGAAATTAACTGGTAGCCAGTATAGTCAGGCCAGGCCAGGCCAGGCCTTACATTGCTTAGACCAGAGCATATGTCCTGAGCCAAGGCAGCTGAAAGGCCATGTAAATGCTGGTGCAATTTTGCCTTTTGGCAACATAAATGATTCTCCATGGAGCCTAAGGCTATCATACCTGCTAATCACAATGCCTGTATGGTATCTGGGGTACTATCTCTCTCTCTGCATACCTGTTGCTGGAGATCGTAAGTGAGAGCCCACTTGTGGGCTGCCCATGGGCAGGGAGTGAGCAGGATGGTGGACTGCACAAGCCTTTGGCTGGATCCACCTGAGCTCAACTTGCATGTTTGTATAAGTGATTTAGATCTGCACTGCAACCCTATGCCTGTTTACTCAGAAATCAGTGGGGCTTAGTCACCTGCATTGTGTAGGATTGCAGCTGGGTTGTGTGCAGTACCAGATCAGCTCTTAGTGAGCATGGGTAAAATGAATCCAGTTACTTTGAACAGTCTTTACAGGTGGCGCAATGAGTACAAGGGAAGCCAAACATTTTGTTTCTGGTCTATCGAATGGTCATCTGAGCTCTGTCCTTTGTCACCATTGAGCCTCATCACTGGATATTCTTCACAAGGAAATTCTGTGCTTGGGTTGTGAGTGTGAGTGTTTGTGTTAAAAAAGCCTACAAGATCCCATTCACTGCAGTCGTTGCATATTGATTGCTCTGCTTTGTAGACCTAATGCTTGAATGTGGGATGATAATAACAGAACAGAACCTTTGGGGAGGCCAGATAAGAAGATGGAATCTTGCAGCATGACTTTGATCCAGAACAGGCTGGTAATGTGTACGCACAGAAGGTGCACGCCTTAGATTTTATTTTGGGAGACAAATGTGGTAAATATAAATATAGAGCTATCACTCAGACGGGATTCTTACCTGGGAGACAAATGAAAGATAATGTTAGAAATATAATTGATTTAATTGAATATTTGGGTTCCAGGCAAGATAAACAAGCAGCTTTGATATTTATAGATGCTGATAAGGCATTTGATAATGTGTCTTGGTATTTTATGAAAAGAAACTTAGAACTTATGGATATGGGTCCAATGTTTCTTAATGGTATTCAGGCTATTTACTCTGCACAATATGCTAAATTATTAGTCAATAGCACGTTAACCGACAAGATTGAGATTACAAAAGGAACTAGACAGGTTTAGTACTGACAGTAGAACAACCCATATCCAGCGCAGTGGAAGCAATGGAGAGAATAAAATAATTAGCAGGTTTTATACTCAACAAATCCAAAATGATATTATTAACTAAGAATGTGGATAGTAAGGAAATAGAGGAACTGCAACAGAAAACAGGAATGATGATGATAGCAAAAAAAGAGAGTAAATTATCTGGGAGTCTGGCTCACATCTAAAAATATAAATCTGTATAAAGATAATTATGAAAAAGTGTGGAATGAAGTCAAAAGATATTTGGAAATTTGGGGAAGAATGAAATTATCATTTATGGGAAGAATTTCTGCTATAAAAATGAGTGTGCTACCAAGAATGTTATTTTTATTTCAAACAATCCCGATTATCAGCGGAACAGGACAATTCAATATATGGCAAAAGAGACTTTTGAAATTTGAAAAATGAGACTTTTGAAAAATGAGAATTAAGTATAAGCTTTTGACAGATGCAAAAGAAAGAGGAGGATTTTCCTTGCCATATCTCAAAATCTATTATGAGGCGTCCTGTTGGTTGAAGGATTGGATGCTTTTGGACAATATGGGTGTATTGGATTTAAAAGGATTCGATAACAGATTCAGCTGGCACACTTATTTGTAGTATGACAAGGTTAAAGTACATAGAGGCTTCCTAAACCACACTATAAGAAAATCAGTTTATGAGGTCTGGAACAGATATAAAACATTGTTAGAATGGTAAACTCCATGGTGGCTTTCACCACTGGAAGCCTTCGTGGTAAAAAAGAAAAATATGGCAATTGATTGGGCTACATACAAAGACTTGTTAATGGAAGTTGACAACAAATTGAAGCTAAAGTCATTTGAAGAGATAAGAGGCAAGCTATCAGATTGGTTGCAGTACTATCAATTGCAAGATATATTTAAGGAAGATAGTAAGAGAAATGGTTTTGGTAATACTAAATCAAAACTAGAGACAGAGTTGCTAGATAGCAAAAGAAAAACATTGTCAAAGATGTATAAGTTATTATTAGAATGGCATACAAAGGATGACGAAGTTAAGTCGGTTATGATTAAATGGTCTCAAGATTTTGGTCATAATATTGAATTAGATAAGTGGGAAAGATGGTGTGGACAGGCAAAGACCCCCCAACCCCAGGCAACCCCCAGGTGGAATAATGACTCAAGACACTATGTTATGGGATTAAAATTGGCCACAACTTTATTAAAACTTCAGATGTAGGGAGACCTTGGCTTAGGCATTGGGTGTTTATCCCTCCCAGTCCCTGGCTGGGAAGCTGGGAAACATCAGGGTTATCCAGAATGAGTGGGGATTGGGCTGGCTCTGGAGAACATCTGTTCAAGCAGAGAGCCAGCCCCCCATTTTGCCACCGTCACAGGGGAGAGCAATGACAACCTATTGGCGTATGGCCAATGCCTCCCCTCAAGACCCCTTTAACGGGAAACCCTGGGATCGCCGCCGCAGGGGGGGGGGAGCGTGGGTCACCACTTCACGCCCCCACAAATTAGGGAAGATAGACTAAAGGATTCCGCCCAAGGCCTGAAACCACCAAAGTTGTGACGTTTTGCTACGGGGAAGGCAAAACCTGCAAATGCAGGAAAATTTCTTTCCGACCCTTCAGCAGCGACCGTGATGTAGCAGCACCTGCGTACCTGTGAAGAAGAGGTTAACCGATATCCAGCACAGTGGAAGCACTGGAGAAAATAGAAGAATTTGGGCAATTAGCGGGTTTTATACTCAATAAATCTAAAACAAAATTATTAACTAAGAATATGGATAGTAAGGAAATAGAGGAACTGCAACAGAAAACAGGAATGATGATGATAGCAAAAAAAGAGAGTAAATTATCTGGGAGTCTGGCTCACATCTAAAAATATAAATCTGTATAAAGATAATTATGAAAAAGTGTGGAATGAAGTCAAAAGATATTTGGAAATTTGGGGAAGAATGAAATTATCATTTATGGGAAGAATTTCTGCTATAAAAATGAGTGTGCTACCAAGAATGTTATTTTTATTTCAAACAATCCCGATTATCAGCGGAACAGGACAATTCAATATATGGCAAAAGAGACATTTGAAATTGGTCTGGCAAGGGAAGAAACCGAGAATTAAGTATAAGCTTTTGACAGATGCTTTTGACCTATGAAGAAGAGGTTAACCTGCAAAAGAAGGCTTAACTGAGGGAGGGCAGGGGAGGAGAAGCTCTGGAGCTGACTGAGGATTCCCAGGTAAGTTCTGCCCTCTATTGTGTGGGCAGGGCGGTCCCTCCCTGGCCAAATCTCCTGCCAAGACGTCCCCAGCCAGGATAGGATAACTGGCAGAGGTAGGAGGAGACCTCCAGGTGTCCGGCTGCGGGCGGTGGTGAAGCCAGGTTGTACTGCCAGGAGCAGCATAGGTCCAGGGGTGTGAGCTCCAAAACAGAGTCCACAGCAGCAAGAGGTCAGGTCAGTTTCTCCTTCTCCATGCCAACAGGCTGGACGATGTGTTACGGCTTCACCATGCAGACCCAGAGGCCACACTTGGCTAAGCTTTGGCTACTTGCTGCTTGCGTTACCCTCTGCTTTGGGCTAGGAGGTAAGTCCCGCTTATGAGATAGGAGGGGAGTTACAACACCAGTGCTCGGAATCCCTTTTTTTGGGGGGGGGGGGATACTTTTTCAGAAAGTCAGCAGGTGCTGAAAAGACAGCAGAGGTGGCAACTGCCTAAAAATGGAGGGGAGGGAATTCCAAAGGGTAGGCAGGTGCCAGAACACACCAAAGACCTAAATGGTGTGGAACGGACCTCCTGATAACATGGTCCCTTGCAGGAGGTTCTCTCTAGGAGAATGCAGTGATACGTTGGGTATGGAGGGGAGAAGGAGACCTCCAACTAGTGGGGATTGTTCCAACTATTATTTGAGCCTTTTATTCTTCCTGTTAGTAACGTATTTTTATTTTTATTGATTACAGTAAGGTCTCAGGGTGAGCCACTGACATCTAAAAACAGAAGCTGCTCTGGAAAGTTTGGAGAAAGCCCTGAAACAGATTTTGTGTTTCCCTGGGGGGGATTTCAAAGGTGCAAGGAGAAATCTGTGTGCCGATGAAGCACTCTGCTTAGTACTGCTGCCCCATAATAATAACAATAATTTATTATTTATATCCTGCCCATCTGGCTGAGTTTCCCCAGCCACTCTGGCCGGCTCCCAGCATTAAAAACATGCCATGTTTAAGTGGATCAGGTCCAACATGGTTTCTTTAAACTAAAATTTGAAGCAAGCTTGCAGTTTTAAACTATGCACACTTAATTTCGCACACAATTCTCAAGCATCCAGCTCCTCCAGTTCTGCAGACTCTTTTGTGCCTGGGTTTTCACTATGCCTTTCCCTCCCTACTCCTTTTCTGCCGACCTCTCGCCCAAGACACCGGAACGGATTAAGTTTGAGAACCAAGGTACCACTGTAGATAGACCAATAGATAGATAGATAGATAGATGATAGATAGATAGATAGATAGATAGATAGATAGATAGATAGATGATAGATAGATAGATATAGATCGATAGATGATAGATAGATATAGATAGATGATAGATAGATAGATAGATAGATAGATAGATGATAGATGATAGATAGATAGATAGATAGATGACGATAGATGATAGATAGATAGATGATAGATAGATAGATGATGATAGATGATAGATAGATAGATGATAGATAGATAGATATAGATAGATATAGATAGATATAGATAGATGATAGATAGATAGATAGATAGATAGATAGATAGATAGATAGATAGATAGATGATAGATAGATAGATAATGATGATGATGATGATAGATAGATAGATGATAGATAGATAGATGATAGATAGATAGATAGATAGATAGATAGATAGATTAGATAGATAGATAGATAGATGATAGATAGATAGATAGATAGATAGATGATAGATAGATAGATAGATAGATGATAGATAGATAGATAGATAGATAGATAGATAGATAGATGATAGATAGATAGACAGACAGACAGACAGACAGGTAGATATAGACCGACAGGTGATAGGTGATAGGTGATAGATGATAGGTGATAGATGATAGATGATAGATGATAGATGATAGATAGATAGATCAAATGGCACAATCTATTTTCTCCCCCCTTTCAAAGAACCCACTTTTAGTACACTTCTTCCCCTTAGCTAGCTATTTCCCTTTCACATACCCCAAAAACTCAGACACATGCGCTTTGGAAACTGGGATTCGCTTTTATAGCTCAGCTCCCATTCAAGGGGCTTAGAATTTTTCCCAAGGTCTGCTATCAGCCCCTGAATGGGCAGGGCAGTAATGTTGCAAATAAATTTGTGGGAGGGTTCTGGGAAGCACCCAGCTTGTCGCTGCAAAAAACGAGACGGTGAGCTTGGTGGATGTCTGGGGCTGCTCTTCTGGCACAGCAGAACTCTTCTTAGACCCTTCTCACCTAGGCAGGTTGCTTGTCAGGAAGAGCTGAAATGAGGCATTTCTTTTACAGCAGTAGCAATCAACTGCCAGGTCTGCAAACTGGAGCCGGAGGTGAGCATGCAGTGCTGGCCTAGAAGAAGCAATTGCACAATAAGTGATGGATATTGCTTGCAGTTAATAACTATTGATGGTAAGGATTCTGTCGAGGGTGCTTGCCATTGTCTCTGCTCCAACCCCTAAAACAGTTGTGGAGAAGCTTTGGCTCTCCAGGTGTTGTTTTAATTTCAGTCCACCATTCTGACTTTTTGTATGTTTTGAATTATTGCTGGGGTGGGTGGCACTGTGGTCTAAACCACTGAGCCTCCTGGGCTTGCCGATCAGAAGGTCGGCAGTTTGAATCCCTGTGACGGGGTGAGCTCCCGTTGCTCTGTCCCAGCTCCTGCCAACCTAGCAGTTCGAAAGCACACCAGTGCAAGTAGATAAATAAATAGGTACCGCTGTGGCAGGAAGATAAACAGTGTTTCCATATGCTCTGGTTTCTGTCAGTGTCCCATTGCACCAGAAGCGGTTTAGTCCTGCTGGCCACATGACCTGGAAAGCTGTCTGTGGACAAATGCCATCTCCCTCAGCCTGAAAGCGAGATGAGCACCACAACCCCATAGTCATCTTGGACTGGACTTAACCATCCAGGGGTCCTTTACCTGTGGTGGTGGGAGGAGACCAGCAGTACCTCCTAATTACTGAGAGTGGAGGCAGTATGGTGATGGGAGCTGCCAAGAAGGAGCCATATGTGGCCTTCAAAGTGCATGCTGCAGCTGTCATTGGCACCGTGGCAGCAGTGGTGGGTGATGGAGGCCAGTTCTGCTGCCCCCGTGGATCCTGCCGCCTGAGGCGGTTACCTCCCCTTGCCGCATGGGTGGACCAGCCTGGCTTAGCATTCTACTTGTACCGAGGATGTATCCTGCACGTTCATTTGGCCTTTGTCTCCACAGTCGAAACAGATACCATAAAACATATACGTAGGAACTGCATTTCCAAATCCACAAAGATGTGCAGGCGCAAATTCCTGAGCGACGACAGAAAAGAAATCTACGCTTTTGCCTGCTGTGATGAAAATGGGTGTTTGATGCCTCATGGAATAGTCAACTGAAGTGTATAGTGAAGATGATCCGGACACAAAAGCTTCCAGACATATGGCAACCCCAGTTTTTGCTCAGATGTGCTCTTGTGAGTTGTATCTGAGGTGGTCCTAAGTTAAGTGTCCTGCCAGTGCAAGGACTTCCGCTTTTGCAATAAAACTCTATATGCTTATGTGGTGTTGGTGGTGGAGGCAGTTGTTGTGGCAGCTCTTCATTGGGGCATGACACCAGGAAGAGGATGGCGCATTGCATAATAATAATAATAATAATAATAATAATAATAATAATAATAATAATAATTTATTCATACCCCGCCTATCTGGCTGGGTTTCTCCAGCCACTCTGGGCGGTTTCCAACGGAATATTAAAATACAATAACCCATTAAACATTAAAAGCTTTCCTAAACAGAGCTGCCTTCAGATGTCTTCTAAAAATCTGGTAGTTGCTTTTCTTTTTGACATCTGATTAGAGGGTGTTCCACAGGGCGGATGCCGCTACCAAGAAGGCGCTCTGCCTGGTTCCCTGTAACTTGGCTTCTCACAGCGAGGGAACCACCTGAAGGCCCTCGATGCTGGACCTTAGTGTCCGGGCAGAACGATGGAGGTGGAGATGATCCTTTAGGTATACTGGACCGAGGCCGTTTAGGGCTTTAAAGGTTAGCACCAATACTTTGAATTGTGCTCGGAAACACACAGGAGGCTGTTGCAAGCTGTCACCAGCATCGGGAAACACTGAAAGGGTGGGGAGCCGGCATAGATTAATCCCTTCATGGGAGAGCAGCACCTTGAATTTAGTTACCTGTGGCATTCAGATTGCTAAAAGTTAGAAGTATCCTGAACATACAGGGGAAAACAAAGCACACTACAATATGGGCAGAGTGTGTTAGGGGAAACAGTTCAATGAATTGAGGGCAAGACGTTTCCCAGAGCAATGAGGTTAGTGCTATGTCACTGTGAAGAGTGCCCCTTCCCCAAGGTGGTAATGAAGAGGGCTGTCAGCAGGGGTGGGGAGGCTCCAGCTGGGGGAACCCCCAGAGGAGGAAGGCTCAGAGTCTGGGGATTGGTGGTGGGACACAGAGGTCAAAGGTAGAATATTGGTGAGAGGAGGTGTCCGAAGCTAAAGGGGCAACAGGGTTTAGTGAGCAAGAAGAGCCTGTGACAGGGAGCAGTTCAGACTCCAAGGCTGAAGCAAAGGGCGGCAGTGGTGATCAAGGGACTGCTGAAGAAGCCAGGGAGTCTTCTCCTCCAGCTGTGACAAGCTCCCCTCCTCCTGGGCCTCCAAGAATGCTGAAATGTGGCACAGAATTTTTTTATTTTAAAAAAGCATGCCCATCCACTTGCCTGCCAAGACCACTGCATGCCACTGGGCCCACACAAAGACCACTCACATAGACATCCCCACACAGCAACATAACGCACAGCCCTTTGTTCACATCAGAGTTCTTTTAATACAGCATCTTCCTTAGACTGCATTCAAAGGCACTGGTCTCTGTCATTACAGCAGTGGAGCTCATGCAACTGCTTTACAGAATGGTGGACCTTTCGAGTTTTGCACCCGCTGGCATAGAAGCCGCATCGTTTGTAGTAGCGCAACACATGTTTAGTTACCACTGGGAAGAGAAAGAAAAGTATCTGGGTTACTGTTAGAATCTAGCGAAGGATGCGTGATGATAATGGAAGGATCCGCTCATGGCAAGGTCCCCATCAGAGACAGCTGGGGAAACGGGGGTCTGTGCTGAAAGGCAGGTTTTTGCTACCACTGTTCCCAGGTACAGCAACCAACACCCCCATTTATCCTCAAGAATGAATGGAAATTTCCCATGACATTCGGTGAAGCATTGCAATTGGGATGCCATTGGCCAGAGGGCCCAACCTGGCCCCTGACTTGAGATACCTCAGCCAGGTGGTCTGTATCACCAGTGGTGTAGCGTGGGGGGTGCAGGGGGGGCCGGCCGCACCGGGCGCAACATCTGGGGGTTAGGGTTAGGGAGCGCAAATCCACGGGGTAGGGGGCGCAAATCCACGGGTTAGGGGGTGCAAATTACTTGCCTTGCCCCGGGTGCTGACAACCCACGCTACGCCACTGTGTATCACATGGACTTATCCAGGATCCTTTCTTTTTTTTATATAAATAATTTTTATTATTTTCCAATACAAAACAAAACAAGACAAAAGAAAAAAAAGAAATATATATAATTGTACCTATTTCGCAAATCTTCACAAATTTGTTACTTTTTGGACTTCCTTCGGGTTCTCTGAGAATCATCCATATTTACTTCTCAATTTACGCATTTCTCTGTGTATATTGCCATTCAGCTTCCCTCCCACTCCTGTTTATGTTTTTAACAATATATCTCTGTTTTCACAGTGCTGTTTGAAACCCCACCAGTGTTGTTTGCACATCACATGTTTTTTTTCAGATATTCGACAAATTTCCCCCAGTCCTCGATGAATATCCAGGATCCTTTCTGTACCTTGGCATGCTAGAGTTTGACTGGAGAATTATAAGTAAACTTAGAAGACTCATGTTTCCCCTACTGCTTGCAGGTATTGTTGGTTCAAAGAATTTCCAGGGGAATACATTTCATCATGTGACTGAGGGCTTGGAATCAGGTTTCGCATTAGCGTAGCTTAGAGCTTCCATTGGAACGAGGTGCTTCTCTCGTAGTTCTTGTTCTGCTGAAATCGCAAGATCCCCGACCTCCTCTGCACCCAGTCATACTAGCCATGCCCCACCACTCACCCATGGAAATGCACTGAAAATAAGGGGGAGAGAAATACAAGAAGGACCACTCACTTGAAGTGATTCTGTACAAGATGCAGGCTGCAGGATGTCCTGTATGTGGATCATCAGGGCACGTTTGAACATATGGCGAAACTAGTACACACGGCTGTCCTTCACCCTCTGAATTGCACACACTACAGATTAAGGCATTTGCTGTCAATGGAAGAAGAAAGAAAGAAAGAAAGAAAGAAAGAAAGAAAGAAAGAAAGAAAGAAAGAGAGAAAGAGAAAATCACCTGCTGTAAGAAAGGCTTTTCTATTTACATGTCTTGTCCCTCCCTGGGCTTCTAAGTCACCAAACTAGTTGTTTCCTTCAAAGAAGAAAAATGCTGATCAGAAAGTTCTGGGACATGATCCATGAAGAAATAAAAAAGTTACTAAGAACTTCACATAGCAAATGACCAGAAACATACCTTTTGGGAGTATTGAATGGTGATATTTCTAGAGAAAATACTAAATTCTTTCTCTACGTGACATCAGCGGTGAGAATCCTGGTGGCTAAGTACTGGAAGGGTAACCAGGTACCGACCAAAGAAGAATGGTTATGTAAATTACGTGAACATTTGGAACTGGCCAAATTGACAGATATAATAAGACTAAAGGCAATGAATACAGTCAAGAAGGAAAGGAAGTGCTTGAATGATTATTTAGAAAGACAAGGTTCTAAAGTAAAAATTTGGCTGTGTCTAGAATGACCTCGTGAATGGAAAAGGGTAAACATACATATATACATATATATATATA
Source organism: Podarcis muralis (assembly GCF_964188315.1). Taxonomy (NCBI): domain Eukaryota; kingdom Metazoa; phylum Chordata; class Lepidosauria; order Squamata; family Lacertidae; genus Podarcis; species Podarcis muralis. The sequence goes on from NC_135656.1 coordinate 107,468,935, forward strand.
TCAATCAATATATTGAAAGTAATACTGAAATACAGATAAAATATGAAACGTGAAAGGCAGTGTGAGAGTGATGGAAGTCTATTACTATTATTATTTTGTAAAATAGTGTTTATTGTATTGAAATATTATACTTTTCTTTATTCTTTTACGGTCTACTTTTCTTTGCTGTTTCCCCCTTTCCCCCTTTATTTTTTTATTTTTCTTTCTATTATTCTTTATGTATGGCTTGGTATTGATGTATTTACTTTGCAATAAAAATTCTAAAAGAAAAAAATAAAATAAAAATACTGAGATGCCCTGAGTCTAAAAAGTATATTGGGGGTTCTTACAGAAGGTGTACCGTATTTTTTGCCCCATAGGACGCACCGGCCCATAGGACGCATCAAGTTTTTTTGGGGGGAAATAAAGAAAAAAAAAATTATTTCCCCCCCAGGCGCTTGTGGGGACGGCAGCGGGGAGAAGCGCTCTTCTCCCCGCCGCCCGCCTTGAGATCAGGTCCGGGGATAGCGGGGAGACGCGCTGCTTCTCCCCGCTGTCCCCGGAGCTTGTGGGGCAGGCAGCGGGGAGAAGCGCTCTTCTCCCCACCGCCCGCCTTCAGATCAGGTCCGGGGACAGCGGGAAGACGCGCTGCGCCTCCCCACTGTCCCCGGAGCTTGCAGGGCTGGCGGCAGGGCCTCCCCGCCGTCAGCCTCCAAACCACTTCGGGAGACAGCGGGATGGCGGCGTTCCGCCTCCCTCTGTCCCCCGACCTTGTGGGGCTGGCGCTGGGGCTCTCCTGAAGCCTGGAGAGCGAGAGGGGTCGGTGCGCACCGACCCCTCTCGCTCTCCAGGCTTCAGCGAAAGCCTGCATTCGCCCCATAGGACGCACACACATTTCCCCTTCATTTTTGGAGGGGGAAAAGTGCGTCCTATAGGGCGAAAAATACGGTAAATTGAGCCCCATGGAGTTCGGCAGAACGTGATTGGCTGCGTCTCAGGCAGCCTACAAGCAGGAGCACCCTCCCCTCTGCCACATCCCCATAACAGGCATCTGAGAGTGCAGCCAGATCCAGCATTGTAGAGACTTTGCAGAAAGGGTCCTCTAGTGAGCTTCCTGAGAGTGGCAGGTGCCAAGCAGCAGCTTAGAGTTGCCATATTTCAAAAAGTGAAAATCTAGACACTAAAGTTGTAGAGCTATTATTATTATTATTATTATTATTATTATTATTATTACTATTACTATTAGTGAGGGTTGTTGAGCTTTTGGGACAAAATTGCAAAAAAGAGAGAAAATAATAATGATGTTTTTGAGCTATTTTTAAGGGGAATTGCCCAAAACGATAATGCCGACATGGGTTGCCGTATGTCCGCCTTTCCACGAACATTTTTAGTGATTTCTGCTTGGACACTGCTTCCGACGTATGGCAACGCTACAACAGCCGGATGGGCAACTTCAACAGATGTGAACACCAGAGAGTTTGCACCAACTGGGGGGGTGGGTGGTGGTCACTGCAGCTATGTTAGAAGGAGCACTTTCAGCTGCCACTGTAAGCTGTCAAGTTTATGCAGACAATTAAACATTTTTTCAAAACTAGTTGTTGAACTGCTACACTTATGACTTGCAAACTACTTTGATTTTTAAAAATCAAATGTTTTTAACAAGTAAATAAATAAAGTTGATATATGTCCCCCTGCCCTGTGCAATAGAGCATCATTCCCCTGAAAAACTTTCTGAAGTTGGGACTGTGCAGGGATTACAAGGACAGGAGACATAGTGGGTTTGTGGAAATCATCTCTGCCAATACCCTGACCCAAGCACGGAGGGTGATGATGCCTGTATAGATCTGGCACTTAATAGCATCTAAACCTTTCTCCAGGTCTGCATTATTTCCAAAGTTAGACTTTCAATCATTATCCCCAAATAGGTGCCAGAGCTAAAAAGAGAAAGAAAAAGAGAAAGAAAATAGCTTACGGGTTTGCCACTTCTTAGGAAGATAGGTGGTGGACATACAGCACATTTGAATTGGTGGCCTACCATGTTTTTCCATTGGCAGGTGGGACTTACCTCCACAGCTGAAACAAAAAAAATTCCTTCCAGTAGCACCTTAAAGACCAACTAACTTAGTTGGTCTTTAAGGTGCTACTGGAAGGAATTTTTTTTGTTTTGACTATGGCAGAGCAACACGGCTACCTATCTGTAACTCCACAGCTGAGGCAGAGCAAAAGACAGACTCCAAGCAGCCAGACCTGAGCCAAGCGTGGCTTCATGTTAGCAAGGAAAAAGCTCTGTCTGATTAGAAAGACTGTTTCGAAGAGTGATTACTTGGAGACAGAGGACTAGGCTTCCTGGTAATATGGAGGAGGAAGAGCTCAAATACTTCTCTACGTCTAAAGCTCAATACTGTCATTATATAAGGCCGAGAGGGGCCTTCTTGGCTGCTCAACCCATTCTAATGGGCTTCAAGGTACAAGAGGGCTCTGGGGTGGCTCTGAAGAGCAGCAGAGATGTGGATGGTGGTTCCTTGAGCCGTTAAGTGCATCGTGTCCTGATTGTTTAACAAATGTTAATGGGATGTGGGTTCAGCTGGATGCTCTACAGAATGTTCCATACCTCAGTGGTCTTCTGATGCTATCTTTGGTGGAGGCATGCCCATTCCTTTCAATGGGTTCTCTGCCCAGCTCCACATTTCCTGGTTGACTGAGCCACGCAAACCAAAAGAGGAGCATGGTGCACCAGGGCAGGCAAGTTCAGAAGCTGATTGGGCTCTGAGGCCCAGAACATAAAGCTTTTAATTTTAACAATGCTAAGTTCTTGTGATACCCCAGTAAAAAGGTAAAAGGTAAAGGACCCGTGGACGGTTAAGTCCAGTCAAAGGCGACTCTGGGGTTGCGGCGCTCATCTCACTTTCAGGCCGAGGGAGCCGGCGTTTGACCACAGACAGCTTTCCAGGTCACGTGGCCATCATGACTAAACCGCTTCTGGAGCAACAGAACAACATGACAAAAGCCAGAGCACACGGAAACGCCATGTACAGTGATACCTCAGGTTACAGACGCTTCAGGTTACAGATGCTTCAGGTTACAGACTCCGCTAACCCAGAAATAGTACCTCGGGTTAAGAACTTTGCTTCAGGCTGAGAACAAATATTCTGTGGCGGCGGCGCAATGGCAGTGGGAGGCTCCATTAGCTACAGTGGTACCTCAGGTTAAGAACAGTTTCAGGTTAAGAACGGACCTCCAGAAAGAAATAAGTTCTTAACCCGAGATACCACTGTACCTTCCTGCCACAGCGGTACCTATTTATCTACTTGCATTGGTGTGCTTTCAAACTGCTAGGTTGGCAGGAGCTGGGACTGATCCAACTGGAGATGCCAAACCCTGTACAGAATGTCCTAGAGCTCAGCTTCCAAATGATGCTGTCTTACATGGGAAGGAAGTGTATTCCTTTCAGTTAACAAGACTTTCATTATATAAGGCTCAGAGGCACCTTCTTTCTTCCTCAGGGCACGTGTCCCTGGTCGGCTCGAAAGGCACAACGAGCTTTTTAGGTGCATAATATACTGCTTGTTTGGACAAATCCAAATGGGCTAGAGCTGAGGAACCAGCCGGATGCAGTACAGAGTGTCCCAGACTTCAGCAACCCTCTTACATGTAGGGATTACTTGTTCACCACCAGGAAGCTTCAGCCAGGCCCATATGTGCTACTCACATGGTTGTTTCATAGTCCTAGGCCTCCCTGGGCCCCTGATGCTATCTTATCTAACCCCATAGTTGTCTTTGACTGGAAAGAAAGAAAGAAAGAAAGAAAGAAAGAAAGAAAGAAAGAAAGAAAGAAAGAAAGAAAGAAAGAAAGAAAGAAGTTTCGAAGGCTCTTGCCCCACCTCTGCCATGGCAGAAAGTTTTGGATTTTCCCAATCACTCATTCACCAGAAAGATATGAATGGAAAGCAGTCCTCCCTCCAGATGTAAAAACTAAGTTCAGGGGAGGCTGGTCTACTACTACTTACTTTCAAGTTTCCACTAGATCCCCAAACTACAGTCTTTCTATTTCCCACAACCTCCAGTACTGAATTTCAATGGAGAGAGAATCCTGGATATTTTTCTGTCAATCTCCCGTTCTCTGGCTAATCAGCTCTCTGCGAAAGGATTGTTGTGGTGAGGTGGTCCCACCCACTTGTTCCTAGGCAGAAAATACCAGGCAATAAGTTGTCATAGTAGCTGAACCTCTAATAAGGAAGATGTCACTTGGTTTGAAGAACCAGGCTCAATGCAGCCATGGCATACAGCTAGGGGGAACCTTGTTGAAATCCCAGCTCAACTGAGATGCCCACCCACTCACCTGCTGAGACCCAGCAGCCACGCATGCCATTAGGCACACACAGAGCCCACTTGCATAGACATCCCCACACAGCAACTCAACCTAACACAAATTGCACAGCCATTTGTTCACATAGGAGTTCTTTTAATACAGCATCTTCCTTAGACGGCATTCAAAGGCAGTGGTCTCTGTCGTTACAGCAGTGGAGCTCGTGCATTTGCTGTACGTCCTGGTGGACTTTTCGAGTTTTGCAGTCGCTGGTATAGAAGCCGCATTTTTTGTAGTAGCGCAACACATGTTTAGTTACCACTGGGAAGAGAAAGAAAAGTATCTGGGTTACTGTTAGTAACTGGTGAAAGATGGTTGACGATAATGTCAGGGTCCACCCTTGCTAGGTTCCCATCAGTGACAGCTGGGGAAACGGGGGTCTGTGCTGAAGGGCAGGTTTTTGCCACCACTGTTGCCAGGTATATCACCCAGCACCCCTGCTTATCCTCAAGAATGAATGGCAACTCTTTCCTGGCATTCGGTGAAGCACTGCAATTGGGCCGCCATTGGCCAGAGAGCCCAACCTGGCCCCTGACTTGAGTTACCTCAGCCAGGTGGACTGCATCGCATGGACTTATCCAGGATCCCATCTGTACCTTGACATGCTAGAGTTTGACTGGAGAATTATAAGTGAACTTAGAAAATTCATGTTTCTCTCACTGCCTGCAGGTATTGTTGCTTCAAAGAATTTCCAGGGGAATACGTTCCGTCATGTTCCTGAAGGCTTGCAATCAGGTTTCATATGGAGGCTGCATTAGGATAGCTTAGAGCTCCATTGGAACGAGGTGCTTGAACAACGAGAGAAGCACCTCATTCCAATGGAAGCTCTAAGCTTCCATTGTACTACTTGTACTACTGAAGTTGCAAGATCCCCGGCCTCCTCTGCACCCAGTCATACTAGCCATGCCCCATCAGCCACTCATGGAAATGCACTGAAAATAAGGGGGACGGGGAGAGAAAGACAAGAAGGACCACTCACTTGAAGTGATTCTGTACAAGACGCAGGCTGCAGGGTGTCCTGTACTTGGATCATCAGGGCATTTCTCTTCATGTGGGGTAGCTGGTACACATGGCTGTCCTTCAGCCTCTGAACTACACACGCTACACATTAAGGCATTTGCTGTTAAAAGAAGAAAGGAAGGGAGGGAGGGAGGGAGGCACCTGCTGTAAGGCTTGCTTCTTTGTTTACATATCTTGTCCCTTCCTGAGCTTCTAAGTCACCAAACCCGTTGTTTCCCTCAAAGAAGAAAAATGCTAAGATGCCCTGAGTCTAAAAAGGACATTGGTGGTTCTTACGGAAGGTGTAAATTGATCCCCATGGAGTTCCGCAGAACGTGATTGGCTGTGCCTACAACCAGGAGTACCCTCCCCTCTGCCACATCCCCATAACAGGCATCTGAGGGTGCAGCCAGCTCCAGCATTGTACAGACTTTGCAGAAAGGGTCCTCTAGTGAGCCTCCTGAGAGTGACAGGTGCCAAGCAGCACCTTAGAGTTGCCATATTTCAAAAAGTAACACCAAAGTTGTAGAGCTTTTATTCTTCTTCTCCTTATTAGCCAGGGTTGTTGATTTTTGGGACATAATTGCAAAAAAGAGAGAAAAGAATAAAGAGGTTTTTGAGCTATTTTTAAGGGAAATTTTCCAATATGATAATGCTGACCTGGGTTGCCCTATGTCCAGATTTCCACGAACATTTTTAGTGATTTCTGCTTGGACACTGCTTCCGACGTATGGCAACCCTAAAACAGCCGGATGGGCAACATTAACAGATGTGAACACCAGAGAGTTTGCACCAACCAGTGTGTGTGTGTGTGTGTGTGTGTGTGTGTGTGTGTGTGTGTGTGTGTGTCACTGCAGCTATGTTAGAAGGAGCACTGCCTACAGCTCCCATTTTAAGCTGCCAGGTTTATGCAGACAATTAACCATTTTTTCCAAGCTAGTTGGTGAACTGCTTGGGGAAGGGAAAGGCTGCACTTATGACTATTGCAAATTACTATGTGTTTTTTTTAATCAAATGTTTTAATAAGTAAATAAATAAAGTTAAAATAAGCCCCCCCTGCCCTGTGCAATAGAGCATCATTCCCCTGAAAAACTTTCTGAAGTTGGGACCGTGCAGGGATTACAAGGACAGGAGACATAGTGGGTTTGTGGAAATCATCTCTGCCAATACCCTGACCCAAGCACGGTGGGTCATGATGCCTGTATAGATCTGGCACTTAATAGTATCAAAACTTTTCTCCAGGTCTGCGTTATTTCCAAAGTTAGACTTTCAATCATTATCCCCAAATAGGTGCCAGAGCTGAAAAGAGAAAGAAAAAAGCTTACGGGTTCGCCAGTTCTTAGGAAGATAGGTGGTGGACATACAGCACATTTGAATTGGTGGCCTACCATGTTTTTCCATTGGCAGGTGGGACTTACCTCCATAGCTGAGGCAGAGCAAAAGACAGACTCCAAGCAGCCAGACGTGAGCCAAGCGTGGCTTCATGTTAGCAAGGAAAAAGCTCTGTCTGATTAGAAAGACTGTTTTGAAGAGGGATTGCTTGGAGACAGAGGACTAGGCTTCCTGGTAATATGGAGGAGGAAGAGCTCAAATACTTCTCTACGTCTAAGGCTCAATACTGTCATTATATAAGGCCGAGAGGGGCCTTCTTGGCTGCTCGCCCCATTCTAATGGGCTTCAAGGTACAAGAGGGCTCTGGGGTGGCTCTGAAGAGCAGCAGAGGTGTGGGTGGTGGTTCCTTGAGCCGTTAAGTGCATCGTGTCCTGATTGTTTAACAAATGTTAATGGGATGTGGGTTCAGCTGGATGCTCTACAGAATGTTCCATACCTCAGTGGTCCTCTGATGCTATCTTTGGTGGAGGCATGCCCGTTCCTTTCAATGGGTTCTCTGCCCAGCTCCACATTTCTTGGTTGACTGAGCTACGCAAACCAAAAGAGGAGCATGGTGCACCAGGGCAGGCAAGTTCAGAAGCTGATTGGGCTCTGAGGCCCAGAACATAAAGCTTTTAATTTTAACAATGCTAAGTTCTTGTGATACCCCAGTAAAAAGGTAAAAGGTAAAGGACCCGTGGACGGTTAAGTCCAGTCAAAGGCGACTCTGGGGTTGCGGCGCTCATCTCACTTTCAGGCCGAGGGAGCCGGCGTTTGACCACAGACAGCTTTCCAGGTCTTGTGGCCAGCATGACTAAACCGCTTCTGGAGCAACAGAACAACACGACAAAAGCCAGAGCACACGGAAACGCCATGTACAGTGATACCTCAGGTTACAGACGCTTCAGGTTACATACGCTTCAGGTTACAGACTCCGCTAACCCAGAAATAGTACCTCGTGTTAAGAACTTTGCTTCAGGCTGAGAACACATATTGTGCGGCGGCGGTGCAATGGCAGTGGGAGGCTCCATTAGCTACAGTGGTACCTCAGGTTAAGAACAGTTTCAGGTTAAGAACGGACTTCCAGAAAGAAATAAGTTCTTAACCTGAGATACCACTGTACCTTCCTGCCAAAGCGGTACCTATTTATCTACTTGCATTGGTGCGCTTTCAAACTGCTCTGTTGGCTGGAGCTGGGACTGACCCAACTGTACAGAATGTCCTAGAGCTCAGCTTCCAAATGATGCCGTCTAATAATAATAATAATAATAATAATAATAATAATAATTTATTATTTATACCCCGCCCATCTGGCTGGGCCTCCCCAGCCACTCTGGGCAGCTTCCATAAAAACCAAAAATACAGTAAAATATCACACGTTAAAAACTTTCCTGAACAGGGCTGCCTTAAGATGTCTTCTGAATGTCAGGTAGTTGGTAGTTGTTTATCGCTTTGACATCTGCTGGAAGGGCGTTCCATAGGGCGGGCGCCACTACCGAGAAGGCCCTCTGCCTGGTTCCCTGTAGCTTTGCCTCTCGCAATGAGGGAACCGCCAGAAGGCCCTCGGCGCTGGACCTCAGCGTCCGGGCAGAATGATGGGGGTGGAGACGCTCCTTCAGGTATACTGGACCGAGGCCATTTAGGGCTTTAAAGGTCAGCACCAACACTTTGAATTGTGCTCGGAAACGTAGCCAATGTAGGTCTTTCAAGACCGGTGTTATATGGTCTCGGTGGCCGCCCCCAGTCACCAGTCTAGCTGCCGCATTCTGGATTAATTGTAGTTTCCGAGTCACCTTCAAAGGTAGCCCCACGTAGAGTGCATTGCAGTAGTCCAAGCGGGAGATAACCAGAGCATGCACCACTCTGGCGAGACAGTCCGCAGGCAGATAGGGTCTCAGCCTACGTACCAGATGGAGCTGGTAAACAGCTGCCCTGGACACAGATTTTACCTGTGCCTCCATGGACAGCTGTGAGTCCAAAATGACTCCCAGGCTGCGCACCTGGTCCTTCAGGGGCACAGTTACCCCATTCAGGACCAGGGAATCCTCCACACCTGCCCGCCTCCTGTCCCCCAAAAACAATACTTCTGTCTTGTCAGGATTCAACCTCAATCTGTTAGCCGCCATCCATCCTCCAACCGCCTCCAGACACTCACACAGAACCTTCACCGCCCTCACTGGTTCTGATTTAAAAGAGAGGTAGAGCTGGGTATCATCCGCATACTGATGAACACCCAGCCCAAACCTCGTGATGATCTCTCCCAGCGGCTGCATGTAAATGTTGAAAAGCATGGGGGAGAGGACAGAACCCTGAGGCACCCCACAAGTGAGAGCCCAGGGGTCTGAACACTCATCCCCCCCCCACCACTTTCTGGACACGGCCCAGGAGGAAGGAGCGGAACCACTGTATGACAGTGCCCCCAGCTCCCAGCCCCTGAAGACAGTCCAGAAGGATGTTATGGTCGATGGTATCAAACGCCGCTGAGAGATCCAGCAGAACTAGGAAACAGCTCTCACCTTTGTCCCTAGCCTGCCGGAGATCATCAACCAGTGCGACCAAGGCAGTTTCAGTCCCATGATGAGGCCTGAATCCCGACTGGAAGGGATCCAAATGGTCTGCTTCTTCCAGGCGTGCCTGGAGTTGTTCGGCAACCGCTCGCTCAATCACCTTGCCCAAGAATGGAAGATTTGAGACTGGGCGATACTTGGCCATCGTGGCCACATCTAAAGATGGTTTTTTAAGAAGCGGTTTAATAACCGCCTCTTTCAGCGGGTCTGGGAAGGCTCCCTCACGGAGGGAAGCATTCACCACCCCACAAAGCCCATCGCCCAGTCCTTTCCTGCTATCTTTTATAAGCCAGGATGGGCAAGGATCCAGGAGACAGGTGGTTGGTTTCACTCGTCCAAGCAGCCTGTCCACATCCTCAGAGGTAACAGATTGGAATTGATCCCACACAACTTGACTAGACAGGACTCTAGCACTCTCCCTCCCCGGCCCTGCTCCCACGGTGGCGTCTACTTCTTCCCGAATCTGAGCGATTTTATCTGCAAAAAACTTTGCAAAATCATTGCAGGAGAACATGTGGCCCGTACTGGGCCCCGATGTTGCAGGTGGTTCCGCTAAATTGTGAACCACCTGAAAAAGTCTCCTGCTGCTGTTTTCTGCAGATGCAATAGAGGCGGTGAAGAAATTCTTCTTCGCCGTCGCTATCGCCACTTGGTAGGCTCGACGTTGAGCTCTAACCTGTGTCTGGTCAGATTCGGAATGAGTTATCCGCCACCGGCGCTCTAGCCGTCTCAACGATTGTTTCATTGCCCTCAGATCCGTGGAAAACCACGGGGCTGTCCGGGCTCCATGCAATCGGAGAGGGCGCTTTGGAGCCAAACAGTCAATAGCCCTGGTTAACTCCACATTCCAGCGGGCCACCAGGGAATCAGCTGAAAGGCCATCAACATGGGATAAAGCATCCCCTACCACTCTCTGGAAACCATTTGGATCCATTAAGTGGCGGGGGCAGACCATCCGAATTGGTCCCACCTCCCTGCAGAGGGGATGGGTCGCAGAGAAGTCCAGTTGCACCAGGAAGTGATCTGACCATGGCACTTCTTTCATTTCGCTTTTACTTAGTGTCAGATCACCAGCATCCATAGAGGTAAACACCAGGTCCAAGGCATGTCCGTGGCTATGGGTTGGGCCAGACTTATTCAGGGACAGCCCCATGGAGGCCATGCTTTCCACAAAGTCCCGAGCGGCCCCTTGTAAGGTCGTGTCAGCATGGATGTTAAAATCCCCTAGGACGACCAAGCTAGGTGTCTCCAGGAGAACATCTGCCACGATCTGAAGCAGCTCAGGCAGGGAATCCTTGGTGCAGTGGGGAGGTCGGTACACCAAAAGGAATCCTGTAGTGCCCCTATTGCCCAACTTCCAGAACATGCACTCGGAAAACTGGGTCTTCCCAATAGGACGCCTGGTGCAAACTAATGACTTCCTAAAAATCACTGCAACCCCCCCCCTCCCCGCCCACATGACCTGGGTTGCTGTGCGTAAGAGAAACCTGGTGGACAAGCAGCGGCAAGGACAGGCCCATCTGCTTCATCCAACCAAGTCTCTGTTACACATGCCAGGTCAAGTCCTCCATCCATGATCAAGTCATGGATGGCAGTGGTCTTATGAATCATTGACCTGGCATTGCACAGCAACACCTTCAGGTTATGTGGGTATCCCTTGCTGATTCTAGTATCCATGGGAAGGAAGTGTATTCCTTTCAATTAACAAGACTTTCATTATATAAGGCTCAGAGGCACCTTTTTTGTTCCTCAGGGCACCTGTCCCTGCTAGGCTCGAAAGGCACAAGGAGCTTTTTAGGTGCATAATATACTGCTTGTTTGGACAAATCCAAATGGGCTGAAGTTGAGGAACCAGCCGGATGCAGTACAGAGTATCCCAGACTTCAGCAACCCTCTTACATGTAGGGATTACTTGTTCACCACCAGGAAGCTTCAGCCAGGCCCATACGTGCTACTCACATGGTTGTTTCATAGTCCTAGGCCTCCCTGGGCCCCTGATGCTATCTTATGGGGAAGGATTGCAGTATGTGTTCCCCACCAGGAAGCTGCAGTCAGGCATACGTGATTGTTGCATCACACAAAACGTCAGCTGACTAGGGACCATTAGACCTGGATCAAAGACCAGTTTTTACTTTAAAAGGTTTGGATACAGAAGGGTATATTTTACTTGAGGACCTAAAGGGCATATTTCACCAGCGCTACCAGGTGAATGGGCTGGGAGGCCACACAGCTACTGACCCTGCAGCCACTGAGTGGATTTCTGTACGGACCTCAGAAGCTCCCAAGGGTGGTAAGTTGGACTAATTAAATGGAACCTTTTTCCCTCAAAAAGACTTCACCCAGAGTCCTCAGTAAAAAGCCACTTTACAATGAATTGAAGAAATGAGTTTCGAAGCCTCTTGCTTGGCCTCTATCACAGCAGAAAATTTTGGATTTTCCCAATCACTCATTCACCAGAAAGATATGAACGGAAAGCAGACCTTTCTCCAGATGAAAAACCTAAGTTCAGTGGAGGCTGGTCTACTACTACTTATTCTTAAGTATCCACTAGATTCCCAAACTACACTCTTTCTATTTTCCCCGACCTCCAGTACTGAATTTCAATGGAGAGAGAATCCTGAATATTTTTCTGTCAATCTCCCGTTCTCTGGCTAATCAGCTCTCTGCGAAAGGATTGTTGTGGTGAGGTGGTCCCACCCACTTGTTCCTAGGCAGAAAATACCAGGCAATAAGTTGTCATAGTAGCTGAACCTCTAATAAGGAAGATGTCACTTGGTTTGAAGAACCAGGCTCAATGCAGCCATGGCATACAGCCAGGAGAAACCTTGTTGAAATCCCAGCTCACCTGCGATGCCCACCCACTCACCTGCTGAGACCCTGCACCCACGCACGCCACTGGGCACACACAGAGCCCACTCACATAGACATCCCCACACAGCAACGTAACACAAATTGCACAGTCATTTGTTCACATAGGAGTTCTTTTAATACAGCATCCTCCTTAGACTGCTTTCAAAGGCAGTGGTCTCTGTCGTTACAGCAGTGGAGCTCGTGCACTTCCGGTACGTCATCGTAGACTTTTCGAGTTTTGCAGTCGCTGGTATAGAAGCCGCATTTTTTGTAGTAGCGCAACACACGTCCAGTTTCTGATGGGAAGAGAAAGAAAAGTATCTGGGTTACTGTTAGTAACTGGTGAAAGATGCTTGATGATAATGTCAGGATCCACCCTTGCTAGGTCCCCATCAGTGACAGCTGGGGAAACGGAGGTCTGTGCTGAAGGGCATGTTTTTGCTACCAGTGTTCCCAGGTATAGCACCCAGCACCGCTGCTTATCCTCAAGAATGAATGGCAACTCTTCCCTGGCATTAGGTGAAGCACTGCAATTTGGACGCCACTGGCCAGAGGGCCCAACGTGGCCCCTGACTTGAGATACCTCAGCCAGGTGGACTGCATCACATGGACTTATCCAGGATCCCATCTGTACCTTGACATGCTAGAGTTTGACTGGAGAATCAAAAGTGAACTTAGAAAATTCATGTTTCTCTCACTGCCTGCAGGTATTGTTGCTTCAAAGAATTTCCAGGGGAATAGGTTCCGTCATGTTCCTGAAGGCTTGCAATCAGGTTTCGTATGGAGGCTGCATTAGGATAGCTTAGAGCTCCATTGGAACGAGGTGCTTGAACAACGAGAGAAGCACCTCATTCCAATGGAAGCTCTAAGCTTCCATTGTACTACTTGTACTACTGAAGTTGCAAGATCCCCGGCCTCCTCTTCACCCAGTCATACTAGCCATGCCCCATCAGCCACTCATGGAAATGCACTGAAAATAAGGGGGACGGGGAGAGAAAGACAAGAAGGACCACTCACTTGAAGTGATTCTGTACAAGACGCAGGCTGCAGGGTGTCCTGTATGTGGATCATCAGGGCATTTCTCTTCATATGGGGCAGCTTGTATACACGGCTGTCCTGGACCCTCTGAACTGCACAGGCTACAGATTAAGGTATTTGCTGTTAAAAAAGAAAGGAAGGAGGGAGGGAGGGAGGGAGGGAGGAAGGCACCTGCTGTAAGGCATGCTTCTTTGATTACATGTCTTGTCCCTTCCTGACCTTCTAAGTCACCAAACTTGTTGTTTACTTCAAAGAAGAAAAATGCTGAGATGCCCTGAGTCTAAAAAGGACATTGGTGGTTCTTACAGAAGGTGTAAATTGATCCCCACGGAGTTCCGCAGAACATGATTGGCTGTGCCTACAACCAGGAGCACCCTTCCCTCTGCCACATCCCCATAACAGGCATCTGAGAGTGCAGCCAGATCCAGCATTGTAGAGACTTTGCAGAAAGGGTCCTCTAGTGAGCCTCCTGAGAGTGGCAGGTGCCAAGCAGACTTTAGAGTTGCCATATTTCAAAAAGTAAAAATCTAGATACTAAAGTTGTAGAGCTTTTATTCTTCTTCTTCTTATTAGCCAGGGTTGTTGATTTTTGGGACATAATTGCAAAAAAGAGAGAAAAGAATAAAGAGGTTTTTGAGCTATTTTTAAGGGAAATTTCCCAATACAGTAATGCTGACATGGGTTGCCATATGTCTGGATTTCCACGGATATTTTTAGTGATTTCTGCTTGGACACTGCTTCCGACATATGGCAACCGTAAAACAGCCAGATAGGCAACATCAACAGATGTGAACACCAGAGAGTTTGCACCAACAGGGGGGGAGGTGTCGCTGCAGCTATGATAGGAGGAGCACTGCCTGCAGCTGCTATTGTAAGCTGTCAAGTTTATGCAGACAATTAAACATTTTTTCACAATTTTTTCAAAGCTAGTTGGTGAACTGCATGGGGAGGGGAAAGGCTGCACTTATGACTGTTGCAAACTACTTTGATTTTTTAAAATCAAATGTTTTAATAAGTAAATAAATAAAGTTGAAATAAGCCCCCCTGCCCTGTGCATTAGAGCATCATTCCCCTTCCTGAAGTTAGGACCGTGCAGGGATTACAAGGACAGGAGACATAGCGGGATCTGTGGAAATCATCTCTGCCAATACCCTGACCCCTTCATGGATCACTGCCTTGCCGTGGCGAAGGGGCTTGAATAACTCAGAGAAGCTATGAGCTATACCGTGCAGGGCCACCCAAGATGGACAGGTCATAGTGGAGAGTTTCGACCAAACGTGATCCACCTGGAGCAGGAACCGGCAAGCCACTCCAGTATCCCTGCCAAGAAAACTCCATGGACATAGGCAACAGGCATATAAAAGTTATGACGCTGGAAGATGAGCCCCTCAGGTCGGAAGGCGTCCAACATGCTACTAGGGAAGAGCGGAGGACAAGTACAAGTAGATCCAGAGCTGATGAAGCGGCTGGGCCAAAGCCGAAAGGACGCTCAGTTGCGGATGTGCCTGGAAGCGAAAGGAAAGTCCAATGCTGTAAAGAAAAATATTGCATAGGAACCTGGAATGTAAGAACCATGAACCTTGGTAAGTTGGATGTGGTCAAAAATGAGATGGCAAGAATAATTATTGACATCCTGGGCGTCAGTGAACTAAAATGGACGGGAATGGGCGAATTCAGTTCGGATGACCATCATATCTACTACTGTGGGCAAGAATCCCGTAAAAGAAATGGAGTGGCCCTCATAGTCAACAAAAGAGTGGCGAAAGCTGTACTGGGATGCAATCTCAAAAATGATAGAATGATCTCGATACGATTCCAAGGCAGACCTTTTAACATCACAGTAATCCAAGTTTATGCACCAACCACTGGTGCTGAAGAAATTGAAATTGACCAATTCTATGAAGACGTACAACACCTTATAGAAATGACACCAAAGAAGGATGTTCTTCTCATTATAGGGGATTGGAATGCTAAAGTAGGGAGTCAAGAGATAAAAAGAACAACTGGCAAGTTTGGCCTTGGAGTTCAAAACAAAGCAGGGCAAAGGCTATTAGAGTTCTGCCAAGAGAACAAGCTGGTCATCACAAACACGCTTTTCCAACAAGACAAGAGACGACTCTACACATGGACATCACTAGATGGGCAGCATCGAAATCAGATTGATTATATTCTCTGCAGCCAAAGATGGAGAAGCTCTATACAGTCAGCAAAAACAAGACCTGGAGCTGACTGTGGCTCAGATCATCAGCTTCTTATAGCAAAATTTAAGCTTAAACTGAAGAAAGTAGGAAAAACCACTGGGCCGGTAAGATACAATCTAAGTCAAATCCCTTATGAATACACAGTGGAAGTGAGGAACAGGTTTAAGGATTTAGATTTGGTGGACAGAGTGCCTGAAGAACTATGGATGCAGGCTCGTAACATTGTACAGGAGGCAGCAACGAAAACCATCCCAATGAAAAGGAAATGCAAGAAAGCAAAGTGGCTGTCCAGCGAGGCCTTACAAACAGCGGGGGAGAGAAGGGAAGCAAAATGCGAGGGAGATAGTGAAAGATACAGGAAATTGAATGCAGATTTCCAAAAAATAGCAAGGAGAGACAAGAAGGCCTTCTTAAACGAGCAATGCAAAGAAATAGAGGAAAACAATAGAATGGGAGAAACCAGAGATTTGTTCAAGAAAATTGGCGATATGAAAGGAACATTTCGTACAAAGATCACCATAATAAAAGACAAAAGTGGAAAGGACCTAACAGAAACAGAAGACATCAAGAAGAGGTGGCAAGAATACACAGAGGAACTATACCAGAAAGAAATGGATGGCTCGTACACCCCGGGTAATGTGGTTGCTGACCTTGAGCCAGACATCCTGGAGAGTGAAGTCAAATGGGCCTTAGAAAGCACTTCTAATAACAAGGCCAGTGGAAGTGATGATATTCCAGCTGAACTATTTAAAATTTTAAACGATGATGCTGTTAAGGTGCTACACTCAATATGCCAGCAAGTTTGGAAAACTCAGCAGTGGCCAGAGGATACTACCGCACAATTACACTCATTTCACACGCTAGCAAGGTTATGCTTAAAATTCTACAAGGAAGGCTCAAGCAGTATGTGGATCGAGAACTCCCAGAAGTACAAGCTGGATTTCGAAGGGGCAGAGGAACCAGAGACCAAATTGCAAACATGCGCTGGATTATGGAGAAAGCTAGAGAGTTCCAGAAAGACATCTACTTCTGTTTCATTGACTATGCAAAAGCCTTTGACTGTGTTGACCACAGCAAACTATGGCAAGTTCTTAAAGAAATGGGAGTGCCTGATCACCTCATCTGTCTCCTGAGAAATCTCTATGTGGGACAAGAAGCTACAGTTAGAACTGGATATGGAACAACTGATTGGTTCAAAATTGGGAAAGGAGTACGGCAAGGCTGTATATTGTCTCCCTGCTTATTTAACTTATATGCAGAATTCATCATGCGAAAGGCTAGGCTGGATGAATCCCAAGCTGGAATTAAGATTCCTGGAGGAAATATCAGCAACCTCAGATATGCAGCTGACACAACCTTGATGGCAGAAATTGAGGAGGAATTAAAGAACCTTTTAATGAGGGTGAAAGAGGAAAGCGCAAAATATGGTCTGAAGCTCAACATCAAAAAAATGAAGACCATGGCCACTGGTCCCATCACCTCCTGGCAAATAGAAGGGGAAGAAATGGAGGCAGTGAGAGATTTTACTTTTTTGGGCTTCATAATCATAATCACTGCAGATGGTGACAGTAGTCACGAAATTAAAAGACGCCTGCTCCTTGGGAGAAAGGCGATGGCAAACCTAGACAGTATCTTAAAAAGCAGAGACATCACCTTGCCAAACAAGGTCTGTATAGTTAAAGCTATGGTTTTCCCAGCAGTGATGTATGGAAGTGAGAGCTGGACCATAAAGAAGGCTGATCGCTGAAAAATTGATGCCTTTGAATTATGGTGCTGGAGGAGACTCTTGAGAGTCCCATGGACTGCAAGAAGATCAAACCTATCCATTCTGAAGGAAATCAGCCCTGAGTGCTCACTGGAAGGACAGATCATGAAGCTGAGGCTCCAATACTTTGGCCACCTCATGAGAAGAGAAGACTCCCTGGAAAAGACCCTGATGTTGGGAAAGATGGGGGGCACAAGGAGAAGGGGGCGACAGAGGACGAGATGGCTGGACGGGGTTCTCGAAGCTACAAACATGAGTCTGACCAAACTGCGGGAGGCAGTGGAAGACAGGAGTGCCTGCAATGCTCTGGTCCATGGGGTCATGAAGAGTCGGACACGACTAAACAACAACAATACCCTGACCCAAGCACAGTGGGTGATGATGCCTGTATAGATCTGGCACTTAAGAGCATCTAAACCTTTATCCAGGTCTGCGTTATTTCCAAACTTAGCCTTTCAATCATTATCCCCAAATAGGTGCCAGAGCTAAAAAGAGAAAGAAAAAAGCTTACGGGTTCACCAGTTCTTAGGAAGATAAGTGGTGGACATACGACACATTTGAATTGGTGGCCTACCATATTTTTCCATTGGCAGGTGGGACTTACCTCCACAGCTGAGGCAGAGCAAAAGACAGACTCCAAGCAGCCAGACCTGAGCCAAGCGTGGCTTCATGTTAGCAAGGAAAAAGCTCTGTCTGGTTAGAAAGACTGTTTCAAGGAGTGATTGCTTGGAGACAGAGGACTAGGCTTCCTGGTAATATGGAGGAGGAAGAGCTCAACTACTTCTCTCCGTCTGAGGCTCAATACAGTCATTATATAAGGCCGAGAGGGGCCTTCTTGGCTGCTCAACCCATTCTAATGGGCTTCAAGGTACAAGAGGGCTCTGGGGTGGCTCTGAAGAGCAGCAGAGATGTGGATGGTGGTTCCTTGAGCCGTTAAGTGCATCGTGTCCTGATTGTTTAACAAATGTTAATGGGATGTGGGTTCAGCTGGATGCTCTACAGAATGTCCCAGACCTCAGTGGCCCTCTGATGCTATCTTTGGTGGAGGCATGCCCGTTCCTTTCAGTGGGTTCTCTGCCCAGCTCCACATTTCTTGGTTGACTGAGCCACACAAACCAAAAGAGGAGCATGGTGCACCAGGGCAGGCAAGTTCAGAAGCGGATTGGGCTCTGAGGCCCAGAACATACAGCTTTTAATATTAACAATCCTAAGTGCTTGCGAGGGAGATAGTGAAAGATACAGGAAATTGAATGCAGATTTCCAAAAAATAGCAAGGAGAGACAAGAAGGCCTTCTTAAACGAGCAATGCAAAGAAATAGAGGAAAACAATAGAATGGGAAAAACCAGAGATCTGTTCAAGAAAATTGGAGATATGAAAGCAACATTTCAGACAAAGATTATAATAATAAAAGACAAAAGTGGAAAGGACCTAACAGAAGCAGAAGACATAAAGAAGAGGTGGCAAGAATACACAGAGGAATTACTTGTTCACCACCAGGAAGCTTCAGCCAGGCCCATATGTGCTACTCACATGGTTGTTTCATAGTCCTAGGCCTCCCTGGGCCCCTGATGCTATCTTATGGGGAAGGATTGCAATATGTGTTCCCCACCAGGAAGCTGCAGCCAGGCATACGTGATTGTTGCATCACACGAAACTTCAGCTGACTAGGCACCATAAGACCTGGATCAAAGACCAGTTTTTACTTTAAAAGGTTTGGATAAAAGGTAAAGGTAAAGGTACCCCTGCCCATACGGGCCAGTCTTGACAGACTCTAGGGTTGTGCGCTCATCTCACTCTATAGGCAAGGAGCCAGCGCTGTCCGAAGACACTTCCGGGTCACGTGGCCAGCGTGACAAACTGCATCTGGCGAGCCAGCGCAGCACACGGAACGCCGTTTACCTTCCCGCTAGTAAGCGGTCCCTATTTATCTACTTGCACCTGAGGGTGCTTTCGAACTGCTAGGTTGGCAGGCGCTGGGACCGAACGACGGGAGCGCACCCCGCCACGGGGATTCGAACCGCTGACCTTTCGATCGGCAAGTCCTAGGCACTGAGGCTTTAACGCACAGCGCCACCCGCGTCCCTATAAAGGTTTGGATACAGAAGGGTATATTTTACTCGAGGACCTAAAGGGCATATTTCACCAGCGCTACCGGGTGAATGGGCTGGGAGGCCACACAGCTACTGACCCTGCAGCCACTGAGTGGCTGCTCAGTGGCTCCCAAGGGTGATAAGTTAGACTAATTAAATGGAACCTTTTCCCCTCAAAAGGACTTCACCCAGAATCTTCAGTAAAAAGCCACTTTACAATGAATTGAAGAAATGAGTTTCGAAGCCTCTTGCTTCGCCTCCGTCACAGCAGAAAATTTTGGATTTTCCCAATCACTCATTCACCAGAAAGATATGAATGGAAAGCCGTCCTCTCTCTAGATGAAAAACCAAAGTTCAGGGGAGGCTGTTCTACTACTACTTATTCTTAAGTTTCCACTAGATTCCCAAACTACACTCTTTCCCAAGCTGGAATTAAGATTCCTGGAGGAAATATCAGCAACCTCAGATATGCAGCTGACACAACCTTGATGGCAGAAATTGAGGAGGAATTAAAGAACCTTTTAATGAGGGTGAAAGAGGAAAGCGCAAAATATGGTCTGAAGCTCAACATCAAAAAAATGAAGACCATGGCCACTGGTCCCATCACCTCCTGGCAAATAGAAGGGGAAGAAATGGAGGCAGTGAGAGATTTTACTTTTTTGGGCTTCATAATCATAATCACTGCAGATGGTGACAGTAGTCACGAAATTAAAAGACGCCTGCTCCTTGGGAGAAAGGCGATGGCAAACCTAGACAGTATCTTAAAAAGCAGAGACATCACCTTGCCAAACAAGGTCTGTATAGTTAAAGCTATGGTTTTCCCAGCAGTGATATATGGAAGTGAGAGCTGGACCATAAAGAAGGCTGATTGCTGAAAAATTGATGCCTTTGAATTATGGTGCTGGAGGAGACTCTTGAGAGTCCCATGGACTGCAAGAAGATCATACCTATCCATTCTGAAGGAAATCAGCCCTGAGTGCTCACTGGAAGGACAGATCGTGAAGCTGAGGCTCCAATACTTTGGCCACCTCATGAGAAGAGAAGACTCCCTGGAAAAGACCCTGATGTTGGGAAAGATGGGGGGCACAAGGAGAAGGGGGCGACAGAGGACAAGATGGCTGGATGGGGTTCTCGAAGCTACAAACATGAGTCTGACCAAACCGCGGGAGGCAGTGGAAGACAGGAGTGCCTGCAATGCTCTGGTCCATGGGGTCATGAAGAGTCGGACACGACTAAACAACAACAATACCCTGACCCAAGCACAGTGGGTGATGATGCCTGTATAGATCTGGCACTTAAGAGCATCTAAACCTTTATCCAGGTCTGCGTTATTTCCAAACACTCTTTCTATTTTCCCCAACCTCCAGTACTGAATTTCAATGGAGAGAGAATCCTGAATATTTTTTTGTCAATCTCCTGTTCTCTGGCTAATCAGCTCTCTGCAAAAGGATTGTTGTGGTGAGGTGGTCCCACCCACTTGTTCCTAGGCAGAAAATACCAGGCAATAAGTAGTCATAGTAGCTGAACTTTGAGTAAGGAAGATGTCACTTGGTTTGAAGAACCAGGCTCAATGCAGCCATGGCATACAGCCAGGAGAAACCTTGCTGACATCCCAGCTCACCTGTGATGCCCACCCACTCACCTGCTGAGACCCAGCACCCACGCATGCCACTGGGCACACACAGAGCCCACTCACATAGACATCCCCACACAGCAACGTAACACAAATTGCACAGCCATTTGTTTACATAGGAGTTCTTTTAATACAGCATCTTCCTTAGAATGCTTTCAAAGGCAGTGGTCTCTGTCTTTACAGCATTTGAGCTCATACTCTTGCGGTAAATCCTTATCGACTTTTCGAGTTCCACATGCTTTTGTATAGTAGCCACATTTTTTGTAGTAGCGCATCACATTTTTAGTACCGTCAAACGCTGGGAAGAGAAAGAAAAGTATCTGGGTTACTGTTAACAAGTAGTGAAAGATGCCTGATGGAAATGGAAGGATGCACTCTTTGCATCAGAGACAGCTGGGGAAATGGAGGTCTGGGCTGAAAGGCAGGTTTTTGCCACCACTGTTGCCAGGTATAGCACCCAACCCCCCTGCTTATCCTCAAGAATGAATGGCAACTCTTCCCTGGCATTAGGTGAAGCATTGCAGTTGGGATGCCACTGGCCAGAGTGCCAAACCTGGCCCCTGACTTGAGATACCTCGCGAATTAAAAGTAAACTTAGAAAATTCATGTTTCTCTCACTGCCTGCAGGTATTGTTGCTTCAAAGAATTTTCAGGGGAATACATTCCGTCATGTTCCTGAGTGCTTGCAATCAGGTTTCGTATAGAGATTGCATTAGTGTAGCTTAGAGCTTCCATTGGAACAAGGTGCTTCTCTCGTTCTTGTACTATTGAAGTTGCAAGATCCCCGGCCTCCTCTGCACCCAGTTGTACTAGCCATGCCCACCACCCAACCATGGAAATGCACTGAAAATAAGGGGGGGGGGAGAAAGACGAGAAGGATCACTCACTTGCTGAGATTGTGTACAAGACGCAGGCTGCAGGGTGTCCTGTATTTGGATGATCAGAGCATGTCTGTATTTTGGGGGGATGTGGTAGACACGGCTCTTCTGGACCTCCTGAAGTGCAGACACTGCATTTTAAGGCATTTGCTGTTAAAAGAAGAAAGAAAGAAAGTTACCAAAAGAAAGAAAGTCTAAGTCACCAAACTCGTTGTTTCCTTCAAAAACGAAAAATTCTGAGATGCCCTGAGTCTAAAAAGGACATTGGGGGTTCTTACAGAAGGTGTAAATTGAGCCCCACGGAGTTCCGCAGAATGTGATTGGCTGCGTCTCAGGCTGCCTACAACCAGGAGCACCCTCCCCTCTGCCACATCCCCATAACAGGCAACTTAGTGTGCAGCCAGCTCCAGCATTGTAGAGTCTTTGCAGAAAGGGTCCTCTAGTGAGCCTCCTGAGAGTGGCAGGTGCCAAGCAGTAGCTTAGAGTTGCCATATTTCAAAAAGTGAAAATCCGAACACAAAAGATGTCGATCTTTTATTATTATTATTATTTTCTTTTGGCCAAAGCTGTTGACCTTTTTGGGCAAAATTGGAAAGAAAAACCTAAAAAAAGGTAAGAATGAAGTTTCTGAGCTATTTTAAAGGGAAATCGGCAAAAACGATACTGCCAACATGGATTGCTATTTTTTTAGCGATTTCCATCCGGACACCGACATATGGCAACCCTACAGTAACTTCATTAGAATGGCAACAGAGCATCATTCCACTGAAAAACTATCCGAAGTTGGGACTGTGCAGGGATAACAAGGACAGGAGGCATAGTGGGATCTGTGGAAATCATCTCTGCCAATACCCTGACATTGACCAAAGCATGGTGGGTGATGATGCCTGTATTGATCTGTTACTTAATAGCATCTAAACCTTTCTCCAGGTCTGCGTTATTTCCAAAGTTAGACTTTCAATCATTATCCCCAAGTAGGGACGCAGGTGGCGCTGTGGGCTAAAGCCTCAGCACCTAGGACTTGCCGATCGAAAGGTCGGCGGTTCGAATCCCTGCAGCGGGGTGCGCTCCTGTCGTTCGGTCCCAGCGCCTGCCAACCTAGCAGTTCGAAAGCACCCCCGGGTGCAAGTAGATAAATAGGGACCGCTTACTAGCGGGAAGGTAAACGGTGTTCCGTGTGCGGCTCTGGCTCGCCAGAGCAGCGATGTCACGCTGGCCACGTGACCCGGAAGTGTCTGCGGACAGCACTGGCTCCCGCCTATAGAGTGAGATGAGCGCACAACCCTAGAGTCTGGCAAGACTGGCCCGTACGGGCAGGGGTACCTTTACCTTTACCTTTTAGGTGCCAGAGCTAAAAAGAAAAAAGCTTACGGGTTTGCCAGTTCTTAGGAAGATAGGTGCTGGACATACGGCACATTTGAACTGGTGGCCTACCATGTTTTTTGCATTTGCAGGTGGGACTTACCTCCGCAGCTGAGGCAGAGCAAAAGACAGACTTCAAGCGGCCAGACGTGAGCCAAGCGTGGCTTCATGTTAGCAAGGAAAAAGCCCTGTCCGATTAGAAAGACTGTTTTGAAGGCTGGAAACTTGGAGACAGCAGGCTAGGCTTCCTGGTAATAAGAAGGAGGAAGAGCTCCGCCTTTATTGAACTCTCTGTCTGAGGAGCCAAGCTAAAAACAGTCATTATATAAGGCCGAGAGGGGCCTTCTTGGCTCCTCACCCTATTTTAATGGCCTTGAAAGGTACATGAAGTCTCTGGCAATATCTTTTGTGGAGGCATGCTTGTTCCTTTCAATGAGTTTTGGCTGCGTCTCACGCTGCCTACAACCACATCCCCATAACAGGTATCTAATTGTCAGGACAGCTCCAGCATTGAAGGTATCTTGGAGAAAGGGTCCTTCATTGAGCCTCCTGTGAGTAGCAGGTGGCAGGCAGCAGCAGCTGGAATGGCAGCTTCAGCAAGTGTTAACAGTAGAGAGTCCACAGAAGGAGACAGGGCATCTGTCTTAGAAGGAGCGGAGGCTGCAGCTTCCACTGGATTGCACACATTAAACTCTAAAGGTGTGTTCATAGGAGTGCTGCCCGCAGCTGATACATTAAGCCACACAGACAATTATCTTTTTTTTAAAGCGTTTATTAATTTTCCAATAAAGACATCCAATTAACATATCAAATCCAATAAAAAAAAATTAGATTAAAAAGGTCCAATTGTCTTCCAAACTGTAATAATTTTGTTTTGACTTCCCACAGTCTGAATTTCGAAGCGCATTCAACATCATAGTCCTGTCTCTCATCATCCTCAATGTTATTCATAATTCCATGTCCGATTCCCCCCCTCCACGTTTTGCCTCTGGTTCTATGATCCTCATTCATGTCAGAAAACAGATACTCCCCCCCCCCCAATGGAGTGCAGATTTGTCCGTATATTGTACTCCTTCAGCTGTTTTTTCATTGCACCGCTTCATTTAATTGCATCCAATTTCAAAGTTCTGTCCATCTCTTTGAGAGTTGTTATTTTGGCAGCTCCCAGATCGTTAATCTTCCCCGTCCAGGTGTTATCAAAGAAACAGAGAGAAATTTCCTTCTGTAACTTCCTTGTTGATTTATCTTAAGCAGACTGTTTGCAATGTAGCCATATATCAGACAGTTAGCAATTGGCCTTTGGAATCCTCCCAGTCCCCGCTCCAGGCCCTAGAGGGGGGCTGCCAGACATCCATTTAGCCCTCTCTCTCGCTCGTAATCAAAAAAACATCTTTTTGCAAACAGTTGTATATGTAATATTGTTTCCAGTCTTTATATTTTTTTTTTTTATAATAAATTTTTATTAATTTTCCATAAATAAAGAATAAACAAAACAAAAACATAGACATAAACAAACAAAAACATGACTTCCCCATACCACCCCTTTTCTGCATTCTTGTTTCAAGATTTTTCAGCAACCCTCTGATCATAACTTAAATATATTTCATGTATTTAACCTCAGTTAGTTATTAATACAACTGTAGTTCTTTATCTCTTATAACTCTGAGCCCCTAATTTTCCAAATTACAACAGTTTTTAAGATAAACTTTAAATTTGTTCCAATCTTCATCCACCGCCTCTTTCCCCCGGTCTCGAATTCTGCCAGTCATCTCTGCCAGTCCCATATAGTCGATCACCTTCGTCTGCCATTCTTCCAACGTGGGTAAATCTTGCGTCTTCCAATACTTTGCTAAAAGAATTCTTGCTGCTGTGGTGGCGTACATAAAAAATGTCCTATCCTTCTTTGGCACCATTTGGCCCACCATACCCAAGAGAAAGGCCTCTGGTTTTTTAACAAACGTTCTCTTCAGAACTTTTTTTATTTCATTATAGATCATTTCCCAGAAAGCCTTAATCTTCGGGCAGGTCCACCAAAGGTGATAGAAGGTTCCCTCCGTTTCACTGCACTTCCAACACTTGTTATTGGGCAAATGATAGATCTTTGCTAACTTAGCAGGAGTCATGTACCACCTGTAGATCATTTTCATAATGTTTTCTTTTAAGGCATTGCATGCCGTAAATTTAACACCAGTGGTCCATAACTGCTCCCAGTCTGCAAATTCAATGTCATGCCCAATGTCCTGTGCCCATTTAATCATATTAGATTTCACCATTTCATCTTGAGTATTCCATTTCAACAGCAAGTTGTACATTCTTGACAAATTTTTAGTATTGGGTTCTAACAGTTCTGTTTCTAATTTTGACTTCTCCACCTGGAAGCCTTTCTTTCTGTCCTGTTTAAATACTTCATTTATCTGTCGATAATGTAACCAATCTCTCACCTTAAATTTCAGTTTCTCAAAACTCTGCAATTTTACATTTTCACCATCTTGTTCTATAATTTCACAATATTTAGGCCAATTAGAACCCATATTCAATTTTTTCACCTCTTTTGCTTCCATTGGTGACAACCACCTGGGGGTTTTACTTTCAAACAGGTCTTTATACTTAATCCAAACATTATACAGAGCTTTCCTCACCATATGGTTCTTAAAACCTTTATGCAATTTTACCTTGTCATACCATATATATGCATGCCAACCAAATCTGTTGTCAAATCCTTCAAGGTCCAAAATGTCTGTATTCTCGAGGAGCAGCCAATCTTTCAACCAGCAAAACGCTGCTGATTCATAGTAGAGTCTTAAGTCCGGCAGGGCAAAACCCCCTCTATCTTTCGCATCTGTTAATGTCTTAAATTTTATTCTTGGCTTTTTGCCCTGCCAAACAAATTTCGATATGTCTTTCTGCCACCTCTTGAAACAGTCCATCTTGTCTATTATTTGTAATGTCTGAAACAGAAATAACATTCTAGGCAATACATTCATTTTGATAACAGCAATTCTGCCTAACAAGGAAAGTTTCAGCCTTGACCATATGTCTAAATCTTTCTTAACTTCTGTCCAACATTTATCATAATTGTCTTTAAAAAGATTCACATTTTTCGATGTCAAATTCACCCCCAGGTACTTCACTTTTTTTGCTATCTCCAAACCTGTTTCATTCTGGAATGTCTCTTTTTCTTCATTTGTTAGGTTTTTTTCCAATACTTTAGTTTTTTGTTTGTTCAGCTTAAATCCTGCAACTTGACCAAATATCTCGATCAGTTCTAAAACTCTTTTTGTACTAGTGATTGGCTGTTGCAAAGTCAAAACTAGGTCATCTGCAAATGCCCTTAATTTATACTCTTTCACTCCGACCTGAATTCCTTTAACCAACTGGTCCTTTCTAATCATATTTAACAAAACCTCCAGAACTAGTATAAAAAGTAGGGGGGAAATAGGACATCCCTGTCGTGTTCCTTTCTCTATGGCTATCTCTTCCGTTACCACATTGTTCACAATTAGCTTTGCCTTCTGCTCAGAATAAATTGCACCTATACCAGTCTTTATAACCAACCATCAGTTAGCTCCTGTTTCTCTTAATCAGGAAAGTATTTCAGATATTCCATAAAGACGTGGTGGGTAGAAGCCATTTTGTCCTTTGTCCTTTGTTTTCATCTTTAACAGCCATTTCCAGTCTTAGAAGAGAAGCCGCTGCGAGTAGATCCCAATTATATATGAAAGTCCATCTGAACTCACTTTTTGAAGAGCAATTTAAGTTCTTAATGAGGCTTGGCATGCATTACAGATTGTTGATGTTAAGGATAAAATAATGTTTTTTACATACCAAGCCCCTCCACATTCCAAACGTCATGATGAGGATCTCTTTGAAGTTTGATCTTTTGTACCAGAGACTGTACATACTGCAGGTTTTCCCCCCAGCTTCTTCAATTCAGAGCGTGTCTGTCTGTTTTCCAAATCTTTATATTTTCCCAAACAGATGCATCCGGCTATGGGGTGGTGTCGCAGGAGTGTCAGCCGTCCCTTGCTCTGTGACCCAGTGCCCCTGCCGTCTGCCACATCGGCAATCTGGGGCAGACCGTGGGTCGTCGAGACAGTCCTCCCCTGCCCTGGGGTGGCTGCCAGGGCTAATTACCCCCATATCAGCCCTGAATTATCGGAACGGCTGAGGTCTGATCGTGTGGGATCAGCCATTTTCCACTGCCGGAAACAGGCAGACAATTATCAAACGCTTTCTGCAGAATACTTAGCCGGTGAACTGTGTTTTTGCAGGGATGTGGGTGGAGGTTGTGCTATGAATACAGTAAACTGCTTGGAAGTTGGGTTTTTTGTTTGTTTTTTTACAAATTGAAATTGTAGGAGACTATTTATTAAACAAGTAAATAATACCCACCACCCAACATAACGTCATTCCAGCAGAAAACTACCCAAAGTTGGGACTGTGCAGGGATTACAAGGACAGAAGATGCTTCTGTCAGAGTGCTGCTGGCAGGAAGAAATTTTCTTCTCCAGGGACATTCAGCACATGTTTACTGGTGGTCTGCCTTATTTTATGTTCTGCAGGTGGGACTTACCTCCACAACTGAGGCAGAGCAAAACACAAGCGGCCAGGCGTGAGCTAAGCGTAGCGTCCTGTTAGCAAGGAAAAAGCCCTGCCCCATGGGAAAGACTTTTGGTATGTTGAGGCTGTTTTGAAGGCTGAAAGCTTGGAGACAGCAGACTAGGTTTCCTGGCAGTAAGTAGAAGGGGCAGCTCTTTCTCTGTTGAGCAACACGTCTCTCCGTCTGAGGCTCAATACAGTCATTATATAAGGCCGAGAGGGGCCTTCTTGGCTGCTCGCCCCATTCTAATGGGCTTCAAGGTACAAGAGGGCTCTGGGGTGGCTCTGAAGAGCAGCAGAGATGTGGGGGGTGGTTCCTTGAGCCGTTAAGTGCATCATGTCCTGATTGTTTAACAATTCCTAATGGGACGTGAGTTTAGCTGGATGCTCTACAGAATGTCCCAGACCTCAGTGGTCCTCTGATGCTATCTTTGGTGGAGGCATGCCTGTTCCTTTTAATGGGTTCTCTGCACAGCTCCACATTTCTTGGTTGAGTGGGCCGCGCGAACCAAAACAGGAGCATGGTGCACCAGGGCAGGCCAGTTCAGAAGCTGATTGGGCTCTGAGGCCCAGAACAAAGAGTTACAAACAGCTTTTAATTTTAACATTGCTAAGTGCTTGTGATACCCCAGTGACCTCATCCAGAGCAGCAGAGCTGGCTTGCTGATATGAGGCTTTTGCTGGGTTTGAGGGCTCACCTGAGACTTCAAGGAAGTTTACGTCTGGGGCTCTTCCTGCATCTCAGACTGCATCTTAGCCTACTCCTGTGTCTTCATCCCAGGGTGTCCCTCAGCCTACTCCTGTTTCAATGCAATTAAGCTTTCTTCTAGATGCATGGTGCCAGCTTAAAGAGACTCTTCTTTCTGATATCAGCTTTCTCCTCCCCCCCTCCTGTGGCAAGACCCAGCTCTGCACCTATGCCCAGCTCAGCTCTTGCCACCATTCTTACTGCTGTTTCTGTCCTTCTCAGACTGCATTTCAGCAGGCTACTTACTCACTAGCTGAGATCCAGGCTTGTTGCTTCACTAGATCCTCGTGATGTCCCATGGGACAAAGATTCCAGGAAGCATATTTCTGCTTTCTTGCTGCGGCAAGAGATGGCTTTGAGCACTTGTTTATACAGCTGGGTTTCTGTTATGCATTTGCTGAACAGCTCAAGTTAATGCATTTTAGAAATGCTCCCTTGGAGAAGGAAAAATGCGGATTTTGGGTCAGTTTCAAACTGACTGCACAGAAACCCATTCCTTCCGTATAGATTTGGAACAGTGGTTTGCAGAGGGACATAGTTCAGAAGGCAGGGAAATACTGGATGGGAATAGCTAGCAGAAGAAACACTAGAAAAGAGAGAGTTACAGATTCACAGTCTCTGGATAGTATACGCTGGATCTTCTTTCTTCTTCTTTGGTGATCAATTGTAGCCAAGTAAGACTGTCTTCCATAAACACGGTTTTAACAATGAGTCTGTAAGTGATTGTGGAGGCCAATTCTGGATCCACACGTACTTCCACAGTGGGGATACTGGTTTCCGGGCAGGAGTTGATCACACTGGATAGCACGTGCTGGATAATACATGCTCTAGATAGTCTCTGGATAGGGACTCTGGATAGTACACGCTGGACTTGATCCTTGGCGCAGGTATAGACATGATCAGACCCTGTGGTGGTGCCATGGTCCAATCACTACGCTCCGAAAGCTAGGATTGACTTCCCACCCACCCCTGCCTGGGTGGCAAGCCTATTTGGGCTTACCCGCAAAGGCTGATAGATCCTGATGGATTCCGTCAGGACTTGCGGGACCCTGCTCCCCCTAGCGGCTCATTAGATGAGCTCGTTGAGGGTTGGAATAACTGGCTCTTGGCAGCCATCAATGAGATCGCACCTAGGCGCCCTCTGCGACCCCACTGAAACAGGGCCCCTTGGTTTACCGAGGAGCTCTGGAAAATGAAGGGAGACCTTAGATGGCTACAGTGAATATGGTGGCGTGCTCGTGATGGAGCCTCAAGAACATCTTATAGGACGCTTATGAAAGCCTATGAGATGGCAGTGAAAGCTGCTAAGAAGTTTTACTTCTCAGCTTCCATCGCATCCGCTAGCTCTCACCCGGCACAACTTTTTAGTATAATTAGGTCTTTAACGTCCCCAGAGGAACAACCGAATTTAAATACGAATTTGATTCATAGCTGTGAGACATTTGCGAGCTCGGATAAAGTCTTGCTACTCCACCGCCAATTTGGATACAGCAACAGAACTGGAGGCACCTTGATGGTCTTTGGGTCCTACACTGGACCACTTCGACCAGATACTCCCAGCCGATGTGGACAGACTACTCCAAGCTGGAAAGCCCACCACTTGCCCCCTTGACCTGTGCCCGTCCTGGCTGATTAGAGTGTGCCCGAACAAGGTGCGGGTCCCCCGGGGTGATATCATCAATTTGTCCCTTGGCACAGGGACATTCCCAGGGGAGTTAAAGGAGGCAGTGGTGCGTCTGCTCTTAAAGAAAACATCATCAGATCCTCCAGATCTATCCAATTACCGCCCGGTTTCGAACCTCTCGTACCTGGGTAAGGTAATTGAGAGAGCGGCTGCTGAACAGCCTGATAGGTTTCTGGGTGGAACATTGGCCTTGGATCCATTCCAGTCTGGCTTTCACCCTGGACATGGGACCGAGGTGGCCCTGGTCGCCCTAACAGATGATCTCTGTAGGCAGCTGGACTGAGGTGGGTCTGAGCTGCTGTTTCTTCAAGATCTGTCAGCAGCCTTCGACATGGTTGACCATGAACTATTGGACCATCGCCTTGCAGACGTGGGGATTCAAGGCACAGTCTTACAATGGCTGCACTATTTCCTTTCAGGTCAGGGACAGAGGGTGGTGCTAGGGGAGGAGTTGTCGTTGTGGTACCCCTTGGCGTGTGGAGTGCCACAGGGCGCAATCCTCTCCCCAATGCTCTTTAACATCTTTATGCACCCTCTTGCCTAGCTTGTTCGGAGCTTCGGGCTGGGTTGTCATCAATATGCTGATGACACCAACTTTATCTGTTGATGGATGGCCATCCTGATTCAGCCCCAGATACACTGACCAGATGTTTGGAAACTGTGGCTGGATGGTTGCATGGGAGCTGGTTGAAGCTAAATCCTTTAAAGACAGAGGTCTTCTGATTGGGTTGAGACGACATGGGGTTGGGGGGTAAACTCCTATCCCTTGCAGGGGAGTAATTAGTGCCAGCACCTTCTGTCAAGACTCTGGGTGTAACCCTCGACGCCTCCCTCTCTATGGAGGCGCAGGTTACAGCTACAGCAAAGGCAGCATTTTTCCATCTCCGCCGTGTCAAGCAGTTGGTTCCTTATCTTTCTCACCCTGATCTAGCCACTATGATCCAAACCACCAGGATTGATTACTGTAACTGACTCTATGCAGGGCTTTCCATGAAGGTGACCCAGAAACTCCAGCGGGTGCAGAATGCTGCGGCAAGACTACTTATAGGGTCTTCACCATGGGACTACATCCAACCAGTGCTTTATCAGCTGCACTGTCTCCCAGTGGAGTACAGGGTTAAGTTTAAGGTGTTGGTTCTAACCTTTAAAGCCCTATATGACCTGGGACACTCGTACCTATAGGACTGGCTCTCCTGGTATGCCCTGCAGATGACCTTATGGTCTGCAAACAATAACATCTTGGAGGTCCCTTTTGCATTACTTTCTATGGAAAAGCACACCTTGGTTTTGGAATGCTTTGGTTTTGGAACGGACTTTCAGAATGGGCAGATTTTGAGAACCAAGGTACCACTGCACAGCAATTTCTTGTGTGGTCAAGGTACAATAATTACACAGGAACCAAAATAAAATACAGACTACAACTTCACTTTTAAACTTTAATGAAAGAAAGCATTGATATGTAAGGTAAAACAATTATTACAAGCTATTATTCTCACGTTATTTCTGCATGCAAAAGTAGAAGTAATTTTAACTATTATTATTGAACTCTATCTTGATTGGCCACCTAGAACTCCCACCAGTCCAAACTACTTAAAAGCTTTCCTACATTCCAGTTACATTGCAATGTTCAAGAAAGAGAACAGAAAACATTTGAGCTCTCCAACCAAGGAGGGGTTGGGAAGAACAGGGTTCCATGAGCTCCAGGAAGAGATGAATTGAGAATCTGATGGACAATGACCTAGGAGAGTCTGGATGGAAGTGGCTCCAGCCTCCCCCCTAACCATCTTGACTGTGAGTATGGGATGGGATACTCTAACAAGGCAATTAAGGACTGACCTTGAGACATTTGAAGGCAGTCCTGTATCGAGAAGTTTTCAATGCTGGATGGTTTTATATATTTTTATATTCTCTTGGAAGCTTCCCAGGGTCTACAGGCCCAGGGTGTGCAGCCTTCCTCCGCTCAAGTGAGCTACCAATAAAGGAGGCCACACAGTGGAATGAGATCAAATCAGGCCACAACTGTATTGACCACAGATGAAGTGGTTTTGCTATAGGCATTGGGTAAGCATTTATTTCCGGTCTGCCTACCGGAAATGACATCAGGGTCAACCCGGCAGTGGAGATTCCCATGACTTACATCAAATAGGGGGATACCTGCAGGGATCCCCACCCCTAGGAACGCTGAGGCCAGAGCCCTCGCCCCCATCTGGGCAAATGGACAGACACAACTCCATCATGGACCCCTTTAACAGCATAACCTATTTCTTGAGTGGAAGGCCAGGGGACAACCCCCCCTCCAACCAAGGCTAAGCTTACCCAATGCCTAAACCACCAAAGTTGTGACAATTGGGGTTTGTTGCTTTTCTGTGTTTGCTCTGTCATTTGAATTGTAATGGCAGGAGGAAGACCAGACATCCGTCAAAAGCAAAGGGTATGAAATGTTCTAATATTATGTCTTTCAAAGGAGAAAGTGAAAGAGAAGGAGAAAGATTGGCTGCCCACCCTTTACCATGAGGTTTCTGGATGGGTTAAAACAATATAAGAATAGAACAGTAAAATCAGTCAAAACACATGTCAGTATCACAGCATTGTATTTTAACTTTATCTTCTGTTGTCTCTTCTAGTCCGCAGAATTTTTCATAATGACCTTCGCCACAAAATTTGATCTGCAACTTATTTCTTGGATCTGGCGAGAGAAAAAGAAGTGCTTATGTTGATACTAACTAGTGAGTCGAGTCCATAGTTCATACCAAAAGAACAGACAAAGCTCACAGCACATTGAAATAAATTACATTTTAAGCTCCATTGACAAATGCATACCTAAAACTGAATTTTTTCCCATGCTAAAACTACTAAAGTGTCAACATTAAAATAAAATAATGTTAAAACATGTGCAAAATACATGTCTAAATAAAACAAACCCTCAAATCTCAGAATCTCCACCACTGTTTTCAAGGATAAATGCGAAATACCTTTCCTTCAGACTGAAAAATAGGCTACTTTCCAAGTGACATGCCAGTTAGTTGAAGCAGAAACCTTACTTTCCTGCCCCTCTCCAACATTTCATCTTCTTAAGCAAGGTCCCTCTATGTAATGTGGTTTAATATAAGAATATAGCTGGCATTCAAGACTCTAACGAAGCAGCTCTTCCAGTACTGCTGGAAGACTGTTGCACAGTCTGTCTTGCATTGATATGTCCATGAATCTCCCCACCTGCACAATTTAATCCACATGTTCAAAATGGAGTTGGGGAAAAGCTTTCTAATACTCCATTTTCATTGGAAATGTCTGGTGTTTTTCAGAGGACTCCCCTGCTGTGAGTGCCTGCAGGTTCTGTCCCTGCCACTCACCACCTGGCCTAGGCGGGGCCTGACAGGCCTCATAGGGACTGTTGCCGCTGCTGCTGTTGTTGCCCAGGAGAACTCAGAACAGCACAGAGTTCTTTTAAATATGTTTTAATTTTTGTTGCAAAGTGAGAGGCTTTTGGGAATTGGTTTACAATGAACTTAAAAAAATCTTGAAATATACATTTCCCAAAAAGCCAGAAGCTTTTTTGTTAGGAATGGTCGGTAAAAAAATTAAAAAAGAAGATAAGACCTTGTTTCTATATGCTACGACAGCTGCAAGAATTATGTTAGCACAAAATTGGAAATTAGAAGTAATACCCAATATAAATGAATGGCAGGTTAAAATGTTAAACTATGTGGAGCTTGATAGAATATCAGGAAGATTAAGGGACCAAGACGAACAGAAATTTCATGATAATTGGAAGAAATATTTAATGTATATGGAATCTAAATCTCAGGTGACACTGGCGGGGTTGAAATAACTCTAACAGCGGGAAAGGCTTATGTAAAAGAGTTAAAAAGTACGTCATTATATAATTTATTCGATACTTACCAAAGGAGTGGAGGGAAGTCCAAGGCTCAGTTGAGATTAACTTAGTTATGTATTTTATTTATGATTTGTGAAGTGGATATAATTTGTATAAGGTATGTGGTGAATTTTTTGTTTATGTTTTTTCTGTATATATGTGCAAATCTGAATAAAAAATTATTAAAATAAATAAATAAATATGTTTTAAATTTTTTTTAAAAAAATTCTGTTTTTACCTTTTAAAATTATTTTTGGTGGTGTGGGGCGTAGGATAGATGTTTATCCCTGTTTTTGGTTTGTATTGGGTTTTTTGTGTGTGTTTTTTAAATTAATTTTATTTTGTTCTTAATGGGAGGGGTCAGGGCTGCCTGGGAGTGGGTCCCAGCCAACAAAATGGCTGGGGCAGGTTCCACAGGGGGGGGGGATGCACTGGGACAACCGATCTCAGTGATCATGGGCAGGAGGAGGAGTTATGCTAAGACCAGACCATGTCATTACCGAGGAGGCAGGTTTAGTCATTGTTTGAGGACTATCCCTGCCTCCATGTCTGGTCTTGACCAGACGGATACTGGAATCAGCAAGGGATACCCACATGACCTGAAGGTGCTGCTATGCAATGCCAGGTCAATGATTCGTAAGACCATTGCCATCCATGACTGGATGGAGGACTTAACCTGGCATGTGTAACAGAGACTTGGTTGGATGAAGCAGATGGACCTGTCCTTGCCGCTGCTTGTCCACCAGCTTACTCTAACACACAGCAACCCAGGCCTTGTGGGTGGGGAGGCGGGCTTGCAGTGATTTTTAGGAAGATGTTACTCCTTACATTATCAAGAGAATTCAGAGCCTGACCAGAAAATCATAACTGCTGTAGTAAATTTATTATGCACAGTAATTTTATTATGCACTAGCAAAACTTTGGGCTCTTCCATTTATTAAGCATTCATCCTGATCTGCTCAAGGTTATTCTTATTCTTTATTAACTCTCTATACTTTGGATCTTTCGTCCAAAGATCACTGGGTGCCTTACAATATAAAAACACAAACATACATACCATAATAACAAATGAAAACAAAGAACCCCCCCCCACATTATTAAAGGCCATATTGTTTAATTAGCCAAAGGTCTGGGAGGAGTGGAATGTTTTTGCTTGGCATCTAAAGTTATATAATGATGGTGCCAGGAGAGCCTCTCTGGAGAGAGCATTCCACAAATGGGAAGCCACTGCAGAAAAGGATCATTTTTGTATTACTTCCTGCATAGAAAGCACATAGAGAAGGGCCTCAGATGATGACTGCAGGGTCCAGGAGGTCAATACATATGGGGAGTGGCCGTCCTTGAGGTCCTGAGCCATGTATGGTTTTATAGGTTAAAACCAGCGCTTCGAATTGGGTCCAAAAACTGATTGGCTGTTGGTGTAATTAGGCCAGGATTGGTGTTATATGCTCAAACTGTCTTGCCCCGGTGAGTAGTCTGACAGCTGAATGTGGGATGTGTGTCGCTTCCTGTTCCCCCATAAGTGACTCAGCAAATGAGTGTGACTCTATAAAAGCAGAGTCACGCAGCCATTTTGTCTCAGTTCTGTCCGATTCAGTCCCCTCCATTTTGTTGGCTGCTGGCTCTCAGCTAGCAGCACTTGGGCCCATCCTCACAAAGGATGTAAGCCACGTTGTATGTTTGTAACCTGAAGCTTAAAGCCTGCCTTCCAGGATGTGTACTGTGAACAACTTGTGAGTAAAATTATTGTTATACTTTTAAAGACAGACTTCTGAGTCTTTATTATATTTTAGGAGGAGGAAAAGGGGACACCAGAAATAATCCATCTGGGCATGCCAGAGTGGATTAGTCATTTTGTGGAGATTCAAAGAAATCTATCAACTAGCTTCCATGAGTACAGAAGGGGATTTGCTCTGCTACATCACTCACTAGTGGGAGTGAAGGAAGGATAACACTTAAGAAATATTTCCTTGCCAACTATCCTAAACATCCCCACACTGAATTCTGGACCAGCTGCATTTTTCTAACTGTTTTCAAAGGCAGCACCACGTATAATGCACTGCAGTAATCTAACCTAGCAGACCCTCCAGGTTTCCCTATTTTGCAGGGACGTCCCTGACTTTGAGAAGCTGGTTTCTGATTTGATTCTGGAATGTCCCGCTTTTTCTTAGGATGTCCCTATTTTCATCAGATAAATGTTGGAGGGTAAGGAGGACTCCCGAGCCGTCTAAAGGCAATCCTGTATAGAGAAGTTTTTTAAAAAAATGTTTAATGTTTTATTATGTTTTTATGCATGTCAGAAGCTGCCCAGAGTGGCTGGGGCAACCCAGTAAGCTGTGTGGGGTATAAATAATAAAATTGTCATTGTGGAATGGGATATTCCCATTTTCATCAGAGAAATGAAGAGGTTACCAGAGCATAGAAGAGACAAGTGCTCATTGCAGCATAGAAAAAGAGGAACATAGAAAAGATGCCTTACCTTTAACTCTTTCTGCCATTACACAGAATGACCCGTCACATGTGACATCATTTGGTACACATGGCATGCCAGAACGAAATGACCTGCATAGTCTGCATTTCACAGCATCTGTAGTAGGAGGCACAAAAATTTGTTCTATTGTTTCTCCCTGAAAGCATCACCTTCGCACATTGGTCACCAAATCTGGGGCTTCATTAGGAGGTAGGCAAGGTGACTGAAGTCCTGGGAATCCTACCACTTCCCTCATTTATATTTATTTTCTTTCCTGTATATACTGAAAAGCATAATACCAAGCGAAACCATTTTTTTTTCAATTGTGGAGGGACCAATTGATTCAATGTCCCAACTCATAAAATCCTGTGGCCACACATAGCTGTCAGAATAGATCCTGGAGAGGTAGGATTCTTTCCCCCTCAGAAAGTCTGACTAAATTTACACCTCTGCAGATGGGGAAACTCTATGCAGATTCATAGCATGCTCCTGGGCCCTTAGTCTATCAACACATTCCGCCCAGACAACAGAATCAACTTTTCCCCAAAGATGGCGCTCCCAGAACAAAAGCAGCTTCCTCACTCAATGGAAGCTTAACTCTGTCCTGAAATGAGCTCTAAGCTCACCCCATCGCAATGATTTGCAAACTCTTGGCAGAAGGCATTTCCTCCCTACCACCCCAAAGTATATCTCTCCTGCTACTAATAGATTCAACCTATCTAAAACAGTGGCTTATTCTTCTTTTAAATCTCCTGGGATGGGGGATGGAGGCAATACTTACCTCCAGTCCTGAGGCAAAGCAGAACACAGAATGTAAGTAGCCAGACCTGAAGCAGACGTGGCCTTCGATTACCAAGAAACAAGCTCTGCTCCATTGGAATGCCTTTTGTATGGAGAGACAGCTTTGGAAGGCTAGCAGCTGAGGAACCGCAGGTTTTCAGGGCAGGCAGGAACACGCTGTTCAGTCTGAGGAGCCAGGTTCAAGATATCCATTATATACGGCTGGGAGGAACCCTCTTGGCTTCTTGCCACCTCCTGGTGGGCTTGAAAGGTCCAAGGAGCCTCTGGCAATATGCTTGGGTCACTCGGATGGGCAGCAGAGAGTGAAGGCGATGGTTGTCTTGGGTCCTTTCAGGCATAAAGTACTGATTGTTAGGACAACCCAAATGGGCTGAGAAATCAGCTGCATACTGTACAGAATGTCGCGGACCGTGGCGGATGCCTGATGCTATCTTACGAGGGTTTTCTGTTCAGCTCCAGGTTTCAGTTGTAATAGGAAGATGTGCCAAGCAGGCAACTCTCAACCAGCCTGCAGATGAAACACAATGGGTGACTTCTGGTCAGCCCATATTCCCGAATCATTGTGTTAGCAGCTTTCTTTTGTATCTCACTGCTGCTCGCAGCGGAATGAATGGTATGCCCAGCCATGTGTTACTGCCAGTCCTCCATGAGTGATAAATAAGTGGTCCTTTGATATTGCATGTATCTTCAACTTTACTCAAAGATGTGGGACATGGAGAGACAGCAGGCTTGCAAGACAGACTCTGATTCCTGGCAATCCCATGAACAGAATTCATATTTCTTGGAGCCAGATAGCATCCAATATGAGCTGATGCTTTTAATTGGGGAGAGGTGGAAGGTTGGATGGTTAAACAGTTGAATGAGCCCT
Organism: Podarcis muralis; assembly: GCF_964188315.1. Taxonomy (NCBI): domain Eukaryota; kingdom Metazoa; phylum Chordata; class Lepidosauria; order Squamata; family Lacertidae; genus Podarcis; species Podarcis muralis. Next base: position 107,507,079 of record NC_135656.1, read on the forward strand.
TTTCTTTGGAATCTGAGTGCAAAGACTTGGAGAAACATACTAATATACTACGGTTACGTTAATACTTCCAGATGCTGACTGGGCTCATGTGATTTGTGTATGGGATTCTATTTGAAGACTGCCATATATGATGCAAGAGTGTTGTGCAGCATGGAGGATCTGCTTTGTTGTATTTTTGTCTGTGCTTGCCGGAAGCTGGAGAGAAAGCAGGAGAGGGAGAGGAACTGCTGCTGAGCACAGAAGTCTGTTGCAAAGCATGGGATATGGCCCATACTTTTAAAATAGGCATTTGTTGTTAGATCAAAGAAAGGAATTAGAACAAAATAATAAGGCCTCACAATAAACACATCAATCGTGAGGAACAGAAAATATAAGGTAAGTGATTTCTTGTATGATCAAGATACAAAAATTACACAGGAACCAAAATAGAACACAGACCACAACTTCATTTTTCAACTTTATTGAAGGAAAGCATTGTCGCGTAAGGTACAACAAATATTGCAAGCTATTATTCTCGCATTTGTTCTGCATGCAAAATTAGCAGTAATTTTAACTATTATTTTTGATCGCTATCTTGATTGGCCACCTAGAACTCCCTCCAGTCCAAACTACTTAAAAGCCTTGCTACGTTCCAATTACATGGCAATGGTCAGGAAAGAGAAAAGAGAACATTTGAGCTCTACAACCAAGGAGGGGTTGGGAAGAAGAGTGACCCATGAGCTCCAGGAAGAGATGAATTAAGAATGTGATGGGCATGACCTAGGAGAGTCTGGATGGAAGTGGCTCCAGCCTCCCCCCTGACTATCCTGACTGTGAGTATCGGTTGGGATGCTCTAACAAGGCTGACCTTGAGACATCTGAAGGCAGTCCTGTATCGAGAAGTTTTCAATGTCAGATGGTTTTATGTATTTTTATATTCTCTTGGAAGCTTCCCAGAGTCTACAGGCCCAGGGTGTGCAGCCTTCCTCTGCTCAAGTGAGCTACCAATTAAAGAGGCCACACAGTGGAATAAGATCAAATCAGGGCACAACTTTATTGACTACAGATGAAGTAGTTTGCCTATAGGCATTGTGTAAGCATTTATTTCCGGTCTGCCTACCGGAAATGACATCAGGGTCAACCCAGCAGTGGGGATTCCCATGACTTACATCAAATAGGGGGATCCCCACAGGGATCCCTACCCCTCGGAACGCTGAGGCCCAAGCCCCTCCCCCCATCTGGGCAAATGGACAGAAGCAACTCCATCACAGACCCCTTTAACAGGATACCCTATTTCTGGAGGGGAAGGCCATCGTACAACCCCCCCTCCAACCAAGGTTAAGGTTAAAGGTAAAGGTAAAGGTACCCCTGCCCATACGGGCCAGTCTTGACAGACTCTAGGGTTGTGCGCCCATCTCACTCAAGAGGCCGGGGGCCAGCGCTGTCCGGAGACACTTCTGGGTCACGTGGCCAGTGTGACATCGCTGCTCTGGCGAGCCAGAGCCGCACACGGAAACACCGTTTACCTTCCCGCTAGTAAGCGGTCCCTATTTATCTACTTGCACCCGGGTGTGCTTTCGAACTGCTAGGTTGGCAGGCGCTGGGACCGAACGACGGGAGCGCACCCCGCCGCAGGGATTCGAACCGCCGACCTTTCGATCGGCAAGCCCTATGCGCTGAGGCTTTTACCCACAGCGCCACCCGCGTCCCTAGGTTAAGGTTACCCAACGCCTAAACCACCAAAGTTGTGACGATTGCTACAGGGTTAGGCAAAACCTCCAGGTCATAGCCAATTCACCAGGTAGGCAAATTCCTACCTGGTACCAATAATACAGCGGCCACCGCAGCCATTGCAAGGTCAATTCAATTTGTAAATGCAAAATGGGTGGGTTGATCCAACGAAGAATGCTAGACATCGGGGGCTGGCGTGGGCTGTTTTAAATCCCCCCGGAGTAGACCTGAGGGAATCCTGATTGTTGAGCCTAAGGGGGTACCTAAAAGGGGGTAAACAGACATCTGGGGCTACACATTTAAGATGAGTGGGGAACAATTTATTATTATTATTGTGTTATGGTTATTGTTATTACTACTATTACTATTACCACCAGTGGTGTACTAGTGGAGGCAGTGGTAGAATCACAGTCTCGGGGTGGGGTTTGTTGCTTTTCTGTGTTTGCTCTGTCATTTGAATTGGAATGGCAGAAGGAAGACCAGACATCCGTCAAAAGCAAAGGATATGAAATGTTCTAATATTATGTCTTTCCAAGGAGAAAGTGAAAGAGAAGGAGAAAGATTGGCTGCCCACCCTTTACCATGAGGTTCCTGGATGGGTTAAAACAATAGAAGAATAGAACAGTAAAATCAGTCAAAACACATGTCAGTTTCACAGCATTGTACTTTAAGTTCCTCTTCGCTTTTCGTTCCGCAGTATTTTTTTTTCTCAGGTTCGCCACAAAATTTGAAGGTCCGCAACTCCTTATTTGGACCTGGCGAGAGAAAGAGAAGTCCTTATGTTGATACTAACTAGTGAATGGAGTCCATAGTTCATACCAAAAAAGAGACAAAGCTCACAGCACAAACTCCATTTTAAGCTCCATTGACAAATGCATACCTAAAACTGATTTTTTCCCCATGGAAAACTACTAAAGTGTCAACATTAAAATAAAATTAAGTTAAAACATGCGCAAAATATATGTCCACATAAAACAAACCCTTAAATCTCAGAATTTCCACCACTGTTGTCTAAAATAAATCCTAAATACCTTTCCTTCAGACTGAAAAATAGGCTACTTTCCAAGTGACATGCCAGTTAGTTCCTTGAAGCAGAAACCTTACTTTCCTTGTTCCTCGGCAACATTTCATCTTCTTAGGCAAGGTCCCTCTACGTAATATGGCTTAATATAAGAATATAGCTGGCATTTAAGACTCTAATGAAGCAGCTCTTCCACTACTGCTGGAAGACTGTTGCACAGTCTGCCTTGCAGTGATATGTCCATGAATCTCCCCAGCTGCAAAATTGAATTCATGTGTTCAAAATGGAGCTGGGGAAAAGCTTTCTAATACTTATTTTCATGGGAAATGCTTGGTATTTTTCATATTGCTGCTGCAACTTTGCACTTGCCAAGCAATGCCCAATATTTGGCAGCTCTGTCAATTTGTCCATTAACCACTCTATTAAGAGGTGTTACTATTAGAGATTACCGCCCACACACTTCTGCTGCACTTTTCTGCTTGTGTGGTGGCACCTCGGTAAAACCACTTCTTACTGTTTGTAGCAGAGTTTTCCCCAGAGGCAGAGGACAAGAACAGGAGTCATACTCAAATTCACAGTCAAGAGCTTCTTTATTGCTTGACTGGTTGCACAAGCATTTCTGTTACTATTTTGTACAAGCTATTTACATTCCGTCTTTATCTCTCCAGCGCAGTATAATTTCAGTCCAGTAATTAACAATCTTGACACTGCAAAACTCACAGTATCAGCAGCACATATTGTTTTCCTTCCCACCTCGTTGTTGGCATGCGTACTGATGGTGTGTGATTTCCTGGTGCAGAAATTGCAGCTGCAACTTCCTCCCTTTATTTGCACCTCCAGCTGACACCAATGGAGCCTAGAGTACCACTACTATACACTAAAGAAAATTCTGGAACCCTCTTTAAAGCTTCCAGGAACTTTTGTCTGTTTCTTAAAGAATGTTTGCCTAACAGTTACTCCTTACATTACCAAGTGAATTCAGTCGCAGTCTCTATAAGAGTTGGACGAGCCTGCTGTATAGGGAAGTTTTAAAAATGTTTAATGTTTTATTATGTTTTTATATCTTTTGGAAGCTTCCCAGAGTGGCTGGGGCAACCCCGTAAGATGTGTGGGGTATAAATAATAAAACTGCCATTGTGGAATGGGATATTCCCATTTTCATCAGAGAAATGAAGAGGTTACCAGAGCATAGAAGAGACAAGTCATAGTCACAGAAAAGCCTTCTTACCTGCCAATCTTTCTGTCATTACACAGTATGGCCCCGTACATGTCAAAGTATTTGGTTTACATGGCTGGCCAGTACCAATTGACATGCATTTTCTGCATTTCACAGCATCTGCTGTAGGAGGCACAAAAATTTGTTTTATTGTTTCTTCCTGAAAGCATCACCTTCACCCATCGGTCACTAAATCCGGGGCTTCATTAGGAGGTAGACGAGGGGTCTGAAGCCCCAGGAACTCCTACCACTTTCCTCATTTATATTAATTTTCTTTCCTGCATGAACTGCAAAGCATTGTACCAAGTGAGACCCCCTTTTTTCATTTGTGGAGGAACCAATTGATTTTCAGTCTCCCAACCCATAAAATCCTATAGGCACCCATAGCTGTTAGAATAGATCCTAGAGCAGTAGGATTTTTTCCCCCATCAGAAAGTCTGACTAAATTTACATCTCTGCAGATGGGGAAACTCTATGCAGATTCATAGCATGCTCCTGTGTCCTTAGTCTAGCAACACATTCCACCCAGACAAGGGAATCCTCCTTTTTCCAAAGATGGCGCTCCCAGAAGAAAAGCAGCTTCCTCCCTCAATTGAAGCTTAACTCTGTCCTGAAATGAGCTCTAAACTATTGGGCTCCACTTTTAGACCTGGCAGAAAAAGCTGGAATATACGCCCATTGGTCATATTCAGTGCACTCATGACATTAGTGAAAGGATTTGTGCCTTTGCAACAGAAGTTCTCCCTTTCACTCCTCCCCAATGCCTGCTTCGTATCTTGCCCAAATTTACCTCCGGCAGTTTGGGGAATGCACTGAATAGATTTAGGGCCTACTCAGGAGGAGGAGGGAAGTCCCATTGTGAAGGCACAAATGGCAGAACGTATTTAATGTTACATGAGACATTTTCTCTCCAACCATACACATATAAAAGGTAAAGGACTCCTGGACAGTGAAGTCGATTCAAAGGCGATGATGGGGTACGGTGCTCTTCTCACTTTCTGGTGTTTGTCCACACACAGATTTCAGGGTCATGTGGCCAGCAGGACTAAACCGCTTCTGTGGCAACGGAACGGCAAGCCAGAAGCCAGAGCGCATGGAAATGCCATTTTCCTTCCCATCACAGTGGTATCTATTTATCTACTTGCACTGGCATACTTTTGAACTGTTAAGTCGGCAGGAGTTGGGACTGAGCAATGTGAGCTCACCCCATCATGGGGATTTGAACCGCCAACCTTCCGACTGGCAAACCCAAGAGGCTCAGTGGTTTAGACCACAACACTCCCAGCATCCTACAGATATTCCAGATGTTGGGCAGCCTGATTCACTCCTACATACATACATACAGAGCTGCCTTCCAGCATTTCAAGCTACCGGTCCATTTTGCCCCATTATTGTACCGACTCTCTTCTCCTTAAATTTTTCGACTGGAGATGCTAAGGGATTAACCTGGGGCTTTCTGCATGAAAAGCATGCACAATAACACTGAATTATTGCAGACCTATGGCAGAAGGCATTTCCCCCCTACCACCCCAAAGTATATCTCTCCGGCTACTAATAGAGTCAACCTATGTAAAACAGTAGCTTCTTCTTCTTTTACCTCTTCTGGGATGGGGGCAATACTTACCTCCAGTCCTGAAGCAAAGAAGAAAGCAGAATGTAAGTAGCCAGACCTGAAGCAGACGTGGCCTTCGATTACCAAGAAACAAGCTCTGCTCCATTGGAATGCCTTTTGTATGGAGAGACAGCTTTGGAAGGCTAGCAGCTGAGAAACCGCAGGTTTCCAGGGCAGGCAGGAACACGCTGTTCAGTCTGAGGAGCCGGGTTCAAGATATCCATTATATACGGCTGGGAGGAACCCTCTTGGCTTCTTGCCTCATCCTGGTGGCCTTGAAAGGTCCAAGGAGCCTCTGGCAATATGCTTGGGTCACTCGGATGGGCAGCAGAGAGTGAAGGCGATGGTTGTCTTGGGTCCTTTCAGGCATAAAGTACTGATTGTTAGGACAACCCAAATGGGCTGAGAAATCAGCTGCATACTGTACAGAATGTCGCGGACCGTGGCGGATGCCTGATGCTATCTTACGAGGGTTTTCTGTTCAGCTCCAGGTTTCAGTTGTAATAGGAAGATGTGCCGAGCAGGCAACTCTCAACCAGCCTGCAGATGAAACACAATGGATGACTTCTGGCCAGCCCATATTCCCGAATCGTTGTGTTAGCAGCTTTCTTTTGTATCTCACTGCTGCTCATAGTGGAATGAATGGTATGCCCAGCCATGTGTTACTGCCAGTCCTCCATGAGTGATAAATAAGTGGTCCTTTGATATTGCATGTATCTTCAACTTTACTCAAAGATGTGGGACATGGAGAGACAGCAGGCTTGCAAGACAGACTCTGATTCCTGGCAATCCCATGAACAGAATTCATATTACTTGGAGCCAGATAGCATCCAATAGGAGCTGATGCTTTTAATTGGGGAGAGGTGGAAGGTTGGATGGTTAGTCAGTTGAATGAGCCCTTTTATTTTGGAATCTGAGTGCAAAGACTTGGAGAAACATACTAATATGCTACGGTTACGTTAATACTTCCAGATGCTTACTGGGCTCATGTGATTTGTGTATGGGATTCTATTTGAAGACTGCCATATATGATACAAGAGTGTTGTGCAGCATGGAGGATCTGCTTTGTTGTATTTTTGTCTGTGCTTGCCAGAAGCTGGAGAGAAAGCAGGAGAGGGAGAGGGACTGCTGCTGAGCACAGAGGTCTGTTGCAAAGCATGGGATATGGCCCATACTTTTAAAATAGGCATTTCTTGTTGGATCAAAGAAAGGAATTGCAACAAAATAATAAGGCCTCACAATAAACACATCAATCGTGAGGAACAGAAAATATAAGGTAAATGATTTCTTGTGTGATCAAGATACAAAAATTACACAGGAACCAAAACAGAACACAGACCACAACTTCATTTTTCAACTTTATTGAAGGAAAGCATTGTCGCGTAAGGTACAACAAATATTTCAAGCTATTATTCTCGCATTTGTTCTGCATGCAAAACTAGCAGTAATTCTAACTATTATTATTGATCTCTATCTTGATTGGCCACCTAAAACTCCCTCCAGTCCAAACTACTTAAAAGCCTTGCTACGTTCCAATTACATGTTAATGGTCAGGAAAGAGAAATGAGAACATTTGAGCTCTACAACCAGGGAGGGGTTGGGAAGAACAGGGACCCATGAGCTCCAGGAAGAGATGAATTAAGAATCTGATGGGCATGACCTAGGAGAGTCTGGATGGAAGTGGCTCCAGCCTCCCCCCTGACCATCCTGACTGTGAGTTTCGGTTGGGATGCTCTAACAAGGCAATTGAGGACTGACCTTGAGACATCTGAAGGCAGTCCTGTATCGAGAAGTTTTCAATGTCGGATGGTTTTATGTATTTTTATATTCTCTTGGAGGCTTCCCAGAGTCTACAGGCCCAGGGTGTGCAGCCTTCCTCTGCTCAAGTGAGCTACCAATTAAAGAGGCCACACAGTGGAATGAGATCAAATCAGGGCACAACTTTATTGACCACAGATGAAGTAGTTTGCCTATAGGCATTGTGTAAGCATTTATTTCCGGTCTGCCTACCGGAAATGACATCAGGGTCAACCCGGCAGTGGAGATTCCCATGACTTACATCAAATAGGGGGATCTCCACAGGGATCCCTACCCCTCGGAACGCTGAGGCCCAAGCCCCTCCCCCCATCTGGGCAAATGGACAGAAGCAACTCCATCACAGACCCCTTTAACAGGATACCCTATTTCTGGAGGGGAAGGCCAGGGTACAACCCCCCCCTCCAACCAAGGTTAAGGTTACCCAATGCCTAAACCGCCAAAGTTGTGATGATTGCTACAGGGTTAGGCAAAACCTCCAGGTCATATCCAATTCACCAGGTAGGCAAATTCCTACCTGGTACCAACAATACAGCGACCACCGCAGCCATTGCAAGGTCAATTCAATTTGTAAATGCAAAATGGGTTGGTTGATCCAACGAAGAATGCTAGACATCGGGGGCTGGCGTGGGCTGTTTTAAATCCCCCCAGAGTAGACCTGAGGGAATCCTGATTGTTCCCTCTCCACACCAGCCTGCAATTGGCCCATTTGGCAGGCTGATGAAGAGCAGGATTTCAAACCAGGAGTATGAGCCGAAGGGGGTACCTAAAAGGGGGCTACACATTTAAGATGAGTGGGGAACAATTTATTATTATTATTATTGTGTTATGGTTATTGTTATTACTACTATTACTATTACCACCAGTGGTAGGTAATACCACCAGTGGAGGCAGTGGTAGAATCACAGTCTCGGGGTGGGCTTTGTTGCTTTTCTGTGTTTGCTCTGTCATTTGAATTGGAATGGCAGAAGGAAGACCAGACATCCGTCCAAAGCAAAGGATATGAAATGTTCTAATATTATGTCTTTCCAAGGAGAAAGTGAAAGAGAAGGAGAAAGATTGGCTGCCCACCCTTTACCATGAGGTTCCTGGATGGGTTAAAACAATAGAAGAACAGAACAGTAAAATCAGTCAAAACACATGTCAGTTTCACAGCATTGTACTTTAAGGTTATCTTTCTTTTTCGTTCCGCAGTATTTTTTATACTGAGCTTCGCCACAAAATTTGAGGGTCTGCAACTCCTTATTTGGACCTGGCGAGAGAAAGAGAAGTCCTTATGTTGATAGTAAATAGTGAGTGGAGTCCATAGTTCATACCAAAAAAGAGACAAAGCTCACAGCACATTGAAATAAACTCCATTTTAAGCTCCATTGACAAATGCATACCTAAAACTGATTCCCCCCCCCCCATGGAAAACTACTAAAGTGTCGACATTAAAATAAAATTAAGTTAAAACATGCGCAAAATACATGTCCACATAAAACAAACCCTTAAATCTCAGAATTTCCACCACTGTTGTCTAAAATAAATCCTAAATACCTTTCCTTCAGACTGAAAAATAGGCTACTTTCCAAGTGACATGCCAGTTAGTTCCTTGAAGCAGAAACCTTACTTTCCTTGTTCCTCGGCAACATTTCATCTTCTTAGGCAAGGTCCCTCTACGTAATATGGCTTAATATAAGAATATAGCTGGCATTTAAGACTCTAATGAAGCAGCTCTTCCACTACTGCTGGAAGACTGTTGCACAGTCTGCCTTGCAGTGATATGTCCATGAATCTCCCCAGCTGCAAAATTGAATTCATGTGTTCAAAATGGAGCTGGGGAAAAGCTTTCTAATACTTATTTTCATGGGAAATGCTTGGTATTTTTCATATTGCTGCTGCAACTTTGCACTTGCCAAGCAATGCCCAATATTTGGCAGCTCTGTCAATTTGTCCATTAACCACTCTATTAAGAGGTGTTACTATTAGAGATTACCGCCCACACACTTCTGCTGCACTTTTCTGCTTGTGTGGTGGCACCTCGGTAAAACCACTTCTTACTGTTTGTAGCAGAGTTTTCCCCAGAGGCAGAGGACAAGAACAGGAGTCATACTCAAATTCACAGTCAAGAGCTTCTTTATTGCTTGACTGGTTGCACAAGCATTTCTGTTACTATTTTGTACAAGCTATTTACATTCCGTCTTTATCTCTCCAGCGCAGTATAATTTCAGTCCAGTAATTAACAATCTTGACACTGCAAAACTCACAGTATCAGCAGCGCATATTGCCTTCCTTCCCACCTCGTTGTTGGCGTGCGTACTGATGGTGTGTGATTTCCTGGTGCAGAAATTGCAACTGCAGCTTCCTCCCTTTATTTGCACCTCCAACTGACACCAATGGAGCCTAGAGTACCACTACTATACACTAAAGAAAATTCTGGAACCCTCTTTAAAGCTTCCAGGAACTTTTGTCTGTTTCTTAAAGAATGTTTGCCTAACAGTTACTCCTTACATTACCAAGTGAATTCAGTCGCAGTCTCTATAGAGTTGGACGAGCCTGCTGTATAGGGAAGTTTTAAAAATGTTTAATGTTTTATTATGTTTTTATATCTTTTGGAAGCTTCCCAGAGTGGCTGGGGCAACCCCGTAAGATGTGTGGTGTATAAATAATAAAATAGCCATTGTGGAATGGGATATTCCCATTTTCAACAGAGGAATGAAGAGGTTACCAGAGCATAGAATAGGCAAGTCATAGTCACAGAAAAGCCTTCTTACCTGCCAATCTTTCTGTCATTACACAGTATGGCCCTGTACATGTCAAAGTATTTGGTTTACATGGCTGGCCAGGACCAGGTGACAGGCATTTTCTGCATTTCACAGCATCTGCTGTAAGAAGCACAGAAATTTGTTTTATTGTTTCTTCCTGAAAGCATCACCTTCACCCATCGGTCACTAAATCCGGGGCTTCATTAGGAGGTAGACGAGGGGTCTGAAGCCCCAGGAACTCCTACCACTTTCCTCATTTATATTAATTTTCTTTCCTGGATCTACTGCAAAGCATTGTACCAAGTGAGACCCCCTTTTTTTTTCATTTGTGGAGGAACCAATTGATTTTCAGTCTCCCAACCCATAAAATCCTATAGGCACCCATAGCTGTTAGAATAGATCCTAGAGCAGTAGGATTTTTTCCCCCATCAGAAAGTCTGACTAAATTTACATCTCTGCAGATGGGGAAACTCTATGCAGATTCATAGCATGCTCCTGTGTCCTTAGTCTAGCAACACATTCCACCCAGACAAGGGAATCCTCCTTTTTCCAAAGATGGCGCTCCCAGAAGAAAAGCAGCTTCCTCCCTCAATTGAAGCTTAACTCTGTCTGAAATGAGCTCTAAACTATTGGGCTCCACTTTTAGACCTGGCAGAAAAAGCTGGAATATACGCCCATTGGTCATATTCAGTGCACTCATGACATTAGTGAAAGGATTTGTGCCTTTGCAACAGAAGTTCTCCCTTTCACTCCTCCCCAATGCCTGCTTCGTATCATGCCCAAATTTTCCTCCGGCAGTTTGGGGAATGCACTGAATAGATTTAGGGCCTACTCAGGAGGAGGAGGGAAGTCCCATTGTGAAGGTACAAATGGCAGAATGTATTTAATGTTACATGAGACATTTTCTCTCCAACCATACACATATAAAAGGTACGGTAAAGGACTCCTGAACAGTGAAGTCGATTCAAAGGCGATGATGGGGTACGGTGCTCTTCTCGCTTTCTGGCGTTTGTCCACAGACAGATTTCAGGGTCATGTGGCCAGCATGACTAAACCACTTCTGTGGCAATGGAACACCGTGACAGAAGCCAGAGCGCATGGAAATGCCATTATCCTTCCCATCACTATGGTATCTATTTATCTACTTGCACTGGCATGCTTTTGAACTGTTAAGTCGGCAGGAGTTGGGACTGAGAAATGTGAGCTCACCCCATCATGGGGATTTGAACCGCCAACCTTCCGACTGGCAAACCCAAGAGGCTCAGTGGTTTAGACCACAACACTCCCAGCATCCTACAGATATACCAGATGTTGGGCAGCCTGATTCACTCCTACATACATACATACAGAGCTGCCTTCCAGCATTTCAAGCTACCGGTCCATTTTGCCCCATTATTGTACCGACTCTCTTCTCCTTAAATTTTTCGACTGGAGATGCTAAGGGATTAACCTGGGGCCTTCTGCATGAAAAGCATGCACAATAACACTGAATTATTGCAGACCTATGGCAGAAGGCATTTTCCCCCTACCACCCCAAAGTATATCTCTCCGGCTACTAATAGAGTCAACCTATGTAAAACAGTAGCTTCTTCTTCTTTTACCTCTTCTGGGATGGGGGCAATACTTACCTCCAGTCCTGAAGCAAAGAAGAAAGCAGAATGTAAGTAGCCAGACCTGAAGCAGACGTGGCCTTCGATTACCAAGAAACAAGTTCTGCTCCATTGGAATGCCTTTTGTATGGAGAGACAGCTTTGGAAGGCTAGCAGCTGAGAAACTGCAGGCTTTCAGGGCAGACAAGAACACGCTTACCAGTTTGAGGAGCCGAGTTCAAGACATCCATTATATAAGGCCGAAAGGAACCTTCTTGGCTTCTTGCCTCATCCTGGTGGCCTTTAAAGGTCCCATGAGCCTCTGGCAATATCCTGAGTTGACAGTGAAGAATAGCAAGGATGAAGGAAGTGGTTGCCTTGGGCCATTTCAGGCACAAAGTGCTGGTTGTTAGGACAAATCCAAATGGACTGAGGGATCAGCTGAATGCTGCACAGAACGTCCCAGATCTCATCTTTTGTGGAAGAATTGCTTGCTCCTTTCATTGGGTTTCCTGTTCAGCTCTGGGTTTCAATTGTGACACGAAGATGTTTTGAGGAACCAATACTCAAATAGCCTGCATTCTGGCTTGATCATCCATATTGCTAAAATGTTCTGTTAGAAGGAGCTCACTTTTTCATTCTGTTGCTACTCATAGCAGTGTGAAAGGTGTGCACAAGTATGTTTCTCTGTCCACCTTCCGTGAGTGATACATGGTGAAGGAATGATCCAACATGGCGGCGAAGGTAGTTTCCGAGTAATTTCGCTTACCCTTATCAAAGTTTTAAGTTGTTTTAAGCGGTTTTTATCCTCCCTTGTTTTTATCCGTGAATTTTAAATGATCTGCTGGCTGTGCTGGCTGTCTTTTAGTATCCTGCTATTTGGGTTATCTTTGTTTTCTTTTTATCTGGGTTGCTCCAACGCCCGGACTTGCCGCCACGGCTGCTGCCGCCTCCCTAACTGGGAGAGATAAGTGAAAGGTTCTCCTGGGTATAAATCCTCTGCCCTGTCGACCAACTCTTTCCTTTAGCTTTTAGTTTATTGCATATTACAAAGTGAATTTTGCCCGACTGCTGGAACCGAGCTGTCTCGAAAATCCTAGGAACAAGGAAGAGGGGAAGGAAGAGGCTTGAACTGACTGCCTTACTATGAGTAATTTTATGGCACCACTTTCCTGGAAGTGGTAGTATTCTTGTGAGGGAGACTAAAGGATTTAAGGAGCTCCCCAGCACAGAGCCCACGACGGTTCTCCTGCAAAATTGATTTATGGGCCATGGAAAACGTCCAAGAGACTCTGACGAGGCATTATCCTCTCCAAGGCCTAAGCAATTAAGGAAGGGTTCACCTAAAGGAGGGAGAGGCCCCAAGGAATGTACCTACTCAATAGCAACTCAAAATCGTTTTGATCCTCTATCTGCCCTTGAAACAACATCAGAAGATAAGGCCCCTGAGACGTTACAAATTGGAAACGCTAATGGTAACACAAATGGGGATGGTCCCTACCCGAAGGAGGAGTTGGTAGCCGAATCGGACTGCACAGGATGTGAGCAACTCCATCTAATAATTAGAACTTTAAACTGTATATTTAAGAGAATTGATGGCTTATCCTCTCAGCTGCATAGCCTTCAGCAAAAACTGGATGACCAGCCGGCACAGACAGCCCAAGATGGGGCAGTAGATGTTCCATTACGCCGGCAGAAAGCTCCACCAAACACTGATTGTATGAAGAACTGCAAATACAATCTCAACCCCGCACTGAATCGCCAATCCCTGATTCTACATCCAAGGAAGATTTCCCTAACCTTCCGGGAAAGGGACCTAAGTTGGACAACGCTACATGGGACTAAAGAGCACCTCAGATGGCTTCTAAAACTCGAGGCATCACAAATAGACCTTTGTGCTGTGCTTCCCTTAGTCCGCCAGAACAGATATCAGAGAATGATGCTGGCTTTCCACTCTGCAAAAATCCCCTCTCTTATTATTAAGCAAAAAGTTTTTTTGAATAATCTTGGTATTTTTCCAACGAGAGTTTTCATGGATTCCAAAATTAGACCCCTCCTATTGGAGGGATTAACCAAGGAGACGGTACAACCCTCTCGCCCTGAACCACAAAAGAGGGCTGAGCTGTACACCCCATGTCTGGGCCAGTCCCATAGTACCTCCACTCCTACAAATAAACACTACGAGTGTGCCAGTAACTCCTTGACACCCCAGGAGGAAAGAGAGCTTATCGCCTCCTTTGGAGAATTACCAGCGATGGAACAACAAGAAATTATAAATAGGCTGGATTTACTTAAACTTCAGCTCCTAAGGATCGCCTGCAACGGAGTTCCTATGAAAGATACCCACTCTAATCTAGCGGTGCCATGCCCCATGGAGGTGGAAACAACAATTCCCCAATACCCAGCATATAAGGTGCCTTCTGCAGTAGATGGGAAGGTCCCACTGCTGGAGGCAGACTCTTCTCCTCCCCTTCACGCTGGTAACTCATCCCTGCTTTTAATAGACTTATCTGCTCCCTCCGTGATTAACCGATCAAAGAATGGAACTCAGGATAACACCCCCCTGGATAAATCGTTGTCCCTTCACCCCTCCATGCCGGACTTGGAATCAACATACATCGAAGACCATCTACGTCCTGAGACGGTAGTGGCCACCCCAAGTCAGGCTTCTCCACCAAAAATCCAACAATCATGTGAGGAAGACACCACAGTGTCGAGAGTCACCACAGAGTGGACTGAAGACCCAGCAGGACATATAAACCAAATGATCACAAGTGGATTGGTTAGATCCCCAAAGAGGACGGCTCCAGTGGACTTGGCAGGAACCTCTTCAGAGCCTAGTTGGGCCCGACAGCTAAAAACGCCAAATATTATCTCTATTCACAATAGCTCAAGAGGCACACCTGCGCCAAAAGGAGAGAAGTCATTTACCATTATTCAAAGGAAAATTACTGACTTCTTTAAATTTGACAACCCACCAAGATCAGCGTCCCCCCCTTCTCCATTGTGACTACCCAAACCTCAGTCAAATCTTCCCCCGTTCTCCCTTTTAAGCTGGAACATAGCAGGTTGGAAGGGGAAAAAATCTGACCCGGACTTTGTAAAACTAATAAACTCACACCAAGTAATTCTCTTGCAGGAAACATGGGAAGAGGGGAGAGTAGATATTAATGGTTTTGATGTTACATCATTACCGGCATGCCTGTCTACTAAAGGAGGCCGGCCTAGTGGAGGATTAGTTATAGCAATTTCCTTGAAAATACAGGCAAAACTCACGCTTGTAAATGCTTCCACCCTTGCAATTACAGCCCTGGTTACGGGGGGAAACTTTGAACTTGTTATAACAAATGTTTAGCTTCCTCCTGGAGGCAACATTGCAGACTTATACAATAAATGGGGAATCTTGGAGGAACATCTTACTCTTTGTCACTCCAAATACCCCAATATACCCAATGTTATAGCAGGGGATTTCAATGCTCGCATTGCAACAAACTGGGAGTCTCTAATCAAAGCCAAATGGTGGATAACCCCAGAATTCATAAATGACCTCTCCCTCCATAATCAAAGACTCTCCAAAGACAAAAGGGTAAATGAAGCAGGAACCCTTCTTTACCAATTGGTCCTACGTCTAAACTTAGTGATTCTAAACGGGAACTGCCCGCCTGACGTACCAGGTGAGTTCACACACATAAGCTCCTCTGCAAACAGTGTCCTGGATTATATGCTGGTATCTCATGATATATTCCCCAAATTTTCCCATTTTAAAGTTGAAAATATTCAACTGAGCGACCACCTACCGTTGGTCGCCACAATGACTATAGACTGGACCCCAGATGGAGACAGACATCCAACACATTTGATTACGAACTCAGTACTGCAAGTCAAAAGTGTAAAATGGTCCGAACTACAGGCTCAAAAATTCTCAGCATATTTACAACTAGGACTAAAACAAGCATATTCAGGCTTAATTGAGGATTATCATGATTATGACCAAACCCTAAGACTATTCTCGAACCTGTCGGAAGATCTAACGTCTTTTTTCTCTGTCCCGACGCATAAAATAAATCGAACACAAAGGAAGACAGGTGCATTGTGGTTCAACAGTGCTTGTAAACAGGCTAAACAACTTCTTGGTAACATCTACAAAGAGTATAAAGCCTCTGGGGCAACAGTCTTGCCAAAAGAATATTTCCAAGTAAAATCGGCCTACAAGCAAATTCAAAAGGGTGCCAGACTGGAATGGCAAGTGAATCAATGGCGGGCAATTGTAGAAGCCTCATCATCACGGAACACCAGACAATTTTGGCTCCTGGTAAATAAGAGAACTAAAAGATACCCTTTAACTATTATTCCCGCCCCGGTTTGGGAATCTTATTTAAAAAATTACTTTGCCACAACTGACTGTATCGTTAACACAAGAGACGAATTTCAAGATCAGCTTCCCCTCTGGCCCCCTACCGATCCGGAAGACATCCATGACTTGATCGTCAACCTTAAAACAGGGAAAGCGCCTGGGCCAGACCTGATCCCGGCAGAAGCTATAAAATACCACGCGGACTGGTGGGCCAAGGTCCTGGCGAACATCTTCGATGCAGTTAACAACTCTGGAAAGATTCCGGAAGTATGGAAGGACGTTGTCATCGTTCCAATCCACAAAAAGGGCTCACCAGATGACCCGGGGAACTACAGGAACATCAGCCTGCTCTCAATAGTGGGGAAACTGTATGCCCGCTCCCTGTTGAACAGACTTATCCAATGGGCCGAAGAGAGAAAATTAATTGGGCCCGAACAAGCTGGATTCTGCCCAAAACAGTCAACAATTAATCATATTCTAATTTTACAGCATCTTGCCTGGAAATATTCCACCCCAAAGGGTGGCCAACTCTGTGTGGCATTCATTGACCTAAAGGCAGCATTCGATAGTATCCCCAGGAGCATCCTCTGGGAAAAACTCACCCGCTGGGGCATTGACAGAAGGCTTCTCTGGCTAATAATCAAACTCCATGAGAACTCAGCGGCCAGAGTGAGATTCACCCCGGAGGGTGATCTCACGAATTCAATTCCCATTAACAGAGGTGTCCAACAGGGTTGTATATTGGCTCCACTCCTGTTCAATTTGTTCATAAGTGACATGAGGACTCCCCTAATAGAGGCCCAAGAAAGGATTCATGCACCCCGCCTAGCACTTTATCGCTGCCCCTTGTTACTATATGCGGATGACGCAGTCATTCTTTCCTTTTCTAGAGTAGGTCTCAGGAGGGCCCTAAATTTTTTTGGATCATACTGTAACGCAAATTCCCTTACAATTAATTATGGGAAATCTAAGATCCTGATTTTCTCAAAGAGCCGGAAACTCCATAATTGGAGAATTGATGGGAGAGTCATCGAACAAGTCTATAGATTCCAATATTTGGGAGTTTGGTTACAACATAACCTCAGATGGAAGGCCCATGTAGCCTATGTTACAAATAGAGCCAAAGCTATCTCCTTGGCAATCTTGTGATTCTTCTTCACCGATGGGGCCCTTCATATCCCATCGGCGTTGAAAGTCTTCAAGGCCAAGGTGATCCCGACAATTGCTTATGCCATCTCAATCTGGGGGACTTTTGCCAACCTATCTCACCTGGAGGTCATTCAAAATTAGTTTTTAAGAGCCCAACTGTGTAAGTAATACAGCGTTACGCATGGAACTCAATATTGTATCCCTGGAAAATGCTCTGTGGAAGCACATACTTTGTCACTGGTTATCTCTATGGCACAATCTCCCAAACTTGTACTTGATACAATGTATGTGGAGAGATGATTTCCAGAGCCCATGGGTAAAAATTTACAGCTGAAAATAACGGCAATGGGAATCTCCCCATCCAAATTACTAGAGCAGGACATAGTCCCAGCTAAAAGAACAGTAACCTGTAAGCTAGAGGAGATGGACTTGCAGCAGAAAATGATCTTGGGCAATGGTACCTGCTCACCTCTAAATCTTGGTTTATTACCCCTCTTAAGGCTCCCAAACTATTTGAATTCCCTAACTTCCTCAGCTCATAGATATGCCTTTGTAAAGGCAAGATTCAACACCTTCCCATCGAACGTGCTGAGAAATAGATTCTCCAATGGACAGATATCACTCTTATGTGATTGTAATAGTGGGGCACCGGAATCGTTGCATCACATAATCTTTAACTGTGCTTTTCACTTACCGGCCAGGAGCAAGTTTCTTAAGGGAATTGCCGATGATACGATTGAAGCCAAACTGAGATATCTACTAACTGATGATGACCCCCTAAAATCACTCATGGTTGCCAGATTCCTGATCAGTGTCCTATCCCTAAAGAAGAGAAACGGTCTCCTGTGTGATTCGGATAACCCCTTTAAACCATGACCTATGTTTTAGGTGATATCACCATTGTTTTAAACCATGATCTATGTTTTAGGCGATATCACCATTGATATCCCTGATTAATTTATGAGCAGAGGGCGATGTATAGGTTACAAATTTATTGTAAATGTATGATGGTGGTTTCTGTTTTGGTATGATGGTGGTTTTTGTTTTTGTTTTGCTTCGATTATTGGTTGTCTTTTGTAAGTTTTGGCGATTTTAAATTTGGAGGTTTAAGTATAATATGTTGGTATGGGAAACTGTCGTGTAACGGGCCAATGGCCGTAATAAAGATCAATCAATCAATCAAAGTATGTTTCTCTGTCAACCTTCCATGAGTGATACATGGTGAAGGAATGATCACCGGGTGGGAAGCACACTTCCACCTGCCGGGTGTGGAGCACACTTCCACCCACAGACAAGCCACAGCTGTCTGAACATCATGCCCTCTATCTAACCTTTGCTCTCTTAGTGGTCTGCTGTGCCCTGTCTGTGACCTTTGTCTCCTTCGTCATACATGGTTCAAGGGGAAATGACGCGGTGGAAACAGGTGCCAAAATAACTTTGTACCACCCCTTGATCTCAGGATTGGAAGATGTGTAAAGGTCACAGTCCAAAATCTATCTAACCGGTTTTGCATATTGTGCTAATAAAAAGAGCTTCGGCAGAGCTAGCTGGCAGCTTGCTTATGCACAGCTCACCTGCATTACCAACTCCTGCCTCGTGTCCTTCACTTCCCATGGTCCTTTAATATTGCATCCATCTTAGACAATGTTCAAAGACATAGGACCCGAAAATCAAAGCAGGTCAGCCCATGTCATTCATATGCCTCCTCATGGATATTTGTGGCTCTACAGCATTAGTGATAGATGCCAATTTAACATGTCTTCAGTTGATTCATGTGGTAAAGTATCAATTTACCATCATCAGTTGAAGGGCAAGTTTTGCTACCACTGTCTTTCCTCTGATAGGAGTGAATGGCAACTCTTCACTTACAGAGGAGTAGGTCAAGTATTGCACTTGAGAGATCTATGGGCAGAAGCTGAAACCTGTTCTCTGACTTTTGACTGCTATAGCCAATCTTGCTCTGGATAGAAACACCTGGTAAAAACTAGTAGCAACAGGTCAGCTTCTGAAAAACAAGTTGCTTGGCTTGAGGAACCAGCTTCAACATAGCCATTATATAAAGCCAACAGGAACCTTATTAGCATCTCAGGGCACCTGATCCTGATGGGGTTGGTGGGTACCAGAAGCCTCTGGCAACATGCTGGGGTGTCTCTGAGGAACAAGAAAGATGTGGGGAGTGTCTGCCTTTCAGTATTGGGGGCATAATGTGCTGATTGTTAGGATAAATTCCGATGGACTGAGGGAATAGCCAAATGTTGTACAGAATGTCTCAGCCCTCTGTGGCCACCTGATAGTATCTAACGGGGAAGGAACACCTGTTTCTCTCAGTTAACAAGACCTCTATTATATAAGGGTAAGAGAAACCTTCTTGGTTTCTCCTCTCATGCTGGTGAGCTTGAACGGTGCAAAGGTAAAAGGTAAAGGACCCCTGGACAGTTAAGTGCAGTCAAAGGTACTTTGGGGTTGTGGCACTTATCTTGCTTTCAGGCCGAGGGAACCGGCATTTGTCCACAGACAGTTTTCCGGGTCATGTGGTCTGTATGACTAAACAGCTTCTGGAGCAACAGGATACTGTGACGGAAACCAGAGCGCATGGAAACCCCATTTACCTGCCTGCTACATCAGTAACTATTTATCTGCTTGCACTGAATTGAAATACTTTATTGTCACTTGTACAACTTGTATACAGTGAGATTACACTGCCATGCTTTCAAATTGCTAGGTTGGCAGGAGCTGGGACAGAGCAATGGGAGCTCATCCCGTCATGCGGATTCGAACCGCTGACCTTCTGATCAGCAAGCCCAAGAGGTTTCATGGTTTAGACCACAGCGCCACCCATGTGAAGCCTCTGTGAATATGCTGGGGTTGCACTGAAGAGCAACAAAGATGTGGGTAGTAGTTCCTTAAGATGTCAGGTGCATAATGTACTGATTTTTCAGACAAATCAAAATGGGCTATACAGAATGTCCCAGGCTTCTATGAGCACCTGATGCCAGAGTAGATTTTCCCTCAGCCAATCAGGGCCTAGGGGCATATTTTCCCAGAACTAAAGGGTGTATGTGAATCCCCCTTGTGCCATAATAATAAGATTTTGCTGTTCCCAGTGATCCCATAACCAGAAAGAATAATAAAATAGTTTCTTCTTAAAATTGTTAAATCACTTTATCTTGCCCATGGAAATCCAAATATTAGTAAGTGTTCTTTGGGCTTAGGTGAATTTGTAGCGGGCTGATTGACTAGTCCACATCTTACCAACTTCTCCACAAAACTATCACTGGAGATTTTTTGAAAAGCATTACTGAAATCAGGGTACATTATACCTACAGCATTCCCCTGATCCATGAAACTACAGAGATGATGTCATCAGGAAGGGTGTGGCTTCTTGGACTGTGATCTCTGCTTCCTTGAAGAAGGATTTGTGGCAAGAGATAGAGTGCACCTCACAAGAATATGTTTGCTAAGAGCCTCGCGAACCTGATTAGGAGAGCTTTAAACTTGATCCTGAGAAGGAGGGAAAGAACTTTACAGATGACAAAGAACAACTGGTGCTGGGTGCTGGTGCTTCATGGATGCACAGGAAACAGAAACCTACTAAAGGGCAAGCAAGCAAAAGAAGGAAGCAGCTGGAGGGAACGACTAATGGTCTTAGTTGTCTCTATACTAATGCACAGAGTATGGGAAACAAGCAAGATAAATTGGAGCTTTTAATACAGGATGGCAAATATTACCTACTAGGCATTACTGAAACCTATTGGGATGAGTCTCATGAGTGGAACATAGCAATTGAGAGGTATAACCTGTTCAAAAGGAATAGACCATTAGCCGAAGGGAAGGGGAGTCTCAGGCTTATACAGCCAAATGTTGTTGTTCTTGTTATTTAAGAATGATGTTATGTTTGGAAAAAAATGGTAAAAACCAATATAATAGTTATAATAACAAAAGAAAAGGAATAGACCAAACAGGAAGGGAGGAGTAGCAGCATTATATGTAAAAAAATGTGCAAACTGGAGCATGGAAAGCAGATTATGAGGATATGGGTAAAAATTGCAGGAGAGAGAAACAACAGTGACCTTACAGTGGTAACTGGCGAGAGGTGGAAGGTTGGCTGGTCAGTCAGTTGACTGAGGCCCTTTTATTTTGGAATCTGAGTGCAAAAACTTGGAGAAACATACTAACATGCTATGGTTATGTTAATATTTCCAGATGCTGACTGGGCTCATGTGATTTGTGTTTGGGATTCTATTTGAAGACTGTCATTTATGATGCAAGAGTGTTGTGCAGAATGGAGGATCTGCATTGTTGTATTTTTGTCTGTGCTTGCTGGAGGGAAAGCAAGAGAGGGAGAGGAACTGCTGCTGAGCACAGAAGTCTGTTGCAAAGCATGAAATATGGCCCATACTTTTAAAATAGGCAGGAACAGAAAATATAAGGTACAGGGATTTCTTGTGTGATCAAGATACAAAAATTACACAGGAACCAAAATAGAACACAGACCACAACTTCATTTTTAAACTTTATTGAAGGAAAGCATTGTCACGTAAGGTACAACAAATATTGCAAGCTATTATTCTCACATTTTTTTCTGCATGCAAAACTAGCAGTAATTTTAACTATTATTATTGATTGGGGAACAAATTTATTATTATTATTATTGATTGGGGAACAAATTTATTATTATTATTATTATTGGGGAACAAATTTATTATTATTAGTGTTATTGTTATTTCCATTACTGTGAGTAGTGTACTAGTGGTTGCAGTGGTAGAATCACAGTCTCGGGTTGGGGTTTGTTGCTTTTCTGTGTTTGCTCTCTGTTTTTTCTGTGTTTTTCTGTGTTTTCTGTGTTTGCAGGAGGCATCCGTCAAAAGCAAAGGATATGAAATGTTCTAATATTATGTCTTTCAAAGGAGAAAGTGAAAGAGAAGGAGAAAGATTGGCTACCCACCCTTTACCATGAGGTTTCTGGATGGGTTAAAACAATACAAAGAATACAACAGTAAAATCAGTCAAAACAGAAGTCAGTTTCACAGCAATGTACTTTAAGTTTATCTCCCTTTTTCGTTTCTGTTCCACAGAGATGTTTATTCTCAGCTTTGCCACAGAATTTCATGATCTTCAAGTTTTGGTTTTGATCTGGTGAGAGAAAGAGAAGTGCTTATGCTGATGCTAACTGGTGAGTGGAGTCCATAGTGATAGGATTCCTGCTCCATGTTTGCAGTCATGGGATTGTTTTCTATCACATGACGGTGTATGTTTTCATTCCACAGTGTGGGAAGTGACAGAGACAGGATGTGTATGTTACTGTGTTTCCGTGATGTGGGACTATTGTCCTTTGTTCTTTCTCTTTTCTGTCTGATGAGAAAGAGGAAGGAGCTAAGTCAGAATGCTCCAAGTGTATTATCTGTAAATAAAAGTAGTTTAGCCAAAATGCTGTGCTACTGAGTTTGTTAAGCAAACTGCTAACACCCTGCTGTTCCTAAGTGTGCTAATGCCACTTGGTATGGTGATGTTTGGGCTGGAGAAAGCTTTTGAAGCTCCCGACAGACCAGGAGGGAGAGAACATGCCAGTCGGGCCTGTGTCTCTACCAGGGTCCTACACATGAGTAGGACAATCCTAACACATAGTTCATACCAAAAGAAAAGACAAAGCTCATAGCACATTGAAATAAATTCCATTTTAAGCTTCACTGACAAATGCATACCTAAAACTGATTCCCCCCCTTCTAAAATTACTAAAGTGTCAACATAAAAATAAAATAAAGTTAAAACATATGCAAAATACATGTCTAAATAAAACAAACCCTTAAATCTCAGAATCTCCACCACTGTTGCCTAGGATAAATCCCAAATACCTTTCCTTCAGACTGAAAAATAGGCTACTTTCCAAGTGACATGCCAGTTAGTTCCTTGAAGCAGAAACCTCACTTTTCCTGTCCCTCTCCAACATTTCATCTTCTTAAGTAAGGTCCCTCTACGTAATGCAGCTTAATATAAGACTATAGCTGACATTCAAGACTCTAATGAAGCAGCTCTTCCAGTACTGCTTGAAGACTGTTGCACAGTCTGTCTTGCAGTGATATGTCCATGAATCTCCCCACCTGCACAACTGAATCCATGTGTTCAAAATGGAGTTGGGGAAAAGCTTTCTAATGCTCCATTCATTGGAAATGCCCAGTGTTTCTCATATTGCTGCTGCAACTTTGCACTTGTCAAGCAATGCACAATATTTGACAAGGAAAGGACAGCTCTGTCAATTTGTTCATGAAGCAATTTGTTAAAAGATGTTACTCCTTACATTACCAAGAGAATTCAGAGCCTGACCAGAAAATCAGAACTGCTGTAGTAAATTTATTATGTACAGTAATTTTATTATGAACTAGCAAAACTTTGGGCTCTTCCATTTATTGAGCATTAATCGTGATCTGCTCATGATTATTCTTATTCTTATTCTCATTCTCATTCTTTATTAACTCTGCATACCACCCTTCATCCAAAGATCACTGAGTGCCTTACAACATAAAAACACAAACATACATAATAGCAAATGAAAACAAAACAAAAAAACCCCACATTTTTAAAGGCCATAGATTGTTTAATTAGCCAAAGGTCTGGGAGGAGGGGAATGTTTTTTTTTGCTTGGCATCTAAAGTTGTATAACAATGGTGCCAGGAGAGCCTCTCTGGCGAGAGCATTCCACACATAGGGGGCCACCTCAGAAATGGATTGTTCTCGTATTACCACCCTAAAGACTTCCTGCAGAGGAACCACAAGGAGAAGCGCCTCAGAGGATGATTGCAGGGTCCAGGAGGTCAATACATATGGGGAGAGTCACGCAGCCATTTTGTCTCAGTTTTGTTCGATTCAAATCTCAGTTCAGTCCCCTCCATTTTGTTGGCTGCTGGCTCTCAGCCAGCAGCACTTGGGCCCATCCTCACAAAGGATGTAAGCCACGTTGTATGTTTGTAACCTGAAGCTTAAAGCCTGCCTTCCAGGATGTGTACTGTGAACAACTTGTGAGTAAAATTATTGTTAGACTTTTAAAGTCAGACTTGTCAGTATTTATTGTATTTTAAGAGGGAGAAAAGGAGACACCAGAAATTATCCATCTGAGCAAACCACATTGGGTTAGTCAGTTTGTAGAGATTCAAAGGAATCTATCAACTAGCTTCCATGAGTACAGAAGGGGATTTGCTCTGCTACATCACTCACTAGCATGAGCAAAGGAAGGATAACACTTAAGAAATATTTCCTTGCCAACTATCCTAAACATCCCCACACTGAATTCTGGACCAGCTGCATTTTCCTAATTGTCTTCAAAGGCAGCGCCACGTATAATGCACTGCAGTAGTCTAAACTAGCGGACACTGGAAGTGTCCCTATTTCCTAGGGACGTCCCTGATTTAGAGAAGCCGGTTTCTGATTTGATTCTGGAATGCCCCACTTTATCTTAGGATGTGCCTATTTTCATTGGAGAAATGTTGGAGAGTATGGAGGACTCCCAAGCAATCTGAAGGCAATCCTATATGGGGAAGTTTAAAAAAAAAAAGTTTAATGTTTTATTATGTTTTTATGCATGTTGGAAGCTGCCCAGAGTGGCTGGGGCAACCCAGTAAGATGTGTGCGGTATAAATAGTATAATTACCATTGTGGAATGGGATATTCCCATTTTCATCGGAGAAATGAAAAGGTTACCAGAGCACAGAAGAGGCAAATCCTAGTCACATCATAAAAAAGGAGGAACATAGACAGAAAGGCCTCCTTACCTGACAATCTTTCTGTCATTACACAGAATGGCCCCTCACATGTCTTCGCCTTTGATCCACATGGCTTGTCATGACCTGTTGGCATGCATAGTCTGCATTTCACAGCATCTGCTGTAGGAGGCACAAAAATTTGTTTTACTGTTTATCCATGAAAGCATCACCTTCACCCATCGGTCACCAAATCCGGGGCTTCATTAGGAGGTAGACAAGGAGTCTAAAGCCCGGGGACTCCTACCTCTTCCCTCATTTATATCAATTTTATTTCCTGGATGTACTGCAAAGCATAGTACCAAGCGAAACCCCTTTCTTTAATTTGGGATGGGACCAAAAGATTTTCAATATCCCAACCCACCAAAATGCTGTGGGCACACATAGCTGTCAGAATAGATCCTAGAGCATTAGGATTCTTTTCCCCATGGAAAGTCGGACAAAATTGACATCTCTGTGGATGAGAAAACTCTATGCAGTTTCATAGCATGCTCCTGTGCCCTTAGTCTAGCAACACATTCCACCCAGACAAGGGAATCCTCTTTTTTCCAAAGATGGCGCTCCCAGAAGAAAAGCAGCTTTCTCCCTCAATGGAAGCTTAACTCTGTCCTGCAATGAGCTCTAAGCTCACCCCTATTTATCTACTTGCACTGGTGTGTTTTTAAACTGCTAGGTTGGCAACACCTGGGACAAAGCAATGGGAGCTCAACCCACCACAAGGATTTAAACCGCTAACCTTCCAATTGGCAAACCTAAGATGCTCAGTGGTTTAGACCACAACAACACCCGCATCCTACACATACCAGGCGTTGGGCAGCCTGATTAACTCCTACATACATAGAGAGCTGTCTTCCAGCATTTCAAGCCAGCTGTCCATTATTGTTCCCAGAGTATCAAGATGTCCCACCCTCTTCTCCTGAAACCTTTGGACTGGAGATGCTAAGGGATTAACCTGGGGCTTTCTGCATGAAAGCATGTACCATAACACTAAATTGTTGCAAACTTATGGCAGAAGGCATTTCCTCCCTACCACCCCAAAGTATCTCTCTCCTGCTACTAATAGATTCAAACTATCTAAAACAGTGGCTTATTCTTCTTTTAAATCTCCTGGGATGGGGGATGGAGGCAATACTTACCTCCAGTCTTGAGGCAAAGCAGAACACAGAATGTAAGTAGCCAGACCTGAAGCAGACGTGGCCTTCGATTACCAAGAAACAAGCTCTGCTCCATTGGAATGCCTTTTGTATGGAGAGACAGCTTTCAAAGGCTAGCAGCTGAGAAACCGCAGGTTTTCAGGGCAGGCAGGAACACGCTGTTCAGTCTGAGGAGCCAGGTTCAAGATATCCATTATATACGGCTGGGAGGAACCCTCTTGGCTTCTTGCCTCATCCTGGTGGCCTTGAAAGGTCCAAGGAGCCTCTGGCAATATGCTTGGGTCACTCGGATGGGCAGCAGAGAGTGAAGGCGATGGTTGTCTTGGGTCCTTTCAGGCATAAAGTACTGATTGTTAGGACAACCCAAATGTGCTGAGGAATCAGCTGCATGCAGTACAGAATGTCGCGGACCTCAGCGGATGCCTGATGCTATCTTACGAGGGTTTTTCTGTTCAGCTCCAGGTTTCAGTTGTAATAGGAAGATGTGCCAAGCAGGCAACTCTCAACCAGCCTGCAGATGATACACAATGGGTGACTTCTGTCCAGCCCATATTCCCGAATCATTGTGTTAGCAGCTTTCTTTTGTATCTCACTGCTGCTCATAGTGGAATGAATGATGTGCACAGCCATGTGTTTCTGTTCTCCATGAGTGATAAATAAGTGGTCCTTTGATATTGCACGTATCTTCAACTTTATTCAAAGATGTGGGACATGGAGAGACAGCAGATTTGCAAGACCGACTCTCATTCCTGGCAATCCCATGAACAGATATTCTGGCCACCTCCATATTTCTTGGAGCCAAACCGCATCCAATATGAGCTGATGCTTTTAATTGGGGAGAAGTGGAAGGTTGGCTCTGGAAATCAGCCCTGAGTGCTCACTGGAAGGACAGATGGTGAAGCTGAGGCTCCAATACTTTGGACACCTCATGAGAAGAGAAGACTCCCTGGAAAAGACCCTGATGTTGGGAAAGATGGAGGGCACAAGGAGAAGGGGACGACAGAGGACGAGATGGTTGGACAGTGTTGCTGAAGCTACCAGCATGAGTTTGACCAAACTGTGGGAGGCAGTAGAAGACAGGAGTGCCTGGCATGCTCTGGTCCATGGGGTCACAAAGAGTTGGACACAACTAAACAACTAAACAACAACAACAATACAGGAAGGTTGGCTGGTTAGTCAGTTGACTGAGCCTCCCCCCCTTTTTTAATCTGAGTGCAAAGACCTGGAGAAACAGACTAATATGCTACGGTTATGTTAATGTTTCCAGATGCTGACTGGGCTCATGTGATTTGTGTATGGGATTCTATTTGAACACTGCCATATACGATGCAAGAGTGTTATGCAGAATGGAGGATCTGCATTGTTTGTTCTGCCCTGTCGTATTCTTGCCTGTGTCTTCCGGAAGCTGGACGGGCCCATAGAGGGAAAGAAAATGCAGATGAGCACAGAAATCTGTTGCAAAGCATGGAATATGGCCCATATAATTAAGATTTCCTCAATTTTGAGGAAAGGAAAAAATGAGGTACAGTGATTTCTTTTGTGATCAAGATACAGTAATTACACAGGAGCCAAAATAGAATACAGACCGCAACTTCATTTTTAAATTTTATTGAAAGAAATAATTGATGCGTAAGGTACAACAAATAATACAAACTATTATTTTCGCATTATTACTGCATGCAAAACTAGCAGTGATTTTAACTATTATTATTGAACGCTATCATGGTTGGCCACCTAGAACTCCCACTAGTCCAAACTACTTAAAAGCTTTCCTACATTCCAGTTTCATTGCAATGTTCAAGAAAGAGAACAGAAAACATTCAAACTCTCCAACCAAGGAGATGTTGGGAAGAACAGGGTTCCATGAGCTCCAGGAAGACAGGAATTGTCACCATCCCTAGCACAGGTTATTGTAGTTGATAACATCTTCTGTGATTTGCCAAGTTCAAGCAGGGATGGGGAGTGATAAAGAGACCCACAAATCCTATAGACAGTGCAAATCACTGCTTGGTACATGTCCATCAACTCTCCAAGAAATGACCCATTCCACCCCAATACCCAAGTCAATTATGCACTTTTGCAAGAGGAACTTACTTTTCAAAATATCAGACAGTGAAGGAGTGCATAAATGAGTGAGCACGGGAGGCTGTTGGGTGTGGAACATCCCCTGAATTATTAGACGTGGCATCAGAATGTCTGCATGGGGCTTTTGTCTGTCATTTGAATTGCAATGGCAGGAGGAAGACCTGGGCTCCATCGAAAGGAAATGATATGAAACGTTCTAATATTATGTCTATCAAAGGGGAAAGATTCGTTATCCACCCTTTTACATGGATAGGCGAAAACAACTTTAGAATAGAATAGTAAGATCAGTCAAAACATAAGTCGCTATTACAGCATGATACTTTCTTTTTATCTCCCGATGTCACCTCTGTCCCACAGAGTTTTTTCGAACTGTCTTCACCACATTCTTTGACGTAATTAGTCAATTTGCCATTTTGTCCTGGAGAGAGATAGATAAGTACTTAGGTTGATACCAGCTAGTGAATGAAGACAATTTTACTGAATTAGTCCATAGTCTATATCAAGAGAGAGAAAAGCTTTCCCCACATTTTAAACTTCATTTAAAAATATGCACTTAAATAGAATTTTGAATTTATTTTGCTAAAACTACTAAAATGTCAACATTAAAATAAAATGAACATTTATGAAAGATACATGTCCAATTTTTTTATTACCTGAAAATATTTCTATCTTCAGGCAGAATGGTCCCATACATGTCTTCTCCTTCGGTTCGCATGGCTTGCCAGGCCCCTTTGAAGAGCACAGTCTGCATTTCACAGCGTCTGTTGTAATAGACAGCATTTCGTTTGTGAAGGGACCAATCAATATTCAATGTCCAACTAAACTTGCATCTCTGTGTATAGATTAAGAGATGGAAATTGTTTGTGGCAAGCTCCTGTGCCCTGAGACTAGCAAAACACCTTCCACCTAGACAACTAGACCCTCTTTTCCAAAGATGGCACAATCTGTCCTGCAACTTGCAGTGTTCATGTTTTCATCAGGAGGCAGGAGAAAAGCAGCTTCCTTTCACAGGTAAAAGGGAAATTGAACTCTCCCCTGAAATGGGCTCCAAGGTACACGATTTCACCTTAAGAACTGGATCTGCTGAATTGAAACAATCGTCAGTAGGGTTTTCTGCGGTTTAATGTGCTTGGATTCAGCCACAAACAGTGGGTTTTCCTCAGGAAAGTGGTGAGTCAAATGGAAAAACCGCCTGGCTCTTTCCTCAAAAGCACAGGATGAGCAGCAGTGTGCATGAGCCCTGAATCTACCCAGCTATTACCTATTTTGGGATGGGGAATGGGGGCAATACTTACCTCCAGTCCTGAGCAAAAGCAGAACACAGAATGTAAGTAGCCAGACCTGAATCAGGCGTGGCCTTTGATTACCAAGAAACAAGCTCTGCTCCATTGGAATGCCTTTTGTATGGAGAGACAGCTTTGGAAGGCTAGCAGCTGAGAAATTGCAGGCTTTCAGGGCAGACACTACGCAGATTGAGGTGCCTAGTTCAAGACATCCATTATATAAGGCCGAAAGGAACCTTCTTGGCTTCTTGTCTCATCCTGGTGGCCTTTAAAGGTCCCATGAGCCTCTGGCAATATCCTGGGTTGACAGTGAAGAATAGCAACGATGAAGGCAGTGGTTGCCTTGGGCCATTTCAGGCACAAAGTGCTGGTTGTTAGGACAAATCCAAATGGACTGAGGGATCAGCTGAATGCTGCACAGAATGTCCCAGATCTCATCTTTTGTGGAAGAATTGCTTGCTCCTTTCATTGGGTTTCCTGTTCAGCTCTGGGTTTCAATTGTGACACGAAGATGTTTTGAGGAACCAATACTCAAATAGCCTGCATTCTGGCTTGATCATCCATATTGCTAAAATGTTAGAAGGAGCTCACTTTTTTATTCTGTTGCTACGCACAGCAGTATGAAAGGTGTGCACAAGTATGTTTTTCTGTCCACCTTCCGTGAGTGATACATGGTGAAGGAATGATCACCGGGTGGGAAGCACACTTCCACCTGCCGGGTGTGGAGCACACTTCCACCCACAGACAAGCCACAGCTGTCTGAACATCATGCCCTCTATCTAACCTTTGCTCTCTTAGTGGTCTGCTGTGCCCTGTCTGTGACCTTTGTCTCCTTCGTCATACATGGTTCAAGGGGAAAATGACGCAGTGGAAACAGGTGCCAAATAACTTTGTACCACCCCTCGATCTCAGGATTGGAAGACGTGTAAAGATCACAGTCCAAAATCTATCTAACTGGTTTTGCATATTGTGCTAATAAAAAGAGCTTCGGCAGAGCGAGCTGGCAGCTTGCTTATGCACAGCTCACCTGAATTACCAACTCCTGCCTCGTGTCCTTCACTTCCCATGGTCCTTTAATATTGCATCCATCTTAGACCATGTTCAAAGACATAGGACCCAGAAATCAAAGCAGGTGAGCCCATGCCATTAGTTTGCCTCCTGATGGATTTTTGTGGCTCCACAGCATTGGTTATAGATGCCAGTTTAACAAGTTATCAGTTGATTCATGTGGTAAAGTATCAATTTACCACCATCAGCTGAAGGGCAAGTTTTGCTACCACTGTTCCCAAATGCATTGATTGCCTTTCCTCTGATTGGAATGAATGGCAACTCTTCACTTGCAGGGGAGTAGGTCAAGTGTTGCAGTTGAGAGAACTATGGGCAGAAGCTGAAACCTGTTCTCTGACTTTTGATTGCTATAGCCAGGATGCGACTTGTTAGAAAACCCAATCTTGCTCTGGATAGGGAAACCTGGTAATAACTAGTGGCAACAGGTCAGCTTCTGAAAAACAACAAGTTGCTTGGCTTGAGGAACCAGCTTCAACATAGCCATTATATAAAGCCAACAGGAACCTTATTAGCATCTCAGGGCACCTGATCCTTATGGGGTTGGTGGGTACCAGAAGCCTCTGGCAACATGCTGGGGTGTCTCTGAGGAACAAGAAAGATGTGGGGAGTGGCTGCCTTTCAGTATTGGGGGCATAATGTGCTGATTGTTAGGATAAATTCTGATGGACTGACGTTATAGCCAAATGTTGTACAGAATGTCCCGGACCTCTGTAGCCACCTGATAATATCTAACGTGGAAGGAACACCTGTTTCTGGCAGCATCCTTGGGTCTCTCGGATGGGCAGCGGAGAGTGAAGGCGATGGTTGTCTTGGGCCCTTTCAGGCATAAAGTGCTGGTTGCTAGGACAAAACCAAATGGGCTGAGAAATCAGCTGCATGCTGTACAGAATGTCGCAGACCTCAGCGGATGACTGATGCTATCTTATGAAGGTTTTCTGTCCGGCTCCAGGTTTCAATTGTAATAGTACAATGTGCCAAGCAGGAAACTCTCAACCAGCCTGCAGAATAATAATAATAATAATAATAATAATAATAATAATAATAATAATAATAATAATAATAATAATATTAAATGGGATGGGATTCCACAGCACCATCTGGTGGCACGATGTTATAAAGTATATGAAGCATTTTTTCTTTACTAATGTAGCTGAACCCCAAGTTTCCACTGGATTCCCAAACTACGCTCTTTCTGTTCCCCTCAATGTCCAATAATGTATTTCAATGTAGAAAGAGTCCTGAATACTTTTCTGGTTAATCCGTTCTCTACACTCTTTGCAAAGGGTTTGCTGTACTGAGATGGTCGCACCCATTTGTCCCTTGGCAGAAAAAGAAACAGGCAATAAATAGCAGTAGTAGCTTAACTTATGGTAAGGAAGATGTTCCTCATGTTTGAAGAATCAGGTTCAATGCAGCCATTGTATACGGCCGGGGGGGCATCTCATCTCACCCGATCCTTGTGGGTTTGGAAAATGCATGAGGCTTTGGGCAATATGCTGGGGTATCTCTGAAATGCAAGGGTGATGAGGGCAGTGGTTCTCCTAATGGGCGGAGGGACCAATGTTGAACACAGTGTCCTAGACCTCCATGCCCACCTGATACAGTGGTACCTCGGGTTACATACGCTTCAGGTTACATACGCTTCAGGTTACAGACTCCACTAACCCAGAAATAGTGATTCAGGTTAAGAACTTTGCTTCCGGAAGAGAACAGAAATCGTGCTCCGGCGGTGCGGCGGCAGCAGGAGGCCCCTTTGCTAAAGTGGTGCTTCAGGTTAAGAACAGTTTCAGGTTAAGTACGGACCTCCAGAATGAATTAAGTACTTAACCTGAGGTACCACTGTACTATCTTATGTGAAAAGAACGCCTGTTCCTTCCAATTCACAAGACACTTATTATATGAGGCTGGGAGGAACCTTCTTGATTTTTGCCTGTGTTTGCATACATTTGGACACCATTTTGAAGCCAGATGACAGACCGGAAGCAAAATATAGACCACAAGTTCACTTGCAAACTTTATTGAAAGTAACCATTGAAGCATCTGATAAAACAATATTACAAGGTATTACTCTCACGTTATTTCTGCATGCAAAACTAGCAATCGTTTTAACTATTATTATCGAACTCTATCATGATTGGCCACCTAGAACTCCCAGCAGTCCACACTACTTAAAAGCTTCGCTGTGTTCCAGTTACATTGCAATGTTCAGGAAAGAGAAAAGAGAACATTTGAAATCTCCAACCAAGGAGGGGTTGGGAAGAACAGAGGGGTTCCCTGAGCTCCAGGAAGAGATGAATTGAGAATCTGTTGGACAGGACTCAGGAGAGTCCAAATAGAAGTGGTTCCAGACTCCCCCCAACCATCTTGACTGACTGTGTGGAATGAGATGTTCTAAGAACGTAGTTAAGAGCTGATAAATAACCAGGGTCCTGTCAGAATTAGGGCAGATGCCTGTTATGCCAAATGTACGATCCCTCTCTAGGAATGGGATTCATGATCATTCAGAGTTTGCAGAGAATCATGAGACTCAGACAGAGAACAGACCAAGATAGAAAACTGTCCTATGACTTGAGGCAGATGGTTTTGCTCACAAGCAGGCAGAGACCATCCAAGTTCGCCCTCTTGTTTAATGAATCTCGTCACCATCCCTAACACAAGCGAATGTTTTGGATAACCTTTTCTGTGGTTTGCCCAGTTCTAGCAAGGGAGGGGAACTCTGGTCTCTGGGCATAAGGAAGCATTCAAGTCGTCCCCATTTGGCACAAGAGGCTATTTCAGAAGACCCCCACCCCAACCCACATCCACCCTACGGCTGACTTCATATGAGGTCAGGTGTGGGGAAGGTAAGAGTAGACAGTGTAAAGCACCGCTTGGTAGGTGTCTATGAACTCATCAAGGAACATCCCATCCCACCCTCTTGCTGCAGTCAACTGCACACTTTTGTGGGGAGAAGTTACAGTGAAGGAATGCATAAATGAGTGGACACAAATGGGTGGTCCTCTTCTCTGGAACAGGAAGGAGGAGCAGTTTAGGAACAGAATAGTAAAATCAGTCAAAACATAAGTCAGTTTCACAGCACGACATTCTCAGTTTCGTTGCATCTGATGGTTTCATTCCACATGCCCCTATCATATTATCAGGGCCACATTCTTTGATGGTTTTCACCAATTCACCTTTATCAACTGGAGAGAGATAGAGAAGTATCTTTGTTGAGATTAACCAGTCAATGAAGATAATTTTATTGTATTAGTCCAAAATCCATACCAAAAGAGAGGACAAAGGTTACTCCTCTTCCAACTATACTTTACATTTTGAACTCACTCTTGAAAAGTATACTTAAAACAGACATTTGAATTTATTTTGCTAAAGCTACTTAAGTGTCAACATTAAAATAAAAGTAGGTTAAAGCATATGCAAAATATATGTCTAAATAAAACAAACCTTTAAATCTCAGAAACTCCACCATTGTTGTCAAGGATAAATCCCAAATATTTTCCCTTCAGACTGAAAAATAGGCCACTTTCCAAGTGACATGCCAGTTCCTTGATGCAGAAACCTTACTTTTCCTGTCCCTCTCCAACATTTCAGCTTCTTAAGCAAGGTCCCTCTACGTAATGTACTGCTCTTGGAGGGACTTTCAAAACAGCCTGCGTTTAGCTGCTAAGTGCAACGCAGTGAACAGCCAATAGACTCTTGGAAAATACAAGCTCACAGCAGAAAGCTGAGGCTTGAGATTGAGATGGCTTTGTTCTCTCAGAAGCTCCGAAAAGCTTGTGAAGCTGGAGTGAGAAGCAAGAGCCGAAAGTTGACTACCCCAGGAGGGGAGAGCCAAGATGGCGATTGCCAAATTCCTAAAAGCTCATCAAAAGCTGAGGAGAGCTTTGCCCCCAAAAGGGGGAGTGAAGGAACTGTTGCTGTTGCTGTTCCTGTTCTTGCTGCAATGGATGTTGCTGACAGGGGGAGTGAGGCTCGGAGTTGTAGCGCCCCCACTGCCATTGCAAGGAAAGAGCAAGCTGAAGCTCTGAATGTTGTTTGTTGTCGCAATTGTGGCCAACCTGGGCATCTTCAGTGGAACTGTAAGAGGCCACGTCAGCAGAAAGGAGCTAGGGGAAGCTCTGCAAAGCCTGAGGTGTCAGGCAAAAGTCGTACTAAGTCCCAGGTGAAACCTGCAAAAGCATTGCTGTCAACAAAAGCTGAATTTTCAACGGAGAACACTTTTGTTCTTGACACGGGATGCACGCAACACATGATGTCGCGCAGAGAACTGTTTTCAACGTTTAAGAAGCAAAGCTTCACTGTGAAACTGGCCAATGGCCAGGAGCTGGAAGCGACCGGGTTTGGAACTGTGTATCTTGAGAGTCTGAACTTGACTATAAACAATGTCTATTTGGTTCCTGATTTAAAGTTCAATCTGCTGAGTGTTTCGCAGATCGCAAAGAAAGGACTGACTTTGTCCTATGATAGAGAAAGCTGCAAAATCTTCAAAGATGGAGAGCTGTATCTTTCTGCCAGAGAGAAAGATGGACTGTATTTGTTGACTTTTGATCAAAGTGATTGCATAAATTGTAATGCATCTGAGTCTAACATGATTTTTCTTGCAGGTGTGAAGAATAACGTCCAGAAGACGACAAAAGTAACCAAAGCATTTCAGTTACAGATGGGTAGCCGTGTTGGTCTGCCATAGTCAAAACAAAAAAAATTCCTTCCAGTAGCACCTTAAAGACCAACTAAGTTAGTTCTTGGTATGAGCTTTCGTGTGCATGCACACTTCTTCATTTCAGCGAGTGTATGCTGATGTGATTGGTCCTCTAGCACCATCTAGAGGCAATGCAAGATATTATCTTGTGTGTGTGGATTATTTCTCTCATTATGTGTGGATACATATATTGCGGAAACCACAAGAAGCCTTAGAAAGGTTTAAAGAGTTTTGTGACAAGGTTAAGAATGTTCATGATGCTAACATTGATTGTCTTTTCACAGATGAAAAGCCAGTTTTTCTTTTACAGGATTTTCACGATTTCCTGGATAAGAAAGGGATAAGGCACAAGACTGCTGTTTCTGCAGGAGCATGGAACAAAAGTATTTGTGTAAAAGTGAACAGAGAATTGCAAAATGGGATGAAGGCGCAATTGCTGAGTTCACATTTGCCACATGAGTTTTGGGCGGAGTCGTTAATGTGTTATTGTTACACTTGGATGAGAAAGGTTTCAAAAGATTTGGGAAGTTCTCCTTTTGAGAAGCTGTTCCATAGAAAACCTTCTATTGCCCATTTTAAGGTTTTTGGGTCTCATGTGAAATCTGATGCTCCAGGTGGAGTAAAGAATGCTAGAGGCATATTTGTGGGTTATGAAAAGGGTCTCTACAGAGTAATTTTGTCTGAATCTGGTCAGGTGATTCTCACGAAATTTCTAGAGAGTGCTCCTGAACAGGAGAGAGTAATTGTTCACACATTTCCCACTGAGGACAATTCAGATGATGATGATGATGATTTTACTGACTACAGTGATACTGAAAGTGACAGTGATAGCTCGGAGAGCTCAGTTGACACAGTCATTGAGAGGAAATCTCACACAATGGCTAGACCTTCACAAGTGATGGATGAACCACTGTTTACTATTGGAACTGGTTCTCCAAAGAGTCCTGAAACTGAACCAGTGAGCAGAGAGGATCAGCACCTCATATGAAGGTCTGAGAGAGTTACAAAGGGTGTACCACCCAAGAGGTATTCCAAAGAGTTTGCGAACTCAGCTGTATCATGTGTTACTATTGTTGACAACTCAAGACAGGTTGAAGCTGTGTCTAAGTCACAGAGGTACACTGGGGAAACCAGTGGTGGGTAGTTCCAAGGGTGGAACTGAAACAACAGGGGAGTGTTATATGTATAACAACCGTTTGTTTTCTTCTCTGGATCACGCTTTGCTCGCAGCGCACATTGATTCATATATGTTACGATATTGAAGCAATGCAGCCGTGAGCTGCTGGTAGCTTGAAAGCAAAACATAATGGGAATGTTGGGATTGTCCGTGGGAAACAGAGGGACAGTCTATTCACAGTGCGAAGCACCGGAATTAGCTCAGAGTGTAATATGAGCTGTACAGGAAGTACAGGAGGAGTTAACCTCTCGACTGCTGGAATTTGAAGAGAGCAGTCAGGTTTTTTGTAACGCTGCAAAGACAGAAATAAAGGCATGTAAATACGTTTTCTGTCTATCTGTTTCCCCTGCCCGGGGGGGGGGGGCAGGAAAGAGGGGTGTGTTCTTCTCACGCTGAGAAGGATCGCCTATCGCGACCTCTGCCTGGATCTTGCTGGGGAAATGCAGACAGGGAGGTCAACAGGAGATCAAGCCGGGTGCCTGGGAGAGTTGCCAGTTTCTCCTGATAAAGGCTTGATTCCCAACAAATGTGGCTTAATATCAGAATATAGCTGGCATTCAAGACTTTAATGAGGTAACTCTTCCATTCCTGCTGGAAGACTGTTGCACAGTCTGCCTTGCAGTGATATGTCCATGAATCTCCCCAGCTTCACAACTGAATCCATGTGTTCAAAATGGAGTTGGGGGGAAAGCTCTCTAATGCTCCATTTTCATTGGAAATGCTTGGTATTTTTCGTATTGCTGCTGAGACTTTGCACTTGCCAACCAATGCACTGTCATGTGACAATACGCTATGCATCATGCACCTTACACCACTGGCAAAGTGGCGCGGCTCTGTTACGAAAAAGGAGCAATGCGGCAGCGAGCTCCAGATGGCTGGAAAGCCAAACAGGATGTTGATGCTTGGGACTGTATCGTGGGAACAAAGGGGCAGTCTATTCACTGTACTGAGCACCGGATGTTAGCTCAGAATGTCATCTGACCTGTACTGGAAGTACAGGGGGAGGAGTTTTCACTCTCTGCTGTTGGTGTTAAGAGAGTACAGACACGTTTCTCTGTACTGCTGAAAGACAGAAATAAAAGGCATATAAATACATTTCTGTCTGTCTCTTTCCCCTCCCTGGGGAATGGCAGGGAGGAGGGGAAGAGTGGTGTGTTCTTCTCATGTTAGATGAGGATCGCCGATAGAGGCTTCGCCTGATCTTGCCGGGAGTTGCAGACGGGGGAAGTCAACAAGGAATTAAGCCCGGTGCCTGGAGAGTGGCCAATTCCTCTGATAAGGCTTAATTCTGACAACTGGTAGCAGAACCGGTGGTTTTTATGATCCATGGAAAAAATCAGCATGAGAGGTTGATGGGATCATTCTTCATCCTCTGCACCAAGGGAAAGAAGATAACGTCTGCATGCAGCCAGAAGCTGAACAGACGGCTGGACACCGAGAGGAGGTGTTTTCCAAGCAACGGAGCCCCAGGTATGCTGAATTTCGGGCTAAAAGTGTGAACGCAGATTGATTCATTCTCTGGTTCACGGGAGCTGCGTTTGGGGGGAAAAACAGCTCTGATAGAGGAGGCCTGCAGCTTGGACGCTCGGCCTGCATTCCAGGAATTCTTGTGGTTGATAAGATTTCCTGTTCAAGATTGGAATGCACAGTTGCTAAGCAACGACCGTCAGTTAGTGGAAAAGTACTGACTAAAGGGCTGGCTCAGAAAGAGCCTGGGAAGAGAAAGTTGTTTTGGCTATCTTCGCTGCTGTGCAAGGACTGAGAAACAGCTTGCAGTTTGCCTGCCAGAGTAGGCATTAAACAACCCAGCAAAGACCTTTGGATTTTACAGGCTCAAGAGTGTGAGCTGAGGCTTGGGTTCAAAATGGATGCCAAGAAGGGGGGAGGCTTGCCTTATCCACCCCCCCCCGGACTAATGACAATTATTCATCTTGGTCTGTAAAGATGAAGGCCCTGCTGCAGAATCAGAGGATCTTTGGGGTGATTGAGAACCCCATTCCTGCAGCACCAACCAGAGGTTGGGAATCACAGAATGTAAAGGCCAGGACGGCTATAATTCTGTGTGTTTCAGATTGCCAATTGGTGCATATTCAGCATTTAGAATATGCGCAAGAGATTTGGGAGACGCTGCGTAGAACACATCAGAAAGATGCTGGTTCTTCAGCGTTGCTGTATTTTGAGAAGATGACCAATCTGAGGCTTGCGCCTGATGGAGATGTTCAAGCGCACCTGACGGAGATGAAATATCTGCGCCAACAGATGGTGGAACACAATTTCCGTCTACAGGAGGAAGTGTTTTGCTTCATGATGATAAACAGCCTAAATCGGACTTACAAAACGGTTGCCAGTCAGCTGGGTTCCCTACCTGCCGCCGATCTCACGGCAGAGAGAGTGTACGCCGTCGTTCTGAATGAACACGACAGACTTGCTGCACTGGAAATGAAAGACAGGGGGAGGGAGGAACGGAGTTCTAATTCCCCCACTGATGTTGCTACTGGAGAGAATGCTGTAGCTTTGAACGTTGTCCGATGTTACAATTGTGGACAGGCTGGGCATCTTCAGCGGAACTGTAAGAAGCCACGCCAGCCAAAAGGAGCTAAGGGCCGCTCAGCAAAGCCTGAGGCATCAGGCAAAAGTCATACCAAGTCTCAGGGAAAACATGCAAAGGCTTTGATGGCACTAAAAGCCACACCAGAAGTGGGGAACTTATTTGTTCTGGACACTGGGTGTACACAGCACCTCAGTCCACACAGAGAACTGTTTTTGACGTTTAAGAAGCAAAGCTTCACTGTGCAGCAGGCCAACGGTCAGGAGCTGGAAGCGACTGGGTTTGGGACTGTGTATCTTGAGAGTCTGAACTTGACTATAGACAATGTGTATTTGGTTCCTGAGTTGAAATTCAATCTGCTGAGTGTTTCGCAGATTGCAAAGAAAGGACTGAAATTGTCCTATGATGCTGAAAGCTGCAAGATCTTCAAAGATGGAGAGTTGTATCTTTCTGCCAGAGAGAAAGATGGACTGTATTTGTTGACTTTTGATCAAAGTGATTACATGAAATGTAATTCTTCTGATTCTAACATGATCTCTCTCGCAGGTGTGACCAAGATGGATGCCAGGAAGGTGACCAGGGTCGACAGGGCATTTCAGCGGGTGTATGCTGATGTGATTGGTCCTCTAGCACCATCCAGAGGCAATGCAAGATTTTATCTTGTGTGTGTGGATCATTTCTCTCATTATGTCTGGATTTATGTGTTAGAGAAACCACAAGAAGCCTTAGAAAGGTTTCAGGAGTTTTGTGACAAGGTTAAAAATATGCATGATGCTAACATTGATTGTCTTTTCACAGATGAGAAGCAAATTTTTCTTTTACAGGATTTTCAGGAGTTCCTGCAGAAGAAAGGGATAAGACACAAGGTTGCTGTTTCAGCGGAAGCATGGAACAGGGGTGTCTGTGTACG
Source organism: Podarcis muralis (assembly GCF_964188315.1). Classification (NCBI taxonomy): domain Eukaryota; kingdom Metazoa; phylum Chordata; class Lepidosauria; order Squamata; family Lacertidae; genus Podarcis; species Podarcis muralis. The sequence continues at coordinate 107,546,964 of NC_135656.1, forward strand.
GGTGAACAAAGAATTGCAAAAGGGGATGAAAGCGCAATTGCTTAGTTCACATCTGCCACATGAGTACTGGGCGGAGGCGATAATGTGTTATTGTTACCATTGGTTAAGAAAGGTTTCAAAAGAGTTGGGAAGTTCTCCTTTTGAGAAGCTGTTCCACAGAAAACCTTCTGTTGCCCATTTCAAGGTTTTTGGGTCTCATGTGAGGACAGAAGCTCCAGGTGGAGTAAAGAATGCCAGAGGCATTTTTGTGGGTTATGAAAAGGGTCTCTACAGAGTAATTTTGTCTGAATCTGGTCAGGTGATTCTCACAAAATTTCTAGAAAGTGCTCCGGAACAGGAGAGAGTGATTGTTCACACATTTCCCACAGGGGACGATTATGATGATGATGATTTTACTGATTACAGTGGTACTGAGAGTGATGACAGTGATAGCTCAAAGAGCTCAGTAGACACAGTCATTGAGAGGAAATCTCACACAATGGAAAGACCTTCACAGATGAAGGATGAACCACTGTTTACCATTGGTACTGGTTCTCCTAAGAGTCCAGAGGCTGAACCAGTGAGCAGAGACGATCAGCACCTCATACGTAGGTCTGAGAGAGTTACAAAGGGTGTACCACCCAAGAGGTACTCAAAAGAGTTTGCTAACTTAGCTGTTGCATGTGTTGCTGTTGTACACAACAGCGGACAGGTTGAAGATGTGTCTAAGTCAGAGACAAAGACACAACAGAGAGTTGCTAGCCAAGGTAATGCAGAGGCACTCATTCCTTGGAAGCCAGACAACCAGAGAGGTACACTGGAGAAACCAGTGGTGGGGAGTTCCAAGGGTGGAACTGAAACAACAGGGGAAATGGGCAACAGGGGAGTTTTATATGTATAACAACTGTTTGTTTTCTTCTCTGGATGAAGCTTTGCTCGCCGCAACATGCATTGATTCTTTTGGGGGAGGATGTTACGAAAAAGGAGCAATGCGGCAGCGAGCTCCAGATGGCTGGAAAGCCAAACAGGATGTTGATGCTTGGGACTGTATTGTGGGAACAAAGGGGCAGTCTATTCACTGTACTGAGCACCGGATGTTAGCTCAGAATGTCATCTGACCTGTACTGGAAGTACAGGGGGAGGAGTTTTCACTCTCTGCTGTTGGTGTTAAGAGAGTACAGACACGTTTCTCTGTACTGCTGAAAGACAGAAATAAAAGGCATGTAAATACATTTCTGTCTGTCTCTTTCCCCTCCCTGGGGAATGGCAGGGAGGAGGGGAAGAGTGGTGTGTTCTTCTCACGTTAGAGGAGGATCGCCGATAGAGGCCTCGCCTGATCTTGCCGGGAGTCGCAGACGGGGGAAGTCAACAAGGAATTAAGCCCGGTGCCTGGAGAGTGGCCAATTCCTCTGATAAGGCTTAATTCTGCCCCAGGAAGCAGCCCGGAAGCGCGGGGCAATGGCGCACTGCCCGCCCACCGCTCCCAAGCCTTCCCCAAGCCACCAGAAAGAAGGTGGAAGGCCGCCAGCAAAGCGGTGTGGCTCCCCCCAGGAAGCAACCTGAGTATTGTCTTTTCTCTCCCCCCCACCCTTCAATTCTAAAAGTGTGGCTTATTTGTTGGTGCGGCTTATATTCATGCCAATGCGGTACTCCCTAGAGAAAATTTGGGCTCTTCCATTTATTGAGCATTCATCCTGACCAACCCAAGGTTAGATGATCAATGTGGAGGCCACGTATGTTTTACGACATCATGAATTCCCAATGAAAGGGCAAGACATTACAATATAGAAGTTGTTCCATTTTCTTGAAGTTTATTGCTCTACAATTTAGGAAATATGCCGGTTTGTTGTTTAGTCGTTTAGTCGTGTTCAACTCTTCGTGACCCCATGGACCAGAGCACGCCAGGCACTCCTGTCTTCCACTGCCTCCCGCAGTTTGGTCAGACTCATGTTTGTAGCTTCGAGAACACTGTCCAACCATCTCGTCCTCAGTCGTCCCCTTCTCCTTGTGCCCTCCATCTTTCCCAACATCAGGGTCTTTTCCAGGAAGTCTTCTCTTCTCATGAGGTGGCCAAAGTACTGGAGCCTCCCTCTTTTCCAGGGAGTCTTCTCTTCTCATGAGGTGGCCAAAGTACTGGAGCCTCAGCTTCAGGATCTGTCCTTCCAGGGAGCACTCAGGGCTGATTTCCTTAAGAATGGAAGCGTTTGATCTTCTTGCGGTCCATGGGACTCTCAAGAGTCTCCTCCAGCACCATAATTCAAAAGCATCAATTCTTCGGCGATCAGCCTTCTTTATAGTCCAGCTCTCACTTCCATACATCACTATCGGGAAAACCATGGCTTTAACTATATGGACCTTTGTTTGCAAGGTGATGTCTCTGCTTTTTAAGATGCTGTCTAGGTTTGCCACCGCCTTTCTCCCAAGGAGCAGGCGTCTTTTAATTTCGTAACTGCTGTCACCATCTGCAGTGATCATGGAGCCCAAGAAAGTAAAATCTCTCACTGCCTCCATTTCTTCCCCTTCTATTTGCCAGGAGGTGATGGGACCAGTGGCCATGATCTTCGTTTTTTTGATGTTGAGCTTCAGACCATATTTTGCGCTCTCCTCTTTCACCCTCATTAAAAGGTTCTTTAATTCCTCCTCACTTTCTGCCATCAAGGTTGTGTCATCTGCATATCTGAGGTTGTTGATATTTCTTCCGGCGATCTTAATTACGGCTTGGGATTCATCCAGCCCAGCCTTTCGCATGATGAATTCTGCATATAAGTTAAATAAGCAGGGAGACAATATACAGCCTTGCCGTACTCCTTTCCCAATTTTGAACCAATCAGTTGTTCCATATCCAGTTCTAACTGTAGCTTCTTGTCCCACATAGAGATTTCTCAGGAGACAGATGAGGTGATCAGGCACTCCCATTTCTTTAAGAACTTGCCATAGTTTGCTGTGGTCAACACAGTCAAAGGCTTTTGAATAGTCAATGAAGCAGAAGTAGATGTCTTTCTGGAACTCTCTAGCTTTCTCCATAATCCAGCGCATGTTTGCAATTTGGTCTCTGGTTCCTCTGCCCCTTCGAAATCCAGCTTGCACTTCTGGGAGTTCTCGGTCCACATACTGCTTAAGCCTGCCTTGTAGAATTTTAAGCATAACCTTGCTAGCGTGTGAAATGAGTGCAATGGTGCGGTAGTTGGAGCATTCTTTGGCACTGCCCTTCTTTGGGATTGGGATTTAGACTGATCTTCTCCAATCCTCTGGCCACTGCTGAGTTTTCCAAATTTGCTAGCATATTGAGTGTAGCACCTTAACAGCATCATCGTTTAAAATTTTAAATAGTTCAGCTGGAATATCATCACTTCCACTGGCCTTGTTATTAGAAGTGCTTTCTAAGGCCCATTTGACTTCACTCTCCAGGATGTCTGGCTCAAGGTCAGCAAACCACACTACCTGGGGTGTACGAGACATCCATATCTTTCTGGTATAGTTCCTCTGTGTATTCTTGCCACCTCTTCTTGATGTCTTCTGCTTCTTTCCACTTTTGCCTTTTATTATGGTAATCTTTGTATGAAATGTTCCTTTCATATCTCCAATTTTCTTGAACAGATCTCAGGTTTTTCCCATTCTATTGTTTTCCTCTGTTTCTTTGCATTGCTCGTTTAATGCATGGGCATCTGCTGTGGCCCAAAGGGGAAAAAAGAAAGCCTTGTTTTCACTCTGTAGTATAGTATCAATGATTATGATGAGGATGATGATTTATTTATACCCCGCCCATCTGGCTGGGTTTCCCCAGCCACTCTGGGTGGCTTCCAACAAAATATTAAAATACAACAATTCATCAAATATTAAAAGCTTCTCTAAACAGGGCTGCCTTCAGATGTCTTCTAAAAGTCAGATAGTTGTTTGACATCTGAGGGGAGAGCATTCCACAGGGCGGGTGCTACTACCGTGAATGCCCTCTGCCTGGTTCCCTGTAACTTCATTTCTTGCAGTGAGGGAACCGCGAGAAGGCCCTCGGAGCTGGACCTCAGAGAAGTATCCAGTGAATGAAGATAATTTTATTGTATTAGTCCAATAATACAACATGAACGATTGGGGTGGAGATGCTCCTTCAGGTATACTGGACCAAGGCCATTTAGGGCTTTAAAGGTCAGCACCAACACTTTGAATTGTGCTTGGAAACGTACTGGGAGCCAATGTAGATCTTTCAGGACCAGTGTTATGCGGTTTCGGTTGCCACTCCCAGTCACTAGTCTGGCTGCCTCATTCTGGATTAGTTGTAGTTTCCGGGTCACCTTTAAAGGTAGCCCCACATACAGCGCATTGCTAGTCCAAGCGGGAGATAAGCAGAGCATGCACCACTCTGGCGAGGCAGTCCATGGGCAGGTAGGGTCTCAGCCTGTGTACCAGATGGAGCTGGTAGACAGACACAGAATTGACCTGTGCCTCCATGGACAGCTGTGAGTCCAAAATGACTCCCATGCTGCGCACCTTATATTTTAATAAGAGCCATATATATCAGTACCAATGGTTATGTCGAGAGCGATAGGCGACTCTTGTGAGACCGGAAGCGGGCCGCGGACTGGAGAACCATGCAGTACATACAGAAATTAAGGAAGGAATACATTGTATATAGCAACACAAAATAATGCAAATAACTACTATAATAATCACTAAAATCAATAAATGTCAAAGCCAACTTCCATCCGGAAGCCAAGAATATAAGAATTCTGATTCCAAGCTGCATGGTAGGCTTCCTTTCTGGTTTATAACCATGCACTGGTATCGCTGTAAGAGAACAAGAGCTATTAAACATGAATTTCAAAGTATATTGACAGTTTGGATATATGCCCCATGATTCTTTCCCCTCTTTAATTTGAAAACAATGGGGGCAGGCTCATGGAGGGTCAATTGTACTGGAGGCCAAAAAGTTTGCTTAGGGGATATAATATTAGTAAATTGAAAAGATCCATTGACAGGCACACCATGAAGCATTATGCCTGAATGACTGGCAAAGGGCGGCATGTGCATACATAACCAACATTTAGAAGCATGCAATAAACTAGTAAACTTAATCATATCTTGTACAAAAATATTATTCCTCCATATCTTATGATAATTTTCATCCCTAAAAGTCTTATTCAACAACGCTGTTCTTATAGTTCGAGAGTGGCTGAGCCGTGGATACTGCCAGCCAGAGTAGGATTCTGATGACAGCTGCTTGCCAGCCGATAAGGTGAAATATGGTGGTTTCAACTGGACTGTGTCGTCTGCTTCTCTTCCTTGTATAACGGTGCAGGAAACGATGGCAAGGCAAATGGTTAGGAAGGCAAACACTGCCAGATGCAGTTCGTGTGCAGCACCTCTAGGTGGCGCATGCGGAAAGGTTTCGATGCTTCATCCATAAAATGCTGACAAAGTGTAGGGGAGTTCCACATGCTGTGAGGCAGGACAACCCACTGATTTCGCTGGATGGGTTGAGAATTGTTATATACTGGCAATATAAAAGCAAACCGTTCCTGTCTGCTGGGGCCAGTGGGATGAAGACGGTTCAATGTGGCCGAAAGTCAATTGTTCAGAAATAGGCTGTTCAAAAACGAGCTGGTGCTGCGGATTTTTCTTTTGGTGGAGGCCACCGTTCTACCCACACTGAGGTATCGGTGATCTTGGTTTGCCACGCTGGAAACGTTGTATCGGTGGCTACAGGCTGGTTTTTATTTTGCGCTGCCACCAGCAGATGAGCTGCTGTACGTACAGACTGACAAATGCGAAGCATGGCTGCTGTGTCTGTGGCAGGATTGTGTATGATCGGTCTCAATACAACTTTACAATCCTCATTAGCATTTTCAAAAGCCAATTGTTTGATAATTATTTGTTTGGCTTCAGGATTTTCAATTTGACGACTCACTGCTGTAATCAGCCTGTCCATAAAGGAAGAATATGATTCTCTTGCCTCTTGCCTGATTGAACCCCACCTTGATTGAATACTGGGTTCTGGGATTTTTCTCATTGCTTGTTGAGCAGCAAGAGCAATATCCCTCAATAAGATCTGCAGCAGTGTGGCTTGTACTGAAGCCTGAGCAAAGGGGTCATGCCCCATCATAGCATCCATCACGTCTGCGAGGGTAAGATTAGGATTATTCCCTCTTGCTTGTGTAAATGGAGCTTGCAGTCCATTTGTCCTTACTGACAATTGCAGCTCTTTCAAGATTTTAAAGTCAAAAGGTTGGTGCTGGGCTTGAGTTCCTGCTGGAGCACCAGCAGGGGGCACAATAACAGGGAATGCCATGGTATCCTGTGATAAGGAACAGGCAAGGACTGCACGTTGAAAAGGGGTAGCTGGTTCTGCTGAAAGAGCAGGGTCATTTCCAGCCAGACCACGGTATTTTTGCAGGATTGGGTCCTCTGGTGAGGAACTGTAGTCCGGAGGTTTGGGGTCTGGGGCTGCAGGCAAAGCGAGGGCTGGAACACATGGCAGGACTGCAGGCTGAATTAAAGAAGCTGAAGGTTGTATTGGCAATGCAGCCATGGAGATATTTTTTGGTGATAAAGAACCCATAGCATATCGAACCTTGCACCAAGCATTTAAAATTCGAATTCCTATGCTGGGATGTCCATGAAAATGAGTCCCAATCATATCCCAATGTTTTATTTCCCATGTTCTATTCAAAGGGAACCAGGGACAATGTTCATCAATGCACAGAATGAGCTGTATCAAATCACCCTCTGGAACTTCCAATTTGTTGGAGGAGAGGAGAAATTTTAAGTCTTTTAAAAATTTCTGTTGCGGAGAAGTCAAAGAGCTGCCCATGTTTCTAAAATCAATATAAAAGAAGGAGAAAAGGGATCGGACTCACCGGGATCTTTTTTTAAAGATGTAAAGCGCTTTGCAATCCTTGCCGGACGTAGTGAGCCGATGATATTCACTGCTTGGATCGAAAATCCTCTCACAGTTTCTCTTAGTCTGCCTCAGACTGTTTGCTTTAAATCGCTTCTTAGCTCTCTTTTAAAAACCTCAGTCGTATTCTTTTATTCAGCCTCACACGGGGCACCACTTGTTGGAGCCAGCCTTACAAGTGGCACTTCTTTAGTATAAAATAAAGACATAGAGAGCGAGTAATATTCCATAATAAGAGAGAGAGCAGCTCATTGAGACCTCTTCTCCTCTCCGATCCTTTTTATTATCCTTTGTTCTGTCCAGCCGCATGGCTGCATTCCAATGTCTCACGTTACCTCATCCGGTCAAGCTTTTATTGCACCCATGCCATATAAGGCCATTACCTTGTAAAGCTCAGAGTGCTGGTCACGAGGTCCGGAGGTACCCTGCAGTATTTACAAACCTCTGCCATGGCTTTATGACTCCCACACTCCTGTCCCTCCAAAACAGTACTTCTGTCTTGTCAGGATTCAGCCTCAATCTATTAGCCGCCATCTATCCTCCAACTGCCTCCAGACACTCACACAAGGACACAAGTATGGTACAAGGACTTTGTTTTCTACACTGAGGCCCACCATAAAAAAGGAGGAACGTCAACAGGAGAGTCTCCTTACCTGAAAAGGTTTCTACCATCAGACAGAATGATGCCTCACATGTCATATCATTCGGTAGGCATGGCTCGCCAGGACTTTTTATGATGCATCTTCTGCATATCACAGCATCTGTTGTAAGAGACAGTATTTCATTGGTGGAAGGACCAATTGATATTCAATGCCCTAACCCACCAAAATCCTATCAGCACACATAGCTGTCAGCAGAGACCCCAGAACAGAAATGGTATAATCTTTTTTCCCTTGGACAGTCAGACACAATTTGCATTTCTGTGTATATATTAAGAGATGGAAATTGTACGTAAATTTGTAGCACGCTCCTGTGGCCTGAGACTAGCAAAACCTTCTGCCTAGACAGCTGGACCTTCTTTCTCAAAGATGGTACACTCTGAATCGAAGCAATCATCAGTCGGGTTTTCTGTGGATTGACGTTTGTTTGGATTCAGCAGAAAGTAGCGAGTTTTCCTGAAGAAAGTGGTGGGGGGAAATGGAAAACCCCTTGGCCCTTGCCTCAAAAGCACAGGGTGAGCAGCAGTGTGCATGAGCCCTAAATCTCTCCAACTATACATATGCAACAAGAGGTGGGTGATTTGATTCACTTCTACAAACATAGGGAACTGCCTTGTCTATTTTGCACCATTATCAGGATACGCCACGATCTTCTCACTGCAACGTTCAACCTGGAGATGGTAGGTAAGGGATTAACTTGGGGCTTTCTTCACGGAAGGCAAGAGCTCTAACACTGAAATATCACAACCCCACTAAAGGAGGCATATATTCCACTCTTGCCCCAAAATACATCCCCTCCGGGTTGCTCATAGATTCAACCTGTGTAGAAGAGTGGCTTATTCTTGCTTCACCTGTTCAGGGACAGGAAGTGGGGACCATACTTACCTCCAGTCCTGAAGCAAAGCAGAAAGCAGAATGTAAGTAGCCAGACCTGAAGCAGACATGGCCTTTGATTACCAAGAAACAAGCTCTGCTCCATTGGAATGCCTTTTGTATGGAGAGACAGCTTTCAAAGCCTAGCAGCTGAGAAACCACAGGTTTTAGGGCAGACAGGAACACACTGCTCACTTTGAGGAGCCGGGTTCAAGACATCCATTATATAAGTCTGGGAGGAACCTTCTTGGCTTCTTGCCTCATCCTGGTGGCCTTGAAAAGTCCAAAGAGCCTCTGGCAATATGCTGGGGTCACTCTGAAGGGTAGCGGAAAGTGAAGGCAATGGTTGTCTTGGGTCCTTTCAGGCATAAAGTGCTGATTATTAGGACAAATCCAAATGTGCTGAGGAATCAGCTGCATGCTGTACAGAATGTCGCAGACCGTGGCGGATGCCTGATGCTATCTTACGAGGGTTTTCAGTTCTGCTCCAGGTTTCAATTGTAATAGTACGATGTGCCGAGCAGGAACGATGTGCCGAGTGGAATGAATGATGTGCACAGCCATGTGTTTCTGTTCTCCATGAGTGATAAATAAGTGGTCCTTTGATATTGCATGTATCTCCAACTTTACTCAAAGATGTGGGACATGGAGAGACAGCAGGCTTGCAAGACAGACTCTCATTTCTGGCAATCCCATGAACAGATATTCTGGCCACCTCCATATTTCTTGGAGCCAAACCGCATCCAATAGGAACTGATGCTTTTAATTGGGGAGAAGTGGAAGGTTGACTGGTTAGTCAGTTGACTGAGGCCCTTTTATTTTGGAATCTGAGTGCAAAGACTTGGAGAAACAGACGAATATGGTACGGTTACATTAATACTTCCAGATGCTGATTGGGCTTATGTGATTTGTGTATGGGATTCTATTTGAACACTGCCATATACGATGCAAGAGTGTTATGCAGAATGGAGGATCTGCATTGTTTGTTTTGCCCTGTCGTATTCTTGCCTGTGTCTTCTGGAAGTTGGAGGGGCCCAGAGAGGGAAAGGAAATGCAGCTGAGCACAGAGGTCTGTTGCAAAGCATGAGATATGGCCCATATAATTAAGATTTCTTCAATTTTGAGGAAAGGAAAATATGAGGTACAGTGATTTCTTTTGTGATCAAGATACAGTAATTACACAGGAGCTAAAATAGAAAACAGACCGCAACTTCATTTGTAAATGTTATTGAAAGAAATCATTGATGCGTAAGGTACAACAAATAATACAAACTATTATTTTCGCCTCATTACTGCATGCAAAACTAGCAGTGATTTTAACTATTATTATTGAACTCTATCTTGATTGGCCACCTAGAACTCCCACAAGTCTAAACTACTTAAAACTTTGCTACGTTCCAGTCACATGGCAATGTTCAGGAAGGAGATCAGAGAACATTCAAGCTCTCCAACCAAGGAGAGGTTGGGAAGAACAGGGTTCCATGAGCTCCAGGAAGAGAGGAATTGTCACCATCCCTAGCACAGGTTATTGTAGTTGATAACATCTTCTGTGATTTGCCAAGTTCAAGCAGGGATGGGGAGTGATAAAGAGATCCACAAATCCTACAGACAGTGCAAATCACTGCTTGGTACATGTCCATCAACTCTCCAAGAAATGACCCATTCCACCCCAATACCTAAGTCAATTATGCACTTTTGCAAGAGGAACTTACTTTTCAAAATATCAGGCAATGAAGGAGTGCATAAATGAGTGAGCACAAATGAGTGGTCCTCCTCTCGGGAGCAGGAAGGAGAAACACAGTTGTGAACTGGATGAGTGTTTGATGGGAGGGTTTCCTGTGCTCGTGGAGGCTTCCCAATGCACTCAAGGTGCTGGAAAATCATCGGTCTAAGATATATAACAGCCCTCCGCAAATACCACCATCAGCTCAAGGGCAAGTTTTGCTACCACTGTTCCCAAGTGCAGTGACGACTCTTCACTTGCAGGGGAGTAGGTCAAGTGTTGCAGTGGAGAGATCTATGGGCAGAAGCTGAAATCTGTTCCCTGACATTTGACTGCTATACCCAGGATACCCAACCCACCTGCCCCTAGTCAGAAAACCCAATCTTGCTCTAGATAGAAAAATCTGGTAATAACTAGTAGCAACAGGTCAGCTTCTGAAAAACAAGTTGTTTGGCTTGAGGAACCAGCTTCAACATAGCCATTATATAAAGCCAATAGGAACCTTATTAGCATCTCAGGGCACCTGATCCTGATGGGGTTGGTGGGTACCAGAAGCCTCTGGCAACATGCTGGGGTGTCTGAGGAACAACAATGATGTGGGGAGTGTAGGTACCACTCCGACAGGAAGGTAAACGGCGTTTCCATGTGCTCCTCTGGTTTTGGTGTTCTGTTGCACCAGAAGTGGCTTAGTCGTGCTGGCCACATGACCCAGAACAACTATGGACAAACCCCGGCTCCCTCGGCCTGTAAAGGAAGATGTGCGCCGCAACCCCAGATTTGTCTGTGACTGGACTTAACTGTCAGGGATCCTTTAACTTTAACTTTACCTTTACTATTATTTAAGGCTAGGAGGAACCTTCTTGGCTTCTTCTCTCATGCTGGTAAGCTTGAACGGTGCAAAGGTAAAAGGTAAAGGACCCCTGGACGGTTAAGTGCAGTCAAAGGCAACTATGGGGTGCAGCGCTCATCTCGGCTTTCAGGCCGAGGGAGCCGGGGTTTGTCCCCAGACAGCTTTCCGGGTCATGTGGCCTGCATGACTAAACTGTTTCTGGTGCAACAGGACACCGTGGAGCACATGGAAATGCTGTTTACCTTCCCGCTACAGCGTAAACTATTTATCTACTTGCACTGGCGTGCTTTCGAATTGCTAGGTTGGCAGGAGCTGGGACAGAGCAACAGGAGCTCACCCTATTGGCAAACCCAAGAGGCTCCATGGTTTAGACCACAGCACCACCGCATGAAGCCTCTGTGAATATACTTGGGTGGCCCTGAAGAGGAACAGGGATGCAGGTAGCAATTCCTTAAGATGATGGGTGCATAATGTACTGATTTTTTAGAAAAATCGAAATGGGCTATACAGAATGTCCCAGGCTTCTATGAGCACCTGATGCCAGAGTAGATTTTCCCTCAGCCAATAAGGGCCTAGGGGCATATTTCCCCAGAACTAAAGGGTGCATGTGAATCCCCCTTGTGCCACAATAGTACGTTTTTGCTGTTCCCAGTGGTCCCATAAACCTAAGGAATAATAAAATACTTGCTTCTAAAATATTGTTAATCGCTTTATCTTGCCCAGGGAAATCCAAATCTTGGTAAGTGTTTTTTGTGTTTAGTCAATCAGCCAGCTACAAGTTCACCTAACCATAGTATCAGCTAGTCCACATCTTACCAACTTCTCCTCAAAACTATCACTGAGGACTTTGTTTGTTTTCCATACTCTGTGCATTGGTATAGAGACAACTAAGACCATTAGTAATTCCCTCCAGCTGCTTCCTTCTTTTGCTTGCTTGCCCTTTAGTAGGTTTCTCAGTTTCCTGTGCATCCATGAAGCACCAGCACCAGTTGTACTTTCTCATTACAATTCCCTCAGTCTTGAGGAAAGGAAAAGATAAGGAACAGTGATTTCTTTTGTGTTCCAGTTACAATAATTACACAGGAACCAAAATAGAATGCAGACTGCAACTTGATTTTTAAACTTTATTGAAGGGAAGCATGATGGTTTGCATGATGGTTGCTGCTGTTAAGAAGCAGGTTTTTGCCTGTGTTTGCATACATTTGGACACCATTTTGAAACCAGATGATAGACCGGAAGCAAAACAGAATACAGACCACAAGTTCACTTACAAACTTTATTGAAAGAAAGCATTGAAGTATCCAATAAAACAATATCACAAGGCATTATTCTTATGTTATTCTGCATGCAAAACTAGCGGTAATTTTAACTATTATTATTGAACTCTATGTTGATTGGCCACCTAGAACTCCCACCAGTCCAAACTACTTAAAAGCTTTGCTACGTTCCACTTGCATTGCAATGTTCAGGAAGGACAACAGAGAACAAACTCTCTCTGCCCAAGAAGCCTTGGAGCAGCAGGGTTCCATGAGCTCCAGGAAGAGAGGAATGGAGAATCTGATGGACAGGGCCCAGGAGAAGCTACAGCTCCTTACCTGACCATCCAGGCTGTGAGTATGGGATGGGATGGTCTAACAAGGCAATTAAGGGCTGGCCAATCAGGACTGCTCCCAGAGTTAGGTTGCATGCTGTTCTGCAAAATGTAAAATCACAGCCTAGGGATGGGATTTGTTGCTTTCCTATGGTTGTTTAGAGATCACAGAGTTTTGAGTGCCAGATTGAGAGCAGTGAGGGAGAATAGTGTGAATGGTGTGAAAAGAGAATAGTGTGAATGGTGTGAAAAGAGGTTTTTCAAAAATTGGTGCCCTAATCTGAAACAAAACATTGCTATCGGTTGGTGTCGATGCTTCTGCTCCGGAGCATGGAAGCACCAGCCAAGTTTGTACTTGTATTTGCTTTCAATGAACCTTGTCGCCATCCCTAGCACAGGTTAGTATATTTGATAACATCTTCTGTGATTTGCCAAGTTCAAGCAGGGACGGCGAGTGTCAAAGAGACATGTCTATCAACTCTCCAAGGAACGTCCCACCCCACCCCACCCCAATACCCAAGTCAATTATGCACTTTTGCATAGGGAAGTTACTTTTCAAAGTATCAGACAGTGAAGGAGTGCATAAATGAGTGAGCACAAATGAGTGGTACTCCTCTCTGGAGCAGGAAGGAGAAATGAAGTTGTGAACTGAATGAGCGTTTGATTAACAAGTATGGATAGCCAAATTGGGGGGTTTTCTGTGCTTGTGGAGGCTTCCCAATGCACTTAGGGTGCTGGTAAATCATTGGTCTAAGATGTATGGCAGCCCTCTGCAAATACAGAAGACTCCCCAGGTCACACAGTCAGGCACCATTTTGTGTAGGACGATGAGGCTGTTGGGTGTGGAACATTGCCTGAATGTGATTTTTGGATGTGGCATCAGAATATTTGTGTGGGGCTTTTGTCTGTCCTTTGACTTGAATCCATTGAAAGGAAAGGATATGAAATCTTCTAATATTACGTCTCTCAAAGGAGAAAGAGAAGGAGAAAGATTTGTTACCCACCCTTTTACCATGAGGTTTCTGGATAGGGGTAAACAACTTAAGAATAGAATAGTAAAATCAGTCAAAACATAAGTCAGTATGGCAGCATGCTACTGTCTTTTTCACTTTCCCTGGCATCACTTTTCCACAGAATTCTTTCCAACTGTCAGCACCACATTCTTTGACATAATTAGTCACTTCACCGCTTTGACCTGGCGAGAGAAAGAGAAGTACTTATGTTGATATTAACTAGTGAATGAAGAGAATTTTACTGAATTAGTCCATAGTCTGTATCAAGAGATACTCCACATCAAAGTAAATTACATTTTAGACATCATTTTAAAATGTGCACTTAAACAGAATTTTTGCTGCTAAATGTCAACATTAAAATAAAATAAAGTTAAAACTTATGAAAGATACATGCCCTTTAAAAAAAACAACAACCAACCCTTAAATCTCAGGTCGTCCTAGTCCCAGCATAGAAAACGGAAGGAAGAGACAAGAAATACTTACCGTAAGTCTCTACCATAATACAGAATGGTCCCTCACATGTCTTCCCCTTCGGTTCACATGGCTTGCCAGGACTAAGTGACCTGCATTTTCTGCAGTTCACAGCATCTGCTGTAAGAGACAGCATTTCATTTGGGTAGGAACCAACCAATATTCAATGTCCTAAACCACCAAAATCCTGCTGGCACACATAGCTGTCAGAATAGATCCCAGTACAACAATAGAAGAATGCTTTCCTCCTTGGAAAGTGAGACTAAATTTGCATTTCTGTGTATAGATTAAGAGATGGAAATTGTACGCAAATTTGTGGCAAGCTCCTGTACCCTGAGACTAGCAACACCTTCCACCTAGACAACTAGATCCTCTTTTCCAAAGATGGCACGATCCTTCCTGCAGCTTGCAGTGTTCATGCTTTGATCAGGAGGCAGGATAAAAGCATCTTCCTCCCTCTGGTAAAAGGGAAGTTGAACTCTACCCTGAAATTGGCTCAAAGGTACAGAATTTCACCTTGAGAACTGGCTTTAACCTAGAAGTTGCTGAATTACAACTTATCACTAAACTGAAAACTATGTATAGACCTCGTCTTAATAGAGATATTGGATTCCTGTCTCATTACATATGCTAATCATCTGCATACTATCCCTTTTTCCTGCAGGACTAACTGCAGTTGTTAACAGTCGTCAACAGGTTTACCAAACCCTTTGAGTCAATCACCCACCTCCTACTACCCTCCTGAGAAAAAACCCTCCCCACCCTCCCACTATATATAAGGGTCGGGTGACTTCTGTTTCAGTGTACCTATTCAGGGACTGGTGGGTGGGGACCATACTTACCTCCAGTCCTGAAGCAAAGCAGAACACAGAACGTAAGTAGCCAGACCTGAACCAAACGTTGGCCGCGGTTCTCAAGAAACAAGCTCTGCCCCATCGGAAAACCTTCTTGTATGAAGCCCTTTTGCTTTCGAAGGCTGACAGCTGAGAGACTATGGGATGGCAGGGCAGATCGGTGTTAGTTGCTCAAGCTCTGGTCAGCAACACGCTGCTCAGTTTGAGGAGCCGGGTTCAAGATATCCATTATATATGGCTGGGAGGAACCCTCTTGGCTCCTCGCCTCATCCTGGTGTCCTTGAAAGGTCCAAGGAGCCTCTGGCAACATCCTTGGGTCACGCGGATGGGCAGCGGAGAGTGAAGGCGATGGTTGTCTTGGGCCCTTTCAGGCATAAAGTGCTGATTGTTAGGACAAATCCAAATGGACTGAGGGATCAGCTGAATGTTGTACAGAATGTCCCGGACCTCAGGGGATGCCTGATGCTATCTTATGAGGGTTTTCTGTCCAGCTCCAGGTTTCAATTGTAATAGTACAATGTACCGAGCAGGCAACTCTCAACCAGCCTGCAGATGATTATTATTATTAATAATAATAATAATAATAATAATAATAATAACAATAATACTTTATTATTATTTATATCTCACCATCTGGCTGGGCTTCCCCAGCCACTCTGGGCGGCTTCCAACAAAATATTAAAATACAGTAATGCATCAAACTTTAAAAGCTTCCCTAAACAGGGCTGCCTTCATATGTCTTCTAAAAGTCTGGTAGTTGTTGTTCTCTTTGACATCTGGTGGGAGGGTGTTCCACAAGGCGGGCGCCACTATCGAGAAGGCCCTCTGCCTGATTCCCTGTAACTTGGCCTCTCGCAGTGAGGGAACCACCAGAAGGCACTTGGCACTGGACCTCAGTGTCCAGGCAGAACAATGGGGGTGGAGATGCTCCTTCAGATATACTGGACCGAGGCCGTTTAGGGCTTTAAAGGTCAGCACCAACACTTTGAATTGTGCTTGGAAACATACTGGGAGCCAATGCAGGTCTTTCAAGACCAGTGTTATGTGGTCTCAGTGGCCGCTCCCAGTCACCAGTCTAGCTGCTGCATTCTGGCTTAGTTGTAGTTTCTGGGTCACCTTAAAAGGTAGCCCCACATAGAGCACATTGCAGTAGTCCAAGCGAGAGATAACCAGAGCATGCACCACTCTGGCGAGGCAGTCTGCGGGCAGGTAGGGTCTCAGCTTGCGTACCAGATGGAGCTGATAAACAGCTGCCATGGACACAGAATTGACCTGCGCCTCCATGGACAGCTGTGAGTACAAAATGACTCCCAGGCTGCGCACCTAGTCCTTCAGGGACACAGTTACCCCATTCAGGACCAGGGAGTCCTCCACACCTGCCCGCCTCCTGTCCCCCCAAAACAGTACTTCTGTCTTGTCAGGATTCAACCTCAATCCATTAGCCGCCATCCATCCTGCAATCACCTCCAGACACACAGGATGTTCACCGTCTTCACTGGTTCTGATTTGAAAGAGAGGTAGAGCTGGGTATCATCCACATATTGATGGACAAACCCACAGCCCAAACCCCCTGATGATCTCTCCTAGCGGCTGCATGTAGATGTTGAAAAGCATGGGGGAGAGGACAGAACCCTGAGGCACCCCACAAGTGAGAGCCCAGGGGTCTGAACACTCATTCCCCACCACCACTTTCTGAAAACGGCCCAGGAGGAAGGAGTGGAACCACTGTATGACAGTGCCTTCAGCTCCCAGCCCATCTAGACAGTCCAGAAGGATATTATGGTCGATGTATCAAACGCCACTGAGAGATCCAGCAGAACTAGGAAATAGCTCTCACCTTTGTCCCTAGCCCACCAGAGATAATCGACCAGTGCGACCAAGGCAGTTTCAGTTCCATGATGAGGCCTGAATCCTGACTGGAAGGGATCCAAATGGTCTGCTTCTTCAAGGCGAGCCTGGAGTTGTTCAGCAACCACTCACTCAATTACCTTGCCCAAGAATGGAAGATTTGAGACTGGGCAATTGTTGGCCATATTGGCCACATCTAAAGATGGTTTTTTATGAAGCGGTTTGATAGCCGCCTCTTTTAGCGGGTCTGGGAAGGCTCACTCACAGAGAAGCATTCACCACCCCACGAAGCCCATCGCCCAGCCCTTCCCAGCTAGCTTTTATTAGCCAGGATAGACAAGGATCAAGGAGGCAGGTGGTTCGTTTCACTTGTCCAAGCAGCCTGTCCACATCCTCGGGGGTAACAGATTGGAATCGATCCCACACAAATTGACTAGACAGGACTCTAGCACTCTCCTGCCCTGGCCCTGCTCCTATGGTGGAGTCTAACTCTTCCTGAATCTGAGGGACTTTATCTGCAAAAAACTTTGCAAAACCATCGCAGGAGATCATGTGGCCCGTACTGGGTCCTGATGAAACAGAATGGGTGACTGCTGGCCAGCCCATATTCCCGAATCATTGTGTTAGCAGCTTTCATTTGTACAGTGTAATGAATGGCATGCACAGCCATGTCTTTCTGCCAGTCTTCCATGAGTGATATATAAGTGATCCTTTAATTTTGCATTTATTTTGCATGTTTACCTGGGGGACGGGGATTTTGTGTGTATGTGTTATTCTAAGTATTAACTAATGAGACCTATAATGGAAGGAGTGTGTTTGCAAGGGTTTGGGGTATGCAGGCCTCCATCAGAGACAGTTTGGATGATATGCAGGCACTGAGTGGATTTCTGTGCAACCATTTTGGCCTTTGCCCCAGACACTCCCACAGCTTGTAAATTGGACGAATTAAATGGAACCCTTTTTCCTCAATAAGACTGCACCAGAATCCTCAGTAAAATGCCGTTTTACAATGTACCATAGAAACGAGTATTGTGTAGCCGGGGGAGGAGGGGGGGGGGGAGAACGAAAAAAAGAAATTTAGAGGGCTCCGTCTGCCACAACAGTAAGTTTTGGAATATCCCAATCACTCAGTCACCAGGACGATACAACAGGAAACCAGTCCTCTCTCCAAATGCAAAAACTGAATTCACTGGAGGATGATCTGTTAGAGCCAGCAATTTATTTTCAAGGCTGGATCTAGACGCATCAAAAAAGCGTTTCAGGAAAACGTAAATTCATAAAGGGAAATCACGTTGGCAAAAAGATGGGATTCCACAGCACCATCTGGTGGCACGATGTTATAAAGTATATGAAGCATTTTTTCTTTTCTAATGTAGCTGAAGCCCAAGTTTCCCCTGGATTCCCAAACTACGCTCTTTCTGTTCCCCTCAACGTCCAATAATGTATTTCAATGTAGAAAGAGTCCTGAATACTTATCTGGTTAATCCGTTCTCTACACTCTTTGCAAAAGGTTTGCTGTACTGAGACGGTCACACCCATTTGTCCCTTGGCAGAAAAAGAAACAGGCAACAAATAGCAGTAGTAGCTTAACTTATGGTAAGGAAGATGTTCCTCATGTTTGAAGAATCAGGTTCAATGCATCCATTGTATACGGCCGGGGGGCATCTCAGCTCACCTGATCCTGGTGGGTTTGGAAAATGCATGAGGCTTTCGGCAATATGCTGGGGTATCTCTGAAATGCAAGGGGGATGAGGGCAGTGGTTCTCCTAATGGGCGGAGGGACCAATGTTGAACACAGTGTCCTAGACCTCCATGCCCACCTGATACAGTGGTACCTTGGGTGACATACGCTTCAGGTTACATACACTTCAGGTTACAGACTCCACTAACCCAGAAATAGTGATTCAGGTTAAGAACTTTGCTTCAGGATGAGAACAGAAATTGTGCTCCGGCGGTGCGGCAGCAGCAGGAGGCCCCTTAGCTAAAGTGGTGCTTCAGGTTAAGAACAGTTTCAGGTTAAGTACGGACCTCCAGAATGAATTAAGTACTTAACCTGAGGTACCACTGTACTATCTTATGTGAAAAGAATGCCTGTTCCTTCCAATTCACAAGACACTTATTATATGAGGCTGGGAGGAACCTTCTTGATTTTTGCCTCTGTTTGCATACATTTGGACACCATTTTGAAGCCAGATGACAGACCGGAAGCAAAATAGAATACAGACCACAAGTTCACGTGCAAACTTTATTGAAAGAAAGCATTGAAGCATCTGAGAAAACAATATTGCAAGGTATTACTCTCATGTTATATCTGCATGCAAAACTAGCAATCGTTTTAACTATTATTATCGAACTCTATCATGATTGGCCACCTAGAACTCCCACCAGTCCACACTACTTAAAAGCTTTGCTATGTTCCAGTTACATTGCAATGTTCAGGAAAGAGAAAAGAGAACATTTGAAATCTCCAACCAAGGAGGGGTTGGGAAGAACAGAGGGGTTCCATGAGCTCCAGGAAGAGATGAATTGAGAATCTGATGGACAGGACGCAGGAGAGTCCAAATAGAAGTGGTTCCAGACTCCCCCCAACTATCTTGACTGACTGTGTGGAATGAGATGTTCTAAGAACGTAGTTAAGAGCTGATAAATAATCAGGGTCCTGTCAGAATTAGGGCAGATGCCTGTTATGCCAAATGTACGATCCCTCTCTAGGAATGGGACTCATGATCATTCAGAGTTTGCAGAGAATCATGAGACTCAGACAGAGAACAGACCAAGATAGAAAACTGTCCTATGACTTGAGGCAGATGGTTTTGCTCATGAGCAGGCAGAGACCATCCAGGTTCGCCCTCTTGTTTAACGAATCTCATCACTATCCCAACCACAAGCGAATGTTTTGGATAAAATTTTCTGTGATTTGCCCAGTTCTAGCAAGGGAGGGGAACTCTGGTCTCTGGGCATAATGAAGCATTCAAGTCGTCCCCATTTGGCACAAGAGGCTATTTCAGAAGACCCCCACCCCAGCCCACATACACCCTAAGCCTGACTTCATATGAGGTCAGGTGTGGGGAAGGTAAGAGTAGACAGTGTAAAGCACTGCTTGGTAGGTGTCTATGAACTCATCAAGGAACATCCCATCCCACCCTCTTGCTGAAGTCAATTGCACACTTTTGCGGGGAGAGGTTACAGTGAAGGAATGCATAAATGAGTAGGCACAAATGGGTGGTCCTCTTCTCTGGAACAGGAAGGAGGAGCAGTTTAGGAACAGAATAGTAAAATCAGTCAAAACATAAGTCAGTTCCACAGCACGACGTTTTCATTTTCGTTTCACCTGATATTTCCATTCCACATGCCCTTTTCATATGATCAGGGCCACAATCTTTGAAGGCTCTCACCAATTCACCTGTTTCAGCTGGAGAGAGAGAGAGAGAAGTATCTTTGTTGAGATTAACCAGTCAATGAAGATATTTTTATTGTATTAGTCCAAAATCCATACCAAAAGAGAGGACAAAGGTTACTCCTCTTCCAACTATACTTTACATTTTGAACTCACTCTTGAAAAGTATACTTAAAACAGACATTTTAATTTATTTTGCTAAAGCTACTTAAGTGTCAACATTAAAATAAAAGTAGGTAAAAGCATATGCAAAATATATGTCTAAATAAAACAAACCCTTAAATCTCAGAATCTCCACCATTGTTGTCAAGGATAAATCCCAAATATTTCCCCTTCAGACTGAAAAATAGGCCACTTTCCAAGTGACATGCCAGTTCCTTGATGCAGACACCTTACTTTTCCTGTCCCTCTCCAACATTTCATCTTCTTAAGCAAGGTCCCTCTACGTAATGTGGCTTAATATAAGAATATAGCTGGCATTCAAGACTTTAATGAGGTAACTCTTCCATTCCTGCTGGAAGACTGTTGCACAGTCTGCCTTGCAGTGATATGTCCATGAATCTCCCCAGCTTCACAACTGAATCCATGTGTTCAAAATGGAGTTGGGGGGAAAGCTCTCTAATGCTCCATTTTCATTGGAAATGCTTGGTATTTTCCGTATTGCTGCTGAGACTTTGCACTTGCCAACCAATGCACTGCCATGTGACAATAGGCTACACATCATGCACCATGTTGATGAGGAAAGGGACAGCTCTGTCAATTGCTCATTGACTGCTTTGGTAAAAAATGTTACTCCTTACATTACCAAGTCAATTCAGAGCCTGACCAGAAAATTTGAACTGTTGTAGTAAATTTATTACCGCATTGGCCCGAATATAAGCCTCATTTCCCCCCCAAATTCCAACAGTGAAAAGTTCAAGTACGGCTTATATCCGTTACCTTACACCACTGGCAAAGTGGCACAGCTCCCCCCCCCCCAGGAAGCAGCCCGGAAGCGCGGGGCAATGGCGCACTGCCTGCCCACCGCTCCCAAGCCTTCCCCAAGCCACCAGAAAGAAGGTGGAAGGCCACCAGCAAAGCGGTGTGGCTCCCCCCAGGAAGCAGCCTGAGTATTGTCTTTTCTCTCCCCCCCCTTCAATTCTAAAAGTGTGGTTTATTTGTGGGTGCGGCTTATATTCATGCCAATGCGGTACTCCCTAGAGAAACTTTGGGCTCTTCCATTTATTGAGCATTCATCCTGACCAACTCAAGGTTAGATGATCAATGTGGAGGCCACGTATGTTTTACGACATCATGAATTCCCAATAAAAGGGCAAGACATTACAATATAGAAGTTGTTCCATTTTCTTGAAGTTTATTGCTCTACTATTTAGGAAATATGCCCGTTTGTTGTTTAGTCGTTTAGTCGTGTCCGACTCTTCGTGACCCCATGGACCAGAGCACGCCAGGCACTCCTGTCTTCCACTGCCTCCTGCAGTTTGGTCAGACTCATATTTGTAGCTTCGAGAACACTGTCCAACCATCTCGTCCTCAGTCGTCCCCTTCTCCTTGTGCCCTCCATCTTTCCCAACATCAGGGTCTTTTCCAGGGAGTCTTCTCTTCTCATGAGGTGGCCAAATACTGGAGCCTCAGCTTCACGATCTGTCCTTCCAGTGAGCACTCAGGGCTGATTTCCTTAAGAATGGAGAGGTTTGATCTTCTTGCAGTCCATGGGACTCTCAAGAGTCTCCTCCAGCACCATAATTCAAAAGCATCAATTCTTCGGCGATCAGCCTTCTTTATAGTCCAGCTCTCACTTCCATACATCACTACCAGGAAAACCATGGCTTTAACTATATGGACCTTTGTTTGCAAGGTGATGTCTCTGCTTTTTAAGATGCTGTCTAGCTTTGCCATCGCCTTTCTCCCAAGGAGCAGTCGTCTTTTAATTTTGTGACTGCTGTCACCATCTGCAGTGATCATGGAGCCCAAGAAAATAAAATCTCTCACTGCCTCCATTTCTTCCCCTTCTATTTGCCAGGAGGCGATGGGCCCAATGGCCATGATCTTCGCTTTTTTGATGTTGAGCTTCAGACCATATTTTGCGCTCTCCTCTTTCACCCTCATTAAAAGGTTCTTTAATTCCTCCTCACTTTCTGCCATCAAGGTTGTGTCATCTGCATATCTGAGGTTGCTGATATTTCTTCTGGCGATCTTAATTCCGGCTTGGGATTCATCCAGCCCAGCCTTTCGCATGATGAATTCTGCATATAAGTTAAATAAGCAGGGAGACAATATACAGCCTTGCCGTACTCCTTTCCCAATTTTGAACCAATCAGTTGTTCCATATCCAGTTCTAACTGTAGCTTCTTGTCCCACATAGAGATTTCTCAGGAGACAGATGAGGTGATCAGGCACTCCCATTTCTTTAAGAACTTGCCATAGTTTGCTGTGGTCGACACAGTCAAAGGCTTTTGCATAGTCAATGGAGCAGAAGTAGACGTCTTTCTGGAACTCTCAAGTTTTCTCCATAATCCAGCGCATGTTTGCAATTTGGTCTCTGGTTCCTCTGCCCCTTCGAAATCCAGCTTGCACTTCTGGGAGTTCTCGGTCCACATACTGCTTAAGCCCGCCTTGTAGAATTTTAAGCATAACCTTGCTAGCATGTGAAATGAGTGCAATTGTGCGCTAGTTGGAGCACTGTTTGTTTGGCACTGTTCTTCTTTGGGATTGGGATGTAGACTGATCTTCTCCAATCCTCTGTCCACTGCTGAGTTTTCCAAATTTGCTGGCATATTGAGTGTAGCACCTTAACAGCATCATCGTTTAAAATTTTACCCCACTTACCCCATTCAGGACCAGGGGTCCTCCACACCCTTCCACCTCCTGTCCCTCCAAAACAATACTTCTGTCTTGTCAGGATTCAGCCTCAATCTGTTAGCCGCCATCTATCCTCCAACTGCCTCCAGACACTCACACAAGGACATAAGTATGGTACAAGGACTTTGTTTTCTACACTGAGGCCCACCATAAAAAAGGAGGAACGTCAACAGGAGAGTCTCCTTACCTGAAAAGGTTTCTGACATCATACAGAATGATGCTTCACATGTCATATCATTCGGTAGGCATGGCTCGCCAGGACTTTTTATGATGCATCTTCTGCATATCACAGCATCTGTTGTAAAAGACAGTATTTCAT
Organism: Podarcis muralis; assembly: GCF_964188315.1. Taxonomy (NCBI): domain Eukaryota; kingdom Metazoa; phylum Chordata; class Lepidosauria; order Squamata; family Lacertidae; genus Podarcis; species Podarcis muralis. The sequence goes on from NC_135656.1 coordinate 107,570,289, forward strand.
TGGTGGAAGGACCAATTGATATTCATTGCCCTAACCCACCAAAATCCTATCAGCACACATAGCTGTCAGCAGAGACCCCAGAACAGAAATGGTATAATCTTTTTCCCCTTGGACAGTCGGACAAAATTTGCATTTCTGTGTATATATTAAGAGATGTAAATCATACGCAAATTTGTAGCACGCTCCTGTGGCCTGAGACTAGCAACACCTTCCGCCTAGACAGCTGGACCTTCTTTCTCGAAGATGGTACACTCTGAATCGAAGCAATCGTCTGGGGGCCACTAGGGGTGCATTGGAAGATGGCCGACAGTACCATCTCTCCGACCCACACGGGGTAATTAAGAGGCTCTTATGGGAGTAGGCAGCCTCCCTTGTTGCCCCAAGGAAATGGGGAACACTGCCCTTGCCTGCTGTGCCCATAAATCACCCCCAATTCGTAAGAAGGGGGTGAGGGCCCTAGGCAGAATGTCCCCGTGTGGACCTTGGCTCTCCTGGACGCTGTCTCTGATCACGCACTAGCTGCAGCAATTTGGAATAATTAATTACAAAAGAAGCAAATGCACACATTGAAGAAGTCTGCTAATTTAAGTGACCTCTGCAAAAGAAGACGACGGGTCAGAGAAACAGGAATATTTTATGATGAGGATACACCAAAGGCTGGGTATGTTGACAATGGGACTGAATGGGGGGGGGGACCTTTTTTACTTTCCTTCTATGTGATTTAAAAGAACCCCTCCTCATTAGAATCGTCGGTTGAACTGACCCAAGCAGGATGATTAAGGTCTGTGTGGAGATCAACTTTAACCAAAAGTATGCTTTATGGAGATCGAGAAGCAATAAGAGCTTTTGGAATGGCGCAGCAATTAATTCGGAGTCGCCATCTTGCCATAGGATTTATAGCCGGGAGGAAGAACGGACTTGTTTTCAGACTGCATTCCTGGTGAATCTCCTCAGAGGTTTTGAGAAAGGAGGCAGATTGGTGAAGATTAATGACACTAAAACTGTTTTGATGTATGGAAGTGATGTTATATGGAAAACGTCTGGATATGGCTACTGGAAAAAATAATAATAATATCCACACAGGATTACAAACTGTTCTAACCAGCTTGTGGAGTCTATCGGAGGTCACAAAGAGAAAGGAAAAATATATGAAAATAACAACAAGAGATGTGGAAAAACAATAAGAAAGGACTGGATAGTACTGTGAACATCATAAGGTTAGATTTGTGGACATTAAAACAGCAGTAAGAAGCAAGACGTTGATTGGATCCCCTTCGGAATTTGAAATATGGGTACCCCCAACAAAAATTTAAAATTCGGCTGTGTAATTTGGAATTTATGTAATTTGGTTTGATTTGATGTGATTGGTCGGTTAATAAAAAATTATTCTTAAAAAAAAAAAAAGAATTGAAGCAATCGTCAGTCGGGTTTTCTGTGGAAAACTTTCAGCCGAAAATAGCGAGTTTTCCTGAAGAAAGTGGTGGTGGGGAAATGGAAAACCCCTTGGCCCTTGCCTCAAAAGCACAGGGTGAGCAGCAGTGTGCATGAGCCCTAAATCTCTCCAACTATACATATGCAACAAGAGGTGGGTGATTTGATTCACTTCTATGAACATAGGGAACTGCCTTGTCTATTTTGCACCATTATCAGGATACGCCACGATCTTCTCACTGCAACGTTCAACCTGGAGATGGTAGGTAAGGGATTAACTTGGGGCTTTCTTCACGGAAGGCAAGAGCTCTAACACTGAAATATCACAACCCCACTAAAGGAGGCATATATTCCACTCTTGCCCCAAAGTACATCCCCTCCGGGTTGCTCATAGATTCAACCTGTGTAGAAGAGTGGCTTATTCTTGCTTCACCTGTTCAGGGACAGGAAGTGGGGACCATACTTACCTCCAGTCCTGAAGCAAAGCAGAACACAGAATGTAAGTAGCCAGACCTGAAGCAGACGTGGCCTTTGATTACCAAGAAACAAGCTCTGCTCCATTGGAATGCCTTTTGTATGGAGAGACAGCTTTCAAAGGCTAGCAGCTGAGAAACTGCAGGCTTTCAGGGCAGACAAGAACACACTGCGCAGTTTGAGGTGCCTAGTTCAAGACATCCATTATATAAGGCCGAAAGGAACCTTCTTGGCTTCTTGCCTCTTCCTGGTGGCCTTTAAAGGTCCAAGGAGCCTTTGGCAATATCCTGAGTTGACAGTGAAGAATAGCAAGGATGAAGGCAGTGGTTGCCTTGGGCCATTTCAGGCACAAAGTGCTGGTTGTTAGGACAAAGCCAAATGGACTGAGAAATCAGCTGCATGCTGTACAGAATGTCCCAGATCTCATCTTTTGTGGAAGAATTGCTTGCTCCTTTCATTGGGTTTCCTGTTCAGCTTTGGGTTTCAATTGTAACACTAAGATGTATTGAGGAACCAATACTCAAATAGCCTGCATGCTGACTTGATCATCCATATTGCTAGAAAGTTCTGTTAGAAGGAGGTCACTTTTTTATTCTGTTGCTGCTCACAGCAGTATGAAAGCTGTGCAGAAGTATGTTTCTCTGTCCACCTTCCGTGAGTAATACATGGTGAAGGAATGATCACCGGGTGGGAAGCACACTTCCACCTGCCGGGTGTGGAGCACACTTCCACCCACAGACAAAGCCACAGCTGTCTGAACATCATGCCCTCTATCTAACCTTTGCTCTCTTAGTGGTCTGCTGTGCCCTGTCTGTGACCTTTGTCTCCTTCGTCATACATGGTTCAAGGGGAAATGACGCGGTGGGAACAGGTGCCAAAATAACTTTGTACCATCCCTCGATCCCAGGATTGGAAGATGTGTAAAGATCACAGTCCAAAATGTATCTGACTGGTTTTGCATATTGTGCTAATAAAAAGAGATTCGGCAGAGCTAGCTGGCAGCTTGCTTATGCACAGCTCACCTCCATTACCAACTCCTGCCTTGTGTCCTTCACTTCCCATGGTCCTTTAATATTGCATCCATCTTAGACCATGTTCAAAGACATAGGACCCGGAAATCAAAGCAGGTGAGCCCATGTCATTCATTTGCCTCCTGATGGATATTTGCGGCTCCACAGCATTGGTTATAGATGCCAGTTTAACAAGTTATCAGTTGATTCATGTGGTAAAGTATCAATTTACCACCATCAGCTGAAGGGCAAGTTTTGCTACCACTGTTCCCAAGTGCATTGATTGCCTTTCCTCTGATTGGAATGAATGGCAACTCTTCACTTGCAGGGGAGTAGGTCAAGTGTTGCAGTTGAGAGAACTATGGGCAGAAGCCGAAATCTGTACTCTGACTTTTGACTGCTATAGCCAGGATGCCCCTTGTTAGAAAACCCAATCTTGCTCTGGATAGGGAAACCTGGTAATAACTAGTGGCAACAGGTCAGCTTCTGAAAAACAACAAGTTGCTTGGCTTGAGGAACCAGCTTCAACATAGCCATTATATAAAGCCAACAGGAACCTTATTAGCATCTCAGGGCACCTGATCCTGATGGGGTTGGTGGGTACCAGAAGCCTCTGGCAACATGCTGGGGTGTCTCTGAGGAACAAGAAAGATGTGGGGAGTGGCTGCCTTTCAGTATTGGGGGCATAATGTGCTGATTGTTAGGAGAAATCCCGATGGACTGAGGGAATAGCCAAATGTTGTACAGAATGTCCCGGACCTCTGTAGCCACCTGATAATATCTAACGTGGAAGGAACACCTGTTTCTGGCAGCATCCTTGGGTCTCTCGGATGGGCAGCGGAGAGTGAAGGCGATGGTTGTCTTGGGCCCTTTCAGGCATAAAGTGCTGGTTGCTAGGACAAAACCAAATGGGCTGAGAAATCAGCTGCATGCTGTACAGAATGTCGCAGACCTCAATGGATGACTGATGCTATCTTACGAGGGTTTTCTGTCCGGCTCCAGGTTTCAATTGTAATAGTACAATGTGCCGAGCAGGCAACTCTCAACCAGCCTGCAGATTAATAATAATAATAATAATAATAATAATAATAATAATAATAATAATACTTTATTATTATTTATACCTCACCATCTGGCTGGGCTTCCCCAGCCACTCTAGGCGGCTTCCAACAAAATATTAAAATACAGTAATGCATCAAACTTTAAAAGCTTCCCTAAACAGGGCTGCCTTCAGATGTCTCCTAAAAGTCTGGTGGTTGTTGTTCTCTTTGACATATGGTGGGTTGGGGGGCCTTCCACAGGGTGGGAGCCAGAACGGAGAAGGCCCTCTGCCTGGTTCCCTGTAACTTGGCTTCTCGCAGTAAGGGAACCACCAGAAGGCCCTTGGCACTGAACCTCAGTGTCCGGGTAGAACAATGGGGGTGGAGATGCTCCTTCAGATATATTGGACTGAGGCCGTTTAGGGCTTTAAAGGTCAGCGCCAACACTTTGCATTGTGCTCGGAAGCATACTGGGAGCCAATGTAGGTCTTTCAAGACCAGTTGTGCTGGTCCCAGGGGCTAACCGAGAGACGAGGTCCGAGTCCAGTCTGAGGTCAGAGGTGCAATATGAAGGCAGTCCATAGAAGTTGAAGCTGGGTGCAGGGCAGGGTGTCGGGTGAGGTCAGGAGCTCCGGCAGGGAAGCAGGTCAGGGATCAGGCTGGAACTGACAACCAAGAATGTTGCTCCCGCAACTTGGGGCTGGGGCTGGCTGGCTTTTATCTCCCCCGAGGCATAGGGCGGACCCGATCCTCAGGTGACTCACCCAGCAGCGTAGCGTGGGTTGTCAGCACCCGGGGCAAGGCAAGTAATTTGCGCCCCCTAACCCCTAACCTGCCGCCACTGCCAGCTTCTTCTTGCTGCTGCCTGGGCTGGGCTGGTGTGGTTCTCTCCCACGCTCAGCGCTGCGCTGCGCTGGGAGGCCGCTGCACTGTCCCACCCCCCAGATAGTCCCTCGCTCTCTCTCCGCACCGCACGCCTGGCACCCACCCCCTCCACAGTGGGCGGCGACCCAGCGGCTCGGATCGGATTCGCACAGCCAGCACTGCAGTGAGAGAGTGAGTGAGCCAGGTAGGGGCAGAGAGCTGCAAGTGCGAGCGAGCGCCCCCCAGATGTTGTGGCCGGTGCAGCCGGCCCCCCCTGCACCCCCATGCTACACCACTGGACTCGCCTCTCCTGGCCTGGAGGCGAGTACTCCTCCTGTGGAAATTTAGTTCCCTCCGCCTCTCTGCCCTGAGCCTCTGCAGCTCAGGAGAGGCTGGAGGGCTACCAGACCCAGAGGCAACCTCAGCTTCCTCTGACTGGGCTGAGAGTGGAGCACCTGCAGGCAATGGGTCCTCCATCCCCTCAGGAGCCAGAGCAGACTCAGCTGGTGCCTGCACATGAGGATCCAGCACAGGTGAGGACCCTTCAGACTCATGCCCCAGCCCCAGCCCCAGCTCAGCTAGTTCTGGAGGCGGGGAATCCTGTGCAGGCTGGGATTCCTCAGGTTCAGCCTCCGAATCCGATTCCCAGGCCATCACACCAGTGTTATGTGGTTTCGGTGGCCGCTCCCAGTCACCAGTCAAGCTGCCGCATTCTGGATTAGTTGTAGTTTTTGGGTCACCTTCTGTCCCATTAAACTTTAATTAGTTTAATGCTAAGCAAATGTCCAGTGCGCTTCCAATGCCACAATGTCCCATTACAGCAGAGCATTTCGCGCAGCGGTTTAAGAAGGGCTGGAGAGTCAGTATCTTTTCAATAAAGGAATCTTGGAGCAAGCGGTTTGAAACTCAAACAAAAGGTTTATTTACAAAAACAAAAAACCCTGGTGACGAACCACACATATCAGCAAACACGCCCCAAAAGGAAGGGGGGGCAAACACATGAGTGAGCTGACTATTTATACAAACTCACATTCCTGGCAACTTAACGACTTCCAGCTGCTCAGTGATTAGAGCGTCTTGATTAGAGCCTCTTAACCCTTTAATACCAACACCCCCTCTCGCTCGTAACACTGAGCTGTACCAACCTTAATTCAAATTTAAACCTGAACAGAAACATTTATGAGATTGCGGACTCAAAGCTTTTGTAAAACCGTCTGCGAGATTTTCTTGGCTTGGACAATACTTTAGTTCAATTAAACCTTGTTTTACACTTTGGCATACATTTTGATAACGGATATCCAAGTGTTTTGTGTGTGCCTTGAATTGACCTGATTTGGCTAGTTTAATACAAGGTTGATTGTCTTCCCACACTCTGATAGGTAGGGAACATTCTCCAAACAATTCTTGTACCATTTGCTTATAAAATTCCAGTTCTCTACATACATCTGATAATGCATTGAACTCAAATTCAGTTGAACTTAAAGCTATAAGTGATTGCTTTCTTGATCTCCAACCAATTAGTGCATTTCCAAATTTTATCACCATTCCTGACACTGATTTTCTATCTGGTCCAGCATCTGCCCAACTGCTGTCGGCCCAACATTCAAGTTGTGTGCTGCCCTCTGCTGATAGTTTTAAGCGAAACATTTTGGTAGTTTGGAGATACCTTAAAACTCTTTTTACTCCTTGCCAAGCATGAATTGATGGTTTTTCAGCTTGTCTACACAGCATGTTGACAGCATATGTTATATCGGGCCGAGTCCACTGTGCAATGTGGAGTAGACTGCCTATCGCTGACTGGTAAACCCCGGGATTACAGAACTCTGCCTGTTGCTCAGCTTGAGCATCCTTTGTGTAACTTAACTCCATTGGGGTTTTAACACCGGCACAGTTGTCCATTTTAAACCTTTCCAGCAACTGCTGGATCTTAGCTTCTTGGCTGAGCCAATAGTTCCCATCTTCATCTTGCTGAATTTTAACTCCTAAATAAACAGATACATTGCCTAGTGATTTTATCTGAAACCTTTCTCCAAGCTTTGTGGCAAATTGTTGTGCAAGTTTATCGTCCTTTCCACTGTATAATAAATCGTCAACAAATATCAAGACTGCTTCTTGTTCACATCCCGAGCCTTTTAGATAAAGACACGCATCTGCTGCGCTCTTTCTGAACCCCATGCTCTCTAGAGCATCGTTTAAGCAGGAATTCCAATTACGGGCGGACTGTTTCAACCCATAAATGGATTTGTGTAGGCGCCAGACCTGGTTTGGCTTGTCTCCTTCAAAACCTGGTGGTGGTGTCATATAGACTTCCTCCTGTAAGTCTGCATTTAAATAAGCCACATTGACATCAAAATGAAACAGCTTATTTCCCTTCTTAGCTGAAGAGGCTAAAAGCATTCTTAATGACTCCGATCTTGAGGTAGGGGCATAGATTTGAGAATAGTGAACTCCTTTGCGCTGCGAAAACCCTTTTGCAACTAGTCGGGCTTTATATTGCAACTCTTCAGTAGTTGTGGGCTTTAAACGATATACCCATCGACAACCTACAGCTTGTTGCCCTTTTGGGAACTCTGTACTTGTAAACACACCGAGAGACTTCATTGAAGCCATCTCCTTTTCCATTGCTTCCTGCCACTTTACGGCTTCTGAGCTTGGAAGCTGTTGTACTTCCATATAGCTATCTGGCTCACACTGTGCCATATTTACGTATACACTTGTCACCTTAAACCGCTCTGGCGGCTTGCCCTTTGTGGCACGTTTTGACCTGCGCAATTGCTCCTCTTGTGCCCCCTCTGACCGTTGGCTGTCAGAATCTGTCTCAGACTTTATGTCTGGACTTGCCTCTAGGGATAAAGACCTCCGTTTAGATACCTCCCTTGGGCTTGGTGTTGCAGGCGACCTGCTTCGCTTTTGCTGTCTGCTAGGCCTACTGACTGGCGATGTTGGAACACTCCTAGATTCTGGCTTTTCTACCTTAGGGGAAGAACCTTGTGCCTGGTCAGAATCTGCATCTGAACCATGTGCACCGTCCCCTTTTGGCTCACCACCCTCTGGACTTTCATTCTCAGCATAAATGCCTAAATCGTCTCTCAAAATGTCAGGGTTAGCATGTAAGTGAGTCCATCCGGATTGCTCACAAAATTCAGCGCTCCTACTGAGGACCACTCTTGTAGTATCCCCATCTGGGTCCACAAACCTCCAAGATTTGGCATGTGGTTCGTACCCGCAAAAGATGAGTTTCCTAGCCCTTGGACTTCCCTTTTTCCTTAACGCTTTTGGGATAAGTACATAGGCTTGAGATCCAAACACCCGAAAGTAATTAACTTTGGGCTTCTTCCCATATAAAGCAAAATATGGGGTAGTATCAATTACCGAATTATATACTCGGTTCAGAATATGAGTAGCCGCCTGCCAGGCTTCCGCCCAGTAACTTTGAGGGAGTTTAGCATCAAACAACATAGAGTTTGCCAACTCTTGCAGAACCCTGTTTTTACGTTCGGCCACACCTCCTTCTTGGGGGTAATAAGGTGTAGACAGACGATGCTTAATTCCCTTTTTCTTAAAGAAATTCTGCAACACAGACCCGGTAAATTCTGACCCTCTGTCTGTCTGAAAAGCAAGTACTCTAGTACCGAATTCAAGTTCTACTGCATGAACCCAATTTTTAACTGTTTCTGCAGTATCTGCTTTTGTTTTGAGAGGAAAAAACCATGTAACCTTTGTTTTGTCATCCGAGAGACACAGTGCATACTTCGAACCTCCCATGCTAGCAACAGGCATTGGGCCACATAGGTCCATATGCACAAGTTGGAATACTTTGTCAGATTTCCTATTTGAACTGGGATAGCTGCATCTATGAACCTTCGCACTTTTGCATGCAGTACAATCCAAATACTTAGTACATTTGTTCATTTTGCACCCTTCTGATAATTCAGGTTGCCTTTTAACATACTGAAAATTAATATGTCCCAAACGGCGATGCCATAAATGAACACAAGAATTATGGGTAGGCGAGTTCACACAACCAGCATGAACCTGTTCAACTTCATCTGGACTTGTCTCAAAATAATATAACCCATCTCTGCATTCCACCTGCAAAAGAGATACGTTATTCTTTGAAATAGTGCAAACCCCATTTTCAAACACAGTTTTAAACCCATTTCTATCAAGTTCTGACACAGACAAAATACACCCCTTCATTCCCTTTAGCACGTAGGCATCAATTTCTGTTTGCAAACAATTCAGGAACACTGTGCCTACGGTCTCTAAGGAACATTTAGTTGAATCTGCCATTGTCACAACTTTAAGGGTTTGCAAATGTCTGCAATTCTGCAAACGGACACTAGATGGCGCCACGAGGTGGTGAGATGCACCACTGTCGATCAACCAGCGTAGATTGCTGCCTTGGCCACGCCCTTGCATCAACACCATTGCTGAAGCCATGTGCTGTGTGCTGTGGGAGTAGCCACGACCTCCTCCTCTTCTTCGACGTCCCCTGGAACTCCTTGTCTGGTAACTAGGGGTAACGGCCTTGGTGCTGTCTTGACCAGGTTCACGTGTACAATTCCTGATTAAATGGGAAGAGGAACCACAGCGAAAACAGTGTCTAGCTGCAAAAGCATTTACTGTGTTCTCAAACTCAGCATCCCCACTCTTAGGCACAGCATAACTCCCCTTTGAAGACAAACCTCTTTCTCTTTGCCTTTTATCCTGTTCATCTGCAAGTCGAGAAGAAATGTATTCAAGGGTTAATTCAGTTGAAGGCATAGCTTCCAAAGTTAAAGCTAGAGTCTCATAGCTTTTATCAAGAGAAGACAACAATATGTATGACTGCTGCTCCATAGAGAAAGGAATGCCCAGCTGTCTTAGTTGATTAAAGGCAGACACCATTTTGGCAATATGTTCTTTCACACACGCTCCCGGTTGGAGACGTAAATCAAACAAACATCTTGTAGCATGGATCTTGGCCCCCGCAGTGTTTCTGGAATTTAGCCGCTGCAGGACCGTCCAGACCTCATGCGTGTTCTTTAACTCAGAAACATAAGGCATGTGCTCTGGTCCCACTGCCAAAACTAGTAGACCTTGGGCTTTCCTGTCGCGTTTCTGTGAAGCTGCCGCTGCTGCTTTGTCTTCTGCAGACGCGTCTGCAGCTGCCTGTAAAGGCGGTGCTTCAGTACAACTCCACAACTCTTTTGTGGAGTTGCTTGCAACCAAATCCTTACTCTAGCCTTCCAATCTTGCCAATTTTCCCCATTGAGTCGCGTAAATGGGACAGTAAAACTTTCCTGGGACTCTGCCATCCTCCCTGGGGCTTAGGAACGATACTCACACACCTGTAGACCGTCTCCCAGCTGCTGAGGTGGCTCCTTGAGGAATAAGACGTCTTCCAGCGAGTACAAACTGCGCAGTGCCTGTTTAAAACTTTTTCTAGGCACGTTGCAGGACTCAAGCTGCTTTGAAGGCTTTCGTTGTCGGCAACCGCTTCTGTCTTCGCTCCAGTCCTTTCATAAATCACCCTGAACTGCACTCCTTATCTCCTTCTTGATGTACAAACAACCATAACCTGTCCCATTAAACTTTAATTAGTTTAATGCTAAGCAAATGTCCAGTGCGCTTCCAATGCCACAATGTCCCATTACAGCAGAGCATTTCGCGCAGCGGTTTAAGAAGGGCTGGAGAGTCAGTATCTTTTCAATAAAGGAATCTTGGAGCAAGCGGTTTGAAACTCAAACAAAAGGTTTATTTACAAAAACAAAAAACCCTGGTGACGAACCACACATATCAGCAAACACGCCCCAAAAGGAAGGGGGGGCAAACACATGAGTGAGCTGACTATTTATACAAACTCACATTCCTGGCAACTTAACGACTTCCAGCTGCTCAGTGATTAGAGCGTCTTGATTAGAGCCTCTTAACCCTTTAATACCAACACCTTCAAAGGTAGCCCCACGTAGAGTGCATTGCAGTAGTCCAAGCGAGAGATAAAGCCACTTCCGGCCTGCCCAGGAGGTGGGGTTGCGGGCTTCACACCCACCCCACATGAGCGGGGACTGGTCCCAGCCCCCGCGAGAGCAGGAGAATCCCGGTCGGGTCTGCCCCCCCAGCCAGCCAATCAGCTGGCTGGCTGGGGGCGTGGCCTGCCCTATTTAGGGCCGGCACGGAGGGGGCTCGCCCTCTTTTCGCCGGCTCATCCCCACGTTTTCCCACCCTCCCTCCCTTTAGCTGGGCTTAGGTAGGTCATTGACTTTGCTATGGACTTCGGTCTGTCGCCGCAAGCGGCATGGTAGGAATTTTTCCCAATTGGCGATTTCTGGCCTTTTGGTTTTTCACCTACCTCGTAGCAACTTGTCACAACTTCTCTGCATTGGCGGTAGGCATTGGTAAGAAGGGGTTAAGAGGATGTGGGGGGGGAGGAACGCCATCACCTCCCCCCAGCGACCGAAGGGTGGTCTGTTAAAGGACTCTGGGGGGCGTGGCCCTGTCCGAAGCCTATGGAGGTGAGGGCCAAAGGTACGCCCTAGAGCGGTGACCCGGGGGAGCTCCTAGTCGACGTGCCTCGGCAGGAGACTCCCCCGATATAAGGTTAACCCTTCCCCGTGTCTCCAGCAAATGGGCTGGAGCCGGATAGTCGTTAGGACCAATGCCTAAGCCAATGCCTCTCATTCCTGAATTCAATAAAGTTGTGGCCTAATTCGCCCAATTAACCTTAAATTATGGTGTCTCGTGTCTTTATTTATCCTGGGGGGGGGGCGGGAACTCGCCACGCAACCAGAGCATGCACCACTCTGGCGAGACAGTCTGCGGGCAGGTAGGGTCTCAGCTTGTGTACCAGATGGAGCTGATAAACAGCTGCTCTGGACACAGAATTGACCTGCGCCTCCATGGACAGCTGTGAGTCCAAAATGATTCCCAGGCTGCGCACCTGGTCCTTCAGGGGCACAGTTACCCCATTCAGGACCAGGGAGTCCTCCACACCCACCCGCCTCCTGTCCCCCCAAAACAGTACTTCTGTCTTGTCAGGATTCAACCTCAATCCATCCTGAAACCGCCTCCAGACACTCACACAGGACCTTCACTGGTTCTGAGTTGAAAGAGAGGTAGAGCTGGGTATCATCCGCATATTGATGGACACCCACCCCAAACCCCCTGATGATCTCTCCCAGCAGCTGCATGTAGATGTTGAAAAGCATGGGGGAGAGGACAGAACCCACAAGTGAGAGCCTAGGGGTCTGAACACTCATTCCCCACCACCACTTTCTGAACAATGCCCAGGAGGAAGGAGCGGAACCATTGTATGACAGTGCCTCCAGCTCCCAGCCCCTCTAGACGGTCCAGAAGGATATTATGGTCGATGGTATCAAACGCCACTGAGAGATCCAGCAGAACTAGGAAACAGCTCTCACCTTTGTCCCTAGCCCACCGGATATCATTGACCAGTGCGACCAAGGCAGTTTCAGTCCCATGATTATGATGATGATGAAGAAGAAGAGTTTGGATTTGATATCCCACCTTTCACTCCCTTTAAGGAGTCTCAAAGCGGCTAACATTCTCCTTGCCCTTCCTCCCCCACAACAAACACTCTGTGAGGTGAGTGGGGCTGAGAGACTTCAAAGAAGTGTGACTGGCCCAAGGTCACCCAGCAGCTGCATGTGGAGGAGCGGAGACGCGAACCCGGTTCCCCAGATTACGAGACTACCGCTCTTAACCACTACACCACACTGATGAGGCCTGAATCCCGACTGGAAGGGATCCAAATGGTCTGCTTCTTCCAGGCAAGCCTGGAGTTGTTCAGCAACCACTTGCTCAATCACCTTGCCCAAGAATGGAAGATTTGAGACTGGGCGATTGTTGGCCATATTGGCCGCATCTAAAGATGGTTTTTTTAAGAAGCGGTTTGATAACCGCCTCTTTTAGTAGGCTTGGGAAGGCTTCCTCACAGAGAAGCATTCACCACCCCACAAAGCCCATCGCCCAGCCCTTCCTGGCTAGCTTTTATTAGCCAGGATAGGATCAAGGAGACAGGTGGTTGGTTTCACTCGTCCAAGCAGCCTGTCCACCTCCTTGGGGGTAACAGATTAGAATCTATCCCACGCAACTTGACTAGACAGGACTCTAGCACTCTCCTGCCCTGGCCCTGCTCCCATGGTGGAGTCTAACATTTCCTGAATCTGAGCGACTTTATCTGCAAAAAAACTTTGCAAAATCATTGCAGGAGATCATGTGGCCCATACTTGGCCCTGATGAAACAGAATGGGTGACTGCTGGCCAGCCCATCTTCTCGAATCGTTGTGTTAGCAGCTTTCATTTGTACAGCATAATGAATGGTATGCACAGCCATGTGTTTCTGCCAGTCTTCCATGAGTGATATATAAGTGATCCTTTAATATTGCTTGTATCTTTGACCTTGCTCAAAGACCTGGGACACTGTAATTGCCATTCCTGCCATCCCCCTTCATCCCCCTTCATGGAAGTTTATGGACCCACAGCTTTGGCCATAGATCTCAGTGCAGCAAGCTACCAATTGCTAGATGCGGCAAGATATCTATTTAGCATGTTTACCTGGGGGAGGGGGATTTTGTGTGTATGTGTTATTCTTAGTATTAACTAATGAGACCTATAATGGAAGGAGTGTGTTTGCAAGGGTTTGGGGTATGCAGGCCTCCATCAGAGACAGTTTGGATGACACACTATGCAGGCGCTGAGTGGATTTCTGTGCAACCATTTTGACCTTGCCCCAGACACTCCCACAGCTTGTAAATTGGACAAATTAAAGGGAACCGTTTTCCCTCAAAAAGACTGCACCAGAATCCTCAGTAAAATGCCGTTTTACAATGAACCATAGAAACGAGTATTGTGTCGTGGGGGGGGGGAGGAGAACGGGGGGAAAAAAGAAATTTAGAGGGCTCCCTCTGCCAGAACAGTAAGTTTTGGAATATCCCAATCACTCAGTCACCAGAAGGATACAACAGGAAACCAGTCCTCTCTCCAAATGCAAAAACTGAATTCACTGGAGGATGATCTGTTAGAGCCAGCAATTTATTTTCAAGGCTGGATCTAGACGCATCAAAAAAGCGTTTCAGGAAAACATGTTGTAAAACTTCATAAAGGGAAATCACGTTGGCAAAAAGATGGGATTCCACAGCACCATCTGGTGGCACGATGTTATAAAGTATATGAAGCCCTTTTTCCTTACTAATGTAGCTGAACCCCAAGTTTCCACTGGATTCCCAAACTACGCCTCTTTCTGTTCCCCTCAACGTCCAATAATGTATTTCAATGTAGAAAGAGTCCTGAATACTTTTCTGGTTAATCCGTTCTCTACACTCTTTGCAAAAGGTTTGCTGTGCTGAGACGGTCGCACCCATTTGTCCCTTGGCAGAAAAAGAAACAGGCAACAAATAGCAGTAGTAGCTTAACTTATGGTAAGCTGCCGCCATTGTATACGGCCAGGGGGCATCTCAGCTCACCTGATCCTGGTGGGTTTGGAAAGTGCATGAGGCTTTCGGCAATATGCTGGGGTATCTCTGAAATGCAAGGGTGATGAGGGCAGTGGTTCTCTTCAGCTATTTGGTGTAATGGTATACTGATTGTTAGCTGAAATCCTAAAGGGCTGAGGGATCAGCCCAATGTTGAACACAGTGTCTTAGACCTCCATGCCCACCTGATCCTATCTTATGTGGAAGGAATGCCTGTTCCTTCCAGTTCACAAGACACTTATTATATGAGGCCGGGAGGAACCTTCTTGGTTTCTTACCTCATTCTTGTCAACTTGAAAGAAGCCTCTGTCGATGTGGTGGTGCGGCTCTGAAGAGCAGCAGGGGCGTAGGTAGTGGTTCCTTGAGAATCGGGTGCATAAATGTGCAGATTGTGCAGACAAATTGAAATGGGCTGTACTTAATGTCCCAGACTTTGGAGCCCCCCTGATACTATCTTATATGGAAGGTATATGTGTTTCTCAACAGAAGCTGAAGCCAGGCGCTGCTGGTTATTGCATCACTTGATCTGAATGACGACCATGAGATGTGGTACAGAGATCAATTTATATAGCAAAGACCTGGATACAGAAGGGAAGAATATTAGGAGCATATTTCCCCAGCACTAAAGGGTGTACTTGAATTCCACTTCTGCCACAACAGTAATTTTTAGATGTTCCCAGACAACTCATAACCAGAAGGAATCCTAAAATGAAAGGGATGCAAAAGGCTTTTTTTTAAAAAAAAAACAGTCAAAAGTTAATGTTACACATTATTTCAAGATTAAAGATTAAGATAAACAAAGAGGGGAAGGATTTGCTGAACTAACAAATTGAACTGGAATACAAAAAGGGAGGTGTGAGGAGGTCCGGGAAATAAGCAAATGAAAGAAAGTGATGGAAAGATGGAATTGTTTTTTATCTATTTTTATTTTGTATTTTTCTTTTTTCTTTTTTCATTTTGTAAAATTCTAATAAATATCTGTTTAAAAAAAGGCTTTTTTAAAAAAAGACATAATTTTTTATTGATTTTTCACAGGATTTACAAATTTACTTAAAAGTGGATGTATGTTTTTCTTACAATCCCACCCTCACTTCTGTGTTCTTATTGTCCACTTCTTACTTCCAGAACTATAACTGGACTATAAATAAATCAGGATGAATGCTCAATAAAGCATGAAATCTGGCTGGATCTACACAGATATGAAAAACACTATTTTTAAAAAGCTGTTAAAAATATACAGTGGTACCTCGGGTTACATACGCTTCAGGCTGCATGAGCTTCAGGTTAGACACTCCGCTAACCCATAAATAGTGCTTCAGGTTAAGAACGTTGCTTCAGGATGAGAACAGAAATCGGGCTCCGGCGGCGCAGCAGCAGCAGGAGGCCCCATTAGCTAAAGTGGTGCTTCAGGTTAAGAAC
Organism: Podarcis muralis; assembly: GCF_964188315.1. NCBI lineage: Eukaryota > Metazoa > Chordata > Lepidosauria > Squamata > Lacertidae > Podarcis > Podarcis muralis. The sequence goes on from NC_135656.1 coordinate 107,586,003, forward strand.
AGTTTCAGGTTAAGAACGGACCTCCGGAATGAATTAAGTACTTAACCTGAGGTACCACTGTAGCTCCCAATGCAATTTACCATTGATGACAGATCGCTGCTCTACAACACCCTCTGATGTCACATTTTTATAACGCATTTTTAATGTTTTATAATGCATTTTTAATGCAGTGGCCAGAGGATTGGAGAAGATCAGTCTACATCCCAATCCCAAAGAAGGGCAGTGCCAAAGAATGCTCCAACTAATGCACAATTTCACTCATTTCACATGCTAGCAAGGTTATGCTTAAAATTCTACAAGGCAGGCTTAAGCAGTATGTGGACTGAGAGCTCCCAGAAGTGCAAGCTGGATTTCGAAGGGGCAGAGGAACCAGAGACCAAATTGCAAACATGCGCTGGATTATGGAGAAAGCTAGAGAGTTCCAGAAAGACATCTACTTCTGCTTCATTGACTATGCAAAAGCCTTTGACTGTGTTGACCACAGTAAACTATGGCAAGTTCTTAAAGAAATGGGAGTGCCTGATCACCTCATCTGTCTCCTGAGAAATCTCTATGTGGGACAAGAAGCTACAGTTAGAACTGGATATGGAACAACTGATTGGTTCAAAATTGGGAAAGGAGTACGGCAAGGCTGTATATTGTCTCCCTGCTTATTTAACTTATATGCAGAATTCATCATGCGAAAGGCTGGGCTAGATGAATCCCAAGCCAGAATTAAGATCGCTGGAAGAAATATCAACAACCTCAGATATGCAGATGACACAACCTTGATGGCAGAAAGTGAGGAAGAATTAAAGAACCTTTTAATGAGGGTGAAAGAGGAGAGCGCAAAATATGGTCTGAAGCTCAACATCAAAAAAACGAAGATCATGGCCACTGGTCCTATCACCTCCTGGCAAATAGAAGGGGAAGAAATGGAGGCAGTGAGAGATTTTACTTTCTTGGGCTCCATGATCACTGCAGATGGTGACAGCAGTTACGAAATTAAAAGACGCCTGCTCCTTGGGAGAAAGGCGATGGCAAACCTAGACAGCATCTTAAAAAGCAGAGACATCACCTTGCCAACAAAGGTCCATATACCGGTAGTTAAAGCCATGGTTTTCCCCTCTTAGTGATGTATGGAAGTGAGAGCTGGACTATGAAGAAGGCTGATCGCCAAAGAATTGATGCTTTTGAATTATGGTGCTGGAGGAGACTCTTGAGAGTCCCATGGACTGCAAGAAGATCAAACCTCTCCATTCTTAAGGAAATCAGCCCTGAGTGCTCACTGGAAGGACAGATCGTGAAGCTGAGGCTCCAATACTTTGGCCACCTCATGAGAAGAGAAGACTCCCTGGAAAAGACCCTGATGTTGGGAAAGATGGAGGGCACAAGGAGAAGGGGACGACAGAGGACGAGATGGTTGGACAGTGTTCTCGAAGCTACAAACATGAGTCTGACCAAACTGTGGGAGGCAGTGGAAGACAGGAGTGCCTGGCGTGCTCTGGTCCATGGGGTCACGAAGAGTCGGACACGACTAAACGGCTAAACAACAACAAAATGTTATAATTGACCACTGTAGCTAAGTCTACAGTCTGTCCGTTGCAGAAGGTTGCTTCTTGCAAACCATGGTGAATATTGAATAAAGAGGTCATCTGGAGGAGCCCTTGGCTGAGAACTCCTCATATCTGAGAATTTCTAATTGTATTGGGGCTGAATCAATAATAGTCAGTGAGATGCCCTCCAAATGTTGCCAGACTGGTCTCCACCTCCCAGCGTCCCCATGCATTCATTTATTCTTTATTTTGTGATGCCAAGTGTGTGCACGGCTGTGTGTGAGTAGATCACATGCAGGTGAGGCGGGTGGTGCCTGTATCGGGAACAAATGGCATGTGCTGTCTTTGATGCTGAATAGAATATTCCAAAATAAATCCGCTATCTATTTCAGATAGTTCTTTTTCTCTGCCTGCATTTGGACATCTCTTCAGGTATCCCTATCTCAGTTTGCATGATGGTTGCGGCTATCAAGAAGCAGGTTTTTGCCTGTGTTTGCATACATTTGGACACCATTTTGAAGCCAGATGACAGACCGGAAGCAAAATAGAATACAGACCACAAGTTGACTTGCAAACTTTATTGAAAGAAAGCATTGAAGCATCTGAGAAAACAATATTACAAGGTATTACTCTCATGTTATATCTGCATGCAAAACTAGCAATCGTTTTAACTATTATTAGCAAACTCTATCGTGATTGGCCACCTAGAACTCCCACCAGTCCAAACTACTTAAAAGCTTTGCTACGTTCCAGTTACATTGCAATGTTCAGGAAAGAGAAAAGAGAACATTTGAGCTCTCCAACCAAGGAGGGGTTGGGAAGAACAGAGGGGTTCCATGAGCTCCAGGAAGAAATGAATTGAGAATCTGATGGACAGGACGCAGGAGAGTCCAAATAGAAGTGGTTCCAGCCCTTTACCTGACCATCCTGACTGACTGTGTGGAATGAGATGTTCTCAGAATGTAATTAGGAGCTGATAAATAACCAGGGTCCTGTCAGAATTAGGGCAGATGCCTTTTATGCCAAATGTACGATCCCTCTCTAGGAATGGGGCTCATGATCATTCAGAGTTTGCAGAGAATCATGAGACTCAGACAGAGAACAGACCAAGATAGAAAACTGTCCTATGACTTGAGGCAGATGGTTTTGCTCACGAGCATGGAGAGACCATCCAAGTTCGCCCTCTTGTTTAATGAATCTCGTCACCATCCCTAACACAAGCGAATGTTTTGGATAACCTTTTCTGTGATTTGCCCAGTTCTAGCAAGGGAGGGGAACTCTGGTCTCTGGACATAATGAAGCATTCAAGTCGTCCCCATTTGGCACAAGAGGCTATTTCAGAAGACCCACATCCACCCTACGCCTGACTTCATATGAGGTCAGGTGTGGGGAAGGTAAGAGTAGACAGTGTAAAGCACTGCTTGGTAGGTGTCTATGAACTCATCAAGGAACATCCCATCCCACCCTCTTGCTGCAGTCAACTGCACACTTTTGTGGGGAGAAGTTACAGTGAAGGAATGCATAAATGAGTGGACACAAATGGGTGGTCCTCTTCTCTGGAACAGGAAGGAGGAGCAGTTTAGGAACAGAATAGTAAAATCAGTCAAAACATAAGTCAGTTTCACAGCACGACATTCTCAGTTTCGTTGCATCTGATGGTTTCATTCCACATGCCCTTTTCATATGATCAGGGCCACATTCTTTGAAGGCTTTCACCAATTCACCAGTTTCAACTGGAGAGAGATAGAGAAGTATCTTTTTTGAGATTAACCAGTCAATGAAGATAATTTTATTGTATTAGTCCAAAATCCATACCAAAAGAGAGAACAAAGGTTACTCCTCACCCAACTCTGATCTACATTTACATCTAGAACAGGAAGGAGGAGCAATTCAAGAACAGAATAGTAAAATCAGTCAAAACATAAGTCAGTTTTACAGCATGACAATTTCTTTATTTCTCCCTTGACCTTTGCTTCCTGTCCACATTTATCTCTCAAACTTGGAGTGCCACAGTGTGTGAAGACTGAAAGCAATTCACCAGTTGTACCTGGAGAGAGAAAGGAAAGTTTTGAGATTAACTAGTGAATGAAGGGAATTTTATTGAATAAGAACATAGTCTGTTCCAAAAGAGAAGACAAAGCTTATTCTCCACAGAAATATATATTTTACATTTTAAACTCAATCTTTATAAGTAAACTCAAAACCAAGCATAGGCAAACTCAGCCCTACAGATGTTTTGGGACTACAATTCCCATCATCCCTGACCACTGGTCCTGTCAGCTAGGGATCATGGGAGTTGTAGTCCCAAAACACCTGGAGGGCCGAGTTTGCCTATGCCTGCTCAAAACAGAACTTTGAAATTATTCTGCTAAAATGTCAACATAAAAACAGAATAAAATTAAAGCATGTGAAAGATACATGTCCAAATAAAAGAAACAAATATAATAATCTCCACCACTGTTGTCTAGGATAGATCCCGAATACCTTTCCCTCAGACTGGAAGTCTTTACTGCAAAATGGACCACTTTCCAAGTAACATTCCCATTAACTTCCTGTAACAGGAACCTTACTTTTCCTGTCCCTCTCCAACATTTCATCTTCTTAAGTAGTCCAATTTTTCTAGAAAAAGAGGTGCAGGAACTCACCATGAACTCCTCTGTTGTTGTCTTAGAATGGTAATGGCGACTATCTGAGATTTGTCAGAACTGAGTTCCGGCAAGTTCTGGCTGAAAAAAAGCCCTGTTCTTAAGCAAGGTCCCTATATGCAATGCGGTTTAATACAAAAATATAGCTGGCATCCAAGGCCAGGAAGATCTTCCAGTACTGCTGCCCCACAGTTGCCCAGTCTGTCTTGCTGTGATATGTCCATGACTCTCCCCAGCTGCACAGTTGAACCCATGTGTTCAAAATGGAGTTGGGGAAAAGCTTTCTAATACTCTATTTTAATTGGAAATGTTCAGTATTTATCATATCGCTGCTGATACTTTCCACCTGCCGAGTGGAGCACAGTATTTGACAAGGAAAGGACAGTCTTGTCATTTGTTCATTGACCGCTTTGTTCATTACTAAGTGAATTCAGAGCTGAATTCAGATCTGAATTGTAGTACAGTAGCAGGTTTATTGTTCCCTAGTGAAACTTGAGGCAATTCCATTTACTGAACATTCATCTTTATTTGCTCAAGGTTACATGATATCTGTGGCAGCCTTCAACGAATCTTTACTCAGAGTATAGTGACTGAAATTAGTGGGTCTAACTTAGTCATGTTTATACATTCGGTATTTCTGAGTAAAACCTAGTTGAATACTACCTCACACCCTCACTCTCTTATCCATTTTTATTATTAGTTTTATCACATCATGAATCCACAAGAACAGGAACAGCAAAACATTACAATACATAAGTTGTCCCATTTTCTTGATTTTGATTGCTCCAGTATATAATATAAGAAATATGCCCCTTTTCTCTATAAATAGGGTACTTCATTGCCCTTTTGGACCATTACTACGAGCTTTAACTAAACCATGCAAACTATGAAGCCGCTGGGAGAGATCATCAGGGGGTTTGGACTGCGTGTCCATCAATATGCAGATGATACTCAGCTCTACCTCTCTTTCAAATCAGAACCAGTGAAGGCGGTGAAGGTCCTGTGTGAGTGTCTGGAGGCGGTTGGAGGATGGATGGCGGCTAACAGATTGAGGTTGAATCCTGACAAGACAGAAGTACTGTTTTTGGGGGACAGGGGGCGGGCGGGTGTGGGGGATTCCCTGGTCCTGAATGGGGTAACTGTGCCCCTGAAGGACCAGGTGCGCAGCCCGGGAGTCATTTTGGACTCACAGCTGTCCATGGAGGCGCAGGTTAACTCTGTGTCCAGGGCAGCTGTCTACCAGCTCCACCTGGTACGCAGGCTAAGACCCTACCTGCCCGCGAACTGTCTCGCCAGAGTGGTGCATGCTCTAGTTATCTCCCGCTTGGACTACTGCAACGCGCTCTACGTGGGGCTACCTTTGAAGGTGACCCAGAAACTGCAATTAATCCAGAATGCGGCAGCTAGACTGGTGACTGGGAGTGGCCGCCGGGACCACATAACACCGGTTCTGAGAGACCTACATTGGCTCCCAGTACGTTTCCGAGCACAATTCAAAGTGTTGGTGCTGGCCTTTAAAGCCCTAAACGGCCTCGGTCCTGTATACCTGAAGGAGCGTCTCCACCCCCATCGTTCAGCCCGGACACTGAGATCCAGCACCAAGGGCCTTCTGGCGGTTCCCTCATTGCGAGAAGTAAGGTTACATGGAACCAGGCAGAGGGCCTTCTCGGTAGTGGCGCCTGCCTTGTGGAATGCCCTCCCAGCAGATGTCAAAGCAATAAGCAACTATTTTACTTTTAAAAGACAACTGAAGGCAGCCCTCTTTAGGGAAGTTTTTAATGTTTGATGCTGTACTGTTTTTAATATTCAGTTGGAAGCCGCCCAGAGTGGCTGGGGAAACCCAGCCAGATGGGCGGGGTATAAATAATAAATAATAATAATAATAATAATAATAATAATAATAATAATCATTATTATTATCATTATTATTATTATTATGGTAGTGATAAAGCGGGATATTAAATCCCAACTCTTCTTCTTCTTCTTGTCAGAGCTTGGCAAGGGCCACACCATTTCAAAAAGTGTTGGAACGATGTGATCATTGTTGCTGTCTCTTGGAAGCTGTGCTGCTGATAATATGCCACATAATACTTACCAAAAAATTAACAAAGCCACTTCTGAGCTGGAGAGGAGGTGGGGTTGCGGGCTTCACGCCCTCCCCCATGTGCACAAGGGAATCCTCGGCCGCCTCATCTCCCTTGCCAGCCAATCGGCTGACTCGGGAGGCATGGCCTGCGCTATTTAGGGCTGGCGTGGCCGAGGATCTTCCTCTTTCGTTGCTCCAGCTGATCCGGTTTCCCATCCCTCCTACCTCTTTGAGATTGCTGTGAACTTCCGTTGGTCGCCGTCAAGGGGCCTGGTAGGAATTTTTTCCACTTGGCAAATTGGCTCCAGCCATTTGGTTTTTCACCTACCTCGTAGCAAATTGTCACAACTCCTCGGCATTGGCAGTTAGGCATTGGTAAGGGTATTGTTATGTAGTTGAGAGGGAGGGGAGGAAGCGCCATCACCTTCCCCCACACCGAAGGGTAGTCTGGTCAAGCATTCCGGGGGGCGTTGCCCTGTCCAAAGCCTATGGAGGTGTGGGCCTAAGGCACGCCCCCGAGCGGTGACCCCAGGGGAGCTCCTAGTTGATGTGCATCAGCAGGACTCCCCCTTCTGGCAGTTAACCCTTTCCGGTCTTCATGCATTCGGGCTGAAGCTGGATAGTCAATAGGACTAATGCCTAAGCCAATACCGCTCATTTCTGTAACCAATAAAGTTGTGACCAATTTTAACCCATTAACTTAAATCATGGTGTCACGTGTCTTTATTTCCAGTGGGGGGAAGCGGGAACTCACCACGCAACTAAGGGAATGCACGGGCATCTGCTGTGGCCAAAAGGGGAAGCTTTGTTTACACTCTGCAGAATAGTAAATATGGAATACAAGGCTTTGTTTTCTACATTGAAGTGTAGCATAGAAAAAGGAGGAATGTCAACAGGAAACATTCCTTACCCGAAAAGCTTTCTATCTTCATACAATATGATCCCTCACATGTCACATCATGCTTTCTGCAAAACGTCACATCACCTGGATTGCAGATTCTGCATATCACAGCATCTGTTGTAAGAGACATCATTTCATTTGAGGAGGGACGCGTCAATCTTCAATGACCTAACCCACCAAAATCCTGTTGGCCCACATAGCTGTCAGAATAGGTCCCACAACAGCAATAGCACAATTCTTTTTCTCTTGGAAAGTCAGACTATATTTGCATCTGTATATAGCATAGGATATGGAAATTGTATGCAAATTTATGGCAGGCTCCTGTGCCCCGAGACTAGCAAAACCTTCCGCCTAGACAGCTGGACCTTCTTTCTCGAAGATGGTACACTCTGAATCAAAGCAATCGTCAGTCGGGTTTTCTGTGGATTGACGTTTGTTTGGATTCAGCCGAAAGTAGCGAGTTTTCCTGAAGAAAGTGGTGGGGGGAAATGGAAAACCCCTTGGCCCTTGCCTCAAAAGCACAGGGTGAGCAGCAGTGTGCATGAGCCCTAAATCTCTCCAACTATACACATGCAACAAGAGGTGGGTGATTTGATTCACTTCTACAAACATAGGGAACTGCCTTGTCTATTTTGCCCCATTATCAGGATACGCCACGCTCTTCTCACTGAAACATTCAACTGGAGATGGTAGGTAAGGGATTAACTTGGGGCTTTCTTCACGGAAGGTAAGAGCTCTAACACTGAAATATCACAACCCCACTAAAGGAGGCATATATTCCACTCTTGCCCCAAAGTACATCCCCTCCGGGTTGCTCATAGATTTAATCTATGTAGAAGAGTGGTTTATTCTTGCTTCACCTGTTCAGGGACAGGAAGTGGGGACCATACTTACCTCCAGTCCTGAAGCAAAGCAGAACACAGAACGTAAGTAGCCAGACCTGAACCAAACGTTGGCCGCGGTTCTCAAGAAACAAGCTCTGCCCCATCGGAAAAGCTTCTTGTATGAAGCCCTTTTGCTTTCGAAGGCTGACAGCTGAGAGACTATGGGATGGCAGGGCAGATCGGTATTAGTTGCTCAAGCTCTGGTCAGGAACACGCTGCTCAGTTTGAGGAGCCGGGTTCAAGACGTCCATTATATAAGGCTAGGAGGAACCCTCTTGGCTCCTCGCCTCATCCTGGTGGGCTTGAAAGGTCCAAGGAGCCTCTGGCAATATGCTGGGGTCACTCTGAAGGGTAGCGGAAAGTGAAGGCAATGGTTGTCTTGGGCCCTTTCAGCCATAAAGTGCTGATTGTTAGGACAAATCCAAATGGACTGAGGGATCAGCTGAGTGGTGTACAGAATGTCCCTGACCTCAGGGGATGCCTGATGCTATCTTGCGTGGGACACATGCCCACTCCTTCCATTGTGTTTTCTGTCCAGCTCTAGGTTTCATTGTAATACCATGATGTGCTGATCAGGAAACTCTCAACCAGCCTTCAGTAAAACAGAAAGGCTGAATGCTGGCTTTATGTTCCATATTCCTGATGCATTAATCACCATCATCACCATCACCATCACCACCATCACCATCACCATCACCATCACCATCACCATCTTATTTGTATGCCGCCTTTCCACAGGCAAGGTATCAATTTACCATGTCCACCTGGGAAGGGGGGGAGGGTTTTGTGTGTGTGTGTGCTACACTTAGCATTAACTAATGAATCCCATGAGGGACAGAGTGTGCTTTCCAGTGGGGACAGGCTTCAGAAACAACTTTGACAACAGATTTATGAACTGAAGGGCAGGTTTTGCTACCACTGTTCCCAAGTGCAGCGATTGACTTCCTTCCCATAGGAACGAATGGCAACTCTTCACTTTCAGGGGGTTAGGTCAAGTGTTGCAGTTGGGACATCTGTGGCCAGAAGCTTTGGATACGCCACTGAGCTCATCCAGAGATAAGGAGGTGGCCTGTTGAAATGCACCACATTGAGGAAACAGTGGTACCTCGGGTTACAGACGCTTCAGATTACAGACTCTGCTAATCCAGAAATAGTACCTTGGGTTAAGAACTTTGCTTCAGGATGAGAACAGAAATCACGCCGTGGCACCAGCTCAGCGGCAGCGGGAGGCCCCATTAGCTAAAGTGGTACCCCAGGTTAAGAACAGTTTCAGGTTAAGAACGGACCTCCAGAACGAATTAAGTTCTTAACACGAGGTACCACTGTACTGTATATTGACACCCTAGAATGTGGCTGAAAGTTTATAAGTTAAATCAGTGCTTGCATCTGTTGTTCATTTCAGAACATGTCAAGTTGGAATAATTCTATGGAACACATTTACTCATATGATGAAGTGACTGCTAGACTTTATTTATTAGCATAGCTTCAAGGTTCCATCAGCAACCCATTTCAATGTAAGGAGAGGCCTGAATACTTTTCTGTCAAGGTCCCATTCTCTAGCCAATCAGCTCTCTGCACTATTGGGCCAATCACAATCTAAAAGGATCGCTATGGTCTGCATGGTCTCTAGACACAAAACCCAATCTTTCTCTAGACAGTAAAAGGTGGTAATAACTAGTAGTAGCAGTTCATATTCTGATAAGCAATAGGTTGCTTGCTGAACACAGCCATTGTATAAAACCAATAGGAACATTATTGACATCTCAGGTACAAGAAGCCTCTGGCAAAACGCTTTGGTCTCTCTGAGGAACAGCAAAGGTGTGGGGAGTGGTTCCCTTTGGCTCTTTGGAGAATAATGTACGGATTATTTGGGGAAATCCCCATGGACTGAGGGATCAACCAAATGCTGTACAGAATGTCCTAGGCTTCCATGGCCACCTGATGCTATCTTACATGATAGAATTATGTGATCTCTACCAGGAGGCTGCAGCCAGGCATATGTGGTTGTTGCACCACACAATCATTCAGCTGAATGCGGGCCATTAGACCTGGACTAGAGAATTTTTACATAAAAAGGCCTGGATACAGAAGAGCAGATTTTAGCCAAATGCATCTCTTCCCCAGAACTAGAGTTTGTATGTGTTGAGGGACTATGCAGTCATTGGGGATCATTTTGACCTTGCCTTACACACTCCCACAGCTTGTAAGCTGAACTAATTGAATGGAACCTTTTTCCCTCAAAAAGACTGCACCCAGAATTTTAAATGAACCAAAGGAATGAGTACTGTATACTCATATACAAGAGAAGGAAAGAAAGAAGTTTAGAGGGGCTCCTCTGTCACAGCAGTAAGTTTTGGGATATCCCAATCACTCAGTCACCAGAAGGATACGAAAGGAAACAAGTCCTTTCTCCAAATGCAAAAACTGAGTTCAGCTGAAGCTGGTCTATTAGGGCCAATGATTTATCCTCAAGTTTCCACTAGATTCCCAAATTGCACTCTTTCTGTCCCCCACAACCTCCAACAATCTATTTCAAGGAGTCCTTCATTCTTTTCTGCCACTCTCCCATTCTCTAGCTAATCTCTGCAAAAGCATTGATGTGGTGAGGAGGATCCACCTACCTGCCTGTAGGCAGGGGGGGACGACACCCAATTAGTAGTAGTAGTAGTAGTAGTAGTAGTAGTAGTAGTAGTAGTAGCAGCAGCAGCTTAACTTCTGGTAAGGAAGATGTCACCCGGTTTGAAGAACCAGACACAATGCAAGTATGCTATAAGGCCAGAGGGAGCCTGGCTGGCATCTAAGCTCATCTGATCCTGGTGGGTTTGGAAGGTACAAAAGGCCTTCGGCAATATGCTAGGCTGTCTCTCAAAAGCAGGAGTGACGTGGGCTGTGAATCCCTTGGCCTATTTGTGGCATGGTGTAGTGATTGTTAGCAGAAATCCTAATGGGTTGAGGGATCAGCCCAATGCTGTACACCATGTCTTAGACCTCCTTGCCCACCTAATACTATCTTATGTGAAAGGAATGCCTGTTCCTTTCACAGGGCACCTGTTATATGAGGCTGGGGGGAACCTTCTGGGTTTCTTACCTCATTACGGTCAGCTTGACAGGTACAAGAAGCCCCTGTCAATATGGTAAGGTGGCTCTGAAGAGCAGCAGGGGTGTGGGTGGGGGTTCCTCTTCACATGAAAGAGGGAGCAAGCTTGTTTTCTCCTGCTCTAGAGGGTAGGACTCAAACCAATGGCTTCAAGTTACAAGAAAGCCACTTCTGAGCTGGAGAGGAGGTGGGGTTGCGGGCCCACCCCCTCCCACACACGCGGGGGCAGGCTCTTAGGCCCCGCGAGAGCAAGGGAATCCTCGGGCGCGTCACTGACCCGGCTGGCCAATCGGTGGGCCAGGAAGGCGTGGCCTAGCGCATTTAAGGCTGGCGCGCCCGGGGACCACCTTCTTTGCCCTGTTCCAGCTGCCCCGGTTTTCCCATCCCACCCACCCTTAGGTTTAGCTAGCTTTGACCTTGCTATGGACTCCGGTTTTTCGCCGCAAGGGGCCTGGTAGGTATTTTTCCACTTGGCACATTTCCAGCCATTTGTTTTTTTCGCCTACCTCGTAGCAAACGTCACAACTTCCTCGGCATTGGCGGTTAGGCATTGGCAGGGGTTATTGTTATGCAAATGAAGGGGGGAAGGAAGCGCCATCACCTTCCCCCAAGGAAAAGGGTGGTCTGGTAGAGGACTCTGGGGGGTGTTGCCCTGTCCAAAACCTAGGGAGGTGAGGGCCTATGGCACGCCCCCGAGTGGTGACACCCGGGGGATCTTAGTTGGCGTACTTCAGCAGGACTCCCCCGGCTTGTGGTTAACCCTTCCTGGTCTCCATGCTGGGTAGTCGATAGGAGCCAATGCCTAAGGCCAATAGCTTTCAATTCCTGTAATCAATAAAGTTGTGGCCTTTTACGCCCATTAACCTTAAATAATGTCTTCATTTCACACGGGGGGAGGGGACTTGCCACGCAAAGGAGATTCCAACTAAACATATGGAAAAACATTCTGACAGTAAGAGCTGTTCAACAGTGGAACCGTCTCCTTGGAGGTTTTTAAGCAGAGGCTGGATGACCATCTTTCACGGATGCTTTAGCTGAAATTCCTGCATTGCAGGGGGTTAAACTAGATGGCCCTTGGGGTCCCTTCTATGATTCTATGATAATTTGGTGCAAAATGTACAGATTGTGTACACAAATTGAAATGGGCTGTACATAATGTCCCAGAGTTTGGTGCTGGAAGCTGGAGGAGCCATTGGTGGTCAAGATGATTGATAGGAGGCCATTGTTCTCAGGGACCATCTTGCCTGCATCCATCCTATTAACCCTAGAGCTGCCTGCACACTGAGAAGAGGCCGTGTGTCACCTGGTCAAGCTGACCGCCTCCTCCCCAGTACTGGAGATGACCTGGTTCAACCTTCCTGATCCCTATATTGCTTGGGGGAAACGCTTGATGGTCCTTGGGTCTGAGCACTGCCAGAGCCACTGCCACGTGGTATAATCCATGAGTGGCCGCCACTGTATAGGGTGTTGCCAGTGAGGCCTCTTACAGGGGTGAAGAACCAACTTCTGAGATGTGCTTTGTGAGAAAGAAGCGGACAAGTTGCTGCAGCACCAGCCATACAACTGCACCATTGAGCTATTCCTGGGGGCGCCGTTCCCTGCTGGCTGCCTATATGTCAGAGATAGGACTGAACAGGAAGGTTGGGAACTGTCCCCTCCTCTGCCTCCGTGGCTCCTCTCGGAAGAGGAGGGGGAGTGGGAAGATTTGTGCCCCTTGTATCCAGCCGTTTCAAGAGGAGAAGGAGACAGGGTTGACTTACAGCTGTGGGAGTTTTTGGAGAAGAATTTGGCAAGGGGCTTCATCCATCTGTTGAAGGCACCAGGCAGTACCCTGATGGTGTTTGTCAAGAAGTGGAGGACAGTGGTGCTGCATGGATTACAGAAGCCTCAACTGAGCCCCCACTCAGTCCCCACTGGCCCTCATAGGATAGCTGCTTGAGGGTCTGAGGGTGGCCAAAGTCTTCACAAAATGTCAGGAATGAACCAGTTCCAAGCAAAGGTTGGCAGCCAGCTGCAGAAAGCAGCCAAGAACAGAGAAGCTTTGAAGTCAGGCAGGGGAGAGCTGGCAGCTGCAGACTTCAGCTCTTCCTGACCTTGACGGGCAGGATGATATGGCAGGAGCTGAGAGCAGGCTACAACACAGCCAAAGCTCGCCAACAGCACAATCAGGCACGAACAAACTCAGAGACAGCCTCTCAGAAAAGGAAGAGGTTGGAGCTGATCCAATAATGGGAGCAAATGGGAGGGCTGCTAGATAGGAAGCAAAACAAGAGACACAAGGGTCATAAGTTCAATATCTTCTTTAGATGCCGGAAGGAGTCTTCAGAAGTGTCATCTTAAGTAATGATGCCGGAGGCTTTGTTATAGCCGTCTGGAGCTATGTTTGTTTTTGCAAAAAATCCTCCTTTTTAATTAGCTACGCTTATTGTGTTATCAAGCTGGGAACCTGGACTCCTGATACAAAATTGGACCTGAGGTGGGCATACAAGATGAGTGGAAAACAATAACCCAAGAGAAGACGCCAGTGATTTATTACGCAAGGCAGGAGCCAGGGCTGGAGGAAGGAGAAAAATCTGAGCAGGAGGAGATGGAGCAGGGGGCAGGATGTGGGGGCGGGAGCTGGGGCCACTCTGAAGAGCAGCAGGGATAAGGGCAGTGGTTGCCTTGGGCCATTTCAGGCACAAAGTGCTGGTTGTTAAGACAAATCCAAATGGGCTGAGGGATCAGCTGTGTGCCATACAGAATGTCCCGGACTGGGCAGAGGAGATATGGCGGAGACTGCCTCCTCAGCCTGACCCTTGCCAGGGGGGAGGAAGAGGAAGACAGTTTAGATTTACAACAGGGGTTTGCGGGAGCTCACAGCTCAGAGGCAAATGGGGGGGAGGAGTTGGGAAATAATGGGAGAGGAGGAAGAGGAGGAGGAAGCAGCAGAGAGATGACAGCCGATGGACACAGTGTCTTTAGAAAGCATTCCAGGACCACCACCACCACCCTGAACCCATAATGGTAGGAGAGCAAAGAGCTCAAAGACAGAGGGCACATAGCAGCTCCCATAGAAGTGACAAATGAGGAAGTGGGAGAGATGGGGGGATGGAGATTCACTCGGGACAACACCATTATCCAAGAGGCTGGGTTCTATAGCCGCTCTCTGTAAATACTGAATAAAAAAAGGATGGTAAGAAACCTCCTGTGTCTTTATACTTTCATGGCAATCAGCTGGGAGTCGCTCATAGCAGCCTGAGACAGACCTCAGCTGATGCCTGATGGCATCTTACGTGGAAGACATGCCTGTTCCTTTCACTGGGTTTTCTGTTCAGCTTTAGTTTTAAATTGTAATGCCTTAATGTGCTGAGCAATCTACTCTCAACCAACCTGCAGGTGAAACAGAATGGATGAACGCTGGCTTTATAGGCCATATTCCCTATTTTTTTCTGTTAGGCCAGCACTTTTCTGGTTGTAGCATCAGGAGGAGATATCTTGTTGCTATCTTCTCATGATCTCTTCAGGAAGGAACAATAGTGATGGCTAGCCAGACCTGCAAAAGTTTAGACGAATACAAATACAAATACAATATATTTATTGTCATTGTCCCATACAGAACAATGAAACTGAAAATCTACATAAGACATTCAAAAACCCCTGAAAACTCTGAAACCCCATTTTAAAATACAATATACTATAGAGACTCCTTATGCTGTGTTTAGAACCAGAATTGCATTTGCGTAGAACCTGTTTCTCAGGCGGCTAGTCCTGGCCTTTATAACCCTATACCTTCTTCCAGAAGGCAGAAGCTGAAAGAGATCATTTCCGGGGTGTGTACTATCCTGCGCTATCTCTGCAGATTTCTTATGGCATCTGACAGCATAGATTTGATCTAAGGTGGGAAGAGTGCACCCAACCCCTTTCTGGCACTGTAGTACATTTGAGCTTTTCCCTATTACTCAGTAACCAGAAGGTTATGAAAGGAGACTAGTTCCCTCTCCAAATGTAAGGCCTAAGTTTAGTGGAGGTTGCTCCATTTGTGGCCAGCAATTTATTTTTAATTTTCCACTGAAATCCCAAAGCCAGAATCTTTCTGTCCCACCCGTCCTTCAATAATCCATTTCAATCTAGAGAATCTCAAATACTTTTCCGTTAAACTCTCATTCCCTGCACAGGTTAGCCATTCTCAATCCAAGCAGAGCACTATGGCCACAAAGTCCCACCAGTTTGGCTGAAAAACCTGGCAGTAGCTCAACTTCTGGCAAGCGAGACCTCACTTAGTTTGAGGAGCTAGGTTCAACTCAGCCCTTGTATAAGGCCAGGGGAACCTCCTTGACTTCCCAGTTCATCTGGGCTTGAAAGGTACAAGAGGCTTCTGGCAACAACCTGGGGTGACTCTGGAGAGCAGCAGAGATGTGGGTTCTCTCTGCTTTTGTGGGGAATGATGTACTGATTGTTAGGAAAAATCCTAACAGGTTGAAGAATCAGCTGGATGCTGATATCTACTAGCATTTTGACGTGCTTTTGAAATGCTAGGTTGGCAAAAGCTGGGTCAGAGCAATAGGAGCTCACCCCGTTGCGGGGATTCGAACCGTTGTCCTTCCAATCGACAAGCCCAAGAGGCTCAGTGGTTTAGACCACAGCGCCACCCGCTTAAAACGGGGCACTTGGCCGGCATGTAATATATACCACATTTTTAACCCATTGCTATTGCAATGGGTTACAAACAAGCTATAAAATATTTTAAATAAACAGATGAATAAAAATAACCAAAAGCGGAACAGTGCAATATTGAGTAAGAGAGACTGAATTGCCTTTATTGCCAGTATGGTTTTCACCCTTTTGAGGACGAAGGCCACTTGCAAGCCGACCCCTTCCATCCCTGGTAACAGTGGCAGATGAAACTGCTTTTCAGGGTCTTTCTATCCTTCTGCCTCAGATATCCTTTCACGAGGACTTTTCTTGCATCAGAGTTATCGAAGACAATCTTATAACGGTGAGAAGGCAAATGCAGATAAGCATCCGATTCACTGTTTCTACGAACGCATCTTCCATTCATGTTGCAGAGAGTTTTGCTGCAGAACGTGGCCGCAGAAGTCACATTAATGATGTAACGTCCCAAGGGACCACTTACATAGCTTTTCAGTTGCACGCAGCTTTCCTAATAGAAAACAAAGACAACAACAGGCTTAGTGGCAGAGCGATACCTTGCACATCTACAGGGAAGTAAACTCCACAGGGTCCACGGTGGCTCACTCCCATATAAACTGGAATATTGGGTTGCAGATTGCATCTCTATTGTCAAATGACCAGGACAGATACTTGTCTGAGTGATCAAGGAATGTGTCCGTGGCAAAGAAGGGAATTGGGGGGGGGGATTCCCTAAATCTCAGTTTTATTTATTTATCTGTATGTTTCTACAGCCCATGGTAGGGAGGAAAGCAGCAAAATGGGTTCTTCATTTTGCTCCTCATCTTTTTCTGTAATTTCCAGATCTCTTGACAGCACCACGGGATGCGGGTGGCGCTGTGGGTTAAACCACAGAGCCTAGGGCTTGCCGATCGGAAAGTCAGCAGTTTGAATCCCCGCGGCAGGGTGAGCTCCCGTTGCTCGGTCCCTGCTCCTGCCAACCTAGCAGTTCGAAAGCACTTAGTGCAAGTCGATCAATAGGTACCGCTCCGGCAGGAAGGTAAACGGTGTTTCCGTGTGCTGCTCTGGTTCGCCAGAAGCGGCTTTGTCATGCTGGCCACATGACCCGGAAGCTGTACGCCGGCTCCCTCAGCCAATAAAGCAAGGTGAGCACTGCAACCCCAGAGTTGGCCACGACTGGACCTAATGGTCAGGGGTCCCATTACCTTTACCTTGACACCACCACAACGTGTAGGTATATAGGTTTGCCTAGTAGGAGAGCCCACTCAGTTGAGCCACCAAGATTGTCACATTCAGGTGGCTTCTCTGCATTTACATTTTGCCCTGCTCTTTCTGAGCTCTCCCCCCTTCTCTCTCTCTCTCTCTCTCTCTCTCTCTCTCTCTCTCTCTCTCTCTTTCTTTCCTTCTTTCTTCCTTTTCTTTCTTTCTTTCTTTCTTTCTTTCTTTCTTTCTTTCTTTCTTTCTTTCTTTCTTTCTTTCTTTCTTCTGCCCCAGAGCTTTCACCACGAAAATCAGCTCTTTGAAGAATCTCTTTTCTCCTTTACTTTTTTTTGTTCTTTTTATGATTTTAAATTCTTGAGAGCCCTCTGTTTATCTTACTCATATGTCAGTTTTATTTTCTGAAGCCCATAGCTTTTTTTTCAGAGGGTACCCAAGGCTACGCAGCACCGGCACCTCTTTTTTGTTGTTAAAAAGTGTGGCGCTTACTTCATGGTGATTACTGGCATCCATTTTCCTTTTTTAAAAAAAGCACTGCTGAAGACTTATATTTGGGGTAAAAAGATACATACAGAGAGGTGTTGGACAGAAGAGGAAGGCAGGCAAGAAAGGTCTTTCTCAAGGTGTGAGGTTGAGGAAGGGGGAAGCTCCCAGGTGTGAGCTGGGAGGATTTACTTCCCTGTATGTGGACTGACGGGACGCGGGTGGCACTGTGGGTAAAAGCCTCAGCGCCTAGGGCTTGCCGATCGAAAGGTTGGCGGTTCGAATCCCCGCAGCGGGGTGCGCTCCCGTTGCTCGGTCCCAGCGCCTGCCAACCTAGCAGTTCGAAAGCACCCCGGGTGCAAGTAGATAAATAGGGACCGCTTACTGGCGGGAAGGTAAACGGCGTTTCCGTGTGCTGCGCTGGCTCGCCAGATGCAGCTTTGTCACGCTGGCCACGTGACCCGGAAGTGTCTCCGGACAGCGCTGGCCCCCGGCCTCTTGAGTGAGATGGGCGCACAACCCTAGAGTCTGTCAAGACTGGCCCGTACGGGCAGGGGTACCTTTACCTTTACCTTTTATGTGGACTGAACATTAAGATACAATTGTGATAGATTTTGTGTTGTTGTTGTTGCTGCTGCTGCTGTTCTGTTCTGTTCTGTTCTATTATTTTATTTTATTTTTCTTTCTTCTTTCTCCCCCCTTTCTTCTTCTGTTATATCTTTTTGTTTCTTTTTCTGCATTACATTATTATTATTATTATTATTATTATTATTATTATTATTATTATTTATTACTCTTTAGACCAGTTTGGTTTTTTACTGTATTGCAGTGGTACCTCAGGTTAAGTACTTAATTCGTTCCAGAGGTCCATTCTTAACCTGTAACTCTTCTTAACCTGAAGCACCACTTTAGCTAATGAGGCCTTCTGCTGCCGCCGCACCGCCAGAACCCGATTTCTGTTCTTATCCTGAAGCAAAGTTCTTAACCTGAAGCACTATTTCTGGGTTAGCGGAGTGTGTAACCTGAAGTATATGTAATCTGAAGCATATGTAACCCGAGATACCACTGTATATGTAAAAAAACAAAATTAATACACAGGGGTGGGGAGAGAAGAAGATGAGAGGTTACCCAAGAATTCTTGCAAAATCAAATTCATTTTCTTAATTCACTTACTTTACTTAGGGCATACCGATGGTTTCCCCACAGGACGACTCCTGCGGCCCCCAGTGCTGCACTCTCACCAATAGTATTCACCAAGTCTTCCTGAAAAGTAAAGCAGGAACATGCATAATAACCAAGAGGCAAAGGTAAGGCACTGCTGCGATGTCCCCCTATGAACCAACCTGTGATCATAACCTGAAGCTCTTCTCCATGTGCCTCCTACACGAGAGGTCCAGAGAGCAACAACACAAGAACGGGCCTTTTGTGTGGTGGCTCCCTCCTTGTGGAACACTCTCCTCAGGGATGCTCACATGGCGCCTTCATTACATAGTTTTAGGCACCAAGCAGTAGCCTTCTTCTCCCAGGGCTTTGGCTAATTAAACGATCTATGGCCTTTGAAACTGTGTTGGGGGCCTCTAGGTATTGTTTTTGCTTATTACTATGGTATGTATTTTTGTGTTTTTATATTGTAAACCATTCCGTGATCCTTGGATGAAGGGTGATATAGAAATAATAATAATAATAATAATAATAATAATAATAATAATAATAATAATAATAATAATATAATACACACTCATTTTGCTTTTCTTTTCTTTTTTGGTTCACCATTGCAGAAACTACTAAAGAAACAGGTTTTTCGAACACTACAACCTGCCCGCCTTGCAACACCTGTTTGCCAGAGATTTCACTGGTAGGAATGTGCACACCAGAGGGTTTAATGCCGTTTTCTACAACACTGTCAACCCTCTTTTACAAACAAAGGCTAGTGTCTATCTCCTGTGAAAACATGCAGCAATTTCAAGAGTGTGGGATCAATCCGAATGACCAGGATAGGTAAAGGTAAAGGTAAAGGTAAAGGGACCCCTGACCGTTAGGTCCAGTCGCAGATGACTCTGGGGTTGCGGCGCTCATATCACTTTACTGGCCGAGGGAGCCGGCGTACAGCTTCTGGGTCATGTGGCCAGCATGACTAAGCCACTTCTGGCGAACCAGAGCAGCACACGGAAACACCGTTTACCTTCCTGCTGGACTGGTACCTATTTATCTACTTGCACTTTGACGTGCTTTCAAACTGCTAGGTTGCCAAGAGCAGAGACCAAGCAACGGGAGCTCACCCCGTCGTGGGGATTTGAACTGTCGACCTTCTGAACAGCAATCCAAATGACCAGGATAGGGCACAATAAATGCGAACCCTTTTCAGCACCCATAAAGCTCAAAAACTCTGTATTCCGAAAACTGCATCCCTGCTACCTGTGTAACTCAACTCTGAAACGGCCTGGATAACTCGGTTGGTTAGAGCATGGTGCTGACAGTGCCAAGGTTGCTGGTTTGATCCTGGCAACTGCATATTCCTGCATTGCAGGGGGTTGGGCTGCTCGACAATCCTCAGGGTCCCTTCCAACTCTATGATTCTACTGTGAGCTCCCATGCCACCTCCGGCCCTGTGCTTTTCTACAACTCTATGAACCTGTTGGGAAAAGTCACCATGTCAACAGTATGTGGGTGATATCCAGCTCTTATTCAGGAGAGGATGTGCAGTTGCTGGATCGGAGTCTGGGTGCAGCAATGAGCTGGGTGAAGGCCAATGAGTTGAGACTGAACTCTGTCGAGATGAAAGTGCTGGTGGTGGGCAGTACTTGGCTCCATGCTGGATGAGGCCGAACTCTTCCAGAAGGATCAGGTGCATAGATTGGGCGGTATTCAAGGACCAAACACTGGAAGGCTGTCTGGATATGTTGAAAGGAGTTCCTGAGCTTGGAGATGGTGTAAAATGAGGCTGCCAGGCTTCTGGGTGGCATTGCGATTTGGGAATGGACCTCACCAATCCTTAAAGAACAGCACCGGAATGCAAGCAGGCCCAGTTTTCAGACTTTGGTCTATAAAGTACGTTCCTAGGCCCCAAATACTTGAATGCTTGCCTCTGCCAGTATATGCTACTATCTGCAGCAGAGGCCCTGTTGTGGTCCTGTGACTGTGGCACATCATGCAGCCAACTCACATAGCTCATTGTCAGTTGTGGCTGTAGAACTTCGCTGTGGTGCTCTGCTGAGGAACTCTCTCCCACTAGAAATATGACACACACACATATACCCCGTTCTGCTGTTGCCAACTTTTCATCACCACATGAAGAACATTCTGGTGTGTTTAAAGGCGTTGACTCCTGGAGGCCAATGCACTTTGACCCCTCCCCATCTTTTTCTTTTCTTTTTTTTGAAAGGGCAGAGCCCCTTCAATATTCAGAGGACCTCACTCGCAAGATCAGGGTGCTGCGTTGGGCCCCCTCAATTGTCCAGAGAATCTGGCACCTCTGGGTGTATTGTGGATTTAGGGAAGAGAGTGCTTAGTCTTGCTCTGTTCACCATGACAGTATATTTCTTTTTAGAGTGTTTATGGTTTAAATGCATATATTTGTGGTTTAAATGTCTATGTATATGTGTTATGGTACACGTATATTAGGGCTGCTGTACGTCCGGGTTTTCCTTTCCCGGACATATCCAGGATTCATCCAGGTGGAATTCCCGAAAACCCGGACATATGGCAACTCATGCCGGAAGTGTTGTTATTTTTGTGATTTTCCTTAAAAATACCTCAAAAACTCAATATACTTTTGGGGAAATTTGGCAAAAAAAAAAAAACAGCTCAGAAACTTTAGCCAAATGAATAAGAATAAGAAGAATAAACGCTTAACAACTTTTGTGTCTGGATTTTTACTTTTTGAAATATAGCAACCCTAACATATATGATTGTGGAGGTTCAGCTCAGGCCAACCCACCCTGGATCATTTTGGGGACAACCCAGCCTGCCCTGGAAGCAGCATTAAATCGCTTTGGGGAGCAGGACAAATGTTTCGGCTAAAAAAAACAAACCTGCTGAGAGCCGGGAGCTTCCATTCTGCAAAGTGCTCCTTCATAAGTGGCCCCTCTGTAAGAGCAATCTGCAGGAAAGTCCCTTGCAAGGCAACAACTGTTCAAGAGAGTGTCTACTTGTGAGACTACTGCACTTTTGGAGCTCAAAGGACACTAGTTCACTCTCCGGAGAAGGGATTTCTGGTTTCAGAGCATTGCCTACTTAGTGACAGAAGTTGTCCTAGGATCTTGCATGAATTCCTTTCTCTAACATTGGAGCTTTCACGTGTATACAATCAGCTCAACAGTAATGTTTAAGCTGGTTCTGGGAGGTTTATAGATTCTAGTCTATGCCTTTCCCCTTACCTCTGTCAAAGGGCTGAACGTTCTGGCATAAAATGGCCTAGAATACACAAAAACAGGCAAGGCATAGTCCTTTCTAGCCATGGTAGCAACACGCATTGCTTCCATAACCCGATAGCGCACAAATCTCTGAGAGTTCCGACTTGACTGCAGCCTGTGCTGCAGGTATACGGAAGGATATAGGGCAGTGCTTTCTTTCCATAACCAAAGCAGACGGTCGTTCAATTTCAAGTCAAGCTTTTCACATTTTCCTGTGTATTTATCTGGATGCACCATGAAATTATAATTATGGCATTCCGGGTATAGATAGTAACCCCAGAGTCCCTTTGGTCTCATTCTTTTCGCTTCGATAAGGGTGTTCTTCATAAACGTCTCCCCTGCCTTTTCAAATGCTTGCTTGGCGGCGCTCCTGATTCTGAAACTAGACCAGTGAGGATTCTCCTTTCTAATAGGTTCAAGAGACCAAATTTTGTACATATTTCTAGTGCCCACGTTCCTCATCCACTGGGGCTTCCAGTCTACCCAGTCAATGACTCCAAGTCCCTGGAATTGATTCGTAGGTATGGCCTTTTTGAGATCAGACTTGACTTTGGCGATGTGCTTGTATAGGTTTCCACGCTGTGGTATTCCTCCATTGATGGGCTTAGCGGGGCTCTTTAAATAGGGGTAGTAGCCCAAGAGATTGTGATAAAATATTGTCACAGTGGAGCCACTCAAATCGTCATTGGGATTTGCGTGAATTTTAAAAGTTCTAAGGTCTAAATCCACCTTGTACCGCAGCTGGCACAGTCTGGTTGGTGCGTTCCATAGCACTACGAAAGGTTTGCGTGCAAACAATGGAGTCCTCGCATGCATAATTTCTTTACCATCCACCACCATCACTAACATCCAGGCTCCTAGACATGTAATCCACAGATGGCGCAGAGTATGCCATTTTTCTGATACTGCTGTGGCAACTTCATCAAAGGGTTGGAAGAGGGAGTAAAGAAAGAAAACGTTAGTGAACAGTGAAGACAGTATCTTTTTTTAAAAAAAACACACACACACCACATTGTGATTTGACTTTACAAATGCAAAAATAATTGCAATGCCAAATACATAGCCATAATATGAGATTTCTCTTAATCTTGTGACTCCCCCCTCCCACACATACACATCACTTCCACAGGTTCTATTGTCAACATTTCCAACTGCATATTATTTCATAGTCTATATTTTATATCAATCCATATTATCCATGATATTTGTTACATTACAAGTGAGATTTAAATCCTGCTAATGTTTTCATCTGCTTACAGTGGTCTGCTAAATCAATTATAAATTTCTCCCATCCTTCCTTGAATTTCTTGTCTTCTTGGTCTCTGAGTTTCTCTGAGTCAGTTTTGCCATTTCAGCTTAGTTTGCCATTCCTCCCTGTTAGGGACTCTTTCTTCTTTCCATCAGTGAAGACAAGACCTAACATAACTTTTTCTAAATGGTGAATCAGTTAAAAATCACAGCCCTAGAACAAACTAGCCCCAGTAAGGTTGCTGCAGAGGCTTGATTGGCAAGTCAGCCTTTCCCAGAAATCAACCCCAGGTTGCAGAATCTAATGTAGCAAAACAGGCACCAAGCTCTCAATGTGCAACCCAGGGTGGATCTACAATCATGGTTTTTAACATTAAGGAAGGGTTAAGGAATGCTTTTGATAAGCTAGATGGACACATGATGTCCTGCTATTTACGTTCATAATGCGTTACTATCTTGTCTTTTTTAATCGCTGTGGTGGTCATGTGGGATTGCTATGAGGAATTATGAAAAATGAAGCAAGCCATTGTGTCAGCGGTGAAAGCATTGCTTTGACTGGGTTTGAGTCATTGACACGATTTCTGATTCAACCCTACAAGTCTTCATCTCTGCCCCATTTTCTCTATGCCTGACGGTCATGTACAGTGGTACCTCAGGTTAAGTACTTAATTCGTTCCGGAGGTCCGTTCTTAACCTGAAACTGTTCTTAACCTGAAGCACCACTTTAGCTAATGGGGCCTCCTGCTGCTGCCGCGCCGCCGCCGCGCAATTTCTGTTCTCATCCTGAAGCAAAGTTCTCAACCTGAAGCACTATTTCTGGGTTAGCGGACTCTGTAACCTGAAGCGTATGTAACCTGGAGCGTATGTAACCTGAAGCGTATGTAACCCAAGGTACCACTGCATTCTACACAGACCAGTTGCTTACCAGGCATCCTGGGTACATAAAGATAAGGAGGTAGCTTTGATGTAGCTTTTGTTAATCTTAGGGCCAGGAAACAGAGTTCACAAGGAGGTGGTAAAATGCCTGTCTTTCCTTGCCTGCCCTTCCTTTCCTATGGTTTATTACCTCCGGGGTTTGACGAAGGCATTCCTCCTTGATTCCTGTTTATTTAGCCTGAACATGTATGCATGCTCAAATAGGAAGTAGTTCTTTGTAGTTAAGAGGCTTCCTCTGATCTGACTTTGTCCCCATGTGGGGATTTTTGAAATGCTCAGAGGAAATCTGATTGGTTCTTACAAACGCTGTGTAAAAGTTCTTTTGGTAATAAAAATGGCCTGGACCAGGGAGTGGCAGGCGCACTTTCTCCCAAAGATCTTGCTGGTCAAGCCTCGTGTCTATTGTATTAATCAGGGTCCAGTCCTTCCTTTGCCTTCAGAACACAACAAATCGCTTAATTTTTAATCATTTTATGCTGCTATATTGGTGAAACACTGCTCACATGTCCCTGTGTGGCGTTTTACCCTATTTTTGCTGCATTCAAACTCCAATCCCCCTCTCATGGTATTTGAGGGACAGTGTTCAGGGAGGGAGAGATAATTAAAATGTGACAGCAGAGGGCAGGGCAGAGCAAGCAGCAGCCAGCAGCAGGTACAGAAACAGGATTATTATATTTGACCAAAAAAGGAGAGAGAAATGTAAAAAAATTACCAACACAGTAGCAGCCATAGTCATCCTCTGTTTGTTTTGGGCTTCCAGAGTTAGCCTCTCAGAGGTTGTCCCTGCTAAAACATCCTAAACTACCCATCAAAGCTCAAAAAGCAGTGTGGGGATTTCTCTGATTTTAGGAAGAAAGGTGGTAGGTGGGACTTACCTCCACACCTGAGGCAGAGCAAGACTGCAAGCAGCCATTTCTGAGCCAATCCTGGCTGCCAATGATCAAAGAAGAAGCCCTGCTGCATCAGAAAGCCTCTTTGTACTGTGAGGAGGCTGGTTTTGAAGGATGTCAGCTGAGAGAAAGCAGGCTTGCAAGGCAGACTCAGATTCCTGGCAACCGTAGTTGTGTAACCTCTAGAAAGCAACGCTTTGCTCAGTTTGAGGAACCAGGAGCAAGTGGTCCATTATATGAGGCTGGGAGGAGCCTTCTTGGCTTTTCAGATCACCTGGCCCTGGTGGGTTTGAAAGGTGCTATAAGCCTCTGGCAATATGCTGGGGTGGTTCTAAAGAGCCGCAGAGATGTGGGCAGTGGTTCCATTGGGATATTTAGGGCATAATGTACTGATAGCTCAGATAAATTCAAGTGGGTCGATGGATCAGCTGAAGCCTTATAGAATGCCCTCGATAAGAACATGAGAAGAGCTTGCTGGATCAGGCCAGTGAACTTCTAGTCCAGCATCTTGTTCTCACAGGATAGCTCAGTTGGTTAGAGCATGGTGCTGATAAAGCCACTTCTGACCCTCGGGAGGAGGTGGTGTTGCGGGCTTCACGCCCCCAACACGCGCGTGGGGGATGGCTTCCAGCCCCCACACGATCAGGGGAATCCTCAGGGCTGCATCATCCCCTGAGCCAGCTAATTGGCTTGCTCGGGGTGTGTGGCTTGCCTCACTTAAGGCAAGTGCGGCCCCGGGATCTCCCTCTTTGGGCCGCTCAGCTGCTGAGGTTTAAAGGTTCCCCTTCTGACCTTGCTATGGACCTCGGTTGGTCACCGTTAAGGGGCCTGGTAGGAATTTTTTCCACTTGGCAAATTGGCACTGGCCATTTGGTTTTTCGCCTACCTCGTAGCAAATCGTCACAACTAGTTGGTCTTGGCGGTTAGGCATTGGTAGGGGTATTGTTATGTAGATGTGGGGGGGAGCGCCATCACCTCCCCCGCATATTGAAGGGTAGTCTGGTAAAGGATTCCGGGGGGCGTGGCCTCTTCCGAAGCCTGTGGAGGCCAGGGCCTAAAGCGCGCCCCTGAGCGGTGACGCCGGGGGAGTCCCTAGTTGATGTGCATCAGCAGGGCTCCCCCTGCTGGTGTTAACCCTTCCCGGTCTTCAAGCAAACAGGCTGAAGCAGGATAGTTGGATAGGACCAATGCCTAAGCCAATACCTCTCTTTACCTGTAACCAATAAAGTTGTGGCCAATTTTAGCCCATTAACCTAAAATAATGGTGTCACATGTCTTTATTTCTACTGGTGGGAGGCGAGAACCTGCCATGCAACACCAAGGTCTCAGGTTTGATCCCCGTATGGGGCAGCTGCATTGCAGGAGGTTAGACTCAATGATCCTCAGAATCCCTTCCAACTCTACAATTCAATGATTCATCCGGAAGCTTAAGGGAAGCAAAAAAGCAGGACATGAGCACAACAGGACTCTCTTCACATGTGATTCCCAGCAACTAGCATTCAGGGGCATACTCTGATCTCTGAGACCTCTTTATGTCTGTCAGGGACCGTGCTGAAGGAATGGTGGGAGCCTCCCCCTCCCCCTGCTCCTGTTCAGAATCCTGAATCTTCCCAGGAGCAGTGGGGCAGTATAGATTTGGAACAGTGGTTTGCAGAGGGACATAGTTCAGAAGACAAAAGTTGGGAAGAGCTGGGTGGTGAACAGCTAGGAGGAGAAGAACTGGGAGAGTTAACTCATTGCGTGACCAGGCGCCGACCGCCCTAGCCCCCAGGGACCACCAGAAAGGAATAATGACTCTGACAACGTGTTATGGAATTAAAATTTGGCCACAGCTTTATTCATCATCATCATAGACTTTATTGCGCTAGCCAAAGGCCATGGCATGGTTCACAAGGGGAACAAAAGGAAAAACGGCAATAACCATAAAAACATTTAGCACTGCAAGTGCAATAGACCACACTCAAGTCTCCTAGAAATTATTTGTTGCATAAGCTAGAATAGCAGGGAAATCTCAGGTAAAATATGCCTGTTTAAATGTCTGAATCCCCTTTGCAGTTGACCACTATTTTATCTAGCTCTTTTCTCCTGATCTTCTTAGCTGCCAATGCACATAGTGCTACTTTATAACTTACAAAGTCATCAGTATCGCTCAGCAGCCATTTCACCCTTTCCACCCTGTTAGCGTGTATTCCATTCGTAAGCAGGGGTTTTATAAATCGGTCCCTTGGATCTCCATATAGCAGGCATTGCAATAAATACAGATCCTCTACACAGGGTTGCCCACATATACAAAGTCTCTCCTCGTACTGTACTTTGCCGTACCGACCATCCAACACCATTGAGGGCATCGATTGGAATCGTAATTCTGTAAAAGCGATTCTTAGTACAGCAAGTGGGAGCTTTGTCAGATATCTAGCTCAGGTGTGCTCCATTAATAAGTGGGAACCATAGTGAACTTTTGATAGAGGCAACTGTGGATAAATTCCTTTCTACATCAGACCTAAAGAGACAACCTCTTAGGCTCCTCCTATCCATCTTCATGGTCACCTGACGATCTTGTAATTGATATTGGGACAAGAGGCTTTGGGTGCCGGCCTTCCAGCATTTGGTCTGTTCCCGTTCAGTGTGGGACATAGTGGGGAATCTCTCCTCCGAGAGTGATTGGAGTCTTTTCACATAGTTTAGACAAGATAGTCAATTCTAGCCCATATTGTTGTCACGTCCGCTTCAACACGGATAAGAGCAGCTGGGGTCCCGTTGGGGAGCGAGAGCACTTTCCTGAGAAATTTGTTCTACACTATTTCTAAGGCTTTGTTAGCATTTGGGTCCATGCCCCTTATCACTGCTCCATGGAGCATTTGGGAAACCACTTTATTGGTGAAGATTTTCAGCACAGGCTCTACACTGGCCACCCAGTGTAAAATAGAATTTCATTAGTGCTCCACAAGCTTTCTGCCTGGTGGAACAGCTCTGTCTTGCAGGCCCTGTGGAAATATGTCAAGTCCCGCAGGGCCCTAGTCTCTTGTGACAGAGCGTTCCACCAGATCGGAGCCACAGCCAAAAAAGCCCTGGCTCTGGTTGAGGCCAGCCTAACCTCCCTGTGGCCTGGAATCTCCAAGATGTTTTTGTTTAGGGAAGAAAAGGCTAAAGGATTCCGCCCAAGGCTTTAAACCACCAAAGTTGTGACAAATTGCTACGTTGAAGACAAAACCTGCCAATGCAGGAAAATTTATTCCCGGTTCTTCAACAGCAAACAGTCAAAACACCGTAGCAGCGCCCGCTAAACCGGAAGAAAAAAGGGTAACCTGCAAACAAGAAACATTAAACAAAGGGAGGGTTGGGTGGGTGAAGCTCCTGAGCTGACTGCCTGGCTGCTGCCAGCTCCTTCCCCTATTTATGCAACTGGCCCCACCTCTCAGCAGTGTACATTGACTAACTGAGGCTGGGCATGAACCTCCAAAGAATAACAACTGAGGCGCAGGCCAGCCCATACCACCAGTAGGTTCCCTGGGGTCCGAAGAGCTGCACGCAATCCCGCAAAGGGTGTCAGCTTCGCCTTTGAGCCAGTGCCACCTACTGGGCTCAACCTCTTCAGCTCCGACTAGGCCAGGTGATCTGGAAAGCACTTCCAGAGACCTTCCACGCAGGAAGCAGGTCTAAGTGCTGTGGACTCACAACTCAGAGCTGTGAGCACCGAACTCACTTCTAGTAATCAGCTGAGCACAGCAGAGCATGAATCACTCGAACGACAGCTCTGTAGAATGTTGTTGTTTAGTTGTGTCCGACTCTTCGTGACCCCATGGACCAGAGCACGCCAGGCACTCCTGTCTTCCACTGCCTCCCACAGTTTGGTCAGACTCATGTTTGTAGCTTCGAGAGCACTGTCCAACCATCTCGTCTTCTGTCGCCCCCTTCTCCTTGTGCCCTCCATCTTTCCCAACATCAGGGTCTTTTCCAGGGAGTCTTTTCTTCTCATGAGGTGGCCAAAGTATTGGAGCCTCAGCTTCACGATCTGTCCTTCCAGTGACACTCAGGGCTGATTTCCTTAAGAATGGATAGGTTTGATCTTCTTGCAGTCCATGGGACTCTCAAGAGTCTCCTCCAGCACCATAATTCAAAAGCATCAATTCTTCAGTGATCAGCCTTCTTTATGGTCCAGCTCTCACTTCCATACATCACTACTGGGAAAACCATGGCTTTAACTATACGGACCTTTGTTGGCAAGGTGATGTCTCTGCTTTTTATTTTATTTTATTCTCTACAGCTACTGTACAAACTATCTACAAACTAAATGGAGATGCTGGGCTGCATTGAGTGTTACAGCTGCATGAGCAGCGACCTTATCTATACACAGATAACACTCAGACTCCCCCTTTGAAGTCAGGCTGGAGAGGAATAAGTAATGAGCCAAATCCGCCCCCTCCTTTCTGAAACATTAGCAGATTCTTGCAATGGGAGGAGTGAAATATCCTCAAAGGGCACCCACAGTGTAAAGTGTGAGTGCTCACTCTTGCTGGAGAGCCTACATCCGCCCAGCCCAAGGTCACGACAAGCAGATAAGGTGGCAGCTCAGAAACCAAAGTGGGTTGCAAGATCAGGTTGCAAGATGAGGAAGTGACTTGGGAGGGAGTGGGTGTAAACCTTATTTGGGAGCACCTTTACTCTGAGAATGGACTCTTTGTTCTTTTGCTGTGATCATTAAAATCTCTTTAAATGGTAAGGGACTATTTTTGCTTTGTTCTGCTTATCTATGGGCAAAGGGAGGGAGGAAGCCGCTTCCCCGAAGCCTGACAATGTCTGACTTAGAAGGAATTCTTCTTCCTTTTAATAAGTTTTCGGTCCACCCTCATATTTCTTGTTTCACTGGGCCCAAAACAGTTGATGCGTGCAACTGGGGAGAGACGGCAGGTTGGTGGGCTGGTTAGTCATCTGGCTGAATCAATTTCACTTTGGATCCTGAGTGCAAGAACTGGAAGAAACATCATGATACACTTGGGCTAGGCTAATATCTAGGGTTACCAAGTCCAGATTTTAATTTACAGTGGTACCTCGGGTTACATATGTTTCAGGTTACATACGCTTCAGGTTACAGACTCCGCTAACCCAGAAATAGTACCTCGGGTTAAGAACTTTGCTTCAGAATGAGAACCGAAATTGTGCTCCGGCGGCGCAGCAGCAGCAGGAGGCCCCATTAGCTAAAGTGGTGCTTCAGATTAAGAACAGCTTCAGGTTAAGAACGGACCTCTGTAACGAATTAAGTACAAATTAAGAGGTACCACTGTATATTTAAGAGCTCCTCCAGACTTCCTTTTTAAATTGTGCACTGATGATTCTTTGTGCTCATGATGCTGCTTGCGATCCTGCTTTCAACGCATGTTGCACCTGCAAAAGTTTTGGGGCAGTCTCAGTGGTTCATGCATATACCATAACTTTCTGATGAAATTCCACAATATTTTAAAACCACAAATGTTCTAGTATATTTTTGTCCCACTTTTGTGGCATGATAGCTCCCCTGGGCAGGAATAATGTGGTATGGTTGGGGGGAAACCACAGTACAAAGCAGAGCAGACGAAATCCAGCACTAATACACTATCGTTGTGTCAAGAACATGTTACAGGAGACCCCCACCATAAAAACCCAGTCTGGAGGGGGTCTTAGGGACATGGAACAATGAGTTGTGCCTAGGTTTCTATCTGAACATCACTGTATACTGGGCAGGAGCATTGGGCAGAATTGTGAACCTGCTCTGCACATTCATCCTATTTCTTTGCATTGGCCGCACCATCTATTTACAGTGGTACCTTGGTTTATGAACTTAATCCATTTCGGAAGTCCGTTCTTAAACCGAAGTCATTCTTAAACCAAGGCACACTTTCCCTAATGAGGTCTTCCACCACCGGTGCCCTTCCACTATTTGACTTCCATTTGTACACCGAGGTAAAGTTCATAGACCGAGGTAAGCTTCCAGTTTTGCAGAAGTTCACAAATAGTTCGTTAAGAGGGCTGTTCGTAATCCGAGGTACCACTGTAATTGAAAACTAGAGTTATCAAGTAGCTGTGATGAAAATGTGAGCCCCTTCAGTGTAGCACAATTTATTGATTTATAGTAGCATTTCTATACAGTGGTACCTCTGGTTAGGAACGCTTCAGGTTACGAGCTCGCTAACCCAGAAGTAGCTGCTCCTGGCCGGGAACTTTGACCCAGGATGTGAATGGAAATCGTGCAATGGAGGCACACGTGCAGCGGGAGGTCCCATTAGTGAAGGAATGCCTCAGGATAAGAACAGTTTCAGCTTAAGAACGGACCTCCGGAACGAATTAAGTTCATAACCAGAGGTACCACTGTATTGCCCTCTTATAAAATAACAAGGCAATGTGTAACAATGGGTGCTAGCATGTCCTTGGCCCATAGTTTATTTATGCGGTTCATGTTAGGATATTTCCGTTCCACCTTAAAAGGGAGCAGGCTATGTGGGTCAGAGTCTGCGTATTTCCTGGTCACAGGATGTTTAAGTTTGCTATTGCTTTCGTTTTCCCTCTCTGCGCCAGAACACGCTAGCAGGCAGTCAAGTTTGTTCTTTGTTCTGACCAACGCTGAATAAACATTCTAAATGATACCCTCCTGAGTGCAACTTTCGCTGTGTGTGAATTCTGCTGATAGAGTGTGCATCAGCCCAGGAATGTGGCAATCTATTTCTGGAGCTCGTGTCGCTAATCACTGATACTGTATCTACGGGAGATCGATGGACGTCCGGAGTCGACGTGGAGGCAGTGGTGGCCTTTGTCTCCCTGGCAGTATCCCAACAGTTCATAGCATCAGTGTAGTTAGCATGAGTCTAATATAAAATATGCCTTTCAGTAGTTATCTATGACCCTGGTGTAAACTCCTCTCTAAGAAGTGACCTTGTAGATACAAGCAAGCATCCTGACCATTAATGCTTGCCTTACTAAGCTAATTACTAATTACTAGTATGCTTGCATACTAATCTGGTGCTGGCCAGCAAAATTTAATTATCACTCTCCTGTAAGTAGGAAGCAGACTTATCACAGAGAATGATATTCATTTTAAGATACATTTATTATTCAGGAACCGTATAATTAACCAGATGGTTTTCCAAAATTAAGATCATGTCCCCTCAACTTCAAACTTATCTGTGTAAGCAGAATGTCAAACAAGCAGGAACGAGCATCAATAACCAATGATTCAAAAGGATTGAGGTAACATATTATTTGCTCACTCAGGCAGACCTTTCACCCCTCCATAGAGAGTACTTGGCCCCAGAGTGTGCTTAAACCACACGTTATCAATAATTAGGTAGCTCACAAGCCCCAATGCGATCCCCTCTCTGCTCTGTTTTCAAGGATCAACCCTACGCTCATACCCTATGCTCATATATGAACCTCATACCAAGGAATGGGTAAGAGGCGCTATTGCCTTGCTGATATAGGATTTGGAATGCGAGAGTTTAACTCTCACATTAGGCACCAATCTCTGACCCCTGGCATTGGGTTCTGCTTCCTCCCTGATTAGGTATGCCACCTCAGTCCCTTATTTTATTCTACTTTCAGTGTGGCTCTGGGGCACATTGTCACGCTCAACTTTTCAGGCTTGAGTAGTTAGGACTCTCTTTTCTCTCTATAATTAAGGTGGGTATTTACTCAAAAGGCTGTATTTGCTGTATTGATAATGTTGCTGTCTCTTTTCATTTCATGTAATAAACCAATCTTTCTTCATGTCTTTGGTGAATTAGCTTATTAGGCATACAATATTTTTTTTTTACAGAAACACATGCTGAATCTCCACAAAAGAACCCAATCTTCTCAGAGTGCCTAACAGTGGACAATTAACATAGAATGCTCTCTGCTAGCTCTCATGTTGGTGTGTAGATCACATAAGAAAGGTATTCAGTTGCAAATCTCCATTATGTTTGAGTTGGTCTTTTGTTCCCTCTCTCAGGCCACCAAGGAGACAGGTATGAAAATGATTCTCTCTAGAAACACAGCCTCAGACTGTAATGGAGGCTACAGGAGAGGCAGAGCTTTGTTTTCACTTCTATATGAATTAATGTCATATGTCTAAGATGCGGTACCTGTGCTGGGATAAACACATGGTAACTCTCTGGATGTAACATTATTGTTTGGAGTGTCTGTTTTGGAAGAAGTTCTGTCAGTAAAGCTTTTGAGCCATATGTTTGGACATTTGGACAATTTTTATTTCAAGAGGAGTCCGATTTTATTCATCATTACAGAGGTCAGTATAACAGCATGTTGTTTTATGTCGGCTACTTCCAAGGATAATTTCCTGTCCACAAAAGGGTTTCCAGTAATTGTAGATGCATGATCTGGAGTATTTAATCAAGTCACCATTTTCTTTTGGAGAGAGAAAGAGAAGTATTTGTGTTAATAACAGGTATGAAGAGAATGTTACTGAATTTGCCCATAGCAAAAGAGAATACATTTAAAAGGATAAAGTTTACTCCACATCTTCGATGGATCTTTGGTCTGATCCAAGGTGGCTCCTATTGAGCGCTTACAACCATTGAAAAGTCAGGAGGCCATGACCCTCCTCTACATCCTGTCATTCTAGCCCAGCATATGCAAAGGAAGACTGTAAATGGGACAGACTCATTACCTGAAAATTCTTGCGAAAATGTACAAATGTCTCCGATACACGTGTCCGTACTCACATCGCATGGCGTTTCGTAATGATATGAAAAGCATTGCCTGCATGTCAGAGCATCCACTGTAAAAGACAGACATGTTTGTTTGTTTGTTTGTTTGTTTGTTTGTTTGTTTGTTTGTTTCTCCCTGCAAGCACTGTCCTTACTTTAAAACTCATTAAATCAGGGGCTTTGTTAAAGGATGAGCCAAGGGCTGCAAATCTTGAGTCTTGCACACAGGCCCTGCTAATCCTAACACTTCTCCCCTTTCTAACAGTTCTCTTTCCCAATGGGCAGCTGCTGCACTGCAAAGCATAGTGCTGGTTAAACCCCAGCTGTTCCCCAGAGTGACATCCATTCTTCTGCTGAAAGAGTCTGACACCAAAACTCCCTCCAATGTGGAGTCACTCTAGTTCAGTGGTTTTCAACCAGTGGGTCATGGCACCTTTGGGGTGCCTTGAATGATGGTTGGGGGGCGAGCTGTGGGCAACACTAGTCTCCATCCCTCTTTCCTTCCCGCCCTCTTCTGATGTCCTCTTGAATCTCTGCCTCCCAAAGGCTATATGTTGTAGCAGCCCTGGCTACAAGCTCCCCAGGCGTATGGTGCCTCTGGGGCTGACCAGGGGGTGCTGGTTGCCAGGAGCTGAGGCAGCCTCAGAGTAAGCAAGCAAGTGGGTGAGGGAGCCCAGCCAGCCAGTCCACTAGTCCTTTCTGTTGGGAATGGACAGACAAGAGAGGAGGCAACACTCTTTGCGATAGGGGTGGCCCAGTGATGGGGGGCGGCTGCCCGGAGGACTCACAAGGAGAGGGGAGAAGAGAGGAGGCTGCAGGAACACTCCACAAGGGAGGGTCTTCAAAAAGGGGTGAAGGGCTGTGGGCTCTGCAGCCAAGGGGTGGCATAACTAGGCTCCTGAGGCTTGGAGCCCATTTCCCCACAGGGAAGCCACAGAAAGAATGTAGTTGATCAAGGGAGCCATGGACCCAAAAAGCCAGGAAACCTCTGCTTTGGGGAAAGACTATCTCAAGAAGGCACTGAGGAGATCAAAAGGATGGTGGTGGGCTGTGCTCCTCTCCCTGACGATGGACAAGAGATTTAAAAAGAAAAAGAGGGCATACTGCTCTCAGCAGAACTGGATTCTGATGTAGCCCCAGCAGCTGCCCAAACATTCTGAGTGCAGGGACTACACCTGCCTTTCAGAAATTGTCCCTGCTGAATCTCCACCGACGCACACAGCTAACATGTGACAGAGCTCAAAAAGGAGTTGGGGGATTTCTTACCTCCAGGCTTGAGGCAAAGCAAAATACAGAACGCAAGCAGGCAGACCTGAGCCACACGTAGGCCCCGATTATCAGGAAAGAAGCTCTGCCCCATTGATACCCCTTTTGTATGAGGAGGCAAGTTCTGAAGTCTGGCAGATGAGAGACCACTGGGTTGCAGGGCAGATCAGGCCTCCTTGGAGTAAGTGGTAGCCGCAACTCAGCCTCTGGTAAGGTGTGATGAACCAAGCTCAACACAGCAATTATATAAGGTCAGAAGAAACCTCATTGGCTTCTCAGGACACCTGGAAGTGATGGGCTTGAAAGATACAAGCCGCCTCTGGAAGTATGCTCCCCTGATCGGTTTGGAACATAATGCACTAATGGTTTAGAACAATCTACATGGGCTGATGATTCGGCTGAATGCTGTACCAAATGTCCCAGACCTCAGAGGCCACCTGATGCTATCATACAAGGAAGGAGTTCTTGTTCCTTTTAGTGGGTTTTTTGGTCCACCTCCATATTTCTTGGTTGATGGAGTCACACAGGATCAAAGCTGGAGTTGATGCCCATTAGTGGGGAGAGATGGAAAGTTGGCTGGTTAGTCAGCTGAGTGAGGCTATTTCATCTTGCGTGTTGACTTCAAAGACTTGGAGTAACATCCTAATATGCTAGGGTTGTCATAACTGATCTGATTCCTTTAACAGTCCATCTATTTTTAAACTACATTCAAAAACACAGGTCATAGAGTTAATACCATTTATTTGTTTTTTCGTGAAGTTTTGTGGCTCTGCAGCGTTGGGTATAAAATGGTTCAATCCACTGGCACATTATGCAGCCACCTCTCATTCCTCATTGTCAGCTGTGGCTGTAGAACTTCGCTGTGGTGCTCTGCTGAGGAACTCTCTCCCACTAGAAATATGACACACACACACACACCGTTCTGCTGTAACCAACATTTCATCACCACATGAATAACTGTCTAAAGCCTGCAGCCCTGGTGCCTTAGCTTCCCTGCCAGGGGTGGAGGAGGAGGAGGGGAGGGCTTGCGCCGTCCAAATCCTGCAGCACCAGGGCCTGGCGAGCAAGTGAGGGGCTGAGCAGGCATTGACTTTTGATGCACCAGGGCCTCCCGCCAGTCTGTTTTTTCTACTCGGGGTAAGATGCTTTGAGTTTGGCAGGGCTTAACTCCCAGGTCAGTAAGCAGATAAAGACCCCTAAGAAGGAGCTGCTGGGTTTACATGTTCGCTGGGCTTTCCCGTGAAAGCCAACAGAGAAATTTATTCCGTGGAGGTTGCGATCAAACAGCAGCTGAAGAAATGGCAATAATCATCATCATCATCATCATCATCATTATTTATACCCTGCCCATCTGGCTAGTTTTATTTAATTATTTATACTTATGTGTATGAACACACGCAATTATTATTATCATCTCATATTAAAAATTGGGAGAGGGTGGCTCTTAGTACAGCCCTCCAGTGTACACTAGTGGCCAAAATTGTGGAACCTTCTGGAAAAAATGTATTTCCGAGTGTTGATGGCTCATAACACCACTTTGTTTTGGAGTAATACCAGTGCTTATTTTCTATGGGATTGCAGGGGGACGTATACCCCTAAGTGTTTTGTGAATTTAATGGGAGAAGAAATTCATTGTATTTATTTTCTCCGATTTGAACTGTATTTATTTTTCCCCAGTGGAGATTTTCTTGAGTCAAAATGAACATTTTTTAGAAAGAAAGAAAAAAGCACTGAGTTATACCATAAAATTATATATCAATGGAAAGATAATTTAATGAAGAATATAATACATTAACTTTTATGAAGGATTCTTTATTACAACAGTAGTCATAAAGAAGAAATGTGAAACACACAGAAAAAATCAGATATACAGGTTAAATAGCTGTGTTGGCACTTTGTGATAAATAAATGTGTTTGGGATTGCCGTTTGGGCACTCTGTCTCTAAAAGGTTCACCATCACTGCCCTAGGATGTTCCATGAATTCCTTTCTCTAACATTGCAGCTTTCACGTGTATACAATCAGGTACCTCAGTTGCAAATCTCCATTATGTTTGAGTTGGTCTTTTGTTTCCTCTCTCAGGCCAACAAGGAGAAAGGTGTGAAAATGATTCTCTCCGGGAACACAGCCTCAGACTGTAATGGAGGCCAGGGGAGAGACAGAGCTTTGTTTTCACTCCTATATTAATTAATGTCATATGTCTAAGATGCTGTACCTGTGCTTGGATAAACACATGGTAACTCTCTGGATGTAACATTATTGTTCTGAGTGTCTGTTTTGGAACAAGTTCTGTCAGTAAAGCTTTTGAACCATAATTGTAGACTGGACAATTTTTATTTCCAGAAGAGTCAGATCTTATTCATCCTATTTCTTCCATATGTGTAATATTAATAATCACAGTACGCCACAACCCACTCCAGTCCCTCAATAAATTGAGCACTATGGGGACATTATTTTCCAAATAATAAAACAATGAAAGCATACATAAATGAGGACACACACATGAGTGCACAGAGGAGGAGCAAAGTGGTTGAACTGATGAGCATTTGATTCACAGCAATGCTTAGCCAGTTGTTCTGATGCCAAGGACTGTCAAGGGAGAGAAATCTCCTGTCCTCATGGAGGCTCCCTATGCATTTTGGACTCAGGGAAATCAGTGTCAAAAATGTGTGGGAACCAGTGCTGAAAACAGGTGCCGGAACTCACCAAGAAGTTGTTACAGCAAGTCGCTGGGCGACTCAAGGCAGCCCTGAATAGATGCTGGTGCCCCTGGTTCTGGTGCAAGTCAATTAAATGTATCCTCACCTCTTGTGTTCTCTTAGATTCAGGTGGATGGCTAGGGTAGCTTGGAAGGGCCCTTGCACAAAGGCACATGCATGCAACAGTAGAGGCCTGACTGGAAAGCTTCAAGCCTGTCGCCACTACATGGGAAATGGATTAAAGAAAATGAAATACAGTGGTACCTCAGGTTAAGTACTTAATTTGTTCCGAAGGTCCGTACTTAACCTTAAGCTGTTCTTAACCTGAAGCACCACTTTAGCTAATGGGGCCTCCCGCTGCCACTGCACCGCCGGAGCATGATTTCTGTTCTCATCCTGAAGCAAAGTTCTTAACCTGAAGCACTATTTCTGGGTTAGCGGAGTCTGTAACCTGAAGCGTATGTAACCTGAAGCGTATGTAACCCAAGGTACCACTGTACAGAACTATGGCAAGAGAAACTGATGGACTATGCAGAACTCGCAAAATTGACTCAAAAGCTACGGGACAAGGATAACTGTGACTTTAAAGATAAATGGGAACCTTTTACAAAGTACTTAAAGAAACAACAAAGTGAACTGGACTCCTTGGCAGGTTTGGAATAAACACTCACAAATGTTTTTAATGACAATAACCAGTTAGATAAATTAAGGACTTAGACAATTATGTAACATGCAGAGAATAGCATCTGTAGAGAAACCAGAGACTGGAGCTGAGGGAAGTCGGGGGGGGAGGAGAGGGGGGGTATTTTATGTGGGGGAGGAGGGAAATGGGGGGGATCAAGGATGATATGTATTAAGACAATATGTTTTGTTTAAATTCTTAGTAAAAAAATATTTATTAAAAGAAAAAGAAAAGGAAATATGAATTGGCCCCACACCATAGCTTGACCAATTACAGCTACGAGCGGTTATGAGCTAGGTGGAGTCATAGATGTAAACAAAACACAAAAAGAAGTGTAGACTCTCACACACTGACCAGCTTCTGTTTTGACTTGAAATGTTTGCTTTGGGCTTTGTTTTGGGTACATGAAGGGAAGACGTGGGACCAAAATGGCGCCCACCTGAGAGGTGCTGGAACTGCACTCTGGCATGCTGAAGAAAAGCACTGGTGGGAACCCTCCACAAATACAGAAGACTGCCCACCTCACACAGTCAGGCTCCAATTTGTGGAGGGAGATGAGGATGATTGGGGTGGAGACTGTGGGTTTGGCTCCCCCCAGTAGGTCTGCATCAGAAAGTCTATTATTTGAATTGTGGTGCCATGAAGTCCCTGGATAGATCAAAACAATATAAGAACAGAATAGGAAAATCATTCATTACAGAAGTCAGTATCGCAGCACGTTATTTTCTCTCTATTTTCCGCTGTCAATTCCTTTCCACAGTCCTCAAGCGATACTCCAGCGCCACATTCTTTGTAGTATTTCATCAAGTCACCATTTTCTTTTGGAAAGAGAAAGAGAAGTATTTGTTTTAAGAACAAGTACGGAGAGAATGTTACCGAATTTGTCCATAGCAAATGAGGGTACATTTAAAAGAACAAAGTTTACGCCACATCATTAAACTCTTCCAAAGGGTATAACTGGAACAGAATTTCAAACTGATTTTGCTAAAACTGCTAAAATGTCAATGTTAAATTAAAGCTAAAACATGTACAAGGTACATGTCCAAATAAAGCAAACCCTT
The DNA here is from genome assembly GCF_964188315.1 of Podarcis muralis. Lineage (NCBI taxonomy): Eukaryota > Metazoa > Chordata > Lepidosauria > Squamata > Lacertidae > Podarcis > Podarcis muralis. The sequence continues at coordinate 107,625,349 of NC_135656.1, forward strand.
AAATATCATAATCTCCACCACTGTTTTTCCTTTTTTTTTAATTAAATTTGTATACCGCCCTAAACCTGCAGGTATCAAGGCAGTTCACATGATAAAATCACAATATAAAAACACAAAATTGGTAATTAAAATAAAAACAAGAACAACCCAATAAACCCCCCCCCAAAAAAAAATCATTTTAAAAGGGCATTGAATGTCAGTCAACCAAAGGAATAGTTAAAGAGGAACGTTTTTGCCTGTCGCCTATAGATGTACAGTGGTACCTTGGTTCTTAAACACCTTGGTATTCAAATGCCTTGGTTCCCAAACACCAAAATCCCTGAAGTAAGTGTTCCGGTTTTCAAACGTTTTTCAGAAGCTGAACATCCAATGCAACTGTCAGCTAATGTTTCCAGGGCACCTGCACCAATCAGAAGCTGCACCTTGTTTTTTGAACATTTCGGAAGTCAAACGGACTTCCGGAATGGATTAAGTTTGCTGCTTCTGTTTTTGCTATTTATTTTGCGATTTTGTTTTTGAGGCTTTTTCAGTTAATTTGTTTTTGTGACTGTGTGGAACCCAGTTCAGCTACTGATTGATTGATTGATTGATTGATTGATTGATTGATTGTGTGCCTGCGGAAATGGATAAAAGCCCCCCCCCCATCCAAACCATGACTATCATCAGTGCAGGTAAGAAAAGAAATTAATTTTAATTTTTATCATCTACAATACTGTCTTATTTATGTTATAGTCATTGTTGATTGTTGATTATTGATCATTGATTATTGCTTTCATTTTTTGGATCAATGGTCTCGTTAGTAAAATTCATGTTAAATTGCTGTTTTAGGGTTTGTTTTTAAAAGTCTGGAATGGATTAATCTGTTTTGCATTACTTCCTATGGGAAAGTATACCTTGGTTTTGGAACGGACTTCCAGAATGGATTAAATTTGAGAACCAAGGTACCACTGTATAATAAAGGCACCAGGAGAACCTTATTGTCTATGAAGGATTCCAAATACAGTGGTACCTCTGGTTACATACTTAATTTGTTCTGGAGGTCTGTTCTTAACCTGAAATTGTTCTTAACCTGAAGCACCACTTTAGCTAATGGAGCCTCCCGCTGCTGCTGCCGCGCCACCACCACCGCGCGATTACTGTTGTCATCCTGAAGCAAAGTTATTAACCCAAGGTACTATTTCTGGGTTAGCAGAGTCTGTAACCTGAAGCGTATGTAACCTGAAGTGTATGTAACCTGAGGTATCACTGTACCTTTTCCTGAGAGTATAAGATACCAATTAGTTCCCTGTATGGAAGTGAGAGCTGATCGCCGAAGAATTGATGCTTTTGAATTCTGGTGCTGGAGGAGACTCTTGAGAGTCCCATGGACTGCAAGAAGATCAAACGTATCCATTCTTAAGGAAATCAGCCCTGAGTGCTCACTGGAAGGACAGATCCTGAAGCTGAGGCTCCAATACTTTGGCCACCTCATGAGAAGAGAAGACTCCCTGGAAAAGACCCTGATGTTGGGAAAGATGGAGGGCACAAGGAGAAGGGGGCGACAGAGGACGAGATGGTTGGACATTGTTATCGAAGCTACCAACATCAGTTTGACCAAACTGGAAGTCAGTGGAAGACAGGAGTGCCTGGCGTGCTCTGGTCCATGGGGTCACAAAGAGTTGGACACGACTAAATGACTCAAGAACAACAAACAAGCCTTACTTTTCCTGATACTCCCCATTATTTCATCTTCTTAAGTGTGTATGTGTAATGCCCTTTTATATAACAACAAAGCTGACATTCAAGGACCTTGTGAGGCAAATCTTTTAGTAATTCTGCCTCGCAGTTGTGTACAGGGATGGCCCGGGACATTTTGCTGTTTGAGGCAATCTCACCCCTGTGCCACCTCTCCTACCTCCTCTTCTGCCACCACCTCTCTGATGCGCCAATGGTGTCAGTAAGGTGTGGGGTGGACAGGGCATGTCACTGGGAGCACAGGTACGAGGGCAGAGGAAGAGGCATGGCCGCAGAAGAGGAGCCGGGCAAGTGGCACAGTCCTCAGACCCACCTGAGACAACTGCTTCTTTGGAGTGATACAGCCATGAGTCCCGACCCACCCCTCACCATGATTTCACAACTGAGTCCACCTGTTTGAAACATCCGGTCATCCTAGTCCAGCATACACAAAGGAGGACTATAAATGGGACAGAAACATTACCTGAAAATATTTTTCCCAATACACAGACGTCCCCGTTACACTTCCCATCGCTCAGTTCGCATGGTTCGTCAGGATGATTGGAAAAGCATTTTCTGCATCTGACAGCATCCACTGTAAAAGACAGGCATGTTTGTTTGTTTGTTTGTTTGTTTGTTTGTTTGTTTGTTTGTTTGTTTGTTCCTGCAAACACTGTCCTTACTTTAAAACTCATTCAATCAGGGGCTTTGTTAAGGGATGGGCCAAGGGCTGCAAATCTTGGGTCTTGCACACAGGCCCTGCTAATCCTACCACTTCTCCCCCTTTTAACGGTTTTCTTTCCTAAGGGGCAGCTTCTGCACTGCAAAGCATAGTGCTGGTGAACCCCCAGGCATTTCCCTCTTAATTGGATGAATTAAGATGCATTGGATACAAGCCTTCACACATACACACATGAAAAAAATTATTATATCCTGAACAGGCAGCCTGACTCACCTCAGCTGAACTTACACCAAGTCTAGCTCTCTCTCCATTTCCCCCAGTTTTGTCTTAGGATGCATCATCTTCTTCTCCCTGAACCCTTTTACTGGAGATGCCGGGGGGGTTAACTTGGGGTTTTCTGCATGGAGGACACGGGCTCTAACACTTCTCTTAGGGACCCCATGGTAAGGGGCAACTTTGCTCACCCACCCAAAAGTGACATCCATTCTTCTGCTGAAAGAGCCTGACACCAGAAGCTCCTTCCAATATGGAGTCACTCTAGTTCAGTAGTTTTCAACCAGTGTGTCATGGGACCATGGGGTGCCTTGAATGATGGTCAGAGGGGCTGTGGGCAACACTAGCCGCCATCCCTCTTTCCTTCCCAGTTCCATCCCTCTACTTCCAAAAGGCTTGTGCAGCTGTTTGTTGCAGCAGCCCTGGCTACAAGCTCCCCAGGTGAATGGTGCTTCTGGAGCTGACTGGGGGTGGTGGTTGCCAGGAGCTGAGGCAGCCTCAGAGTAAGCAAGTGTGTGAGGGAGCCCAGCCAACTAGCACATCACTTTGGGGTAAGGGTGGCCCAATGATGGGGGGGTGGCTGCCTGTAGGACAGACAAGTGAGGAGGCACCTCTCTTTGGGATAGGGGTGGCCCAGTGATGGGGGATGGCTGCTTGGAAACCTCTGCTTTGGGGAAAGACTATCTCAAGGAAACACTGAGGAGATCAGACGTATGGTGGCGGTTTGTGCTCCTCTCCCTGATGAAGGACAAGAGATTTAAATTGAAAAAGAAGGCATATTGTTGTCAGTAGAACTAGACTCTCATGTAGCCCCAGCAGCTGCCCAAACATTCTGAGTGCAGGGACTACGCCTGCCTTTCAGAAATTGTCCCTGCTGAATCTCCACCGACACACACAGCTAACGTGATAGAGCTCAGAAAGGAGTTGGGGGATTTCTTACCTCCAGGCTTGAGGCAAAGCAAAATACAGAACGCAAGCAGGCAGACCCGAGCCACACGTAGGCCCCGATTATCAGGAAAGAAGCTCTGCCCCATTGATACCCCTTTTGTATGAGGAGGCAAGTTCTGAAGTCTGGCAGATGAGAGACCACCGGGTTGCAGGGCAGATCAGGCCTCCTTGGAGTAAGTAGCAGCAGCAGCTCAGCCTCTGGTAAGGTGTGATGAACCAAGCTCAACACAGCAATTCTATAAGGTCAGAAGAAATCTCCTTGGCTTCTCAGAACACCTAGAAGTCATGGGCTTGAAAGATACAAGCCGCCTCTGGAAGTATGCTCCCCTGATCGGTTTGGAACATAATGCACTAATGGTTTAGAACAATCCACATGGGCTGATGATTCGGCTGAATGCTGTACCAAATGTCACAGACCTCGGAGGCCAACTGATGCTATCATACAAGGAAGGAGTTCTTGTTCCTTTCAGTGGGTTTTTTGTCCACCTTCATATTTCTTGGTTGATGGAGTCACACAGGATCAAAGCTGGAGTTGATGCCCATTAGTGGGGAGAGATGAAAAGTTGGCTGGTTAGTCAGCTGAGTGAGCCTATTTCATCTTGCATGTTAACTAAAAGGACTTGGAGAAACATCCTAATATGCTAGGGTTGTGATAACTGATCTGATTCCTTTAACAGTCCCTCTGTTTTTAAACCACACTCTAATACACAGGTCACAGAGTTCATGCCATTTGTTTGTTTCTCCATGAAGCTTTTTTAAAAAAAAAAATTATTAGATTTTCCACAATTATGACAAAAACCACAAAGCAGAATAACACACAAAAACAGGAGGGAAAAGAAAAATACATCAATGAACAAAAGAAGAAAAAAGGAACAATAAACAGATAAACAATAACAAACCTAATTCTTTACAAATCCAAACTTTTAAACATATTGGTTGACTTCCTCTAGTCCCTCCCTTCTGAGTTTCCTTGTAGTTTAAAGTAACAGCTTTCCAATATCATTATTAAACTAAAACAATTTCCAATTATAATCCATCTTATTCACTTTTCTTAATATTCTAAATCCCATTTATTTAATTATAACTTAGTTTAATCCTAGGCCTATTTGTTTCTTTCAAGTATTTTCTAGTTTTCTATGTTACAATATTTATTAAAGAGTCCTTAAATTTCCTCCAGTCCACTTGAAACTCCTCTTCTTTCTGGTCGAGGATTCTTCCAGTCAGGTCAGCTAGCTCCAAAATGTCCATCATCTTCATCTGCCAGTCTTCCACTGTTGGTAGTTCTTGTGTTTTCCAATTTTTAGCAAGTAATATTCGGGCGGCCGTTGTGGCATACAAAAATAATTTAACATCTTTCTTGGGCAATTCCAAACCTGTTATTCCAAGAAGAAAGGCCTCTGGTTTCTTAATAAATGTATATTTCAACATTTTTTTTTCAGTTCATTATAAATCTTCTCCAAGAAGTCTTTCACTTTGGGACAAGTCCACCACATATGGAAAAAAGTACCTTCTTTTTCTTTACATTTCCAACAAAGGTTATAACTATTGTGATAAATCTTTGCGAGTTTTACAGGGGTCAAGTACCATCTATACATCATCTTCATAATATTTTCCTTTAACATCATACGTGCAGTGAACTTAACCCCTTTCTTCCATAGCCTCTCCCAGTCCTCCACCATTATATTATGTCCCACATCTCTTGCCCAATCAGTAATAACTGATTTAACTTGTTCATCCTTTGTATGCCACTCCAACAACAAATTATACATTTTAGACATATTCTTAACTTTAGTATCTAACAACTCCGTTTCCAATTTGTTTTTTTCTGTTGCAAAACCATTTCTCTTATCCATCTTATATAATTCATTAATTTGATAATATTGCAACCAATTCACTTTATCTTTAATTTGTTCAAATGGTTTTAATTTAAAACCTTCCTAATCCTCTAACAGCAAATCTGAGTACCTCAACCATTTGTTCCCCATATTTAACTTTTTGGGGGGCCTGTGCTTCCATTGGTGAAATCCATTTTGCTGTTTTTCTTACTAAGAGATCTTTATATCTAGTCCATACATTGTTTAACGCCTTTCTAATTACATGATTCTTAAAGCCACTGTGGGCCTTTATCTTGTCACACCATACATATGCATGCCATCCAGATCGATTATCCAGTCCCTCCAAATCTAACACATCATTGTTCTCTAATTGAATCCAATCCTTGATCCAGCAGAAGGCAGCAGCTTCAAAGTATATCTTCAGTCTGGTAGGGGAAAACCCCCTCTTTCTTTTATATATGTAAGTAATTTATATTTAATTCTAGGTTTTCCCCCCTGCCAGCTAAATTTAGACAATGCCTTCTGCCATTCTTTAAAACATTTAACATTATCAATGATTGGTAGAGCTTGAAATAAAAACATCTTAGGCAAAACGTTCATCTTAACCACCGATATTCGGCCCATCAATGAAAGTTTTAGATTTGACTATATCTCAAGATCTCTCTTGATTTCATTCCATAATTTTTCATAGTTATCTTTATACAGATTCAAATTCTTTACCGATAAATTCACACCCAAATATTTAACTTTTTTCACAGAAACAAGGCCTGTCCTTTCAAAAAGGGTTTTTCTTTCCTCATTATCTCCCCCCCCCCCCCCAAAACTTTGGTTTTGCTCTTGTTTAATTTAAATCCTGCTACCTGCCCAAACTCTTGAATCAGCTCCAGTGCTTTTACTGCACTGGTTTCTGGATCTTGTAAAGTTAAAACCAAGTCATCAGCAAAGGCCTTTAATTTATATTGCTTGGATCCTACTACAATGCCTTTAACCTCCTCCTCTTTCCTCAACATATTTAACAAAACCTCCAGAACAGAAATAAATAGCAGAGGGGAAAGTGGGCACCCTTGCCTGGTTCCTTTCTCAATTCTGATTTCCTCTGAGACCACATTATTAACTATGATTTTTGCTTTTTGCTCAAAATAGATTACATTAATACCATTTAAAAATTCCTGGGCAACCTCAATTCTTTCTAAATTTTTCAACATAAATAACCAACAAATATTATCAAAGGCCTTTTCAGCATCAATAAACATTAAGATTGCTTTACAATTTCTTTTCGCTGGCGGAATGACTAATGAATATTAATGACCGGGAATTCCCTCCCTGAGTCTCGCGGGACTGCCGCCGGCCCCACAAGAATGTAGGCGGTACGTGAGCCCGCACCCCCCCCCCCCCTCCTTATGTCGGGAGTGGCTTTCTAATGTTATCTTTCATATGTCTCCCAGGCAGAAATCCTGCCTGGTCCTGGTATATAATCTGATAGAACCTTTTTCAATCTGTTGGCCAAAATATTTGCAAAAATTTTATAGTCCACATTAAGTAATGAGATTGGTCTATAGTTTTTTACATCAGATCTATCTGCTTTTTGAATCAGAGTAATAAATGCATCTTTCCAGGTTTCAGGAGCTTTGTCCCCTAAAGAAACTGATTGCACACATCTGCCAATGGTTGAATTAACCAATCTTTCAATATTTTATAGTATTTTGCAGAAAGACCACCTGGTCCTGGAACTTTGCTTAACTGCATCTTATTTATTGCAATCTCGACCTCCTGTCTTGTAATCATGCCATTTAGTAGGAGCCTTTTATCCTCGGGAATTTTTGCATTTCATTTGCCTCAAGAAATTGCTCAATTTTATCCTTCTCTTCTTTACTTTTTTTATGTTTCTCCGTGATGTTTTGTGGCTCCACAGCATTGGGTATAAAATGGTTCAATCTACTGGCACATTATGCAGCCACCTCACATAGCTCATTGTCAGCTGTGGCTGTAGAACTTCGCTGTGGTGCTCTGCTAAAGAACTCTCTCCCACTAGAAATATGACACACACACACATACCCCGTTCTGCTGTTACCAACTTTTCATCACCACATGAATAACTTTCTGGTGTGTTCAAACCCCCGGCTCCTGGAGGCCAAAACCGTTTCTCTCCCACCCCACCCCCCAATCTTTTCTTTTGCTCTTTCTTTCTTTCTTTCTTTCTTTCTTTCTTTTCTTTTCTTTTCTTTTCTTTTCTTTTCTTTTCTTTTCTTTTCTTTTCTTTTTTTGAAGTGGCAGAGCCCCCTCAATATTCAGAGGGCCTCACCTGAGATATAAGGGTGCTGTGTTGGGCCTCCTCAATTTTCCAGAGAATCTGGCACCTCTAGGTATATTGTGCATTTAGGGAAGAGAGTGCTAAGCAATGCTCTGTTCACCATGGCAGTATATTTCTTTTTAGAGTGTTTGTGGTTTAAATGCATATGTCTGTGGTTTAAATGTATGTGTATATGTGTTATAGTACACATATATTAGGGCTGCTGTACACCTGGGTTTCCCCAGACATATCCTGGATTTGTCCAGGTGGAATTTCCAAAAATCGCTAAAATATCCTGGAAAACGTATGGCAACTCATGCTGAAGGTGTTGTTATTTGGGTAATTTTCTTTAACAATGCCTCAAAAGCTTCATTTTTTTTTTTTTTTGAGAGTTTGAAAAAAGAAGAAGAAAAGAAAAGAAACAGCTCAACAACTTAGTGTCCAGATTTTCACTTTTTGAAATATGGCAACCCTAACATATATTATGGGGGAGGGAGGTTTCACCATGGGCGATTCTGGTGACAACCCAACCTGCCCTGGAACTAGTCCTAAATTGGTTTGGGGAGCAGAACTAATGTTTCGGGGGGGGGGGACCTGCTAAGAGCTGGGAGCTTCCTTTCTGGAAAGTGGGGCAGGGGGAGGTTTCAGCACAGGCCAATCCACCCTGGGCCATTCTGGCAACAGCCAGGGTTCCCTGGAACTAGTCCTAAATTGGTTTGGGGAACAGGACTAATGTTTCGGGAGGTTGGGAACCTGCTGAGAGCTAGGAGCTTCCATTCTGGAAAGTTCTCCTCCATAAGTGGCCCCTCTGTATGAACAATCTGCAGGAAAGTCTCTTGCAAGGCACACGTGCAGAAGGAGGCCCCATTAGAGAAAGTACGCCTGAGGATAAGAACAGTTTCAGCTTAAGAACGGACCTCCGGAATGAATTAAGTTCATAACTAGAGGTACCACTGTATTGGCCTCTTATAAAATAACAAGGCGATGTGTAACAATGGGTGCTAGCATGTTCTTGGCCCATAGTTTATTTATGTGGTTCATAGCATCAGTGTAGTTAGCATAAGTCTAATATAAAATATGCCTTTCAGTGATCTATGAGGGACGCGGGTGGCGATGTGCGTTAAACCACAGAGCCTAGGACTTGCTGATCAGAAGGTCGGCGGTTCGAATCCCTGTGACAGGGTGAGCTCCTGTTGCTCGGTCCCAGCTCCTGCCAACCTAGCAGTTCAAAAGCATGTCAAAGTGCAAGTTATCTATGACCCTGGTGTAAACTCCTGTCTAAGAAGTGACCTTGTAGATACAAGCAAGCATCCTCACCATTAATGCTTGCCTTACTAAGCTAATTACTAATTACTAGTATGCTTGCATACTAATCTGGTGCTGGCCAGCAAAATTTAATTATCACTCTCCTGTAAGTAGGAAGCAGACTTATCACAGAGAATGATATTTATTTTAAGACACATTTATTATTCAGGAACCGTATAATTAACCAGATGGTTTTCCAAAATTAAGATCATGTCCCCTCAACTTCAAACCTATCTGTGTAAGCAGCATGTCGAACAAGCAGGAATGAGCATCAATAACCAATGATTCAAAAGGATTGAGGTAACATATTATTTGCTCTGCGAAAGGCTGGGCTGGATGAATCCCAAGCTGGAATTAAGATTGCCGGAAGAAATATCAACAACCTCAGATATGCAGATGACACAACCTTGATGGCAGAAAGTGAGGAGGAATTAAAGAACCTTTTAATGAGGGTGAAAGAGGAGAGCGCAAAATATGGTCTGAAGCTCAATATCAAAAAAACGAAGATCATGGCCACTGGTCCCATCACCTCCTGGCAAATAGACGGGGAAGAAATGGAGGCAGTGAGAGATTTTACTTTCTTGGGCTCCATGATCACTGCAGATGGTGACAGCAGCCACGAAATTAAAAGACGCCTGCTTCTTGGGAGAAGGGCAATGACAGGCCTAGACAGCATCTTGAGAAGTAGAGATGTCACCTTGCCAACAAAGGTCCGTATAGTTAAAGCCATGGTCTTCCCAGTAGTGATGTATGGAAGTGAGAGCTGGACCATAAAGAAGGCTGATCGCCGAAGAATTGATGCTTTTGAATTATGGTGCTGGAGAAGACTCTTGAGAGTCCCATGGACGGCAAGAAGATCAAATGCATCCATTCTTAAGGAAATCAGACCTGAGTGCTCACTGGAAGGACAGATCGTGAAGCTGAGGCTCCAGTACTTTGGCCACCTCATGAGAAGAGAAGACTCCCTGGAGAAGACACTGATGCTGGGAAAGATGGAGGGCACAAGGAGAAGGGGGCAACAGAGGACGAGATGGTTGGATAGTGTTTTCGAGGTTACCAGCATGAGTTTGACCAAACTGCGGGAGGTAGTGGAGGACAGAGGTGCCTGGCGTGCTCTGGTCCATGGGGTCACGAAGAGTCAGACACGACTAAATGACTAAACAACAACAACAACATTATTTGCTCACTCAGGCAGACCTTTCACCCCTCCATAGAGAGTACTTGGCCCCAGAGTGTGCTTAAACCACACGTTATCAATAATTAGGTAGCTCACAAGCCCCAATGCGATCCCCTCTCTGCTCTGTTTTCAAGGATCAACCCTACGCTCATACCCTATGCTCATATATGAACCTCATACCAAGGAATGGGTAAGAGGCGCTATTGCCTTGCTGATATAGGATTTGGAATGCGAGAGTTTAACTCTCACATTAGGCACCAATCTCTGACCCCTGGCATTGGGTTCTGCTTCCTCCCTGATTAGGTATGCCACCTCAGTCCCTTATTTTATTCTACTTTCAGTGTGGCTCTGGGGCACATTGTCACGCTCAACTTTTCAGGCTTGAGTAGTTAGGACTCTCTTTTCTCTCTATAATTAAGGTGGGTATTTACTCAAAAGGCTGTATTTGCTGTATTGATAATGTTGCTGTCTCTTTTCATTTCATGTAATAAACCAATCTTTCTTCATGTCTTTGGTGAATTAGCTTATTAGGCATACAATATTTTTTTTTTACAGAAACACATGCTGAATCTCCACAAAAGAACCCAATCTTCTCAGAGTGCCTAACAGTGGACAATTAACATAGAATGCTCTCTGCTAGCTCTCATGTTGGTGTGTAGATCACATAAGAAAGGTATTCAGTCGCAAATCTCCATTATGTTTGAGTTGGTCTTTTGTTCCCTCTCTCAGGCCACCAAGGAGACAGGTATGAAAATGATTCTCTCTAGAAACACAGCCTCAGACTGTAATGGAGGCTACAGGAGAGGCAGAGCTTTGTTTTCACTTCTATATGAATTAATGTCATATGTCTAAGATGCGGTACCTGTGCTTGGATAAACACATGGTAACTCTCTGGATGTAACATTATTGTTTGGAGTGTCTGTTTTGGAAGAAGTTCTGTCAGTAAAGCTTTTGAGCCATATGTTTGGACATTTGGACAATTTTTATTTCAAGAGGAGTCCGATTTTATTCATCATTACAGAGGTCAGTATAACAGCATGTTGTTTTATGTCGGCTACTTCCAAGGATAATTTCCTGTCCACAAAAGGGTTTCCAGTAATTGTAGATGCATGATCTGGAGTATTTAATCAAGTCACCATTTTCTTTTGGAGAGAGAAAGAGAAGTATTTGTGTTAATAACAGGTATGAAGAGAATGTTACTGAATTTGCCCATAGCAAAAGAGAATACATTTAAAAGGATAAAGTTTACTCCACATCTTTGATGGATCTTTGGTCTGATCCAAGGTGGCTCCTATTGAGCGCTTACAACCATTGAAAAGTCAGGAGGCCATGACCCTCCTCTACATCCTGTCATTCTAGCCCAGCATATGCAAAGGAAGACTGTAAATGGGACAGACTCATTACCTGAAAATTCTTGCGAAAACGTACAAATGTCTCCGATACACGTGTCCGTACTCACATCGCATGGCGTTTCGTAATGATATGAAAAGCATTGTCTGCATGTCAGAGCATCCACTGTAAAAGACAGACATGTTGGTTGGTTGGTTGGTTGGTTGGTTGGTTGGTTGATTGGTTTCTCCCTGCAAGCACTGCCCTTACTTTAAAACTCATTAAATCAGGGGCTTTGTTAAAGGATGAGCCAAGGGCTGCAAATCTTGAGTCTTGCACGCGGGCCCTGCTAATCCTAACACTTCTCCCCTTTCTAACAACTCTCTTTCCCAATGGGCAGCTGCTGCACTGCAAAGCTTAGTGCTGGTGAAACTCCAGCTGTTCCCCAGAGTGACATCCATTCTTCTGCTGAAAGAGTCTGACACCAGAAGCTCCCTCCAATGTGGAGTCACTCTAGTTCAGTGGTTTCAACCAGTGTGTCATGGCACCTTTGGGGAGCCTTAAATGATGGTTGGGGGGTGGGCTGTGGGCAACACTAGCCTCCATCCCTCGTTCCTTCCCTCCCTCTTCTGGTGCCCTCTTGAATTTCTGCCTCCCAAAGGCTATATGTTGCAGCAGCCCTGGCTACAAGCTCCCCAGGCGTATGGTGCCTCTGGGGCTGACCAGGGGGTGCTGGTTGCCAGGAGCTGAGGTGGCCTCAGAGTAAGCAAGCAAGTGGGTGAGGGAGCCCAGCCAGCCAGTCCACTAGTCCTTTCTGTTGGGAATGGACAGACAAGTGAGGAGGCAACACTCTTTGTGATAGGGGTGGCCCAGTGATGGGGGGTGGCTGCCCAGAGAACTCACAAGGAGAGGGGAGAAGAGAGGAGGCTGCAGGAACACTCCACAAGGGAGGGTCTTCAAAAAGGGGTGAAGGGCTGTGGGCTCTGCAGCCAAGGGGTGGCATAACTAGGCTCCTGAGGCTTGGAGCCCATTTCCTCACAGGGAAGCCACAGAAAGAATGTAGTTGGTCAAGGGAGCCGTGGACCCAAAAAGCTTGGAAACCTCTGCTTTGGGGAAAGACTATCTCAAGAAGGCACTGAGGAGATCAAAAGGATGGTGACAGGTTGTGCTTCTCCCTGACGATGGACAAGAGATTTATATTGAAAAAGAGGGCATACTGCTCTCAGCAGAACTGGATTCTGATGTAGCCCCAGCAGCTGCCCAAACATTCTGAGTGCAGGGACTACACTTGTCTTTCAGAAATTGTCCCTGCTGAATCTCCACCGACGCACACAGCTAACATGTGACAGAGCTCAAAAAGGAGTTGGGGGATTTCTTACCTCCAGGCTTGAGGCAAAGCAAAATACAGAACGCAAGCAGGCAGACCTGAGCCACACGTAGGCCCCGATTATCAGGAAAGCAGCTCTGCCCCATTGATACCCCTTTTGTATGAGGAGGCAAGTTCTGAAGTCTGGCAGATGAGAGACCACTGGGTTGCAGGGCAGATCAGGCCTCCTTGGAGTAAGTGGTAGCCGCAACTCAGCCTCTGGTAAGGTGTGACGGACCAAGCTCAACACAGCAATTATATAAGGTCAGAAGAAACCTCATTGGCTTCTCAGGACACCTGGAAGTGATGGGCTTGAAAGATACAAGCCGCCTCTGGAAGTATGCTCCCCTGATCGGTTTGGAACATAATGCACTAATGGTTTAGAACAATCTACATGGGCTGATGATTCGGCTGAATGCTGTACCAAATGTCCCAGAACTCACAGAGGCCACCTGATGCTATCATACAAGGAAGGAGTTCTTGTTCCTTTCAGTGGGTTTTTGGTCCACCTCCATATTTCTTGGTTGGTGGAGTCATACAGGATCAAAGTTGGAGTTGATGCCCATTAGTGGGCAGAGATGGAAAGTTGCCTGGTTAGTCAGCTGAGTGAGGCTATTTCTTCTTGCATGTTAACTAAAAGGACTTGGAGAAACATCCTAATATGCTAGGGTTGTGATAACTGATCTGATTCCTTTAACAGTCCCTCTGTTTTTAAACCACACTCAAATACACAGGTCTAATTATTATTAGATTTTCCACAATTATAACAAAAACCACAAAGCAGAATAACACACAAAAACAGGAGGGAAAAGAAAAATACATCAATGAACAAAAGAAGAAAAAAGGAACAATAAACAGATAAACAATAACAAACCTAATTCTTTACAAATCCAAACTTTTAAACATATTGGTTGACTTCCTCTAGTCCCTCCCTTCTGAGTTTCCTTGTAGTTTAAAGTAACAGCTTTCCAATATCATTATTAAACTAAAACAATTTCCAATTATAATCCATCTTATTCACTTTTCTTAATATTCTAAATCCCATTTATTTAATTATAACTTAGTTTAATCCTAGGCCTATTTGTTTCTTTCAAGTATTTTCTAGTTTTCTATGTTACAATATTTATTAAAGAGTCCTTAAATTTCCTCCAGTCCTCTTGAAACTCCTCTTCTTTCTGGTCGAGGATTCTTCCAGTCAGGTCAGCTAGCTCCAAAATGTCCATCATCTTCATCTGCCAGTCTTCCACTGTTGGTAGTTCTTGTGTTTTCCAATTTTTAGCAAGTAATATTCGGGCGGCCGTTGTGGCATACAAAAATAATTTAACATCTTTCTTTGGCAATTCCAAACCTGTTATTCCAAGAAGAAAGGCCTCTGGTTTCTTAATAAATGTATATTTCAACATTTTTTTTTCAGTTCATTATAAATCTTCTCCCAGAAGTCTTTCACTTTGGGACAAGTCCACCACATATGGAAAAAAGTACCTTCTTTTTCTTTACATTTCCAACAAAGGTTATAACTATTGTGATAAATCTTTGCGAGTTTTACAGGGGTCAAGTACCATCTATACATCATCTTCATAATATTTTCCTTTAACATCATACATACAGTGAACTTAACCCCTTTCTTCCATAGCCTCTCCCAATCCTCCATCATTATATTATGTCCCATATCTCTTGCCCAATCAATCATAACCGATTTAACTTCATCCTTTGTATGCCACTCCAACAACAAATTATACATTTTAGACATATTCTTAACTTTAGTATCTAACAACTCCGTTTCCAATTTGGTTTTTTCTGTTTCAAAACCATTTCTCTTATCCATCTTATATAATTCATTAATTTGATAATATTGCAACCAATTCACTTTATCTTTAATTTGTTCAAATCTGAGTACCTCAACCATTTGTTTTCCATATTTAACTTTTGGGGGGGCCTGTGCTTCAATTGGCGAAATCCATTTTGGTGTTTTTCTTACTAAGAGATCTTTATATCTATTTTTTAAAAAAATAATATTTATTGAAATTTCCGAGAAAATACAAAAAAAGAAAAAAAAAGAAATTACATAGTCTAAAAAAGAAAAAAGTATAAAATACAGAAAAAAGGACTTCCGGGTTAGCGCCATCGGCGAATGGTGGAGTTCCTCCGATTGGAGGAACGGGCTCCGAGGAAATTGTGTCTTCCCACCGCGGCGAAGGTGGGGACCCGCTAGAAACCGCAGGCAGAGAAGCCTGGGGACGTGGGGTTCAGCAGAGCACCAAGAGCGCCTCCCCTACTCGCGAGGAAACCCTTTTTGGGGCTCCGGAGCGAAGTGGGGTGAGCAGCGCGGTGCAGCGGACCGATTGCTATTTCCATGGAGCGAAGCCGCACAGCCATCGTCGGAGAGCGCTGACTTTTTCCTGGTGACATTTGGACTCCAAACAAGTACCCGTGAGTAAAAACGGAAGATTTGACTAAGGAAAATTTTCTGAATTAGGCAACGAAGCGGGAAGGTCTAAACAGGAAGTCTGCCTTCCACTTTTTGTAAACAGACTGAAGCAAGGATCGTACAAGCTAAATAGCTTGGAATTTGATTTTAAGATTGAAATTTCCTGCACCCATGACTACTAAAACCCCCTTGACAGCAGGAGGAAAGGGGGGAAAAGAACTTTGACCGTCTAACCCTGCAGAGAGAGAGAGTAAAGGAATATAAATTTCCATCGCCCCAAACCTGGGGACGGGACGTCGGGACAGAAAGCTTTGAAGAAAACAGAATATCTTCGGACAGATAGAAATAAAAGAGAAACAAATTAACTTTAATGTTGTTCTCTGCTTTTTTGTATTGCAAAGAAACAAAGTACTAGAAAACTGAAAGTAAATCTTCCTTTGTTGGATACATTTTAAAGATGGACGTTAAATAGAAATTGTGTCCCCTAGAGGGAGCTTGTCAGTTTCTTTGTTGCAGTCTACAGGGAGACATAACAGCTGTGAGAATCAGCGTGGGACAAGATACTTGACCTTGATCAGAAATGAGTAGGGAGGAAATTCCACTTTCTGCCCTTGGCAAAGTGAATGCTTTGCTGCAGCAGCTGCATGAGGATATGAACTTGGTGAACGAAAAGTTGGATTTTATGGCTGCTGTAGCTAGAAAGTATGAACTGACAGGAAAAGAAGAGAAAGAAACTTCACAACAACCAATTCAGGAAACTAACTCAAGGCAAGTCCAAGGGCAGTGGGAGATGGAAGAGGTTGCGATTGCACCTCAAAAGTTACGAAGGGAGAGATCTAAAGTCATCGAACTCGAAGAATGTCTGCAAGCTTTTGGAGTTAAGGAAATTCTTAGCTATAGTGGGACTGTGAAACAAAATGATAAGTATCTCTGGAACAACTATTGCTTGGATTACAAGATCAGCATAGGGGAGTGGGACTGTGGGGAATGGAACAACCTGATGAATGAAAATGGAGACTACGAATGTATGGAATTCCCCAGAGACCCACTCCCCAAGGAGAAAGGGAAGAAACTATGAAAGAATTCAACAAGGGACAAGGAAGTGTTTTATCATAAACAGGAACAAGAAAACCAGCAGAGGGGGCATGGAAGTGACCTGAGAGCCTCAGACATCAGAACACCGGACTGATGGTTAAGAGTTAAAGGGAAGAAAGGACTGACACAACCCGAAACCAGGAAGAAGGGACGATGGACAAAATTAGAAGAGAACCTCTTTTTATATATCTTTTTATTTCTGAGTAATATTAATGAAATAGCAGATTGTGATGGAAAGGAACTAATTGGCTTTAGCAGAAAGGCTTGAAGGTGTTAAGTATAAATATGGTTTAAATTCTAAACTTTAAAGTTTATGGTTTTGAGGGTAAGATAAAGTTAAAGACAATAATGGTAAATTGAGACAGATTGTTAAGATAAATTATTTAAATAAAAATTGAGAAGTATGGAAAGAATTTGCTGAAATAATGAACAAATTAGAATACAAAAAGGGAGGTGTGAGGAGGTCTAAGACACAAGATAATGAAATGATGCAATTTGAATCTGTATTTTTTCTGTTTTTTCTGTTTTCTGTTTTTTTGTTTTTTCTTCTTATTATGTTATTTTGTGAATGTTTTTAATTTTTTTGTATTGGCGCTAACCCGGCGCTAACCCGGAAGTCCTCTAAGAGATCTTTATATCTAGTCCATACATTGTATAACTCCTTTCTAATTACATGATTCTTAAAGCCACTGTGGGCCTTTATCTTGTCATACCATAGATATGCATGCCATCCAAATTGATTATCCAGTCCCTCCAAATCTAACACATCATCGTTCTCTAATTGAATCCCATCCTTGATCCAGCAGAAGGCAGCAGCTTCAAAGTATATCTTCAGTCTGGTAGGGGGGAAAACCCTCTTTCTTTTATATCTGTAAGTAATTTATATTTAATTCTAGGTTTTTCCCCCTGCCAGATAAATTTAGACAATGCCTTCTGCCATTCTTTAAAACATTTAACATTATCAATGATTGGTAGAGCTTGAAATAAAAACAACATCTTCAGCAATACGTTAATCTTAACCACTGATATTCGGCCCATCAATGAAAGTTTTAGATTTGACCATATCTGAAGATCTCTCTTGATTTCATTCCATAATTTTTCATGGTTATCTTTATACAGATTCAAATTCTTTACCAATAAGTTGACACCCAAATATTTAACTTTTTTCACAGAAACAAGGCCTATGCTTTCAAAAAGGGTTTTTCTTTTGTCATTATCTAATTTTCCCCCCCCTAAAACTTTGGTTTTGCTCTTGTTTAATTTAAATCCTGCTAGCTGCCCAAACTCTTGAATCAGCTCCAGTGCTTTTACTGCACTGGTTTCTGGATCTTGTAAAGTTAAAACCAAGTCATCAGCAAAGGCCTTTAATTTATATTGCTTGGATCCTACTACAATGCCTTTAACCTCCTCCTCTTTCCTCAACATATTTAACAAAACCTCCAGAACAGAAATAAATAGCAGAGGGGAAAGTGGGCACCCTTGCCTGATTCCTTTCTCAATTCTGATTTCCTCTGAGACCACATTATTAACTATGATTTTTGCTTTTTGCTCAAAATAGATTGTATTAATACCATTTAGAAATTCCTGGCCAACCTCAATTCTTTCTAAATTTTTCATCATAAATAACCAAGAAATATTATCAAAGGCCTTTTCAGCATCAATAAACATTAACATTGCTTTACAATTTCTTTTCACTTCCAGTCTTTCTAATATATCAATTATATTTCGAATGTTATCTTTCATATGTCTCCCAGGCAGAAATCCTGCCTGGTCCTTATGTATATAATCTGATAGAACCTTTTTCAACCTGTTGGCCAAAATATTTGCAAAAATTTTATAGTCCACATTAAGTAATAAGCTGGGTCTATAGTTTTTTACATCAGATCTATCTTGATCTGTTTTGGGGATCAGAGTAATAAATGCATCTTTCCAGGTTTCGGGAGCTTTGTCCCCTCCTAGAATCTTATTGCACACATCTGCCAATGGTTGAATTAACCAATCTTTCAATATTTTATAGTATTTTGCAGAAAGACCATCTGGTCCCGGGGCTTTGCCTAACTGCATCTTATTTATTGCAGTCTCGACCTCCTGTCTTGTAATCATGCCATTTAGTAGGAGCCTTTTATCCTCGGGAGTTTTCTGCATTTCATTTGCCTCAAGAAATTGCTCAATTTTATCCTTCTCTTCTTTACCTTTTTTATGTTTCTCCATGAAGTTTTTTGGGTATAAAATGGTTCAATCCACTGGCAGCCACCTCTCATACCTCATTGTCAGCTGTGGCTGTAGAACTTTGCTGTGGTGCTCTGCTAAAGAACTCTCTCCCACTAGAAATATGGCACACACACACACACACACCCCGTTCTGCTGTTACCAACTTTTTATCACCACATGAATAACTTTCTGGTGTGTTCAAAACCCCGGCTCCTGGAGGCCAAAACCGTTTCTCTCCCACCCCACCCCCCAATCTTTTCTTTTGCTCTTTCTTTCTTTCTTTCTTTCTTTCTTTCTTTCTTTCTTTTCTTTTCTTTTCTCTTCTTTTCTTTTTTTGAAGTGGCAGAGCCCCCTCAATATTCAGAGGGCCTCACCTGAGATATAAGGGTGCTGTGTTGGGCCTCCTCAATTTTCCAGAGAATCTGGCACCTCTAGGTATATTGTGCATTTAGGGAAAAGAGTGCTAAGCCGTGCTCTGTTCACCATGACAGTATATTTCTTTTTAGAGTGTTTATGGTTTAAATGCATATGTTTGTGGTTTAAATGTATGTGTATATGTGTTATAGTACACGTATATTAGGGCTGCTGTACGCCTGGGTTTCCCCAGACATATCCTGGATTCGTCCAGGTGGAATTTCCAAAAATCGCTCAAATATCCTGGAAAACGTATGGCAACTCTTGCTGAAGGAGTTGTTATTTGGGTAATTTTCCTTAACAATGCCTCAAAAGCTTCATTTTTTTGGAGATTTTGAAAAAAGAAGAAAAGAAACAGCTCAACAACTTAGCGTCCAGATTTTCACTTTTTGAAATATGGCAACCCTAACATATATGATGGGGGAGGGAGGTTTCACCATGGGCAATTCTGGTGACAACCCAACCTGCCCTGGAACTAGTCCTAAATTGGTTTGGGGAGCAGGACTACTGTTTCAGGGGGGGACCTGCTGAGAGCTGGGAGCTTCCATTCTGCAAAGTGCTCCTCCATAGGTGGCCCCTCTGTATGAGCAATCTGCAGGAAAGTCCCTTGCAAGGCAACAACTACTCAGGAGATTGTCTACTTGTGAGACTGCTGCACTTTTGGAGCCCAAAGGACACTAGCTCACTCTCCAGAGCAAGGAGTTCTGGTTTCAGGTCATTGCCTACTCAGTGACAGAAGTTGTCCTAGAATGTTCCATGAATTCCTTTCTCTAACATTGCAGCTTTCACATGTATACAATCAGGTGCCTCAGTTGCAAATCTCCATTATGTTTGAGTTGGTCTTTTGTTCCCTCTCTCAGGCCACCAAGGAGAAAGGTATGAAAATGATTCACTCCAGGAACACAGCCTCAGACTGTAATGGAGGCCAGGGGAGAGACAGAGCTTTGTTTTCAGTTCTGTATGAAGAAATTTTTTATGTCTAAGATGCTGTACCTGTGCTTGGATAAACACATGGCTTTTTATGCAACTCTCTGGATATAACATTATTGTTCTGAGTGTCTGCTTTGGAACAAGTTCTGTTAGTAAAGCTTTTGAACCATAATTTTAGACTGGACAATTTTTATTTCCAGAAGAGTCAGATTTTATTCATCTTATTGCTTCCATATGAATAATATTAATAATCACAGTATGCCACAACCCACTCCAATCCCTCAGAGAATTATGCACTTAGGGGACATTATTTTTCAAACAATAAAACAATGAAAACATACATAAATGAGGACACGAGTGCACAGAGGAGGAGCAAAGCGGTTGAACTGATGATTATGAAGAAGAAGATGATGATTTTGGATTTGATATCCCGCTTTATCACTACCCGAAGGAGTCTCAAAGCGGCTACCATTCTCCTTTCCCTTCCTCCCCCACAACAAACACTCTGTGAGGTGAGTGGGGCTGAGAGACTTCAAGAAGTGTGACTGGCCCAAGGTCACCCAGCAGCTGCATGTGGAGGAGCGGAGACTCGAACCCGGTTCCCCAGATTACAAGTCTATCGCTCTTAACCACTACACCACACTGGCTCTCATGATGAGCATTTGATTCATAGAAATGCTTAGCCAGTTGTTCTGATACCAAGTACTGTCAAGGGGGAGAAATCTCCTGTCCTCATGGAGGCTCCTTATGCATTTTGGACTCTGGGAAATCAGTGGTCGAAAATGTGTGGGAACCAGTGCTGAAAATAGGTGCCGGAACTCACCAAGAAGTTGTTATAGCAAGTCACCGGGTGACTTGGGGCAGCCCTGAATAGATGCTGGTGCCCCTGGTTCTGGTGCAAGTCAATTAAATGCATCCTCACTTCCTCTTAGACTTAGGTGATGGCTAGGGCAGCTTGGAAGGGCCCTTGCACAAAGGCACACTCATGCAACAGTGGAGGCTTGGCTGGAAAGCTTCAAGCCTGTTGCCACTACATGGGAAATGGATCAAAGAAAAGGAAATACAAATTGGCCCACCCCATAGCTTGACCAATTACAGCTACAAGCAGTTAAGAGCTAGGTGGAGTCATAGATGTAAACTCACATACACTGGCTAGCTTCTGTTTCGACTTGAAATGTTTGCTTTGAGCTTTGTTTTGGGTACATGAAGGGAAGAAGTGGGACCAAAATGGCACCCACCTGAGAAGTGCTGGAACTGCACTCCGGCATGCTGAAGAAAAGCACTGGTGGGAACCCTCCACAAATACAGAAGACTGCCCACCTCACACAGCCAGGCTCCAATTTGTGGAGGGAGATGAGGATAATTGGGGTGGAGAATGTGGGTTTGGCTCCCCCAAGTAGGTCTGCATCAGAAGGTCTGCAGAGGGCTTTTGTCTGTTATTTGAATTGTGGTGCCATGAGATTGCTGGACAGATTGGAACAATCTAGGAAAATAATAGGAAAATCATTCATTACATAAGTCAGTTTCGCAGCATGTTATTTTCTCTTTTTTTTCCAATGTGTATTCCTTTCCACAAAGCTCCTTCGATTCTTCACTGCCACATTCTTTGAAGTACTGAACCTTGTCTCCATTTTCTTTTGGAGAGAGAAAGAGAAGTATTTGTGTTAGTAACAAGTATGGAGAGAATGTGACTGAATTTTCCCATAGCAAAAGAGAATACATGTAAAAGGACAAAGTTTACTCCACATCTTTGATGGATCTTCTGGTCTGATCCAACAGGGCTCTTCTTGAGCGCTTACCACCACTGAAAAGTCAGGAGTCCGTGACCCTCCTCAACTTCCAGTCATCCTAGTCCAGCATACACAAAGGAGGACTGTAGCTGGGACACACTCATTACCTGAAAATATTTCTCCCAATACACAAATGACTCCGGTACACTTCCCATCACTCGGTTCGCATGGTTCGTCGGGATTATTTGAAATGCATGATCTGCATTCGATAGCATCCACTGCAAAAGACAGACATTTATCCGTGCAAACACTGTCCTTACTTTAAAACTCATTCAATCAGGGGCTTTGTTTGGGATGGGCCAAGGGCTGCAAATCTTGGGTCTTGCACACAGGCCCTGCTAATCCTACCACTCCCCCGCCCCTTTTAACGGTTTTCTTTCCTAATGGGAAGCTGCTGCACTGCAAAGCATAGTGCTGGTGAAACCCCAGGCCCTCCCCTCTTAATAATATTGATTAAGATACATTGGATACAAGCCTATATCTTCACACACAAATGAAAAAAATTCTTATATCATGAGAGGACAGAATGACTCACCTCCTCAAACATAGGGAACTCTCTAACACCAAGTCAAGCTCTCTCTCCATTTCCCACAGTTTTGCCCCCAGAGTCTCAGGATGCCTGGTGGGGGAGTTAACCTGGGGTTTTCTGCATGGAAGACACGGGCTCTAACACTTCTCTTAGGGGCCCATGGTAGGAGGCATATTTGCTCTCCCACCCCAAAGTGACATCCATTCTTCTGCTGAAAGAGTCTGACACCAAAACTCCCTCCAATGTGGAGTCACTCTAGTTCAGTGGTTTTCAACCAGTGGGTCATGGCACCTTTGGGGTGCCTTGAATGATGGTCGGGGGAGCTGTGGGCAACACTAGCCTCCATCCTTCTTTCCTTCCCTCCCTCTTCTGATGCCCTCTTGCATCTCTGCCTCCCAAAGGCTTATGCAGCTGTTTGTTGCAGCAGCCATGGGTACAAGCTCCCCAGGCGTATGGTGCCTCTGGAGCAGACCAGGGGGTGCTGGTTGCCAGGAGCTGAGGTGGCCTCAGAGTAAGCAAGCAAGTGGGTGAGGGAGCCCAGCCAGCCAGTCCACTAGTCCTTTATGTTGGGAATGGACAGACAAGTGAGGAGGCAACACTCTTTGTGATAGGGGTGGCCCAGTGATGGGGGGCGGCTGCCCGGAGGACTCACAAGGAGAGGGGAGAAGAGTGGAGGCTGCAGAAACACTCCACAAGGGAGGGTGTTCAAAAAGGGGTGAAGGGCTGTGGGCTCTGCAGCCAAGGGGTGGCATAACTAGGCTCCTGAGGCGTGGAGCCCATTTCCTCACAGGGGAGCCACAGAAAGAATGTAGTTGGTCAAGGGAGCCGTGGACCCAAAAAGCCAGGAAACCTCTGCTTTGGGGAAAGACTATCTCAAGAAGGCACTGAGGAGATCAAAAGGATGGTGGTGGGTTGTGCTCCTCTCCCTGACGATGGACAAGAGATTTAAAAAGAAAAAGTGGGCATACTGCTCTCAGCAGAACTGGACTCTCATGTAGCCCCAGCAGCTGCCCAACCATTCTGAGTGCAGGGACTACGCTTGCCTTTCAGAAATTGTCCCTGCTGAATCTCCACCGACACACACAGCTAACATGTGACACAGCTCAAAAAGGAGTTGGGGGATTTCTTACCTCCAGGCTTGAGGCAAAGCAAAATACAGAACGCAAGCAGGCAGACCTGAGCCACACGTAGGCCCCGATTATCAGGAAAGAAGCTCTGCCCCATTGATACCCCTTTTGTATGAGGAGGCAAGTTCTGAAGTCTGGCAGATGAGAGACCACCGGGTTGCAGGGCAGATCAGGCCTCCTTGGAGTAAGTCGCAGCAGCAGCTCAGCCTCTGGTAAGGTGTGATGAACCAAGCTCAACACAGCAATTATATAAGGTCAGAAGAAACCTCATTGGCTTCTCAGGACACCTGGAATTGATGGGCTTGAAAGATACAAGCCACCTCTGGAAATATGCTGGGGTGGTTCTGAAGAGCAGTAGAGGGGTGGGTAGTGGTTCCTTTGATCTGATTGGGATATAATGCATTGATTGCTCACAAAAATCCAAATGGGCTGTACTGAATGTCCTAGACCTCAGAGGCCACCTGATGCTATCATACAAGGAAGGAGTTCTTGTTCCTTTCAGTGGGTTTTTGGTCCACCTCCATATTTCTTGGTTGATGGAGTCATACAGGATCAAAGCTGGAGTTGATGCCCATTAGTGGGGAGAGATGGAAAGTTGGCTGGTTAGTCAGCTGAGTGAGGCTATTTCTTCTTGCATGTTAACTGCAAGGACTTGGAGAAACATCCTAATATGCTAGGGTTGTGATAACTGATCTGATTCCTTTAACAGTCCCTCTGCTTTTAAACCACACTCAAATACACAGGTCACAGAGTTAATGCCGTATGTTCGTTTTATTCCTGAAGTTTTGTGACTCTGCGGAGTTGCCTTTAGAATGGTTCAATCCACTGGCATGGTAATGTATTAATACCTGGGGAGAAGAAAGGGATTTGTTTGTGTTCCTGGCAGACCCATGATTGTGACAGAAGGAGTGTGTATTAGAGGGAAGACATTCAGAGTCCCCATCAGAGACAGCTATGTCTGTGTTGAACGGCAGGTCAACCTTGTAAGGCTATAGTTCCGTTCCACCTTAAAAGGAAAATGCATGTCTGTTGTGTGTCACATGCCTGTTTACATTCCAGCACAGCTTGCTGGGAACTTCCATTTGTATATTGCTTTTGCTATGCGGCTGTTTGTTTGGACACAAAGGGAAGCAGACATGTTTTTTCCCTTTCTTCCTCATGCTGAATAAACACCTGTAAATAATGCTTACATGTCTCTGTCCGCCACTTCCGTTGTGATGATTTATTCACTCTGCTGATAAGAGCACGCTCAGCTTCTGAACGTTTCGGAGGTTCGAGTCGCTGATTGATGCTGTTCCGTGAAGCGGAGTTCGCCCGACTGCCAGCTGGTGGCTGGAGCCAGCTGGGGGCCTGCCAAATGCCCCTGTCTCCCCGGACGCATCCCAACAGACCTCTCATTCTTCCCAAGTGTAGTGCCTGACTTTCTCAAAATGAATCTCAATTCTTCCCCGAGGATATGTTCACATTCATGGCTTGAAACACTGCGAGGGCATTTCTGCCTGGTGCATTTTCAACTTACTTTCTGTAGAGGGCATGGGTGTCCATTAGAGAATAAAGTGATGCCAAGGTGCCAGGAAGCGAAGGTGCAGTGCTTCATCTCAAAGCAGCTTATTGCTGAGTGTGTGTTATAATGATCAGGAGGAGGATTACCAGGGAATATTCCCAAACTCACAAATCCTCCTCAATCCAGTGGAAGCTGAACACAGGAATTGTGGAACTGTAGAAGTGTAGAAGAGTTGGAAGGGACCCAAGGGTCATCTAGTCCAGCCCCCTGCAATGCAGGAATCTCAGCTCAAGCATCCAGGACAGATGGCCACCCAACCTCTGCTTAAAAACCTCCAAGGAGCGGAGGGCGAATCACTCTCTTATATTTCCTGGCATCGTTTAAGCACAGTCAACTCTAATCTACTCAGAGTATGCTTCCATCTGCAAGGAGCTGCTTTCTGTGAGGCAGCCACTGTAAGGCCGCCATCTTTAAACATAGGCGCATAGTGTGCAGTGTTAGCACATCTAAGGGAATGCCATATTGTCACTAACTGTGCTACTGGTCGGTGTATGTCCACACCTTAATCTTCATTGCCAGGGAATGCTCTCCATGCAGATTATTCATGTAGCCAATAAGGGAGCAGGTGGCTCTGTGGTCCAAACCACTGAGCCTCATGGGCTTGCCAGTTGGAAGGTTGGCGGTTCGAACCCCCACAATAGAGTGAGCTCCCATTGCTCTGTCCCAGCTTCTGCCCACCTGGCAGTTCAAAAGCATCCCAGTGCAAGTAAATAAATATGTACTGCTGTGGCAGGAAGGTAAACAGCGTTTCCATGCGCTCTGGTTTCCGTCACGGTGTCCTGTTGCACCAGAAGTGGTTTAGTCCTTCTGGCCACATGACCCAGAAAGCTGTCTGTGGACAAATGCTGGCTCCCTCGGCCTGAAAGCGAGATGAGTGCCACAACCCCATAGTCGCCTTTGACTGGACTTAACCGTCCAGGGGTCCTTTTTTTAACCTTACTATAGCCAGCGGAAGTTCTCTCTCCAATCTTACTTTTTGTGTAGAAATAAATTCTCACCACACACACACAAAAGAAGTTTTACAGTTTTACTTGCTGGAACTAGGTTTTAACTTAAGAAAAACAACAATTGACACATTGTCTCAGTTATACATCTATATTATTACACTGATTCCAGCGTGATGAACATATTTTTATTTATTTTATTAAATTTATTTTCCACCCTTCATCCAAAAATCTCAAGGCAGTTCACAAGATAAAAATACAGGATAAAAGCACAAAAGAAATGGTTAAAACAAAAACAGCCTTCTCTGTAAATAGGTGCTTTTGGCTCACCGGTGACTTTAAACTTATTTCTCACGGCACACCAGCGATTTTCTTGTGGCATGATAGTGCTTTCCAGTATGGAGTTTAGGAGTTACTGCCCTGCCTAGGGAGCTGCCTTATACCACGTCAGTCCATGTAGCTTAAAGCTGTCCGCACCAGATTTTGGGAGCCCCTCCCCCTCCCAAGGTTGCCAAACTCACACCAACCCCAGCAAACGTGGCCAATGGCAAAGGATGATGGGAGTTGTAGTTCAGCAACATCCAGAGAACCACAATTTCCCCACATGCGGCACAAGGAATCCTAAGCTACATGGACTGAAGGTCTGACACGGCAGAAGGCAGCCTCTGCACCTTGTTCATGTCACGAGACAAAGGTTCTTGAGAGCAGAAGCAGTGAGGCCTACAAGGCCTACACAATCATTCAAGCCTGCTAACTGCTAACTGTTAACAGCACACTGCTAAGTCACTGTGACTCGTGACTCATCTTGAGTGATGACTCACTCTCCCCATAAAAGTAGGCAGCTTCTCTGTGAGCCCCAGTGTCTGAGTGTGTGTGTGTGTGTGTGTGTCAGCCAGTGTTGTATTGCTGCAGACAGAGTGGCTCCAGGACTCTAGGAAGACTGTGCCTCTGTGAAGAATCAAAATTTAAAAAAAATCCTTCCAGTAGCATCGTTGTTGTTGTTTAGTCGTTTAGTCGTGTCCAACTCTTCGTGACCCCATGGACCAGAGCACGCGAGACACTCCTGTCTTCCACTGCCTCCCGCAGTTTGGTCAAACTCATGCTGGTAGCTTCGAGAACACTGTCCAGCCATCTCGTCCTCTGTTGTCCCCTTCTCCTTGTGCCCTCCATCTTTCCCAACATCAGGGTCTTTTCCAGGGAGTCTTCTCTTCTCATGAGGTGGCCAAAGTATTGGAGCCTCATCTTCACGATCTGTCCTTCCAGTGAGCACTCAGGGCTGATTTCCTTAAGAATGGAGAGGTTTGATCTTCTTGCAGTCCATGGGACTCTCAAGAGTCTCCTCCAGCACCATAATTCAAAAGACCAACTAAGTTTGTTATTGGTATGAGCTTTCATGTGCATGCACACTGCTTCACATACCTTCAGATATCTCATACCAATAACAAACTTAGTTGGTCTCTAAGGTGCTACTGGGAGGGGTTTTTTTTATTTTCTTTCGACTATGGCAGACCAACCCGGCTACCTTCCTGTAACTACCTCTGTGAAGAGTCAGATAGATGACCACTCTATGCTGTTTATGAACAACTTTATTTTCTCAAGTAAAAGTTTTATTCTGTTTATGAAGAAGACTCTGTGTTCATTAATTTACCACTGCGCGACAGTTCATACTGATGGGCAGTGGGTTTCCTTTGCCACCGTGCACACTGTGGGCTTTAAGATATTGGGGAGGCTAGGGAAATATTAAAAGATATGTGAGGGAGGCCCTGTTTGTTGTCCTGCCCATGGCTGTAGTACTTTATGTGACTGTGAACCTCTGCTGTAGAAGAGTTCCCCCACCCCTTATTGACACATTTTCATCACTACACAAAGAGATTTCTGGTCTGCCTTACGGAGAGGGGTGAAATGAGTTTTGTTCTATTTGTTCCCATGACTCTGTCAGCAGACCTGGACCTAAAGGTATACATGGACCAGATCTTAAGCCACTGCGAATCTTCCAGTTCACCTGTAGGGTCTGCCTCCTACACTGATTTCAAAGTAATGATTGAAGAGAAGTGGGATTGTATCAGTAGGAGATATACCACACAGCCCCTGTTTTCCTGGGTGTTTCATTATTAGTAGAAGTTTATTTATCCCCACCCACCCCTCATAAGTCCAGGACTTTGTTTAATTAAAAAATATTCACACAATGAGTTTTCCCCCTTTTATTTTTTCACGCAGCCTGCTTCGTTCAGAGACTTAAATCAGCCCCCATGCACACTGTATGGAAGCACCCCAAAGGTGAGAGGGCAGCGAGCAGATATGGCCAGGGGGTGAGACTGACCAGAGACTGAAATCCATTTTTAAAACATCTATTGCACCTACATTAGCAGAACGCTTTTCAGTTTATGAAAGACAATCATCACAATTCTCATAGGAAATGAAAACGTATTGTACACTCATGAATCTTGAGGAAGGGAAAAGATAAGGAACAGCATTCCCGAGGGGAAATTCCAGTCACAATGATTACACAGAAAAGAAAATGGAATATGGATTACAACTTAAATTTTAACTCCATCAAAACAAAACACTGAAGCATCAGATAAAATAAGTGTTGAAAAGCTTGTATTGTCGCACTGCATGCAAATCTAGCAATTATGTTATCTATTATATTTCAAACAGCCGCCCCCCACCAGTCCAAAATACAGTAGTTTAAACTTTGCTACATTACAGTTACATGGCAGTATTAAGAAAAGAGAAAAGAAAATATATTCTAGCTCTCTAACCAAACAGGGCGTCAGGGGGACAGGGTTCACTGGACTCAGGGCAGATGAGAATTCAGAATCCAATGGACAAAACCCAGGAGAGTCTGGGCCCAGCCCCCTACCTGACCCCCTTGACTGCGAGTGTGGGATGGGAGGTTCTAACAACGCAGTTAAGGACTGACCAATCATTAGAATGCTTCCAAGTTAGGGGAGATACCTGTTGTGCCCAATGTAAAAAAATCACAGTCTATGGATGGGGCTTGTTACTTGTCTGTTTGTTTAGCACTTGCAGTTTTTGTCATGCCAGCTCAGATCCCTGTACAGACATATTGTGGGCAGGGGAGGGTTTTGTTTTTGCTTTTGCTTTTCTGGGTGTTTAATACCATGGCTTGGCTGGAGTGAGAAATATTTCTTTAAATTCTTGCATCGGCAAAATCCCCAGCCTAGCCACTCATCATCAAACTCAGTTGAATTCAGCACAGCTTATTCCTGACCACACGACATAGTTATATATTTAAATCGAATGGTTGAGAAATAATAATAATAATAATAATAATTTATTATTTATACCCCGCCCATCTGGCTGGGTTTCCCCAGCCACTCTGGGCGGCTTCCAAAAGAATATTAAAATACTGTGATACATCAAACATTAAAAGCTTCCCTAAACAGGGCTGCCTTCAGATGTCTTCTAAAAGTCTGGTAGTTGTTGTTCTCTTTGACATCTGGTGGGAGGGCGTTCCACAGGGAGGGCGCCACTACCGAGAAGGCCCTCTGCCTGGTTCCCTGTAACTTGGCTTCTCGCAGTGAGGGAACCGCCAGAAGGCCCTCGGTGCTGGACCTCAGGGTCCGGGTAGAACGATGGAGGTGGAGACGCTCCTTCAGGTATACTGGACCGAGGCCGTTTAGGGCTTTAAAGGTCAGCACCAACACTTTGAATTGTGCTCGGAAACGTACTGGGAGCCAATGTAGGTCTTTCAAGACCGGTGTTATATGGTCTCGGCGGCCGTTCCCAGTCACCAGTCTGGCTGCTGCATTCTGGAGAAAGGCTGAAGAATCTGTCTACAAAATCTTGCAACTGCAAAATCTTGAGCCTGTGTACTCAGAAGTAAGCTTCGCTGAATTCAATGCAGCTTACTCCTGAAGAAGACAAATTGGCAAATAGCCTTAACATCAGAACTGCTCAAAGGCTTTAGCGTTGTACTAGATAACAGTGGGGAAGGGAGAAGCTTACAAACAATGACAGAAAGATAGCAAAATTAGGCATCTTAGCTTGAGAACATAGATGGGAATTTTGACATGGATAATGGTTTAATAAAAATAAAAATCAGGCTAATATATTCTATATCCTTTTCTGTGGTTTGTCCAATTAAAACAGGGCTTCCTGGCTTCCATGATGGAGCAAGAGCATGAACTCTTTTAATACAATGTCTTTGTGAGATTTACACCTAACAGCATAACTGTTACAACCACAACCAATTTAAGAATACAATATTAAAATCACTCAATGCAAAAGTCAGTAAAACAGCAGTCTACTTTCCTTTTAACGTGATTGTAGCGCGTCCAAACCTTTCCACAGTACTTTCTGAAGGATTCGGGGGGACAGGATTTGTAGACTAGTTGTAATTCACCGGTTTTGACTGGAGAGAGAAAGGAAAGCATTTGCATTTGAATGAATGTGATTTTATTAGCCTAGTCCATAGACCATAACAAGTGAAAGGAGAACATACCAAAACGCACAAAGGTTTACTACACATCCAAGTAAAATACCTCGAACAGAATTTTGATTTTTAATTTGCTTTTAAAAAAGTGGGGGGGGGGGGGGAATCAACATTAAAATAAAATGAAGTTAAAGGATGGGAGAGATACATGCCAGAATAAATCTATAATCTTAAATCTCAGAATCTCTACCACAATGATCTAAAATGGACCCCAAATTCATTTTCCTAAGTATGAAAGCCCTTACTGCAAAAGAGGTCCATGTTCAATTGACATATCCATTTGTTCCTTGGAATGAAAAGCTTCCTTTTCAATCCCTGTCTAACATGTCATCTCCTTAAGTAACTATTTTAAAATATCTGTCTGTCCACTAGCTGCTTTCAAAGCACAGAAGCAGGGCCTCCTGTGGACCCTTTATGGCCTCTTGCTACGGATCTCATTTCTTCCCAGAAGCACAGAATCTGGCAAGGACCCCATTATTTCCAAAGCTAGTGGAACCACGCAAGCATGGAGGCTCTGGTATCCCTGGGAAGCATGGACTATGGCAGCCAGGGCAGTGCTCCTGATACTATGCTGCAGAATGGTGCACCTCAGCCTTATGAGGAACAGTTGAGGGAGTTGGGTATGTTTAGCCTGGAGGAGAAAAGACTGAGATGTGATGTGATCATCATCTTCAACTATCTGAAGGCCTGTCACATGGAAGATGCATCAAGGTGTTTTTTCCTGCTGCTCCAGATGGTAGAACTGTCAGGATTCTCAGCCGTCAGTCAGAGGGAACTGGCCTCACACCAGGCATTCGGCTCGAGATCCTTGATGACCTTCCCGTCTGCTTCCCCGGCAGGATACAGGCAAGGTCGCAACTCGGCGATCCTCCTCAAACGTGAAGAGAACACACCCTCCTCCTCTCCCTCCCTGCTTTCCCCCGGGGGCGGGGAGAGACAGACAGGAGTCCTATTCACATGTCTTTTATTCCTGTCATTCAGCAGTACAGAGAAACATGTCTGTACCCACCAGACTCCGGCAGAAGAGTCACACCTCCGCCCTGCACTTCCAGCACAGGTCAGATGACACACTGAGCTAACATCCGGTGCTCAATACAGAGAATAGACTGCCCCTTTTTCCCAGCAGTACAGCTCCAGACAGCAACATCCTGTTTTGCATTCCAGCCACCTGCAGCTGGCTTTTGCATTGCTGCTTTTCCCTGACAACCTCCCCCAAAAGCATCAATGGGCAAAACATGATCCAGAGAAGAAAACAAACAGTTGTTATACATATAACAGTCCCCTGTTGTTTCCGTTCCACCCTTGGAACTCCCCACCACTGGTTTCACCAGTGTACCTCTCTGGTTGTCTGGCTTCCAAGGAATGAGTGCTTCTGCATTACCTTGGCTTGCTACTCTCTGTTGTGTCTTTGTCTCTGACTTAGACACTGCTTTAACCTGCTTTGAGTTGTTAACAATAGCAACACATGCAACAGCTAAGTTAGCAAACTCTTTTGAGTACCTCTTTGGTAGTACACCCTTTTTAATTCTCTCAGACCTGCGTATGAGGTGCTGATCTTCTCTGCTCACTGGTTCAACCTCTGGACTTTGTTGAGAACCAGTACCAATAGCTAACAGTGGTTCTTCCTTCACCTGTGAAGGTCTATCCATTGTGTGAGATTTCCTCTCAATGACTGTGTCAACTGAACTCTCTGAGCTATCACTGTCATCATCAGTACCACTGTAATCTGTGACATCAGAAAAATCATCATCTGAATCGCTCTCTGTGGGAAATGTGTGTTCTATAACCCGCTCTTTTTTTGGAGCACTCTCTAGAAACTCTGTGAGAATCACCTGACCAGATTCAGACAAAATTACTCTGTAGAGACCCTTTTCATAACCCACAAAAATGCCTCTGGCATTCTTCACTCCACCTGGAGCTTCTGTTCTCACATGAGACCCGAAAACCTTAAAATAGGCAACAGAAGGTTTTCTTTTGAACAGCTTCTCAAAAGGAGAACATCCCAACTCTGTTGAGACCTTTCTCAACCACACATGAAGATAGGACGCTAGTGACTCGGCCCAATATTCATGTGGCAAATGTGAACTCAGCAATTGCTCATTCATCCCCTTTTGCAATTCTTTGTTCACCCTCACACAGACCCCCCTGTTCCACGCTTCGGCTGAAACAGCAACTTTGTGGTCTATCCCTTTTCCATCCAGGAAATTCTGAAACTTCTGTAACAGAAAAACTTGTTTGTCATCTGTGAAGAGACAATCAATGTTAGCATCATGCATATTTTTAACCTTGTCACAAAACTCCTGAAACCTCTCTAAGGTCTCTTGTGGTTTCTCCATCACAAAAACCCAAGAATAATTTGTGAAACAATCAACACACACAAGGTAATATTTTGCACCGCCTCTAGATGGTTCTAGAGGACCAATCACATCAGCATACACCCGCTGAAATGCTCTGTCGACCTTCTTGGTCACCTTCCTGGTGTCCTTGTTGGTCACACCTGCAAGAGAAATTTCGTTAGAATCAGAAGAATTACATTTCATGTAATCACTTTGATCAAAAGTCAACAAATACAGTCCATCTTTCTCTCTGGCAGTAAGAAACAGTTCTCCATCTTTGTAGATCTTGCAGCTTTTAGCATCATAGGACAGTTTCAGTCCTTTCTTTGCAATCTGCGAAACACTCAGCAGATTAAATCTCAGTTCTGGAACCAGGTAAACATTGCTTATAGTCAAGTTCAGACTCTCAAGATACACAGTCCCAATCCCGGTCGCTTCCAGCTCTTGACCGTTGGCCTGTTTCACAGTGAAGCTTTGCTTCTTAAACGTCGAAAACAGTTATCGGTGCGGGCACATGTGTTTTGTGCATCCCGTATTGATTATGAATGAGTTCCCAACATCTGGCATGGTTCCTTTCGCCATCATAGCCTTTGCAGGTTTCCCCTGGCACTTGGTACGGCTTTTGCCTGACGCCTCAGGCTTCGTAGAGCTGCTCTTGGCTCCTCTTGACTGGCGCGGCTTCCTACAGTTCCGCTGTAGATGCCCAGTCTGTCCACAATTGTAGCATCGGACAGCACTCAATGCTACAGCATGCTCCTCAGTAGCATCAGCAGTGGGGAGATTTGAACTCTGTTCTTCCCTCCCTCTGTCCTTCACTTCCAGTGCAGCAAGTCTGTCGTGTTCATTCAGAACGACCGCACATACTCTCTCCGCAGTCAGGTCTGCCGCAGGTAGGGAACCAAGCTGACTGGCAACAACCTTGTAAGTCCGATTCAGGCTGTTTATCATCATGAAGCAAAACACTTCCTCCTGTAGACGAAAATTGCGTTCTACCATCTGTTGACGCAGAAACTTCATTTCTGTCAGGTGCGCTTGAACATCTCCATCAGGCGCTAGTCTCAGATTGGTCAACTTCTCAAAATACAGCAACGCTGAAGAACCAGCATCCCTCTGATGTGTTCTACGCAGCGTCTCCCAAATCTCTTTCGCATTTCCTAAATGCTGAATATGCACCAATTGATCATCTGAGACACACAGAATTATAGCAGTCCTGGCCCTCACATTCTGTGATTCCCAACCTCTGGTTGGTGCTGCAGGGATGGGGTTTTCAATTACATCAAAAAGCCTCTGATTCTGCAGCAGGGCCTTCATCTTTACAGACCAAGATGAATAATTGTCATTAGTTAAGGGAGGTGGGCAAGGCAGCCCCCCCCTTCTTGGCATCCATCTTGAAGCCAAGCCTCTCTCTCACAGTCCAGCCTTGCTAAAACTCCAATAGCCTCTTGCTGGGTTGTTTACTGCCTTTCCAGGCAAACTGCAAGCTGTTTCTCAGACCTTGCACAGCATCGGAAACATAGACAAAACATATTCTCGCTTCCCATGCTCACTCTCAGAGCCATCTGCGCAGCCAGTAAATTTCCACGTCTCTGACGGGGCATCGCTTAGCAACTGTGCATGCGGGAAGGCTTATCTTAACCACAGGAATTTGTGGAATGCAGGCTTAGCCTCTGAGCTGCAGGCCTCTCCTCCCGGAGCTGTTGCTTTTCAAACGTAGCTCCTGTGAACCAGAGAATAAATCAATCTGCGTTCACACTTTTAGCCCGAAATGCAGCATACCTTGAGCTCCGTTGCGTGGGAAACACCTTCCTCTGGGTCCAGTCGTCTTTGCAGCTTCTGGCTGTTCTCAGACGCTTATCTCCTTTCATGCAGAGGATGGCAACGATCCATCAACCCGTCATGTAGATTTCCGATGAATCAGAACCACCGGCAATGCTACCATTTGTCAGGATTCTCAGCCGTCAGTCAGAGGGAACTGGCCTCACACCAGGCATTCGGCTCGAGATCCTTGATGACCTTCCCGTCTGCTTCCCCGGCAGGATACAGGCAAGGTCGCAACTCGGCGATCCTCCTCAAACGTGAAGAGAACACACCCTCCTCCTCTCCCTCCCTGCTTTCCCCCGGGGGGGGGGGGGAGAGACAGACAGGAGTCCTATTCACATGTCTTTTATACCTGTCATTCAGCAGTACAGAGAAACATGTCTGTACCCACCAGACTCCGGCAGAAGAGTCACACCTCCGCCCTGCACTTCCAGCACAGGTCAGATGACACACTGAGCTAACATCCGGTGCTCAATACAGAGAATAGACTGCCCCTTTTTCCCAGCAGTACAGCTCCAGACAGCAACATCCTGTTTTGCATTCCAGCCACCTGCAACTGGCTTTTGCATTGCTGCTTTTTCCTGACAAGAACCCATACCAGTGGGTTCAAATTACAAGAAAGGAGATTCAAACTAAGCAATAAAAAGAGCTTGAACTAGATTAAAAAAGGTAAAGGTAA
The DNA here is from genome assembly GCF_964188315.1 of Podarcis muralis. Taxonomy (NCBI): domain Eukaryota; kingdom Metazoa; phylum Chordata; class Lepidosauria; order Squamata; family Lacertidae; genus Podarcis; species Podarcis muralis. Next base: position 107,660,591 of record NC_135656.1, read on the forward strand.
AGGACCCCTGACAGTTAAGTCCAGTAGCAGATGACTCTGGGGTTGCAGCCCTCATCTTGCTTTACAGGCCGAGGGAGCCGGCATTTGTCCGCAGACAGTTTTTCCGGGTCATGTGGCCAGCATGACTAAGCTGTTTCTGGCACAATGGAACACCAAAACTAGAGCAGCGTACGGAAACGCCGTTTACCTTCCCACCAAAGCGGTACCTATTTATCTACTTGCACTGGCGTGCTTTTGACCTGCTAGGTTGGCAGAAGCTGGGACCGAGCAAGGGAACTCACCCCGTTGTGGGGATTCAAACCACTGACCTTCTGATCGGCAAGCCCAAGCGGCACAGTGGTTTAGACCACAGCGCCACCCACTGCACTATTGAACTAGATTAGGGGTGCCAAAAGTCCAGGTTTACCCAGACATATCTGGGAAATTGCATCGGGGGGGGGGATTTTCAGTAATTTCTAAAATGTCTGGGAAAATCCAGGCATATGGAAACTCCAATTTATTTTGGCAAATCTCTTTTGGAAACTCCCATTTATTTTGGCAAATCTCTTTTAGAAAAGCTCCAAAACTTACTTTGGTGTCCGGATTTTCACTTTTTAAAAAGTTGCAACTCCTAAACTAGATAACACTTGGGATCCCTTCTATTTCTAAAGTTCCATGATTGTGTGATTCTTCTTATTCTTCTTCATTATTATGACAAAGTAATAATCATAAATAAATAAGAATTAAAATGTGCACCCCACCACCAAGACCATTCCATTGTAACTATCAAACCTCCCAAAATTTCAACACCTCTTGCGATGGTTTGACCCCTTTCCGTTTTAACAGTACAAATTCTACAAACACGCTCCATATCTTCTCGAAACCATTTCTCCTGCATATTCCCCGTCTTACCTTAAAGGCACATGTCTTACCTTAAAGACTACTTGGAAACAGAATGCTGAACTAGATGGACCTTTGGTTGGATTTAGCAGGGCTCCTCATGACCACTGAGAAGACAGGTGCCCTGCGCCCCCCTAGTGACACAAACGAAGAATTTAAAGAGGAAAGGTTCCTTACCACTGTACGATTCCATCAAGCTGCAGAATTCTCCTTCACATTCCTCAAAACCCTCACTGCATATTGGGCCTGGAGCAAATGAACTGCATTTTTTGCACTTTACAGCATCTACTGCAAAAGAGAGGAGGTTTTGATTTTATTGTTTGGTCCTGAAAACATTACTTTACAACTCACCAAATCAGGGGCTTTGTTCTAGGACTCACGGGTAGGGAAACTAAGGCCCAATCGCCTTCTAAATCCGGCCCACGGACGGTCAGGAATCAGCTTGTTTTTACATGAGTAGAATGTGTGCTTTTATTTAAAATGCATCTCTGGGTTATTTGTGGGGCATAGGAGTTTGTTCATTATTATTATTTTTTTCAAAATATAGTCCGGCTCCCCACGAGGTCTGAGGGACAGTGGACCGGCCCCCTGCTGAAAAAGTTTGCTGACCCCTGATTCTAGGTTAAACCCGGGGCTCCAAGCTCTCAGTGTTTTGCAGAGGTCCTGGGTCTCCTTTCACTTCCTGCCTTTTAAAAAATTTTCCTTCCTAATGGGCAGCTGTCTGTGCCGCAACACATAGTACCAGTGAGACCTCAGCAACACCCGTCCTAATTTAAGTAGGGATGCATCAATATTTATTGTCTTAAGCTCCCCAAATCCTATTGGCACCGAAAGCTAACAGGAAGAGGAAGGATTTTTTTCCCCCTTTGAAAATCTGTCTAAATTTGTATCAATTTCGATATTGAAATTGTAGGCATATTTGTGGCTTGGTCCTGTGGAGGGTTGTGTTCCTCTCCTTGATGGTGGACAAGAGATTTAAAAAGAAAAAGAGGGCACACTGCTGTCCGCAGAACTGAGCTCTGACACAAACTCAACATTTACCCAAACATGCCGAGTACTGACATCAATGCTGCAAAGCCCATTTGGAGATTTCTCCATTTTAGGAAGTGAGGTTGAGGAATAACATACAATAACTAGGGGACTGCTTTTTGTTTTAACCATCCTGAGGTAGTAGAGGAAGAGTTTGGATTTGATATCCCACTTTATCACTACCCAAAGGAGTCTCAAAGCGGCTAACATTCTCCTTTCCCTTCCTCCCCCACAACAAACACTCTGTGAGGTGAGTGGGGCTGAGAGACTTCAGAGAAGTGTGACTGGCCCAAGGTCACCCAGCAGCTGCATGTGGAGGAGCGGAGACGCGAACCCGGTTCACCAGATTACAAGTCTACCGCTCTTAACCACTACACCACACTGGCTCTCAGTAATGTGGAGACTTACCTCCAGACTTGAGGCAAAGTAAAACACAGAATGCAAGCAGCCAAGCCTGAGCCATTCGTGGGCCTCGGTTGTCAAGAAAGAAGCCTTGACCCATTGGAAAGCTTTTCTTAAAATGAAGAGACTGCTTTTAAAGGCTGGCAACTGAGAAACTACAGAACTGACCTCCAGCCAATAAGTCGTTAGTCAGCTACACATCAGTTGGTTTGAGGAAACAGGCTGAATATAGCTTTTATGGGGAAAAATAAATGCCTTTTTATGAAAGGCAATACGCTCTGGTGGTTTTAAACAGCAGGGATGTGGTAGCAGTTCCCTCAAGCTGTTTGGGGCATGGTGTACTGATCATTGAGACAAATCCGAATAAGATATGGAGGGATCAGCAGGAAGCTATAAAGATTGTCCCAGACCTCAGATACTATCTTATGTGAAGGGAATATTTATTCCTTTTAATGGGTTCCCTGTCCACCTCCATATTTCTTGGTTGGTTGAGTCACATAGAATCAAAGCTGGGGTTGATGCTTGCCACAGGGGAGAGTTAGAAGGCAGGTAGCTTGGTTTTCTGGTTAGTCAGTTGAGGGAGGCCATTTGATCTTGGATGCTGAGTACAAGGAGAACCATCTGAATATGCTAGTGCTATGCTAAGGGGTATGAGTTCCTTAAAGGGTAAAGGGACCCCTGACTATTAGGTCCAGTAGTGGCCGACTCTGGGGTTGTGCCGCTCTTCTCACTTTACTGACCGAGGGAGCTGGCGTACAGCTTCCGGGTCATGTGGCCAGCATGTCTAAGCCGCTTCTGGTGAACAGAGAAGCACACGGAAACACCGTTAACCTTCCCGCCGGAGCGGTACCTATTTATCTACTTGCACTTTGACGTGCTTTCGAACTGCTAGGTTGGCAGGAGCAGGGACTGAGCAAACAGGAGCTCATCCCCATCGCAGGGATTCAAACCGCCGGACTTCTGATCGGCTAGTCCTAGGCTCTGTGGTTTAACCCACTGCGCCACCCGCGTCCCTATGAGTTCCTTAAACAGCCCATCTATTTTAAAGCATACTCAAACACACAGGTCACTGTAATCATACCAGCTGCCATTTGTTTGCTTCTTTTTGGAATTTTGTGACTCTACAGCGTGGATGCCAGTCTACCAATGCCCAGGCTGCATCAATACCTGTGGTTAGGAAAGTGATGGGAAGATACAGGGGCAGAGGAAGAGGTGTGTGGTGGGGGCAGGTTGCCCCAGGTGTCACCACTGAGGGGGCTCACGGGGCCTGCAGCGTGCCCGAGCCACACGTCTCTCCTGGGTCCGCCCGCGGCTCCCCCCCCCAAATGTAGGGCGGCTGAGTGGGAGGAGGCAGGCAGACTCCTTGGAGGCCCCACGGAGCGTCCTGCCCTGGCTCGCCCTGCCCCATGGGCAGCTGGCCCCGCTCCTGGGCACAGGGCATGTGCGCCGCCCCAAGCGCCCAATCAGCTTGCTCCGCCGCTGGGAAGATACTGGTCGTTGATTGCAGTATCATCAGCTTAATGAAGTATTTAAGTTGGATAAAAAGAACAGGTTTTTTTTTTAATAAAACGTCCCAGTTTGAAAAAGAGTTGCTAGAAAATAAATTATTTCCCAAAATGTATAAACTATTATTGGAATGGCAAACAGAAGATGAGGAGGTAAATCAGTGATGATACACTGGGCAAGAGACTGGTTATAATATGGCTGCATGGCAGAGGTTATGGACTGCGGATTTAAAATGTACAGCATGCTATACTTTGGGGGGCGGGAACTGTACAAAAATGATGTATCGATGACATTTAACCCCTAGTAAATTAGCTAAAATGTATAAATCGAAATCAAACGTATACTGGAAACGTAAGGAGAAAGAGGGTGTCTTTTATCATATGTGGTGGATGTGTAAAGTAGTAATGGGAAATGTTTTATAAGGAGTTGAAAAAAACTGTTGAAGATTTTATTTCTTTTAAGGAAGCAGAAACTTTTCTTTTAGGAATAATTGGTGCGGAGAACCCGATGGATCAGAAAAAAAATATTTATGTGCATGACCATTGCTGCCCAGATGGAAAGAAGATACGGTCCCGATCAAGGAAGAATGGCAGATAAAATTGACTATGCCAAAATGGCAAAGCTCACGGGAACAGTTAGAAACCAGGAAGAGGTAACCTTTAATAAAGAATGGGTGAAGCATATAGTTTATTTGAAAAATTATTGTAAACAATTAATTTCATGAGTACGATTGACGTATTGATGAGCCAGTGTGGTGTAGTGGTTAAGAGCGGTAGTCTCGTAATCTGGTGAACCGGGTTCGGTTCCCTGCTCCTCCACATGCAGCTGCTGGGTGACCTTGAGCTAGTCACACTTCTCTGAAGTCTCTCAGCCCCACTCACCTCACAGAGTATTTGTTGTGGGGGAGGAAGGGAAAGGAGAATGTTAGCCTCTTTGAGACTCCCTAAAAAGGGAGTGAAAGGCGGGATATCAAATCCAAACTCCTCCTCCTCCTCCTCCTCCTCCTCCTCCTCCTCCTCTTCTTCTTCTTCTTCTTCTTCTTCTTCTTCTTCTATGTAGAACTTGTGGCTAAAAGAATTGAAGTAAGGAATAATTAAAGATGTCCCTCTTCCCCTTCAGTAGCTCACTGATAAGAATTAGCGAGCCGTTGATAGTTTTATATTCCTTTTTATTGCAGCACCATGTTGCCAACACAAGCAGGCAACCCTCAGCAATGAGAACAGTTGCTTACTCTGAATCATCCTTGCGACTTCCGCAGCAAGGAGCACGAAGTTATTCCCCCTTCTCTGTCTCCTTTGTTCTCTGATACGTTCAGACTGATGAGTCTGAGGGGCTTCCTCTACACTCTTGATTGACGTATCGCCGAACTGCCCCCTTCCTTCTGGTTCTCTCATCCTTATCTCAAAACTGGGCAGCTCCTCTCTTTGCTGTTCATCTGCTGTGTGCAAGTCTGACTCTCCCTCTCTGCTTCTGAGAATGCTGGAGGCGAGGGGAGTCAGTGGATATTCCCCCTCCTCTTCTGAACTGGGCTGATCTGCCTGCGTCTGCGTTCCCCAACCTTCCTCTTCAGAGCATTCCCTGACAAAAGATTAGCAAAAATTGAAAGTATAAAGGAAATGCAGGGGGATTAATCATAACGTAAAGATCCACAAAGGGTTTTACAACTGAATTACATTTTTTAGAAACTGTCAACTCACATCAAAATGTCATTTTCTTTGCTGAAACCTTTTATTAAGAAATAATAAATTAAATGTTGGATTTTCTGTGGAAGAATTCGATACAAGGTGAAGTGCGTGAGGAATTGAATGGGTGGTGGAAAGGCGGAAAGAAGAGCTAATTTGTCTGTGGCTAGGGGGCGCAATCTGGACGGTTCTGCCAGGGGCGCAAGATCACCTAGCTACGGCTCTGCAAGAAACCACAGGTGGGGAGAGGGCTCTTTTTGTTGTTGTTGTTGTTGTGGTGGTGGTTGTTGCTGTTGTTGTTGTTGTTACCCCACCCATCTGACTGGGTTCCCCCAGCCACTCTGGGTGGCTTACAGAATATATAAAACATAACAAAGCATCAAACATTAAAAATTTCCTGATACAGGGCTGCCTTCAGATGTCTTCTGAAAGTTGTAAAGTTTTTTATATCCTTGACATCTGAAGGGTGTTTCATAGGGTCTTGCCTGAGGCTTTCCCACAGGCCATTTGAGTATAGCATGCTGAACTAGATGGGTGGTTGACCTAATCCAATTGTCTAATTTTATAATCTTATATTCTAAATTCAGTTCTCTACATTTCTGCAGGATTTTTTTAAAAAATCTGCATCAAAATCCTCCAGTATTCTAATGCAAACTGTTTTCTAATGCACACCGTTCTATACAAAGCTTTGAGTGACATACACATATTTGCTGGCAATTTCCCCCAATATAATGCATTTTTGTTAGTGATTTTCAGCTATACGATGATGATGATGATGATGATAATAATCTGGCCCTAACTGCCACTCTGGGCAGCTCCCAACATAATATTAAAAACACGATAAAACATCAAACATTAAAAACTTCCCTAAACAGGGCTGCCGTCAGATGTCTTCTAAAAGTGAGATAAACAACTATTTCCTTGACATCAGATGGGAGGACATTCCACAGGTCAGGCGCCACTACCAAGAAGGCCCTCTGCCTGGTTCCCTGTAGCTTTGCTTCTCACAGTGAGGGAACTGCCAGAAGGCCCTTGGAGTTGGACCTCAGTGTCCTGGCTAAATGATGGAGAAGCTCCTTCAGGTATACTGGGCTGGGCTTTAAAGGTCAGCACCAACATTTTGAATTGTGCTCAGTCTCTGTAACCACTCCCAGTCACCAGTCTAGCTGCTGCATTCTGGATTAGTTGTAGTTTCTGGGTCACCTTCAAAGGTAGCCCCACGCAGAGCACATTGCAGTAGTCCAAGCGGGAGATAACCAGAGCATGCACCACTCTGGCGAGACAGTCCATGGGCAGATAGAGTCTCAGCCTGCGTACCAGATGGAGTTGGTAGACAGCTGCCCTGGACACAGAATTGACCTGCACCTCCATGGACAGCTGTGAGTTCAAGATGACTCCCAGGCTGCTCACCTAATCCTTCAGTTACCCCACGTACCCCACAAGTGTGACTTTTGGAGGAAGGCTGTGGTTCATTTGTCATATTTCTTTGAAAAGTGCGGGTTTGTAAGGTTCAGTTTTAAATGTGATCTGAATCACATTTCTCCTCCCTCCCTAGCTCTGGTCAGCGGGGAAGCTGTTGGCAACATTCAGATGAATACACAAGGGTTTCTCCTTTAATCCGTTTGATCAACATATGAGGTGCTGATGCTGTAGAAGTGGTCTAAGGGCAGAGCGAGCATGAGTGGCTAGTGTCTGTAGTCTGGCTCCTCCTCCCTTCATGTTCTCTAAAAATACTTGGAGGTGAAAGTCTGAATGGGCCTTGCGATTCCACATGTTCCATTTTCTCCTGTGACTGCATCACTTCTCCCTATTATGCCATCTTTTAGAAATAATTTTATGGGAAGCTGAAGAAACCATGAAGAGAGTTATCAACATTATTTGCTGATGAATGTTTTTCATTAGATTTTAATATTGCTATACAGTGGTACCTTGGTTCTCAAATGCCTTGGTACTCAAACAACTTGGAACCCAAACACTGCAAACCCGGGAGTAAGTGCTCCAGTTTGCAAACTTCTTTCGGAAGCCAAACGTGCTCCGATTTGAGTGTCACACTTCCATTTTGAGTTTTACACTTCCAATTTGAGTGCCACACTTTTGTTTTGAGTGTTACACTGAAGTCTGTCTGTTTTTGCTATTTTGTTTTTGTGTTTTTGTTTCTGTGGCTCTTTTTGTTTTGTTTTTGTGACTGTGCGGAACCCAGTTCAGCTACTGGTTGATTGATTGTGTGATTTCAGTACATTGTTTATTGTTTCATTTTATGGATCAATGGTCTCGTTAGATAGTAAAATTCATGTTAAATTGCTGTTTTAGGGGTTGTTTTTAAAAGTCTGGAACAGATTAATCCATTTTGCATTACTTTCTATGGGAAAGCGCACCCTGGTTTTGGAACGCTTTGGTTTTGGAACGGACCTCCGTAATGAATTAAGTTTGAGAACCAAGATACCACTGTAGTTTCATTATTAGTAGAGGTTTATATATCCCCTGCCCCTAAGGCTGGAATTTAGGTGTGTGTGTTTTTTAATCCAAAATTGAGTTTTTCTCTTTTATTTTTCACTCTGCCTATTTCTTGCCAACACTCAAAACAGTGCGCCCTGTCACTTTCCCCCAGCAGGTGAGAGGGCAGTGAGCAGATATAATGGACAAGGGACTGAAACCAGTGTGAAATATTTATTGCAACTACATTAACAGAAGACCAGTGAATGCATTTCAGTTTATGACAGATGTAAGCGCATCACACATAAATGAGCCCTGAGGAAGGGAAAATACAAAGAACAATGTTTTCAAGGGAAAAAATCAAGAAACAACAATTACATGGGCAACAAATATAGATTAAAACATAATTACAACTTTTAAACTTTACTCCAAATAAAACACTGAAGCATGTTAAAAAGTATGATATCTTCTTCAGCTAAGAATCTATAAAACAGGAACTCAGCAGACTGTGCACAGCACTGGTTGGCAGGTGCCCATGACCTCATCAAGAAATACCACAGTCCACTCCAGTTCCAAAGGAAACTGCACTTTTTTGGGGGGGGTGTCATTTTTCAAACAATAAGATAATGAAAGGATGTCTAAATGAGTGAACACAAATGAGTGGACCTGCTCCCTAGAGCACAGAGGAGAAGCAAAGCTGTGAATGAGTACCGTATTGGCCCGAATATGCCGCACTTTCTTCCCAAATTCCGACTGTGAAAAGTTAAAATGCAGCTTAAATTCACGGCCTTAGGCTTTTGCGATATCGCTGCTGAAACAGACATACGGTAAAACAGAACGGGTGTGAGTGCCTGAGGAATTTTAAGGGAGCCGCTTATATTCGGGTATTGTATTTTTTTATCCCCCACCCCTTGAATTTTAAAGGTGCGGCTTATATTCGGGTGTGGCTTATATCCAGGCCAATACAGTATTTGATTCACAGCTACGCATAGACAGTCCTTCCGTTGCTGTGCACTGTGAAGTGGAAAAGCTTCTGTACTCATGAAGGTTTCTCATGCATTTAGGACTCTGGAAAAGGAGTGGTCTTTGGTGCGGGATCCTTCCATGAATACTGAAAGCTCCCTGTATCACACTGACAGCCATCAGTTCAGAGATGGTGATGAGGATGGGAAAGGGGAACAGGCAACCTTGCCTTTCCCCTGCATCCTGCTTGTTCTGATGGCATCCACAAAGAGCTTTCATTTGTCATTTGAACTGCAATGGGTGGAGGAAGACCTGGCTTCCACCATGCGGAAAGGACAGAGAAACTGTTATGTCTTTCTGAGATCCACACTCGAAAGGATAACACCACCACCACCACAGAATTTCTTACCCACCCTCTACCATGAGGTCCCTGGACAGGTTGAAATGATTTAGGAATGCAATATTCACAGAATCACAAAACTAGAGGGTTGGAAGATACCCCAAGTTTAGTGCAACCTCTTGCGATCCAGGGATCACTGCTAAATCATTAATTACATTGATTAGTCTCACAGCATAACAATTTATGTATTTTCTTATCTTTTTCCCAGTCTTTTCCACAGTACGCTTTCGATTTTGCATCGCCACAGTCTTTGTAGTATTTAGTCATTGCACCACCTGGAGAGAGAAAGGGAAGGATTTCTGTTAGTATTAACTTGTGAATGAAGACAATGTGATTGATCGTTCATAGGCCATGTCATAAAAGAGTAGAGAACATATCAAAGGGACAAGGTTTACTCCACACCAAAGTAAAATACTTTTTGAACTCCATCTTTAAAATGTACCTAAAATAGAATTTGGAATTTATTGCGCTAAAACTACTAAAAAACCAACGTTCAAATAAAATCAGGTGACAGCAGATACATGTGAAAATAAATATAACAATCTCAAACCTCAGAATTTCCACCACAATGATCTAAAATAGATACAGTTTCCTAAATCTGGAAGCCTTTGCTGCAGTAAATGCCACCCTACTTCCCAATCTGATCCCGTTTGTTTCGTGTATTTTTCTAATTATTGTTGGTTTGCATTTCCCTGTTGAATTTATTCATTGTGGCCCTAGCGAAGGACACAGGAGGTCCCTAAGATCATAGGCAAGCTCTGCCCTCCCATGCCTGTTTCATCCTCCAATAAGGAGGGACCTCATTGGTCCACGCTGTTGGCCTGCTTAAATGCGCTTGAGAGGACTAAGACCACTGGGTCTGCTCCCTTACTTGAAAAGGTTGCTCCACCTGAAAAGAAGACCAAGCCTGCTGGAGTTGTCAAGCACAAGAAGGCTTGTCCAGATGCTTTTAATCTTGTCCCGGCATGCCCAGATGCAGGGGGAGCCAAACCCATCACAGCCCCTCTGGTATTACTGGTGCTTACTCTGAATCAGGAGGTAGACCAAGCCCCTGATCCAATCTTGACTATGACTCCAGGTGAGTCACACTCCTCAAAACATGGGGGGGAGTGGCCCTGGGGTGTGACACCCTGCCAACCTGTGGAGCTTTCAAGCGGGGAGACCCAGTCTATCTTGGCTTTTCTCTTGGACCTTAAAAAAAAGGTAAAGGACCCCTGACAGTTAAGTCCAGTCACGAACGACTCTGGGGTTGCGGCACTCATCTCACTTTATTGACCAAGGGAGCTGGTGTACAGCTTCCGGGTCATGTGGCCAGCATGACTAAGCCGCTTCTGGCGAACCAGAGCAGCGCATAGAAACTCCATTTACCTTCCCACTGGAGCGGTACCTATTTATCTATTTGCACTTTGACGTGCTTTCAAATTGCTAGGTTGGCAGGAGCAGGGACCAAGCAATGGGGATCACCCCGTCACGGGGAGTCGAACCGCCGACCTTCTGATCAGCAAGCCCAAGAGGCTCAGTGCTTTAGACCACAGGACCACATAGCTTTAGTTAAACATGAAAAGGGACAGTGTCATGTTTACATCAGAGGGAGATTTAGAGGTACACAATTGGTTCGGTTGCTCTGGGCGTATTGCCTCGGGGGTGCTACAAGGGGTATAGTTGCCATGTGTCTATTTTTTTAAGGACACATCCTCTTTTTCAGACGTAAAGTTTATGTCACGGGGGGGGGTGTTAATTTGCCAAAATGTCCCTGGCTATACTTTCTGGATGAGATATACACATAACTAGCGATTGAAGTTTTGTTTTCCTTTTCTCTTCTCCTGCACCACCCCCCTCCCCCAAGCAATATATCACAGCTTCTATAGCCTACATATAGAAGGGATATTTAAACTGAGAGTAGTCATAATGTCCTCTTTTCTGCTCTTCAAAATATGGCAAATCCCAGATTTACAGAAGCTGTCCCAATTTCTGATTCGATCCTGGAATGTCCCACTTTTCCTTAGGACTTCCCTATTTTCATTGGAGAAATGTTGGACGGTAAGGAGTTATGCGGACCCCGAACCAAGGAGATAAGTAACTATGCAACCTTTAGAAGACATCTCAAATTAGCCCTGTATAATGAAGTTTTTTAATGTTTTGTGATGTTTTTATATATTGGAAGCCGCCCAGAGTGGCTGAGGCAACTCAGTCAGATGGGTGCGGTATAAAAAATAAAAATGTTGTTGTTGTTGTTGTTGTTGTTATAGAGGACATCTCTATTTTCATTGGAGAAATGTTGGAGGGTATGAAGACTGCTTACCATCATATACTTTCATCAATGTGCAGAATGATCCTTCACATACCAGACTACTTGGCTTGCAAGGCGCATTTGGGGCACCTGAACTGCATTTGTTGCATTGTACAGCATCTACTGCAAAAGAGAGGAAGTTTTGCATTATTGCGAGTCTCTGCAAAATCAGATCAAGGGCTTCAAAATCAGATCAAGGGCTTCGCTATGGAGCCACAGGCCCTGAGCCCTCCTACAACTGCCCTTATTTTCTTCCCTAATGGGCAGTTGTCTGTGCTGCAAAACACACTGCCAGCGAGGCCCCAGCCACTGCCCTCTTCATTTGTGGAGGGACCAATTGATACACATTCTGCTAATGCCTACAGCAGTAGCTTTCAACCAGTGTGCTGTGGCACCCTGGGGTGCCTTGAATGATGGTCAGGGGTACCACGGGCAACTCTGGCCTCTGTCCCTCTCTACTTCCCTCCCTCCTCTGATGTGCTCTCATGTCTCTGCCTCCCAAACAGCTTCCATGACTGTTTATTGCAGCAGCCCTGGCTATAAGCTCCACAGATGAATGGTGCCTCTGGGAAGCACCTCTCTTTGGGGCAGGAGGGGGCAGCTCAGAGACCAAGGATAGCAGCAGCAGCCGCCTGGAGGACTCTCAAGGGGAGAGGAGGCTGAGGGAGCCCTTCACAAGGGAGGGTGTTCCAAAAAGGGTGAGAGGCTGCCAGCTCTGCAGGCAAGGGGTGACAAAACTGGGCTCCTGTAGTTGGTTAAGAGAGCTGTGGACTCAAAAAGCTTGAAAACCGCTGGCCTACAGAATGTTGTTTGCACCCTTTGCTGTCAGAATAATAATAATTATTATTATTATTATTATTATTATTATTATTATTATTATTATTCCCCAACAAAAAGAGAAAGTGGGTTTTCTCTCTGAAAGTCAGACTAAATTTGCATCTATGTGGATAGATTAGGATATGGAAATTGTATGCAAATTTGTGCCATGGTCCTGTGCCCAACACCTTGTACCAAGACAAACCCCTTTGCTAGAAGATGGTGAGATGTTTTGTGCTAGATTGGTTTTTCATCAGCAGCCAGAAAAAAGCAGCTTCCTCAGATAAAAGGAAAGCTTAACTCTGCCATGAAGTTTGCTCCAAACTACTGTAGAACTGAACTCTGACACAGCCTCAGTCCTTGCCCCAACTGAGTGCTGGTACTATGCTTTATCAGTACTTACCAACACAACAGCAACCATCTTCCTTCTTTGTGTGTTTGCATTGTGAGCCTTTCTATTTAAAAAGTTCCCTCTTCACCCCACCACACCACCTCCAAAACTGGCTAATACATGACATAGTTCAAAATAAAACTTGAGGATTTCTCCATTTTAGGAAGAGAAGAGTAGAAATAATATCTGTTTACCAGTGGCTTCATTTTCTTTTCCCTCTTCTAGGGATGGAAGGGATAATACTTACCTCCGGACTTGAGGCAAAGCAGAATACAGAACGCAAGCAGGCAGACCTGAGCCACATGTAGGCCCCGGTTATCCAGAAAGAAGCTCTTCCCCATTGGAAATGCTTTTTGTATGAAGAAGCTGCTCTGAAGGTTGACAGATGAGCAACTGCTGCTTTCAGTGTTGATAAACAGAAGTCGCTCAACCTCTTGTCAGCAATGTGATGCTCAGGATGAGGAGCTGGGTCCAAGACATCCCTTTTATAAGGCTGGAAGCACCTTGTTGGCTTCTAGCCTCATTCTGGTTGGCTTGGAAGGTACAATAAGCCTCTGGCAACATGCTAGAGTGTCTCTGAAGAGGAGCAGGAACGAAGGGCAGTGGTTGCCTTTGGATATTTGATGCACAACGTGCTGATTGTTAAGACAAATTCGGTTGGCTGAGGGGTGAGCTGGATGCTGCACAGAATGTCCCAGACCTCAGAAGCCACCTGATACTATCTGATGTGTGTTCCTGGCAATTAGCAATACATCCATTGTATAAGGCTGGGAGGAACCTTGTTGACTTTTCGCTTCATCCCGGGGATCTTGAAAGGTAGAGGACACCTCTGCCAATGTGCTGGGATGGCTCTGAAGAGCAACACAGGTGTGGGCAGAAGTTCCTTGGGCTCTTTGGCACACAATGTACTGACTATTTAGACAAATCCAAATGGCCTAAAAGATCAGCTGAATGCTGCACAGAATGTCCCATATATCGGTGGCCCTCTGGTGCTATCTGAACAGGGAAGGATTATTATCAAAAGAAAGGCCTGTTGCTTTCAACTAACAAGACATCCAAGGAAACAAAGACAACAATAGTTCTGCAGCCATCCTGTATAAATTTCTTTGGCAATAGATTCCGCTGAGTTCTTTGGAAGTAAGCAAGAATATTGGATTGCAGGCTATGCCTCTATGACCAGGACAGATATTCCTCCATAGTGTACACCTTTCTGCAGGCATATAATGCTTTTTGTATGTCCTTTTCACTAATAAATTCACTTTAATGCAGTTTCCACTAGTACATGCATTTTTGTGAATATTTGATGACTGCACTGCAAAATTCAGATGAATGTAAATTTTTGAAGGATATCTGTGTTTTGGTTCTCAAATTGTTTCAGAGAGTAAAAAAATCAGGTACCGACATACCAAAGGAGCAGAAGACTCTTTATGTATGGAACAACAGTCGCCCGGATGTTACTAGCCCAGAAATGGAAAGAAGACAAGGTCCCTACCAGGGAAGAATGGCAAACAAAGCTGATGGACTATGCCAAGATGGCAAAGCTGACTGTAAAACTCAGAAACCAAGAGGATAAAAACTATAAAAGAATGGGGGGAAACTGATAAGTTACTTAGGAGACCACTGTAAGCAGATGGAAACAAGAGCAGGATTTTGACTCACTTGAAGTGGGGGAAAACCCCCACCATGGACAATATGGTTTGATATAAAAATTGGAGTATGGATGAATATGCAATTGTATATATTCAAAATAAGACTCCATGAAGGGGATGGGGGGAAGTCTCGAGATTCGGAGAATCTCATAGAGATATGCTTTTACTCGTTTGTGTTTATTTGTAAAACCAATAAAAATTATATTTTTTTAAAAAAGTAAAAAAATTCAATAGATTTGGCTTTAAATGCAAATTGATTTGAGCTTCTCCTCCATCGCTAGTGCTACATGGGGGAAAGGGTTGGTAAACACAGCTCTAAGTACAGTGGTACTTCGGGTTACATACGCTTCAGGTTACATATGCTTCAGGTTACAGACGCTTCAGGTTACAGACTTCGCTAACCCAGAAATAGTGCTTCAGGTTAAGAACTTTGCTACAGGATAAGAACAGAAATCAGGCTCCGGCGGTGCAGCAGCAGAAGGAGGCCCCATTAGCTAAAGTGGTGCTTCAGGTTAAGAACAGTTTCAGGTTAAGAACAGACCTCCGGAATGAATTAAGTACGTAACCCAAGGTACCACTGTACATTCAGTTGAATGTGCAAAGTTTCCCCCTTCAGTCCTTTTGCTCAGCAGATGAAATGCTCAAGCTGTGAAAGCAATGTTGAGGCAGAGCTAGCACAAGTGAGTTTTGTTTGTTTTTTCCACTCACCCTGCTTCTTTCAGACGCTCAAATCAGGCCTGCTCCCCATTGTGTGTGAAAGCAAGGCTGTCAATTTTCCCCAGTGTGTAAGAGGACAGTGAGCAAATATGACCAGGGACCGAATTTGACCAGAGACTAAAATCCATTACTTAAATATTTATTGCAACTTTCAGGGACAGTGTTTTCAAGGAAAAATCAAGATACAATCATTACATGGGAAGCAAAACAGAATATAGATTGCCACTTAACTTTTAAACTTTGATATAAATATTAAGAAAAGAGAGAACAATATAAAAGAGAGATAGTCAATTTATAAGATCGAGAACAGCGATGGGAATATCGGCCTGAAAAGAATTTTTTAAAAATTGGTAACACAACCTAAAAAATGAGAAGTCATATGGCATTCTACTCCCGAGAATGCAACATAATGCAATCTAAGCTCACTCTCATTTCCTTTTAATGAACTTTGCCACCATCCCTACCACAGACTCATATTTCCAACAACATCTACTGTAATTTGCCCAGTTCAAGCAAGGAGTCCTCAAGTCTCTGGTCATAATTAGGCATTTTAGGCCTCATTGTCAGGTGTGGGGCTGGCAAATGTGGGCTGTGTAAAGCAATGCTTAGCCGGCAACTATGAACTCACCCAGGAACATCCCACCCCACCCTAATCTCTAAGACAATTGTGCATTTGAAGGTGGGGGCGGGGCATATTTTGAAAACTTCCAGAGAATAAAGGAATGCATAAATGAGTGGGCAGAAGTGAATGGTCCTCCTCTCTAGAGCACAGAGGAGGAGCACAGCTGAGAACTGAAGGAGCATTTCATTCACAGCTAGGGATAACCAGGTGTTCTTATGATGGGAACTGTGCACTGTGAAGCGGAGGCTCTCCTGTGATCATGGGGGCTCCCTCTGCATTCAGGACTCTGGAAAATAATTGATCTAAAACGTGTGTGGGAGCCTTCAGAAGTCTCCCCACAAGGCACAGCCGTCCTCCTATTTGTGGAGGGTCATTTGGGTGGCGTATTGGTAGTAGAGCCTGCGGATTTGCCCTTCCACCCAAAGCCCCTCAAGAGATTACAGTACCATATTTTTTGCTCCATAAGACACACTTTTTTCTTCCTAAAAAGTAAGGGGAAATGTCTGTGTGTCTTATGGAGTGAATGTGTGGTCCCTGGAGCCGAATTGCCCAGGAGCAAAAAGCAGATCATGCTTTTTTTTTTTTTTTTTTGGAAAGAGGGAAGTGGGTGTTGAAAGGAAGGAGCTGATGCGCAAGCGATCGGGAGGGAGATAAGGGACCCTAGAGATAAAGGAGGCTGCCTGGGAGTGGGGAGGTAAAGACAGCAAACTTGCAAAGGGGGGGGACAGGAAGACTAAAACAATGAGGAGAGAAATTAGAAGAAAAGGAGGAGCAAAAAACTGCTCCAGCTAAGGAAAAGACACTAAGGCAAACAAGAGGGAAGGAGGTGTTGAAACAAAGCCGCTAATCTGCAAGAGATCGGGGAGGGAGATAAGGGATGCTAGAGATAAAGGAGACTGCCTGGGAGGGGGAGGTAAAAGCCCATGGATCCTTGGGATTTTTGCATTGGGTCACCCCAAATTCATCATCAGATCACATAGCATGTCTATGGCTACAGCCTGCACCAAAAAAATTATGCACCCACTATTTCCTGGGGCTGCAGTGGTGCAAAAATGTGGTTACAAAGCACGGATCCACATGGATCCTCAGGATTCTTGCCTGGGGTCCCCATATTCACCATCAGATCACATGTCTGTGGACACAGCATGAACCACAAAAACCATACATCCACTGTTTCATTGAGAATTTTTTTTTTCTTGTTTTCCTCCTCTAAAAACTAGGTGCGACTTACGGTCAGGTGCGTCTTTTGGAGCGAAAAATACGGTACATGCCATCAAAATGGCAACAGAAGTCTTTTGTCTGTCATTTGGATTACAGTTCATGAAGGCCTGACTTCCACCGTGGGGAAGGGACAGAAAGAATTGCTTAATATTTATTGTGTCTTTCTGAGATCCGCACTCAAAAGCAGCAGCTTTTGAGCAGACGGTGATAGTGGTTAGATTGATTGGATTGGAATCATTGCATTCTTACAACGCTTCGTATTTCCATTCAAATGCACCCCCAAAGCAGCTTCCAAAACAAAATAGCAAACTGAGGAGGGAAGGAGGGAAGGGAAAGGCTGATGGGTTAAAACAACTTAAGGATATTCATCAGAACAGTAGTCGTGATAACAGCATGTCATTTTCTCTCTGCGATATTCATGCCATTCCTGTCCACACAAGTATTTTAATGGCAAAGAGCCACAGAATTTTTGCATTTCAATAAATTCATCCGTGCCGGCTGGAGAGAAAAGGGGAAATATTTGTGTTAGTATTAACGAGTGAA
This sequence comes from Podarcis muralis, assembly GCF_964188315.1. Classification (NCBI taxonomy): domain Eukaryota; kingdom Metazoa; phylum Chordata; class Lepidosauria; order Squamata; family Lacertidae; genus Podarcis; species Podarcis muralis. The sequence continues at coordinate 107,678,134 of NC_135656.1, forward strand.
CGATGACAACTTTGTGGACTTTGTCCACAGAACGTATCAAAACAGAAGAGAACATATTTAAAGCTAAAATAAAATTCATTTCAACTCCATTTTTTTAAAGGTATACCTAAAACAGAATCTCAGATTTATTCTGCAAAAGCTACTACAATGTCAACATTAAAATAAAAGTTGCAACATATGAACGATGCATGTCAAAATAAATACATATCCTTAAATCTCAGAATTTCTGCTGCAATTGTTTAAAATAGGTTGCAAACACCTTTTTCCTCAGACTGCAAAAGAGGCTGCCTTCCAAATGACGTATCAGTTTGCTCCTTGTAATAAAAAAAGGAAGCCTCATTTTCATCCTATCTGCAGTATTTCATCTTCTTAAGTAAGGCCCCCTATGCTTTTGAATTATGGTGCTGGAGGAGACTCTTGAGAGTCCTATGGACTGCAAGAAGATCAAACCTCTCCATTCTGAAGGAAATCAGCCCTGAGTGCTCACTGGAAGGACAGATCCTGAAGCTGAGGCTCCAATACTTTGGCCACCTCATGAGAAGTGAAGACTCCCTGGAAAAGACCCTGATGTTGGGAAAGATGGAGGGCACAAGGAGAAGGGGACGACAGAGGATGAGATGGTTGGACAGTGTTCTCGAAGCTACCAGCATGATTTTGACTAAACTGCGGGAGGCAGTGGAAGACAGAAGTGCCTGGCGTGCTCTGGTTCATGGGGTCACGAAGAGTCAGACACGACTAAAAGACTAAACACCAACAACAACACGTAAGGCCCATCACATGTGTGATGTGCTTTGATATAAGAACAGAGCTGGCATTCCAGGATACAATGAGGCAAATCTTCTAGTTTTGCTGCCCCCACAGTTACTTAGACAGAGTTATCTGCCCATTTATCTCGCCCGTGGCACATGCTCCCATCCCCACCACACTTTGTGGCCTTCTGCTTTCAGGCTGGAATGCCTCAGCAGCATTTTTGTCATGCCCGATTATGAAAGGTGATGGACTTCACAGTTTGGCACCTTTTTCAACCTTGGCAAACTGAGGGTGCAGGAATTTGAGCCATTTCAAGGCTAGCATTCCCACAGCAGTCTGAGGGGAGATGAGACCATGGCTGCAGTATTTCGTCTTTTTTGTAATTTTTCTCTTACCATTTTAAAATGTCTCTCAGTCTGCTAGCTGCTTCAGTGGCGTGGAAGACAGAAGCCCTGCAGAACTTTTGTGGCACCCTGCTGCTCTTTCCTCCAAGAGACATTGGTCCTGGCAAGGACGCTGTCATTTTCAAACCTGGTGGAACTCTGACCCATGGGGACACTGGTGTCTCTTGGAAGGAGAGGTAATGGCAGCCATCGCTCTCTGCTCCTGATACTAGACTGCAAATGCTGAACTAAAGCAGAGCTTTCCAAACTTTTCATGTTGGTGACACACTTTTTAGACATGCATCATTTCATAATTCAGTTTTACTAGCAAACCAGAGGTTAAACTAACCCCTTTTCCAACCCCAGGAGGAGCGTGGGAGTGTTTGTGCAACACACTGCAGCTGACACACTAATGTGTCATGAGACACAGTTTGGGAAGCTCTGAACTAGAGGGACCTTTGATGTGATCCAGCAGGTCTCCTCTCTCTCCTCCATAACATCAGGTCATCCTAGTCATGGCATACAAAAGGGAGGAATATAGACAGGAAAATCCACTTACCTTCAAAAACTTCTCCAATCATACAGTAGTCTCCCGTACATGTACGATCAGTCGGAGTGCATGTCTCCTCTGTGTCCAATTTGGAGCAAAACCTGCATGTTATAGCATCTGCTGTAAAGGACCAATAATTGTGTTTTATTATTTGTCCCTGCAAACATTGCCCTTATTTAAAACTCGCCACATCAGCTTCATTAGGGGGTAGACCGGGAGTCCCAAGTTGTGGCTCCAAAGAAAAAAAGCTCTGCGCTAGGCAGACAATGGGGAGGGGGGAGACTCCCAGGTGGCAAATGGGAGGGCCCCCTCCCTCTCGCCAGAATTAGTTAGAACAGAAAGGCAGAATTTGAATTAGATTATTCGGAGTTGGCTGGGATGTTACCTGGAGAAAAAAGGTTGCACTCTGGTAAAGGAGGCAAGTTAGAGAGAGGATCAGAGCATGGTGGCTGATTTCTGTTTTGAATCCACAGTTGCGGCTGTGGGATAAGCAAGACCAGGGGTAGGCAACCTAAGGCTCTGGGGCCGGATGCGGCCGAATCACCTTCTCAATCCAACCCACGGACGGTCTGGGAATTGGCATGAGCAGAATGTGTGCTTTTATTTAAAATGCATCTCTGGGTTATTTGTGGGGCATAGGAATTCATTCCCCCCCCCCCAATGTAGTCTGGCCCACCACATGGTCTGAGGGACAGTGGACCGGCCCACAGCTGAAAAAGGTTGCTGACCTCTGAGCAAGACCCTTTTGGGGTGTCAATGCCATGAACACCTCCATCGTAGGCTCGGATTGCATATATGTATAAATAAACCTTACGTTATAAAGACAGCACAGTCGCCGCTGTGCCTCATTCCCAAAATGAAACACAAACCCTGGTTTAGCATGCCTGGAACCCCTGAAATCTTGCGCTGATCAGAGATTGGAGTGGTGTACAACAATAATAACACATCCGTAGCCCTGGCGTGTTAGTTTGTGTGTTCACAGAGTTAGCCTTTCAGAAACAGTTGAATCCCAAACACACACAGCCTAAGCCAATACAGGGAAGCCACGTCTTATTCAGACTTTACTTAAGCGATCCCAAGTTTGGCAGGGAAATGATGAATCAAATGGAAAATGGGTGGGGTGGGTGGAAAGAAGGGCTGGTGGCTGGTCCAGGCAGAGCAACACCCCCACCCTCCCTACACACAGAGGCCCCTTCTCTTCCTTTCCACAGCTGGCTCAGAAAAAGCAACCCACCCGAATCCTGTCCCCCAGGCTGGGTGCATTGGGTGAGGGCAATTACTAGAGCATCAGCAGCCGCCCCGGAAAGGAGTGGAGCAGCAGAATGGGAAACCTGGCATGAAGGGAGCTGTTAAGAGACCCACTGTACTGTAAGCAACCTGGAGGGCTTAACAGATCTTTCTCCACACCAGTTTTCCATATGCAAAGAGGAATCCAGTAAATGGCTTGGGGTGGAAGAAAGTTTATTTCTAAACAAAAGGTCTGCATCTTTGCAGGGAGACAACAGAGGCAGCATCAGCTAGAAAAATACTGAGGGAGGAGAAGAGAAACTGTGGGAAGAAGTGGGGCTTCTCAAGACCCGAGTAAGTAAACTGGAGGGCTTAACTCAGAGCTCTTAGGGGCTGGAGGTGGTTCTGGGGATTGCTTTAGCTTTGTACAATTTTGTTTATATGCACAACCCCTGGAAATTAAGCACCACTACCACAAAAGGCCAGACCATAGCACCGCTCAAAGCACTTGCAGGGTTTCTTCACTTTAGGAAGACAGGCAGATGAATTATATACATTAACTAGTATCTTGTTTTTCTTTTACCTCTTGTAAGGAGGCATGGGGATGAAACTTACCCCCGGACTTGAGGCAAAGTAGAGCACAGACTGCGAGCAGCCAGGCCTGAGCCCAACGTGGGTGCCGATTATCAAGAAAGAAGCTCTGTCCCATTGGAAAATCTTTTCTTACTGAGAGACTGGTTTCCGAAGGCTGACGGCTGAGGGACACACTTGCCTCTGTGGCAATAAGCTGTAACAGGAGCACAGCTTCTAGTAAGGAACACGCCCCACAGTTTGAAGGACAAGGTTCAAAACAGCTTTTATAAAAGGGATGGGAGGAACCTTCCTAGCTTCTTGGGACATGTGATCCTTGTGGGCTTGAAAGATATGAGAAGCCTCTGGCAATGTGCTGGGGTGGTTCTGAAGAGTGCTGGGGATGTGGGTAGCGGTTCCCTTGGGCTCTTTGGGGCATAATGTACTGATTGTTCAGACAAATACAAACGGGCTAAGGAGGAACCAGCTGAATGCTTTACAGAATGTCCCAGGCAGCAGTGGCTTCCAGATGCTATACAACATTGAAGGAATGCTTGTTCCTTTTGGTGGGTTTTCTGTCCACCTCCATATTTCTTGGTTGATCGAGTCCCACGGGATCAAAGCTGCGATTGATGCTTGCAAGTGGGGGCGGGCTGGTTGGTTAGTCAGTTGGGTGAAGCCACTTTATGTTCCATGCTGACTGCAAGGACTTGGAGAAACACCCGTGTATGCTATGGTTGTGCTAACTGATTTGAGTTCCATCAATAGTCCATCTATTTTTAGACCATACATAGGTCCCTGTAACCACACCAGGTGATTTCATGCCTCGCCTTCACATCTTCATAGAGTTTTGCGGCTCCACAATATGAGCTATAGATGCCAATGTATCAATCATAGCATTGTAGAGTTGGAAGGAATCTCAACAGTCATTTAGTCCAACTCCCTGCAATGGAGGAATTTCAATTAAAGAACCTCTGGCAGATGGTCATCCAAACCTCCAATGAAGGAGACTCTGCCACTTTCTAAAGGAGTCTGCTCCACTGTCAAACAACTCCTACTGTCAGAAAGTTCTTCCTAATCTATCAACATATAGATGTGGTGATGCATCAATCACTGGGGTAGTGGGAAGAGAACATGATTTGTTTGTGTTACTGTATCTTGGTGGGTATAAGCTGTGGATCCAAACCATGGGGGACCACTAACTGTCAGGAGTTCAGCGTACACTCGAGTAGGACCCCGGCAGAGACACATGCCCAACTGGCATGTTCCCTCCCTCTTGGTTGATCGTTAAGGAGCTTCAAAAGCTTTCGTCAGCCCGAACATCACAGCGACCGATGTCAACAGACACCGGCACACTTAGGGATCCACAGAGTCTGCACAGTTCGCATGACAGACCTCAGCAACTCAGCATTTTGGCTAATCTACTTTATTTACATGTATACACACACAGAGCACTGCAACATGTCTCCCTCTCTCTCTAGCATCAGACAGCAAAGAGAAGGGGGGGGAAGACAATAGTCCCACTTCACGGAACACAGTAACACAAACATCCTGTCTCCGTCACTTCCCACTCTGTGGAGTCAAAACATACACCATCATGTGATAGACAACAATCCCATGACTGCAAACATGGAGCAGGAATTCTAACCCCTCAAAGTCCTCAGTTATTGGGCAGGTATATAAGGGATTAGGTGGTTCCTGAGGTATCTTGGACCCAAATTGTTTAGAGGCTTGAAAATCAATACAGCATCCTTAAACCTGGTCCACTAGCCTAGGGGCAGCCAATTCTCTTAATCGAGCAGTTAAATCTTGAATAACTGGCTGCACAGATGCTACTGAAGCTCTGGCACTGAATAAATAACGTCAGAAAATCAAAGTGTGGTACTTAACCATGCTTGGAAGTTGGCACTGTAGAATTTAATGGCATAATTGTGGGAGTAGTTCCTATTAATCATTGCAGGCAATTGGCAACTTGCATGGAGGGAAGAGTGAATCTGTTGACCAGCGAGTAATAGCTTTTTCCACCAGTCTTGCCCCATCTTCCAGCCCTGGAGCCCTCATAAGGAAGTTGTTTCCAGAGAAAGACTCTGTTTGCCCACAGGGGGTGGTTGGTTTCACCTGTGCTACTCTACTTCCAGCCCAAGGAACCTTCAGAAGCCAGTTGCTGCCATGGGCGTTGGGTGTATGTGCACTTTAATGAACTGAAGAAAGGGAAGGATTATGAGTCATGGGAGTTGCAGAGCATTTGTGTATGAACTAAGCGGCCTCGGCCCAGTATACATGAAGGAGCGTCTCCACCCCTATTGTTCTGCCCATACACTGAAGTCCAGCTCCGAGGGCCTTCTGGCGGTTCCCTCACTGCAAGAAGTGAGGTTACAGGGAACCAGGCAGAGGGCATAGAAATAAACAGCTATCTGACTTTTAGAAGACATCTGAAGGCAGCCCTGTTTAGGAAAGCTTTTAATATTTGATGAATTATTGTATTTTAATATTTTGCTGGAAGCCGCCCAGAGTGGCTGAGGAAACCCAGACAGAGGGGCGGGGTGTAAATATTATTATTATTATTATTATTATTATTATTATTATTATTATTATTACAGTGCTGGGTTTATTATTTGGCTGCCGTCAAGCCAACATACCAACGTACAGCACTGTGATACAATATGAGAGGACACTTTCTATTATGGACCGGTAAAAGGAAGTCATCAATTGTTGTTTAACATTATTGGTCTTTCGCAAAACCCTGAGGAAATGGAGTCTCTGTTGGGCCTTCCTAACCACCTGAGTTCTATTGTTTTTCCAAGTGAGGTCTTCACTAAGGTAAACTCCCAGGAATTTAAAGGAAGAGACTTTCTCCACACAGCCTGTTAGTTTCTGTTTCCCACTGAGCAGCTGCTTGGAGTCACAGGACTCTGTTTACATTCCAGAGACCTTCCAGACTGTTGGAAGTCTCACGGGAGGGGAGAAGGGATGTGACGTTAGTGGTTTCCTGTTCCTTTGTTCAGTTGCTCTCTGCTTTCATAGAGAGAGGATGTATATTTCTTTGCTGTCTGTGTAGTGAGAAATAAAGCATAGCATGTAGCCATAAATCTCATCACTTCCCTGTGCTGGAAGCTCTGCTGGATGGGAATGTGCCTGAGGCCTTATCAGAGGCTCAGGTCGTTAATTATTCGTCGGGAGGGCTATTCCGAAGGCTCAGCTGGAAAATGAGCTTTATCAGCTTGGCCGAGCAAAGATTCCGACACAGCCCCCCCCCCCCCGATATACAACGGGGCTAGTTCTCCTCTCTTCCTCCGAAAGTCCAACACCATCTCCTTTGTCTTGCTAATATTTAGGTGCAAGTTATTCTCTAGGCACCATGTAGATACTTTTTGAACACCCCCCCCCCCGTACACTGATTCATCTCCACCTGTATTTAGACCCATTATGGTAGTATCATCTGCAAACTTAATAATTACAGTGGATGGATCAGATGAAATACAATCATATGTATACGACGAGTACACACATCCCTGTGGAGTGCCAGTGCTGAACCTCAGGGAGGTAGATGTAACACATTGACTGCTTGCAATAAACTTTCCTTTTACATCTCCTGGTGTGTGCTGCGTGGTTTCGGGGTGTTTGTTTGTTTTGAAATGTGCTGTTGATGGGCGGTGCAAGTGCATGTTTGGGGTGCCTGCAGCAGCTGTCACGAGCTTCATGTGCATTTGTTTACTGGTTGCAGAGTTGGCGCATGCAGCTGTGTTATGGGCCGTGCCTATGGTGGGCTGGTGGGTGGCAACTGGTTGACGGTGCTGTGGTTGCTATGGACACCATGTATGCCCGTTCTCTGTCCCCATGGGATGTGCGTGAGCGCTCTTGAAGTGGCAATGCCAAGATAAGATCCTTGGGAGTGGTCCCATTTGTAGAGCCATGGGACAGCGCCTCCTAAGCAGCTGCTCTCTGGTTTTAGGGTTTCTTCCCTCTTCACTGGCAGGGTCTTGCTCAGCCAGTGTTAGTTCATCCCAGAGGCTCCTAAGCAGTCCTAGGCAGAGAGCCAGTGTGGTGTAGTGGTTAAGAGCGGTAGTCTCATAATATGGGGAACCGGGTTCGCGTCTCCGCTCCTCCACATGCAGCTGCTGGGTGACCTTGGGCCAGTCACACTTCTTTGAAGTCTCTCAGCCCCACTCACCTCACAGAGTGTTTGTTGTGGGGGAGGAAGGGAAAGGAGAATGTTAGCCGCTTTGAGACTCCTGAAGGGGAGTGAAAGGCGGGATATCAAATCCAAACTCTTCTTCTTCTTCTTCTATTTCTCTGGGAAAACAGGAGCTGGAACTCACCATAAACACCTCCCTCATTCTCTTAGAATGGCAATGCTGCCTACCTGAGAGGTGCCAGAACTGACTTCCCGTGAGTTCCCCCTTAAAGAAAACCCTGCTCCTAAGCACCATTTGGGGTAGAGGTCACTTAATTGTGCTGGGAGTGTTTCTGCTGACTTCCTGTCATGAGGATTGATCCATTTGGGTGTATCTCTTTATAAACATTTATTTTTCACTCATCTGCTTCTGTCATCCGCTCAAGCCAGCTCCCACCATGCTTCTCTGTAGGGGACATGGGTGGCGCTGTGGTCTAAACCACTGAGCCTCTTGGGCTTCCTGATCAGAAGGTTGGCAGTTCAAATCCCTGCAACGAGGTGAGCTCCCATTGCTCTGTCCCAGCTCCTGCTAACCTTGCACTTCGAAAGCACACCAGTGCGAGTAGATAAATAGGTACTGCTGTGGTGGGAAGGTTAACGGCATTTCCGTGCGCTCTGGTTTCCATCACAGTGTTCCGTTGCACCAGAAGCGGTTTAGTCCTGCTGGCCACATGACCCGGAAAGCTGTCTGTGGACAAACGCCGGCTCCCTCGGTCTGAAAGCGAGATGAGCGCAGCAACCCCATAGTCGCCTTTGACTGGACCTAACCGTCCAGGGGTCCTTTACCTTTTTACCTCTCTGTGACTGCACCAAAGTTGCTTAATCTCAACCTATTAGTCTATTTTTATAATGGTTTATTTACAACGGGAGGCAGTGATAGCCACTGAACTAGATGGGTTTAAAAGAGGATTGGACAGATTCATGGAGGGGAAAGCTATTGATGGCTACACGCCATGAGGCAGCAATGCTTATAAACACCAGATTCTGGAAACCACAGGAAGGGAGAGTGCTCAAATTCTGCTTGTGGGTTTGTCATGGACCTGGTTGGCCTCTGTGAGAACTGGATGATGGACTAAGATGGGTCATTGATCTGATGCAGCAGGCTCTTCCTGTGTTCTTAATGTGTATTGGTCAGAGTTTATGAACCGACTTCCCTTGGACACTTGTCAGCCTCATAACCCTTGCCTTATGTGTGAAAGTGAGGTCCTTATTTTCCTCCAGCAGGTGAAAGGATGTGACCACACATAACCAGAAGCTGAAATCTGATTTCAATATTTATTTGCGATGACAATAGCAGAAGATCAGTTAATGCATTTCAGCTTAAGAAAAATGGAAGCCTAATATTCTCAAAGGAAACAAAGGTTATACATAAGTGAATGTCAAGGAAGGCAGAATATAAGGAACAAGGCGTGCAAGGGGAAATCAGGGTACAATATTTATATGGGGAATAAAAAAGAATGTGGATTACAACTTAAGGTTTAAACTTAAAGCAGAAGGGGGGAAATCGAAGCATCAGATAAAATAACAATAGCACAAACAAGTGGTCTCACTTACAAAACTAGCAATAATTGTAATGCTTATCTAACTCTTTGATTTAACACCTAGAATGCTCCAACAGTCCAAACTAGTTAAAAGCTTTGTTGCGTTACAGTTACAGGGCAATGATTCGTAACAGGAAGAAAAGAGTAAAGAGATTTCTCTCTAATCAAACAGAGATTCAGAGGACCAGAGTTCTGCAAGCTCAGAGGAGAGTTCCATTCAGAATCCAAGGGACAGCAGCCTAAAAGGTCATAGTAGAATTGGCTTCAACGCCATCTCTGAACATCCTGACTGAGTATAGGATCAAATCAGTGGCGCGCAGTGATATTTTTCATAGGGGAACAGTTCGGGCCAGTGGTGCCAGTTTGCTAGAGCGATGGGGGGACGTGACGTTGTGTTTGTGACATCTTGACATCGCAAGTGTAAGCGTTGCGCCTCTCTCCCTAAGCTGAGCAGAAGCCTCCCATGCTTTGGGAAGGAGGTGCCAATGCTCCAGTTTTACCAGGAACATTTAGGAGACTAGCCTAGTCCCCATAGTCCACTGACCACACAACACTGTATGAAATACACAAACAAGTCTATTAAGGACTGACCAATGACCACTGTGCTCCCAGAACTAAGGGAGACACCTGCTATGCCAGAAGTAGAAAGGCAAATACAGTGGTGCCCCGCAAGACGAATGCCTCGCAAGATGAAAAACTCGCTAGACGGAAGGGTTTTCCGTTTTTTGAGTCGTTCCGCAAGACGAATTTCCCTATGGGCTTTTTCCCATTTGCCACGAAACGTCTTGTGAGTTCTTGCGAGTTTGTTTCCTTTTTCTTAAAGCCGCTAAGTCGTTAATAGCCGCTAAGCCGCTAAGCCGCTAATAGCCGTGCTTCGCAAGACGAAAAAACCGCAAGACGAAGAGACTCGCGGAACGGATTAATTTTGTCTTGCGAGGCACCACTGTATTATCAATGACATGGGGTTGTGCTCAATTAGTTCCTACTCAGAGTGGCTAGGCTAGGTCCTTTAGCTTCAGTAGGTCTACTCTGAGTAAAGCATAGTGGAACCTAAGTTAGCCGTGTTCATTACCCTCAGTGTGCTCACACTGGGCACCTCCCACGTTCCGCAATTTGTTCAGAGTATATGTGGTGTACTCTTCAGCGGACAATTCTGCAAAACAGCCACACAAGCAACTGACAACCCAAAGTGTTGGTCATGAGTGAAGTCGGGTGTGAGATTAGTGCAGCAGGGCCTGTGAGAGCTGAGCTTCTGTCTTTCACTTTCCAGCAAAGCACAATGTGTACAGCACCGCTTGGCCAGTGACTATCACCTCACCAAGGAACACCCCATTCCCCCTTAGAGAATTGTGCGCTCTTTTTTTTCTCTTCTTTTTTTTTGCAGGGGTGTGTGTGTTCTTTTTTGCACAATAGACAATGACAGATGGCGTAAACGAGTGAACACAAATGAGTGCTCCTCTGCTCTGGAGCAGGGAGAAGGAGCAAAGTTGTGAACAGAGTAAGAATTGATTCACAGCTGTTGATAGGCTGCCATTCTGATGCTGGGAACCACGCACTGCGAAGTGCTGTCTCCTGTGCTCATGAAGTCTCGTCATGTGTTTAGGACTCTGAAAAATCATTGCTTTAAAATGTGTGGGGCTCCTCCATGAATACAGAAGGCTATACACACCACACAGTCAGGCTCCAATTTGTGGAGGGAGATGATGGTGATGGGGGCAAATTCAGTTGGTTTTCCGCCCCCCCCCCCCAAAAAAAGTCCCTGTTTGTCCCTTGCATCGCAATGGCTTCTGCTGTGGGGAAGGGAAATGAGTTATTATCTTAATGCTATATGTACCTTAGACAGAGGTGCCAACTTGAATAAAATGTTGTGGGGGGGACAGGTAAGCCCAGCCCCACAAAATCAACCACATGACGCAGCACACACACACCATATAAATGACAATGCCCATCAACATTTGGGGGGGGGTCTTCAAATATTTTAATTGGGGGCAGGGGCTGAAGGGCCCTTGGTCCCTTGGAGTTGGCTCCTATGGCCTTAGATTAAGTTTTAAAACAGACGTCGGTGTCACAGCAAAGGTAATCCACTCTTGTGAGCTTATAAACATACTTTTGTCCACACCTCAAACCCGGAGTGTTGTAATGACAGGACAAGTGGTGGCTTAACTTTTTCCCAGTTTTGACTAGAAATTGAAAAAAAGAGTGTTCATGTTAACTGGTGAACGAATGAATACAATTCTATCAAATTAGTTGAAAGAGAATACGGTGGTACCCCAGTTTACAGACGCTTCAGGTTACAGACTCCGCTAACCCAGAAATAGTATCTCGGGTTAAGAATTTTGCTTCAAGATGAGAGCAGAAATTGTGCGGTGGCAGCGGGAGGCCCCATTAGCTAAAGTGGTACCTCAGGTTAAGAACAGTTTCAGGTTAAGAACGGACCTCCAGGACAAATTAAGTTCTTAACCCGAGGTACCACTGTATACCAATAAGGGCATCAGAAGTGCCACATAAAAGGAAGGTGTCTTTTAAAAACTCCCCATTAAAATAGGCCTAAAACAGAATTTTATTTTATTTTTTACCATTTTGCAAAAACTACTAAAATTTAATCATTACCATAAAATGTGTTAGAAGGCAGGAGAGATATATCACAATACATTTATGTCCTTAAAACTCCAAATCCCCACCCTCAGTTCCCTACAAATGATTCCAAATAACTTTTTTCCTAAGATGGGAAGTCTTTACTATGACATACTTATTTGTTCCTTGTAACAGAAACTTTACTTTTTCCTACCACACTCCAGGGTTTCCATGCACTTAAGCAAGGGCAGTCTTCTAATTTAATGTTAGAACAGAACTGACATTCAAGAACATAATGAGGCAAAACTTCTAATACTGTTTCTACACAATTGCATAGTCCATCTTAGACTAATAGGCCTATGAATCCCCACAGCAACAGGCTTGAGTCCATCTATTCAAAGTAGGGTTGGGTAAAATATTTCTGATATTCTGTTTTTCAGTGAGAAATGGCAGGTGTTTTTCATACTGCTGCTGGCAGTCTGCACTTGCCAGCCAGTGAACAATTACATGACCAAGTGTATTGAGAGCCTGAGGTAAAAATTCAACCTGCTATGCTTAATTATTATTAAGGAAAGGGGATCTATCTTTAATTTACTGAATATTCATCTTGATTTGCTCGTAAAAAAGTTCCAGGGGGTCCAATTATATCTGGTCTTTATTTCTTTCAGCGTATTATTATTATTATTATTAGTAGTAGTAGTAGTAGTAGTAGTAGTAGTTTTACTCTGCGTGGATCAACACAGGAAAAAACCCACCATAAATAAGTCAGAAATTATTTGCTATAAGAAAAGGGGGGGAAACGCTATGTAAAATCACAAAGAAAGTTTTTTTGCTCTCCAGTACCATCTGGCGTTGCGTGTTTATAACGCATTCAAAGCACTGTTTTTTTTTTACTAATGTGGCTGAGTCCTCAAATTGGACTCGTTGAAATGAATTATCTATTAAATTTAATCTGTCTCTTCTGAGTAAAACTCAGTTGAATGAGTATACAATAATAAAGAAAACATATTGTTATGATCTCAGCTATATAAGGTGTTAGGTTTTCTTGAACTTTATGTGGCTTTTCATTTGGTTAATAGCTGTACACAACTCTCCCAGATTTGGAGATAGTGCAAGCTCATCTTTAGTTGTTTTTGCAGAATTTGTGAGAGGACTTTAGCAGCTACAGGGGAGTTGCAGTTAAGGAGATGCTGGTAATGTTCTTTCTAGTGCAATGCAATAGCTTCTTTATCTTTTAGAAGTGTGGTACCGTCTGCTGAGCGTAGAGGGCATATGTCATGATTTATTGGCCCATAGATGGTCTTTGTGGCTTTAAATAAACTCTGTGCATCTAGAGTGTCAGCTAAGTGCTGGATCCCTTGAGTTTTTTTAATCCACCAGGTGTCCTTTGCTTCTTCTTTGAACCTCAGCCTTAGCGTTGGCATAGGCTTTTCTTTTCTTAATGGCTCAGTTTCTATCTCTTTGCCAGATCTGAAAGACCTTCCTTTTCTTGTCAATCATGCGTTCAATCTCACTGTCATTCTCATCAAACCAGTCCTGGTGTGTCTTGGTTTGGTATCCAATAGTTTGTTCACAAGCTGCAATAATGGATGTTTTTTGCTTGTTCTAGTGTTCTTCAACGTTATCAGGGAACTCTGAAAGCAGATGGTCCTTAAGAGTCATGTGGAAGCAATCCCGCTTAATAGGATCTTGAAGGGCTTGAGTGTTCATTTTGCGCCTCGGTTTCCTTCTTTGAAGCCTGTGTCGAGGTGTAAACTTGATAGCCATCGTGGAGCGTATTAATCAGTGATCTGTCCATTTTCAAATATCTGTCTGTTTGCTAGCTGCTTTGGTGGTGTGGAAGCAGGAAACATTGTAGAACCTTTGTGGCCCCCTTGCTGCTGCTTCCCTTTCTTCCAAGAGGCACTGAATCTGTCAAGGACTGAATCATTTCCAAAGCTAGTGGATCCATGTGAGCATGGAGACAATGGTGTTCCTGGGAAGGAGGGGAAACGGTGGCCAGAGCTCTGCTCTTGGTACTATGCTGCACGATGCTTATGAGAAGGAAACTTTTTTTGTTGTTTTTTGTTTTTAAAATGTGTACTTTGCCATATAGGTAAAGGTAAAGGGACCCCTGACCATTAGGTCAAGTTGTGACCGATTCTGGGGTTGCGGTGCTCATCTTGCTTTATTGGCCGAGGGAGCCGGCGTACAGCTTCCGGGTCATGTGGCCAGCATGACTAAGCCGCTTCTGGCAAACCAGAGCAGCGCACGGAAACACCGTTTACCTTCCCGCCAGAGTGGTACCTATTTATCTACTTGCACTTTGATGTGCTTTTGAACTGCTAGGTTGGCAGGAGCAGAGAACGAACAACAGGAGTTCACCCCGTCGCAGGGATTCGAACCATCAACCTTCTGATCGGCAAGTCCTAGGCTCTGTGGTTTAACCCACAGCACCACCCGTGTCCCTACTTTGGCATATACTTTGGCCCAAATGTGGAAAAACTCCAGCCATGTAAATTTGGTACATGGGGCTTTGTTAAACACATTGAGGCCCAGAACCTGGAGCACAACTAAAGTGAAGACTACCCAGGGTGGCTGGGGAAACCCAGCCAGATGGGTGGGGTATAAATAATAAATTATTATTATTATTATTATTATTATTATTATTATTATTACTGCTGCAGCTGCTGCTGCTGCTATTACAAAGAGCAAGTTAGAATTATTTAAGATGCTAGGATACAGATACGAGGTGCATCTTGAAGCCTGTGCACATTCCTAAAGTGTAACTCCTCAGATGCAAAACTGGACAACAGTTTTGCATCTGAGAGCACTTTGCAAGTCCATCACTGTTATGCTTTTCATCGTGTGTGCACATGTACGTGTATGTGGCGACTGTGGGAACAGAATGCTGAGCCAGCTGGTCTTTGGGGAAGATCCAGCAGAGCTGCCTTTGTGTTCTCACAAACCCCTGTGTCCTCCTTGACATTAGGTCAGCCGAGTCAAACCTGCAAAAGGGAACCTGGGAAAAGAGGGGGAGTGGGGAAAATAGGCTCCTTACCGTCATATACAATTTTCTTTGAGCACCTCTCTCCAGGACATCTGCGGTATAGAGGCCAACATGAACTCACTTCGTGCCATCCATCGCACACTCTGCATTCTAAGGCATCCGCTGTAAGAGGCAGGCATTTTTTTCATAAAATCAAAGAACTATAGAGTTGGAAGGGACCCAGAGGGTCATCTAGTCCAACCCCCCCCCTTGCAATGCAGGACTGTCAACTAACGATTATTGTTCGTCCCCGCAAAGGTTGCCCTTTCTTTAAAAGTCACTTAATCAGGTGGGGAGGGGAACAGGGTCCCGAAACCCTCTATCTTTTGCACAAGCCCATTGTTTTCTAGCATTTCCTGCTCTAAAAATAAAATAAAAAATAAGCTTTTCCTAATGGGGAAGGCTGAGCCTTCTGCAAGGCAAAGTGCCACTCAGAGCTCAGCTACTCGCCTTCTTAATATGTGGATGGACCAATCAACTTACATTATCCTGAATCTCAGAAATCCTGTTGGCACTCTATAGCTCAGGATAGACACTGGAAGCAGCAGCAAGTTCTACCCCCCCCCTTCAAAACTCGTCTCTGTGTGTATAGATTAGGAT
Source organism: Podarcis muralis (assembly GCF_964188315.1). Lineage (NCBI taxonomy): Eukaryota > Metazoa > Chordata > Lepidosauria > Squamata > Lacertidae > Podarcis > Podarcis muralis. The sequence continues at coordinate 107,693,531 of NC_135656.1, forward strand.
ATAGAAATTGTATTCAAACTTGTGGCTAAGTTCTGTCTTTGCTGCACATAAAAAGGTAAAGGGACCCCTGACCATTAGGTCCAGTCGTGACCGACTCTGGGGTTGCGGCACTCATCTCGCTTTATTGGCCGAGAGAGGTGGCGTACAGCTTCCAGGTCATGTGGCCAGCATGACTAAGTCGCTTCTGGCGAACCAGAGCAGTGCACGGAAACGCCGTTTACCTTCCCGCCGGAGCAGTACCTATTTATTTACTTGCACTTTGACTTGCTTTTGAACTGCTAAGTTGGCAGGAGCAGGGACTGAGCAACGGGAGCTCACCCCGTCACGGGGATTCGAACCGCCGACCTTCTGATCGGCAAGTCCTAGGCTCTGTGGTTTAACCCACAGCGCCACTCAGGCCCCTTTGCTGCACATAGCATCATCCTTAAGGAAACCAGTTGTATCCTCTTTTTAAAAGCTGGTGGGGTCCCATGTACTAAGTCAGGGCATTGTTTGGGCGCTCAGCTCTCTCTCAACTCCACTCATATATTTATCTCCTGTGCACACTTTCCCCTAATGTGCACATTTTTTAACACATTGGTTAGTTGGAGGAGAGCATCACAAAATTGGGAGGAGCACACATTTTGGAGGATAACTGTGTTTCAATTTGCATCTTGCTGCAGAAAGAGTCACATACTGTATTGGCCTGAATATAAGCCACATTTCCCTCCCCCTGCTCCCAATTCCAACTGTGAAAAGTTAAAGTGTGGCTTATATTCACGACCTTACAGTATGCAGCCAGGAGTGCTGGGCAAACAGCTCCAGGAGAGCGGCAAAGCAGCGCTTACCCCATGCGCAGTCTCCCGTCCTCTCCCCCAAGGCCGGGAAGGAAGAGAGCTCAGTACACAGCCAGGGGCAGTGAGGAATGGAGCAGCTTATATTCGGGTATTTTTTTCTTTTTTCCTTTCCCTTCTCCAATTTTAAAGGTGCGGCTTATATTCGGGCCAATACGGTAAAATCTGAAGTGAATCCAATTTCTCCCTCATTCCAAAGTACCAATACTAATTTTACTACTTCTACTTTTTTAATAAATAAATAAATAGCTGTATTTTACGCGAGTTTGCAGTGGTTACATGGCAAAGCTCCGAAAGCAGTCTGAGGATTTCTCTATTTTCGGATAAATTTGGTTTCAACTCTTCAAGGGGCAGGACTTACCTTCATGGTTAAGGGAGAGCAAAAGAAAGAATGCAAGTAAGCAGAACTGAGCCAAGCACAGCCCTCGGTGGTCAAGAAAGAAGCTCTTCCCCATTGGGAGGCCTTTTAGTATGGAGAGGCTGGCTTTGAAGGCTGACAGCTGAGAGACCTCAGGCTTGCAGAGCAGTTGTTCCTGAACCTCTGGTCAGCAGCACATGGCTCAGTGTGAAGAGCCAGGTTCAAGGCATCCAATATATAAGGCCGGGAAAGATCTTCTTGACTTCTTCCCTCGTTCTGGTGGGCTTCAAAGGTACAATAAGCCTCTGGCATTATGCAGGGGTGGTTCTGAAGAGCAGCAGAGGTGTGTGGGCAGTGGTAACCTTGAGTTGTTTGGGGCACAGTGTACTGATGGTTCAGAAAAATCATAATTGGCTGAGGGATCAAACAGAACACCGGAGAGAATGGCCCAGATCTCTGTGGGCACCAGATGCTATCTTACATGGAAGACATGCTGGTTCTTTCTTTCCTTCCTTCCTTCCTTCCTTCCTTCCTTCCTTCCTTCCTTCCTTTCTTTCTTCTTTCTACTTAAGATATAATTTTCATTTATGACAAACATTTCAAACAGAATCATCATTACTTATTCAGTCAAACCTTGGTTCCCAAACGGCTTAGTTGACGAACAAATCGGCTCCCAAACACCGAAAACCTGGAAGTAAGTGTTCCAGTTTCCGAACATTTTTTGGAAGCTGAACGTCCGATGCGGCTTCCGCTTGAGTGCAGCAAGCTCCAGCAGCCAATCAGAAGTCGCGCCTTGGTTTTTGAACAATTTTGGGAGTTGAATGGACTTCCGGAGCGGATTAAGTTTGAGAACCAAGGTTCCACTGTATTTACTCTATTTCCCTGCATATCCCAGTTTAAATCTATTTTATATTTTATTTCCATCCATTTCATATATGTTTTCAATGGCCATGTCATTTCGTGTGTGTGATTTTAGGCAGCACTCCTATACACCAGAAGCTGCTGGCATAAAGCAAAAGTAGAATAAATTAAGTCACGCCATGCCTTGCTGGGTTCACCCCTTTCCCACCTCCCTCCCTCCATCTGTGCCACTCACAGTGAGCCAGAGCTCAAACCATTTATAGAGGCTTCCTTCTAACATGGTTTAAAAAGCTTTTGTGTATCTTGACCTTGTCGTAGCCTAAATAGGCATGCCAACCATAACGGCTGCCATGCCCTTCCAGATCTAAAAGGTCTGTATTTTGTAGTATACATCATTCCATGATCCAGGATAGACAGGCCGCCTCGTAGTAGAGTTTCAAGGCAGGGATCCCTGTGGAATCCAGTGCTGGGGGGGTGGGCTGGTTGCGCCCATCAGAATTTTGCACCCAGAGCCATGAACCCCCCCAGCCCCTGACACTAAACCACTGATTCCATGTAAATATGACTTCCCTGCCTCAAAAGCCATGAGGAGAGAGAGAGAGAGAGAGAGAGAGAGAGAGAGAGAGAGTGTATGCCAACAACCTGATAGGCCAAAGTGTGTAGCTCAGTTATGAATGTAGCTATATTTTACAGTCAACATGGAAGACACCAGAAACCTTGTAGAGTGGAACCTTGGTTTTTGAACACCTCCATAGTTGAATGTTTTGGCTCCCGGACGCCAAAAACTTGGAAGTAACTGCTCTGGTTTTCAAACGTTTTTTGGAAGCCAAACATGCCACATGGCTTCCGTCTTGAGTTTCCCTATTGTATTGAGGCTTTCGCTTTCGCTTTTCGAACGTTTCCAAAGTCAGTCAGTCTTCTGGAATGGATTACGTTCGAAAACCAAGGTTCCAATGTACTAGAGAAGCAAGCGGTGGAACTCAGGTTCCTTCCTCCTCGCATGACTGGGGAAGTCTGCAGGTTATGGGGACTTGCTGGCCAGTTCTTTTACAGCAGCAGCAGTAGCAGCCCTGCAGATGGTGGGAGGCTTTCAAGTCCACCTCCAGAGCTTTCATGTCCAGCAGGATTAGATAATCTGAGGAGCCAAAATGGTCCCATCTGACCTTATATAGCCATTATTGGTCAGACTGTTCCTTACTTTGAATAACTTCTTGCTGGGGGAAGCTGTTACATGCTTTCCAAGAGCCCTGTCTGATCCCTCCAGAAGGGCCGGAGAAGAAGTCAACTTCACTCTCTTTGTTCCAGAAAGCCATCCCATGGGGTGCAGATCTTGGGGGCCATGGGTGGCTCTTACTTGGCTTTTAGCAGCCTGTGTTTTCTTTGGGCTCAGCCCAGGAGGTAAGTCCAACCTGCAAGAGGAAGATTCACATGTATTTTAACTTTATACTTTATATACTTTAACAGTGACAAATCCCAATCTGCTTTTTTGAAGTGGAAATGAAGGAGGGATGTGTAAGGTCATATTCTAAATAATAATTAACTTGGAGAGAAGACTGTATGCAGTGCGCACATATATTTATGTTATTGATTATTTAGATTATCTACATCTTCCCTGGAAGGACGTGTGAGGTCATATTCTAAATGATAATTATAGTAACTTAGAGAAAATGTGTGCAGCACACGCATATGTTTATTTTATTGATTATTTACGCTTTTAAACTTCTCTTCCTTCCAAGGGAGCCAAGGGCGATGTACCATTTTTATTTTACTATGAAGGCATGAAGATGCATGTCATAAATGAAAGATAACAACAGTGAACACATTATACAATATATGTGAAACTCACTCTCACAAATACCGGGGGGGGGGGGGAGGTAAAGGACCCCTGGACGGTTAAGTGCAGTCAAAGGCGATTATGGGGTTGCAGTGCTCATCTCACTTTCAGGCCAAGGGAACTGGCGTTTGTCCACAGACAGCTTTCCGGGTCGTGTGGCCAGCAGGACTAAACCACTTCTGGCACAACGGGACACCGTGACGAGTGCCAGAGCACACTGAAATGCCATTTACAAATACCTGCACCCTAACCTCAGTTAGTAAAAAAATGGGTCTGGGAAAGGCTGTGAAGAGTCAGTCAGTGAAGACAAAACTGAGCTGGTTGTATTAATGGTCTTAGAATAAATCGTAGAAGCTACGGTGGCATAAAAAATATCCATTTCTCCCCCTCCCCTGCCCACCATTGTCCAGAGATCACATATTTGCCTACATCCATTATTTACTTCTTTTCCAGAGCCTGTTGCTTCCATTTTAATCACTGGCAATCATTATTTTCAGCATCTTTGTCATCACCAGCAGGACCCAGGGCAGGTTACAAGATTTTGAAATTAAAATAGTCAAAGATATCCCAGTCACAGGGATAGAGTGTGCAGTGATGCTCCCACTGTACTTCTCTCAGATTTTGATCTGCTCTATTTGTACGCCATTAGGGATCCTTTGGGAACTGACACACACACCCCAGGCACAATTCTGCATTGTAGGGGGTTGGACAAGATGACCCTTGGCAGGCCCCTTCCAACTCTACAGTTCTTTGATCCTGGTGGCTCCCAGCCACAATGCCTTTCCAAGTACAACGGATTCCATCATTAATTTTAGCACAATGGGTTTAAATTTTAAAGAGACAGTTTCCCACAGTGAACGTTCCACTCAAGCCCATGTATGTCTGCAAGGAGAGTCAACATTCTCTCTTTCATAGCACATGGAATAACCTGCCGACGATGCAGAATCGAGGAGCCAGGGTCGCGGTGCTTTCCAGCAACAACATACTGTAGAGTTGATCATGGGGGGTGCTTAGCCGAGAGACAGTATAAAGGTAAGGAGACATTGCAGAGTGTTTCTTTCCCATTCATGTGTGTGTTTGTATACCAGGGCTGCCATACATCTGGATTTTCCCGGACATTGCCGGAATTTCAAAGGCAGAATTGACGTCCGAGGAGAATTTCCGCTTTGTCCTGGATCTTAGGCAAGGCAAACGGAAAAAATCGAGTTTTTTGAGCTCAGTGACTTTGGGGTTTCAGGTTTTCCTTTTAGAAAAGAAAGGCTGGACAATCTTGGTGGTTTCCTTAAATAGAAAGCCTGTGGTGTCCTGGTTTTTACTTTTTGAAAAAGTATACTCTAGCGTATACTGGGCGACACGTACCTGTCCCTGTCCACCACAGGCAATCGTGTACAAAGAGACTGAGGCCTTGTCTGAAAATGATTCATGTAGCTGTAAACAACACTGCAGAATGCATTAGTTCTCTAAAAGGTTGAACATTGTGGGTTCTGTTCAAGCAGAGCCGGCCCCGCCATGAGCCGAGCTGAGGCAACTGCCTCAAGCAGTGGGAGCTGGCAGGATCCAGGAGTGGCAAATCCTACCACTATGGTGTGTTTACCTTCTGCTGAGGTAAATAGCCCAGGCCGGGTGATCTTACAGGGTCAGGGGGAGGCCGACAGCAGTGACCGCACACTCAACCACCCTACTTCACCCATTAGAAGCTCACTTAACTCACATAATCAAATACAAAAGACACACACAAAAACAAGCAAACAGGAAACCAGTAGGGAAAGGTGCATTGAAACAAAACCAATAATAATAGTAGTAATGACCAGGAAAGAGGACACCACAGAAAGAAAGAGAGAGAGGGAGGGGGAGAGAGAGGAAAATAAAAGGTAGGGAAGAGGAAGAATGGGAAAATGCAAAGGAAAGAAAAAGAGAGTGGGGAAGTGTGTGTGTGTGTGTGTGTGTGTGTGTGTGTGTGTGTGTAGCAGTTGAAAGTCAGTTGCGCAAGGGATGTTATCTCCAATCCTTTCAATTCAATACCTTTTTTTAAAGTTCACTGAAGAAACTGTGGCATCAAGGTGATTGATTGATTGCTTTATTATTATTATTGAATTGGTATACCGCTCTTCGTCTGAAGATCACAGGGTGGTTCACACTTAACAAACTACAACTTAGCAATCTTCTTGAGAGGCAGTATAGCAGGCCATGCGAGCAAAGACGACAGCTGGGCTCATCCCACTATTTCAAAATCCATATTGAGACTCCAGGAAAAACCCTGGCCCCAACTGACCCTTACCCTCCGCAAATGGTCTTATAGAGAAGGCTGGTTCTGCTGTATTCTGTCACACCTTCCAAACATTCTGTCACACTCTGTTGTGGCAAACTAGCAAGATTCAAAACTGAATGGCAAAGTATGTATCAGCGGATCTGATTCCCCATTGCTGAAATCACTGGGTGGTCCAACCCAAATGCACTATACACGCAAAAATGAGATGGTTCTTACACCAGGTGATCTTGACAGTACCACAGGTATTAGGAAATACCTCATAAGTAACACAAAGATTCCCTCTTCTCTCCACAATCCCAGATGGCAAATTGCTGAAAAGAATCAAGGACTGTTATATAAATGGTACCAGATGTGAAACCAATTGGACATCTCCCGAAGATGAAATTGAACACGAGGTACGCTGCTGTACCGACCAAGACTATTGCAACAAAACACTGTAGAGTGTGGGTGATGACAAACATAACGGTTAAGGCTGAAATCCTACCAACACCTCTTGTGGAACTCAGTAGAATTTCCTTCTGATTAAACATGCATATGATTGTGCTAGATGAAAAATTGCATCCCTTCTTCTAATGTGTATGGGCTAGATTTGAAATTTCTTTCTAATTAAAAATAGATAGATAATAGAATATAATTGACAAATCACAGAGCATATTATTGAAAACATTTATACAAATGGGCAGAATCTTAATATTTATTTAAGATTGTAAAAACACCCTGATGATTGTGTTGTAGCACCACCTATAAATCCAGTGAAGAACTAAATAAACATGATTTTAAATGCTGGCTGCTGTCTTTGCAAATACACTCAGCTTCAGTGATTCCTTAATTCCCATTGCGCACCATGTTCAGAGTGGTGAAAAGTTGAGGCTCTTCCTCATTTCACCGAAGGCATGGAGCTCCTAATCAGCTTTCATGAATCTGAATGGATTTTCCATGGGTGCCTGTTCCTGCACAAACATTACCACAGGACCTGGGACTGTATGTAGCCTTGTGTGTATCTGAGCCTTTCTTCATATACAGTATTCCACTGCCATTGTCTATGCATATTTTTGGAATGCACCTATAGATACAGCACCACAGTTTGCGCCACCTCGCGGTATCCTTAGCGCAGGGGTAGGCAACCTAAGGCCCGGGGGGGCTGGTTGCAGCCCATTCGCCTTCTCAATCCGGCCTGCGGACAATCTGGGAATCAGCGTGTTTTTACATGAGTAGAATGTCCTTTTATTTAAAATGCATCTCAGAGTTATTTGTGGGGCCTGCCTGGTGTTTTTACATGAGTAGAATGTGTGCTTTTATTTAAAATGCATCTCTGGGTTATTTGTGGGGCCAGTCTGGTGTTTTTTCATGAGCAGAATGTGTCCTTTTCTTTAAAATGCATCTCTGGGTTATTTGTGGGGCATTTTTTCACCAAAATATAGTCCGGCCCACCACATGGTCTGAGGGATGGTGGACTGGCCCACGGCTGAAAAAGGTTGCTGACCCCTGCCCTAGCAGCTACACAAACACTTCCCTTGGGCGCTTAGAAAAACAAAAACAAACTGCTGCAGCCACTACCACCACCATCTAGCAGCTGCCACCATATTTTTCCTCCACAACGTACCTTTTCCTGGAGGTGAAAATAAGGATTTGAAAGCTGGCTTATGCAGAGTTTGATTATTGTAGAGGTGGAAGGGACCCGGGGGGGGGGGTCATAGTGCCCAACCCCCTGCAGTGCAGGAATGTCAACTGAAGCATCCATGATGGCCATCGAAACTCTGCTTCAAAACTTCCAAGGAGGAGAGTCCCCAAGCTCCCAAGGGAGACTGCTCCATTGTCCAAATGCTTTTGTTGTCAGAAAGTTCTCCTGATGCTTAGCTGGAATCTCCTTTCTTGTAACCTGAAGCCATTGGTTCAAGTTCTATCCTCCGGGGCAGGAGAAAAGAAGCTGGCTCCATCGTCCATGTGACTTTGTCTGTAGTCTCTCTAGCCGGGGAGCAGGCTGCTTCAGAGAGTACATTCATGTCACAGTATATTAGCAAAGGTTAATAACTAGGGCTGCACACCAGATTCAGCTGAGGCCCAAAGCCTGAGAAAGATCAGGTCTATACAGTGGGATCCAGGCCTTGGACGACACTTGGGAAGGAACAGCAATGTGCAGGATCCTGCCTTCCCAGCTGGTGAATCGGAGGATCAAATGCTGCACAGTGCTGGTCCACCCACTTAAACTGTATGTTTAAATTGGGTTCTAAATGTTAGAATTCCTCCTCCGTGATTGCAGTCATGGGATTTTTGTCTGTCACATGACGGTGTATGTTTTGACTCCACAGAGTGGGAAGTGACGGAGACAGGATGTTTGTGTTACTGTGTTCCGTGAAGTGGAACTATTGTCCTTTGTTTTTTTTCTTTGCTGTCTGATGCTAGAGAGAGAGGGGCCATATTGCAGTGCTCCGTGTGTGTTTATATGTAAATAAAGTAGATTAGCCAAAATGCTGAGTTGCTGAGGTCTGTTACGCAAGCTGCGAAGAGTCTTCGGATCCCTAAGTGTGCCGATGTCTGTTGGCATCGGTCTCTGTGATGTTCGGGCAGAAGAAAGCTTATGAAGCTTCTGAATGAAAGACCAGGAGGGAGAGAACATGCCAGTCGGGCATGTGTCTCTGCCAGGGTCCTAGTCGAGTGTAGGACAAGCTCCTGACACTAAACCCCCACCAGAAACACTTAGATCTGCCCCTGAACTGCTGGAGACATAGTTCCAGTTACAGATAGGTAGCCGTATTGGTCTACCATAGTCAAAACAAAAAAAATTCCTTCCAGTAGCACCTTAAAGACAAAACTAAGTTAGTTCTTGGTATGAGCTTTCGTGTGCATGCACACTTCTTCAGATACACACATGCTGGAGACATAGATCCAGGTAGCACTAGGGCAGTACAGGGTGAACTGGCCCAATCCAAGGGCCACAGTTTGAGGGGTGGGGGTCACAGGGCAAATCACAAACTATTCAACTGTCCCAATTAAATCAGGACATCCTGTTTTGCAGCGCCATGCTCTCATGTGACAGCATGACACTCGGAAATGTACATTTTTTGGTTCCGTGCTCTCCTGAAGGTCATATGACTTGCACAGGAGCACAGTCCAGAAGACGTACATGCAAGTTTTCTGCAGGGACATGTTGGGGGGGGTGAGATTGTGGGGTCTTAGTACAGTCCTATTGGTAAAATTAAAAGAGCCCTGGTGGATCAGATAATAGGCTTCCTAGTTTAGCATTTTGTACTCACACTGGCCAGCCTGATGCCTTTGGGGATCCCTGAAGTGGGACACGTGCTCAACAGCACAAGACTTAGGTCATTACCAGCCTGGAGGAAGAACTTCCTTATCCCAAGGTAGGATGAAGTGGGCAGAAGGAGATGTACTTTGTTCCTTTTGATATAGCAGATATACCCTTTGCCTTTTAATGTTTTGTGCCTGGAGCAGAACGATAAGGACAAGGGTCAAGACACACTGCTCTTTGAGCTTATGCTAGCATAACATTCCATTTCAGCTTTTGGCACATCCGTTGCTGATTGACATGAACTATTAAATTAATTCATTGCTACGGCAATTGGGTGGGTGATTAGTGGCTGCAGCAAGGGCTGTTTTTCATTGGCTTCTGCTGCGACAATTGCTGACTGCTGGCAGCGAGCGGGCAAACGAATGGTTGCTTTGGTGATTGGTGATGTGTGCGATTCAAAAAAAACCTCAACAACTTTGGCCAATACTCCCCCCAAAAAATCTCAACTACTCTGGTCCATCTCCCCCCAAATTCTTAAATTGTAGTCCCCAAAAATAGAGGGCATCTTATACACGGGGGCATGTTATACACAGAAAAATACGGTACCTCCAGGACCTTCAGTCCTAGGTGCCTATGGGGTTTGCTGGTCAGCTTCCTGCAGCAACAGCAGCCCCATTCATAAATTTTTATTAGGGTTTTTACAATATTACAAAGTGAAAAATAAAAAAGAAAAAATACAAAATAAAAATAGTTAAAAACAATCAAACTTTTCATCACTTATCTTTCCTTTACTTGTTTCCCGGACCTCCTCATACCTCCCTTTTTTGTATTCCAGTTCAATTTATTAGTTCAGCAGTTTCTTTCCCTCTTTATTTTACCCTGATCTTTAATCTTAAATTATTATAACATTAAATTTTTACTTACACAAAATCATTTTTTCATATTCTTTTATACCATTAGCTAGAAACCACTTAATTTCAATCCAACATCATTCTAACATTCATTAATTTTACAGTATCTCTGTAAATAGTCTTTAAATTTCTTCCAGTCTTCTTCCACTGACTCTTCTCCCTGGTCTCGGATTCTACCAGTCATTTCCGCCAATTCCATGTAGTCCATCACCTTCATCTGCCATTCTTCCAGAGCGGGTAAATCTTGTGTCTTCCAATGCTTTGCAATAAGTATTCTTGCTGCTGTTGTAGCGTACATAAAGAAAGTTCTATCCTTCTTTAACACCGATTGGTCAACTATGCCCAGGAGAAAGGCCTCTGGTTTCTTCAAGAAGGTATATTTAAATACCTTTTTCAATTCATTATATATCATCTCCCAGAAAGCCTTAATCCTTGGGCACATCCACCAAAGGTGAAAGAATGTACCTTCAGTTTCTTTACATTTCCAACATTTATTATCGGGCAAGTGGTAGATTTTTACTAGCTTGACTGGGGTCATGTACCACCTGTATATCATTTTCATAATATTCTCTCTTAAGGCATTACATGCCGTAAACTTCATACCTGTGGTCCATAACTGTTCCCAGTCAGCAAACATAATGTTTTGTCCAAGATCTTGTGCCCATTTAATCATAACAGATTTCACCGTTTCATCCTGAGTATTCTATTTCAACAGCAAGTTATACATCCTTGACAAAGTCTTAGTTTTGGGTTCTAACAGTTCTGTTTCTAATTTTGATTTTTCCACCTGGAAGCCAATTTTCTTATCCAAATTATTTGCCTCCATTATCTGATAATAATGAAGCCAGTCTCGCACTTTGTTCTTTAGTTTCTCAAAACTCTGCAGTTTTAGTCTATCTCCATCTTGTTCCAAAATTTCCCAATATTTCGGCCATTTAACCTCCATATTGAGCTTTTTCTGAGCTTTCGCTTCCATCGGTGACAGCCACCTTGGGGTTTTATTTTGCAATAAATCCTTATATCTTATCCAAACATTAAACAATGCTTTTCTAACAATATGGTTTTTAAATACTTTATGCGCTTTGACCTTATCATACCACAAATATGCATGCCATCCAAATACATTGTTAAAACCTTCCAAATCCAAAATGTCTGTGTTTTCAAGAAGTAGCCATTCTTTCAACCAGCAAAAAGCTGCTGATTCATAATAAAGTTTAAAGTCTGGCAGGGCATATCCACCTCTTTCCTTTGCATCTGTTAATATTTTAAATTTTATTCTAGGCTTCTTGCCCTGCCAGACAAATTTTGAAATATCTCTCTGCCACTTCTTGAAACAGTCCACCTTGTCCACAATTTGCAATGCCTGAAACAAAAACAACATTCTAGGCAATACATTCATTTTTATAGCAGCGATACGGCCCAGCAATGAAAGCTTCAAATTTGACCATATTTCTAAATCTTTTTTCACTTCAACCCAGCATTTTTCTTTTTTTTCTTTTTTAATAATGATTTTTATTGATTTTCCAAACACAAAATAAACACAAACAATATACAATACATAAACAGACAAACATTTAACATGTATAATTTCATAACCCTCTTTTCCTAAACCTTACTTCCCGGACTTCCCCATGCCTCCCCTTTTCTGCATCCTTGTTTTTACATTTCTTCAGCAACTCCCCCCATTAACTAATTATTCAATTCATTTTCTTTTTTGGTTCTTCTCTAACTTATCAATTACAGCTGCAATTCTCTATTTCCCAATCCCTTGACATTTTAGCACTCATCAATTTTACAACAGTTTTTAAGGTATATTTTAAATTTCTTCCAGTCTTCTTCCACAATCTCTTTCCCTTGGTCACGGATTCTGCCAGTCATCTCCGCCAGTCCCATGTAGTCGATCACCTTTGTCTGCCATTCTTCCAGCGTGGGTAGTTCTTGTGTCTTCCAATACTTTGCTAAAAGAATCCTTGCTGCTGTGGTAGCATACATAAAGAACGTCCTATCCTTCCTTAACACCAATTGGCCAACCATGCCCAGGAGAAAAGCCTCAGGTTTTTTAGGAAAGGTCCATTTAAGGACCTTCTTAATTTCATTATAGATCATTTCCCAAAAGGCTTTAATCTTCGGGCAGGTCCACCAAAGGTGGTAAAAGGTACCTTCAGTCTCATTACATTTCCAGCATTTATTATTGGGCAAATGGTAGATTTTTGCAAGCTTGACTGGGGTCATGTACCACCTATAAATCATTTTCATAATGTTTTCTCTTAAGGCATTACATGCCGTAAACTTAACACCGGTGGTCCATAACTGTTCCCAGTCAGCAAACATAATGTCACGACCAATGTCTTGTGCCCATTTAATCATAGCTGATTTTACCTTTTCATCCTGTGTATTCCATTTCAACAGCAGATTATACATTCTTGACAAATTCTTAGTATTGGGTTCTAACAGTTCTGTTTCTAGTTTTGACTTCTCCATCTGGAAGCCAATTTTCCTGTCCTGTTTAAATACCTCATTTATCTGAAGATAATGAAGCCAATCTCGTACTTTAGACTTTAGTTTCTCATAGCTCTGTAGTTTAACTTTTTCACCATCTTGCTCTAAAATTTCCCAATATTTTGGCCATTTAGACCCCATATTGAGTTTTTTCACTTCCTTGGCTTCCATTGGTGACAACCACCTGGGGGTTTTGCTTTCCAATAAATCTTTATACCGCGTCCAAACGTTATATAGTGCTTTCCTAACAATATGGTTTTTAAAACCTTTATGAATTTTTACCTTGTCATACCATATATAAGCATGCCAACCAAATCTATTGTCAAACCCTTCCAAATCTAAAATGTCCGTGTTCTCAAGAAGTAGCCAGTCCTTCAACCAGCAGAAGGCTGCCGATTCATAGTACAGTCTTAAGTCCGGCAGGGCAAACCCCCCTCTATCTTTTGCATCGGTTAGTATCTTAAATTTTATTCTGGGCTTTTTGCCCTGCCAGACAAATTTAGATATATCTTTCTGCCACTTCTTGAAACAATCCATCTTGTCCACAATCTGCAATGTCTGAAACAAAAATAACATTCTCGGCAATACATTCATCTTGATGACAGCAATTTGGCCTAACAAGGAAAGTCTCAACCTTGACCATATTTCTAGATCTTTCTTTACTTCTGTCCAGCATTTATCATAGTTGTCTTTAAATAAGTTCACATTCTTAGATGTTAAATTAATCCCCAGGTATTTCACTTTCTTTGCTACCACCAAACCTGTTTCACTCTGAAACCTCTCTTTTTCACCATTTGTTAAATTTTTCTCCAAAACTTTAGTTTTCTGCTTGTTCAATTTAAAACCTGCTACCTGACCAAATATTTCAATTAATTCTAAAACTCTTTTTGTACTAGTGTCTGGCTGTTGCAAAGTCAATACTAAATCATCTGCAAATGCCCTCAGTTTGTATTGTCTGGCTCCGACCTGAACTCCTTTAACCAGTTGGTCCCCTCTAATCATATTTAACAGAACCTCCAGGACCGAAATAAAAAGCAATGGGGATATTGGGCATCCCTGTCGTGTTCCTTTTTCTATAGGTATTTCTTCCGTAACCACATTGTTAACAATTAACTTTGCTTTTTGTTCAGAGTATATTGCACCTATACCATTCTCGAAACCTTGGCCTACCCCCACCCCTTGGAGATTCTTCTTCATAAAACTCCAGGAAATGTTATCAAAGGCTTTCTCCGCGTCCACAAAAATTAGCACAGCCTTCGTATTAATGTTCACTTCTAACAATTCCATAATGTCTATTATATTTCTCACATTGTCAGACATATGTCTCCCTGGAAGAAAGCCAGCCTGGTCTTTATGGATCTCTCCCACCAACACTCTCTTTAGTCTTTTTGCCAAAATGTCTGCAAAAATTTTATAATCCACATTAAGTAGTGATATAGGGCGATAGTTTTTAACCTGGTTCTTTTCAGTCTCAGTTTTCGGTATAAGTGAAATAAAAGCTTCTTTCCACGACTCAGGTGCCTTTTTCCCCTCCAGAATTTCATTACAAACCTCCTTTAATGGTTGTACCAGCCATTCCTTCAACGCTTTGTAATATCTAGCAGTCAAACCATCTGGTCCTGGAGATTTTCCCAGTTGCATATTCTGAATGGCACCCTCTATTTCTTGTCCAGTTATTTTCTCATTCAAAATCATTTTGCTTTGTTCTGAAATTTTTTGTAATCCATATTTCTTAAGGAATTCTTCTATTTCTTCTTCGTTAACTGGCCCTTGTGCATATAATTTCCTGAAATAACTCTGGAAACAATTACTAATCTCATTTGGCTTGTAAATATTCTTTCCATCCACCATCAAACTTGTAACTGTATTCAATTTTTGCCTCTTCTTCAATTGCCATGCTAGGAGTTTCCCACATTTAACTGCTGATTCAAATGTCCTTTGTCTCATTTGCTTAATTTTCCATTCTATCCATTCTATTTCCATTCAACCCAGCATTTTTCATAGTTTTTCATAGAGGGCGGAGTTGAAAGCTAGAGGCTTTCAACTCCGCCCTCAACAACTTTCAACTCCAGAAGGCTACACGAGCAGAGGAGTCTTATAGAGCCACTACCTGTGTGTTCCTTACTTTGCCTAGCCTCTTGCTGGGTGCAACTTGTGCACTGAGAGGAGCCCTGCCTGAACCGCCCCGACCCCAGAAGGGCCAGAGAAGAAGTCAACTTCACTCTCTTTGTTCCGGAAAGCCATCCCATGGGGTGCAGCATCTTCCCAGGGCCTTGGGGGCCATGGGTGGCTCTTACTTGGCTTTTGGCAAGTGTTTCCTTTGGACTCAGCACAGAAGGTAAGTCCCACCTGCAAGAGGAAGGTTTGCATGTAGATTACCTGCACTCTCAATTTCTTCAACAGTGACAAATCCCACTCTACTTTCTGAACTGGAAACAAAGGAAGGATGTGTGCGGTCATATTGTAAATGACAATTATAGTAACTTGGAGAGAAAAAATGTGTGCAGCACACACACACATTTATTTTATTGATTATTTATGCCTCTCAATTTCTCGTCCCCCCAGGGGAGCCAAGGGTGATGTACCATTATTATGTGACTATAAAGACACAAGATGCACATTGTGAATGAAAGATAACAACAGCGAACACATTATGCAATATATATATGTATGAAACTCACTGTCACAAATACCTGCAACCTACCGTATTTTTTGCTCTATAAGACTCACTTTTTTCCTCCTAAAAAGTAAGGGGAAATGTGTGTGCGTCTTATGGAGCAAATGCAGGCTGCACAGCTATCCCAGAAGCCAGAAAAGCAAGAGGGATTGCTGCTTTCACTGTGCAGCGATCCCTCTTGCTGTTCCGGCTTCTGAGATACAGAATTTTTTTATTTCCTTGTTTTCCTCCTCCAAAAACTAGCTGCGTCTTGTGGTCTAGTGTGTCTTATAGAGCAAAAAATACGGTAACTTCAGTTAGTAAAAGATAGGTCTGTGGAAGGCTGTGAAGAGTCAGTGTAGACAAAACTGAGCCAGTTGCATCAATGGTCTTAGATGACCCACGAGGATCCCTTCCGACGCCACAGTTCTGTGATCCTAGTGGCTCTCAGCTGCAATGCCATTCTAGTACAATGGATTCCATCATTAATTTAAGCACAATGGATTAAGATTTTTAAAAGACAGCTTTCCACAGCGAACGTTCCACTAAAGCCCATGTATGTCTGTGTGATGGACAGCAGAGCCAGACCAGAGTCCGGTGGTGGAGTCCCTCGGAAACCCAGCAGAGTGCTGAAGCCTCTCTCTGATGGACTACGGAGCCAGCTAGCCACAGAGTGGGGAGGAACAGCACATTTGGGGGAGGGAGGGATAAAAGGAGCAGTTTCTGTGTGAGTGGCAGCTGATAACACACAAGTCCGGTTAATTAAAAGGGTTGGTTTATTGGTAAATTGCAGAAATTCATGTAATTGGTGTACCGTGAGGAGGATGCACTATATTTAATTGGGGGCGGTTGGCGGGAGCACATCCGCCACATTATTAATGGACGGATTCGCTGCCGTCTGCACAGAGAGTAAAAGTTCTGTGTTTCACAGTGCATGGAATCAACTGCCACAGGTGCGTAATGGAGAAGCCAGGGCTGCCATGCTATCCTGCAGACGGAATCTGCTCAGTGTGGCGTGGTGGGGGATGCTTTACTGAGAAAGAGTACAAAGGTAAGGAGAACTTGCAGGGTGAAAGAGTACAAAGGCAAGGAGTACAAAGGTAAGGAGAACTTGCAGGGTGATTCTTTTCTGTGTCTGTGTGTATATGCACCTGTATGTGGCGACACCAATTTATACCTCTGTCCCTGTCCACCACAGGCAGTCATGTGCAAATAGTCTGAGGCCCCAGAGCCGGCCCTGCCATGAGGTAGACTGAGGAGAATGCCTCAAGCAGCAGAATAGAGCAGGACCCAGGAGCAGCAAAATCCCACCACTAGGGTGTTTTTTTTATGCTGCCGTGGTCTATAGCATAGGCTGGGTGAGCTTACAGGGGCGGGGCAAGGCCAACTGCTGTGTCTGCTATTCGCCAAAGGGCTGTTGTGTGGCACAGCCTCCCCACCAGCAACTTCTCTCCCTCTGGCTGTTCTCTCCCTCTTCCAGACAGTGTGCTGAGGGCTGGCTCACTCCTGAAATCCCTGCCCACTCTGCCGCTGGGGCGAGAGCAGCAGCCAAGATTTGCTGCTGCTCCTCCTTGCCCTTCTTCTTTAATCCCCAGCTGCCGCCTTCCTGAACTTGGGTGCTGGGCAGCAGGGCCAGGCACCAGGAAGGATCTGCCTTCCCTGAGCGCTAATTTGGGGTCCTGCTATAGAGGGGGAGCCTCCTGCCCCTCCAGGAGCAGGAGCAGCTGCCATTGCCACCAGCAACCCAACCTCAGTAGCACTTTCTTCTCAGTATACATGCATAGGCTCAGGTTGTATAGTTGCAATCCTCTACGCCAGTGGTGTTGAATTAGCTAAGTACTGTGGAGCCCCTACTTTTGAAAATGTCAGTATCTCTATGGTAGTTTTTGTTATGTTAATGGAATATCCTCCAACATCCCGGTGATGCAAATCGGGATATGGTCTGGTCCCTCAACGCAATTAAAAACCACCTCTATCTTGACAACGGCCCCATCTCCTGCGCAGATATATGCACCCCACTCAGTGACCCCTCGCTTCCCACCAGGCACCTCAGTGAAGGCCCTGCCCCTCACTCACACACCCTCTACTCTTTCTCTCCCTGCACCATCCAACTGAGGGGGAAAGTGTGTGTGTGTGTGTGTGTGTGTGTGTGTGTGTGTGTGTGTGTGTTGCAGAAGGTATTCAGCTGAAAGGGAATTGTGCAGGGGATGCTATCTCCAACCCATTTATTTCAATAGCCTTTTTAAGGTTCACTAAAGAAAAAGTAGCAGGAAGGTGAATAATTGCCTTATATCATTAGTATTATTAAATTTGTATGCTGCCCTTCATCTGAAGATGAACAGGGTGGTTCACCCTTGTTGTTTAGTCGTTTAGTCATGTCCGACACTTCATGACCCCATGGACCATTAACAAACGACAGTTCCCAAGGGGAGTTGTTCTGTGGTTCACCTCAGGCAGAAAAATGTCTTGGGCTGGCACTTTGTTGGGAACCCAGCCAAATGGGTGGGGTATAAATATTATTATCGTTATCGTTATCGTTATCATTATTATTATCTAGTGGAATAGGGTGCAAACTACTACGTGTAAACTGATTTGAGCAGCAGTACAACAGGCCATCCAAGCAGGAATGACAGCTGGGCTCAGGAAGAACCTGAAAAAGCCCTGGGCCCAACTGACCCTTATGCTCTGCAAATGGTGTTATAAAGAAGGCTGGTTCTGCTGTATTCTGTCACACCTTCCCAACATTCTGTCTCACTCTGGTGTGGCAAACTAGCAAGATTCAAAACTGAACAGCAAAGTATGTATCAGCGGATCTGACTCTCCATTGCTGAAGTCACTGGGTGGTCCATTCCTAATGCACTATATACAAAAAATGTGACATGGGTCTTACACCAGGTGATCCTGACAGTAGCACAGGTACAGTGGTACCTCGGGTTACAGAGGCTTCAGGTTACAGACTCCACAGGAGGCCCCATTAGCTAAAGTGGTGCTTCAGATTAAGAACAGTTTCAAATTAAGAACAGACCTCCAGAACGTAACCCGAGGTACCACTGTATTAGGAAATACCTCATAAGTAACACAAAGATGCCTTCTTCTCTCCACAATCCCAGATGGCAGAGCGGTGAAAATAACCAAGGGCTGTTATGTAGATAATTCCAGATGTGAAACCAAATGGATAAATCATGCAGATAAAATTGAACATGAGAAACGCTGCTGTGCCGAAGACAATTGCAACAACAAATGGTAGAGTGTGGATGAAGACACACGTAACGGTTAAGGCTGAAATCCTACCAACACCTCTTGTGGATTAAGCACCATGGAACTCAGTAGAATTTCCTTCTGATTAAACATTCATACAATTACTCTAGATGAAAAATTGCATCCCTTCTTCTTTAATATTGTAAGACACCCTGATGATTGTGTTGTAGCGCCACCTATAAATCCTGTGAAGAACTAAATAAACATGATTTTAAATGCTGGCTGCTGTCTTTGCAAATACACTCAGCTTCAGTGATTCCTTAATTCCCATTGCGCACCATGTTCAGAGTGGTGAAAAACTGAGGCTCTTCCTCATTTCACTGGAGGCATGGAGCTCCTAATCAGCTTTCATGAATCTGAATGGATTTTCCATGGGTGCCTGTTCCTGCACAAACATTACCACAGGACCTGGGACTGTATGTAGCCTCGTGTGTATCTGAGCCTTTCTTCATATACAGTATTCCATTGCCATTGTCTATGCATATTTTTGAACGCACCCATAGATACAGCACCGCAGTTTGCGCCACCTCATGGTATCCTTAGCGCAGGGGTAAGCACACTTCCCTTGGGCACTCTTGTCGCCGCCACCCAGTGGCAGAGGAAACCGCTTGGGCACCCGGAGCGGCAAACATGACATGCACCTGGGGGTGCTGCGATCCACAAACAGAGGTGGGGCAATCCGCCCACATGGGTGCACCGAAACTCCTGGGGGTGGCTGCACCGCCTGCCAACCATGCAAATATGCCTGGCGTGCGGCGTTGGCCACCAGGGTTGTGAGTGCCGCCAGCCAGCGGGTGCATCCCCAGCGGCCAGCACCACTTGCTGAGCGTATTTGCACAATCTGTGGGCAGATTTTCACGGCAACTGCACCAATCGTGAACATCCGCCCACTGGGGGTGGGAGCGCCACCACACCGATCTGCCCAGGGAGATTTTGTCACACACACACACACACCCAGGCATGACACCCGGGGCGCACCACACTCCACACACACCCCTTGCGATGCCCCTGCCACCACCATCCAGCAGCCACCATTTTTTCCTCTACAGTGTACCTTTTTCTTGGAGGTGAAAATGACCACTCCCTGCATAAAACGGGGGGCGCCCTTTGCGTGGACGCACGCAGCCCCTGGATCTGGAGCGGCTCCATTCAGCATAGGCTTGGCTTTGCCTTCCCTCAGGTGGGATACCTGGAGGTCCCCGCCTACCTCAGTCAGTTGTCCAATCCCACCTGGGGGAAGCGTTGCCAAGGAGACCAGGCCAGGTAGGGGAGGGATTACCTGCCCACACAATAGAGGGAGGATCTTACCTGGGAATCCTCACTTGGCTCCAGAGCTTCTCCCACCCTACCCACCCTCAGTTAATGAGGGTTAATTTTGCAGGTTAACTTTCTTCACAGGTTTTGCAGGTTAACTTTTCTTACAGGTATGCGGGCGCTCTTACGTTAAGGTTGCTGTTAAAGGGCCAAAAAGGAATTTCCCTGCATTGGCAGGTTTCGCCTTTCCCGTAGCAAAACATCACAACTTTGGCGGTATCAGGCCTTGGGCGGAATCCTTTTGTCCATCTTCCTCTTGCAGCGGCGATACCAGGGTTCCCCGTTAAAGGGGTTTCTGAAGGGAGGCTTTGACCGTACGCCGAAAGGTCGTCATTGCTCTCCCCTGTGGCGGCGGCGTAACGGGGGCGGCTATCTCTGCGTGAACATATGTTCTCCAGAGCCGTCCCATCCCCCACACAAACACTGGATAACCCTGAAGCTCCCTAGGTCCCCGGCTGGGGGCTGGGGAGGGAGAACGCCCAATGCCTGAGCCAAGGTCTACCCACATTTGAAATTTAATAAAGTTGTGGCCAATTTAATCCCATAGCACGTTGTCTTGAGTTCTTATTCCACATGACGGGAGGGGGGGTGCTCGGGACCTGGGGACTCCGCCTGTCCACGCAATGAGGATTTGAAAGCTGGCTTATGCAGAGTTTGATGATTGTTCTACCTTCCTAAGTACTTTGGCAGGCAGCAGGTCTTCTAGTGGACACTGCAGAGTGCCATGGCCAGCCAGATCCTGGGCCTTGTTCTTGCTTTGTCCATCTTCTCTCTAGCCGGGGAGCAAGCAGCATCAGAGAGGCCGGTGGCATCACAGGCTGGATACTGTGCCCTGCATGTTAGTGAAATATGCGGTTGGAATGCTGTCAGATGCCCTTGGTTTTTGCAATGGAAGGGCAAGCAAGACGGAAACTGTGGGTGTTTGGCAGACCTGAGATCCACCTTTTTTTACCTGTACAGCTCTGTTTCTAAACATTTTATTATTATTATTAACAGTACCTGTTAAAGAGGTAAAAAAACAACATTAAAAACAACTTACAACAATAAAAAATATGGTAGATCTCTTATTATTAATTCATTTGTTACAGTCTGGTCTGTTTCTGAATCTCTGCTCTCTCTGGCTCAGTCTGCATTTAGGGTTCCAAGCAGCTCAGTATTGTGGGAATGGTCAGGGCGGCAGGAGAGGACATGTTGTTTATTAATATCCTTCCTAACTTGCTCTAGCAAGTTCCTTTACTTAGCAGAGTTTACATTTCCCTTCCCACGCACAGCAGATAACTGATTGCAAGCTCGTGTGAGCCTATCACTATTATACAATTCAGTCTGTCTCAGATTGAATTGTACGTTCTTGGTAAGTTCCCCTGAATCCCTCTTAAAAAGAATAAAGGTGCCACAATCTTATTCAAAGATAATAAAAGAAGTTTACTCACATCAGTTCACAGTTGGATTCCTGAAGGCAGACTTAGTTACAAATATGTACATGTGGATTTACCCCCATAAAAGGTAAAGGTAAAGGTACCCCTGCCCGTACGGGCCAGTCTTGCCAGACTCTAGGGTTGTGCGCCCATCTCACTCAAGAGGCCGGGGGCCAGCGCTGTCCGGAGACACTTCCAGGTCACGTGGCCAGCGTGACATCGCTGCTCTGGCAAGCCAGAGCCGCACACGGAAACGCCGTTTACCTTCCCGCTAGTGAGCGGTCCCTATTTATCTACTTGCACCCGGGGGTGCTTTCAAACTGCTAGGTTGGCAGGCACTGGGACCGAACAACGGGAGCGCACCCCGCCGCGGGGATTCGAAACGCCGACCTTTCGATCGGCAAGCCCTAGGCGCTGAGGCTTTAACCCACAGCGCCACCCGCGTCCCATTTACCCCCATATGGGGGGAATAATCCCTAGCAGAGCTGTCCTAGCTAAAAGCTGGTCAAACGATGAAGGAAGTCAAAAAGAGGAAGGGGTGCTGTGTGACTCGTCCTTTTATTACCTGGACAGGTAAGATCATACCCACCTTCTATCACATGCAAAAGCAAGGATGTTCCAGCCAGGAGGAACATGAAATATCGACTGGCTGGACCAAACATTTCCCCACATGTCCTCTCCTAGCATTACAATGAATGTTGTACTTGGCTGCCTCTCATGGATCACATCCCACAAGTATAAAATGAAGCTCTTTGTTCTCCAATTCACTATTATGCAGATTCTAGAAGCAGCTACAATGTGTATGGTTTTTTCCTTTTTGACCAGAGTGGATAAAATTTACAGACACAGAACCTCATTCATACAGAAACACCAGCTACAAATCCCCAGTGTCTCCTGGGACTGGAAATGAATTACATATAACTTTTAAGGGGGTGAGTGAAGATCATTCTGAGATTTCAAGCTGTGCATTACGGTTAGTCCTCTTTGTTTCCTGCTAGAGTTAATGACATGGTCATCCAAATAGTCTAATTCATGTCAAAGTATAGTAAAGGTAAAGGTAAAGGTACCCCTGCCCGTACGGGCCAGTCTTGACAGACTCTAGGGTTGTGCGCTCATCTCACTCTATAGGCCGGGAGCCAGCGCTGTCCGCAGCCACTTCCGGGTCACGTGGCCAGCGTGACAAGCTGCATCTGGCGAGCCAGCGCAGCACACGGAACGCCGTTTACCTTCCCGCTGGTAAGCGGTCCCTATTTATCTACTTGCACCCGGGGGTGCTTTCGAAATGCTAGGTTGGCAGGCGCTGGGACCGAATGACGGGAGCGCACCCCGCCGCGGGGATTCAAACCGCCGACCTTTCGATTGGCAAGTCCTAGGCGCTGAGGCTTTTACCCACAGCGCCACCCGCGTCCCCCAAAGTATAGTAGCAAAGGCTAATAGCCAGAGCTGTGCACCAGATTCAAATGAGGCCCAAATCTTGACAAAATCAGGCCTTTCGCAGGCGTTGGAATCCAGGGATCCAGGCCTCGGAACCCACTTGGGGAGGTACAATAAGGATCAGACTTCACACCTTGCAAGCTGGTAAACAGGAGGATCCAATCCTTTTCTGGTGCACTCACTTCAAAACGTATTTTAAAACCCTATACAATGGTACCTCAGGTTAAGTACTTAATTCGTTCCGGAGGTCCGTACTTAACCAGAAACTGTTCTTAACCTGAAGCACCACTTTAGCTAATGGGGCCTCCCGCTGCCGCTGCGCCGCGGGAGCACAATTTCTGTTCTTATCCTGAAGCAAAGTTCTTAACCTGAAGCACTATTTCTGGGTTAGCGGAGTCTGTAACCTGATGTGTATGTAACCTGAAGCATATGTCACCCGAGGTACCACTGTATTTAACTGTATGTTTAAATAGGGTTTTAGAAAACCACCAGAAACCCTCAGATCTGCCCCTGAACTGCTGAAGAGACAGATCCAGGTGGGGAGGGTGTCCATCAGGGCAGCACAGTGTAAACTGGCCCAACCCAGGGGCCATACATCACAGGGCTAATTGCATGCCCTTCAACTGTCCTGATTAAATCGGGAAATCCTGTTTTGGGGGGCCATGCACTTATGCAAGAGCATGACACACAGAAATGAACATTTTTTAGCTCTGTGGTATTTCACTGGTCAGGTAACTTGTGCAGGAGCATGACCTAGAAGACGTACATCCCAGTTTTTGGCTGGGACATGTTGGAGGGTATGAGACTGTGGGGTCTTTCCACAGCCCTTAATTAATAACATTAAAAGAGCCCTGGTGGATCAGATAAAAGGCTTCCTAGTTTAGCATTTTGTTCTCACATTGGCCAACCTGATCCCTTTGCAGTGGCGTAGCGTGGGTTGTCAGCACCCGGGGCAAGGCAAGTAATTTGCGCCCCCTAACCCATGGATTTGCGCCCCCTAACCTGTGGATTTGCGCCCCCTAACCTGTGGATTTGCCCTAACCCCAGATGTTGCGCCCAGTGCGGCCGGCCCCCCCTGCACCCCCCACGCTACGCCACTGTCCCTTTGGGAAGCCCAGAAGTGGGACATGTCTTGAACAGCACAAGACACATGCAGTGAGACTTAGGTCATTACCAGCCTGGAGGAAGAACTACCTTGTCCCAAGGTAGGATGAAGTGGGCAGAAGGAGATGTACTTTGTTCCTTTTGATATAGCAGATGTACCCTTTGCCTTTTAATGTTTTGTGCCTGGAGCAGAAGGAGAAGGGTAAAGACAATCACCATGTATAGCTCAGTCCCAATAATGCAGTGAAAACTGCTCTTTTGGATTATGCTAGGATAACATTCCATTTCAGCTTTTGGCACATCAGTTGCTGACTGATGTGAACTATTTAAATTTATTAAATACCTCCAGGGCTACCTCTTCAGTCCTTCTCTAGGTGCTTATTCAACTATGGTATTTTGGAATACTATCCCCAAGGAAGCTTGCCTGCTGCTTTCAAATTTTTCTTTTTTAGTTTTTAATGTACCAAGGTGAAAGTGTCCTTGTTTACTCAGGTTTAGGGAGCTCTGTTTAATCAGCATATGATATCATTCTAGCCAGGTTCGGTGTTCACCTTCTAGTGGTTTAGAATTCCTTCATTTTAATTCTTTTCGGTGGATGAACACCTCTATGATACTTACATTTCATTCTGTATAAAGGTAAAGGTACCCCTGCCCGTACGGGCCAGTCTTGCCAGACTCTAGGGTTGTGCGCCCATCTCACTCTATAGGCCGGGGGCCAGCGCTGTCCGCAGACACTTCCGGGTCACGTGGCCAGCGTGACAAGCTGCATCTGGCGAGCCAGCGCAGCACACGGAACGCCGTTTACCTTCCCGCTGGTAAGCGGTCCCTATTTATCTACTTGCACCCGGGGGTGCTTTCGGACTGCTAGGTTGGCAGGCGCTGGGACTGAGCAACGGGAGTGCACCCCGCCGCGGGGATTCGAACCGCTGACCTTTCGATCGGCAAGCCCTAGGCGCTGAGGCTTTCTAAATTCTAAATGGATTCTAAATGTTTGATACATATTCAACTAAGTCCTACCCAGAGAAGGCCCACTGAAAGTAATGAAGGTAAGCTAGCCATGTCTACTAATTTCAATGGGTCTACTTTAAGTAGGACTAACATTGAATACCACGGTCTGTCTTTTAATATTTTTTAAGCTGCGTTGAGATTTTAAAAGATAAACAATAAACAGATGCAATAAAGTTATATCCTTTGGAATGCTTTTCTGGTTCCTTTTTTAAAACCTTACCCGGAAACCTGCATTTTATTGACCTTTTCAGCATAAAGTGAGACTAAAATCCAGTTTTGGTCAATGAAATGCAGGCTATTGGACGGGCTAGCAAAGAAAACACATGAATGTGTTTGAAGGTGCACTTAGTGTTTAGCTCAGTTTATGAATGTAGCTGTATTTTATAGTCAGCATGTGAGACACTAGAAACCTTGTACTAGAAGAAGAAGAAGAGGAAGAGGAGGAGGAGGAGGAGGAGGAGGAGGAGGAGGAGGAGGAGAAGGAGGAGTTTGGATTTGATATCCTGCTTTATCACTGCCCTAAGGAGTCTCAAAGCGGCTAACATTCTCCTTTCCCTTCCTCCCCCACAACAAACACTCTGTGAGGTGAGTGGGGCTGAGAGACTTCAAAGAAGTGGGACTAGCCCAAGGTCACCCAGCAGCTGCATGTGGAGGAGCGGAGACGCGAACCCAGTTCACCAGATTACGAGTCTACCGCTCTTAACCACTGCATCACACTGGCCTAGAGAAGGAAGTGGTGGAAATCATGTTCCTTTCTTGTCACACAACTGGAGAAGTCTGCATGTACTCCTGCAAATGGCCTGAGGCTTTCAAGTCCACCCCCAGAGCTTTCATATCCAGCAGGATTAGGTAACCTGAGGAGCCAATAAGGTCCCATCTGACCTTATATAGCAACTATTGGCCCATCTGTTCCTTACTTTGAATAACATCTTGCTGGGGGCAGCTTGTCTTGTTACAGATTTCCCAGGAGCCCTGCCTGATCTCACTGAAGGGCCAGAGAAGAAGCTGCTTCACTCTTTCTATGCAAAAAGGCCATTCAATGGGACCCAGTTTCTTCCCAGGGTCTTGGAGGCCATGGATGGCTCTCTCTTGGTTTTGCTGCTTACATTTTCTTTGATCTCAGCCCAGGAGGTAAGTCCCAACTACAAGAGGAAGGTTCATATGTAGATTACCCATACCCTCAATTTATTCAACAATGAACTGAGGCCAGGGCACAGTGTGGTGGCTCCCAGCTGCAATGCCCTGTTCCATTATGGAGGATCCCCACTCCCTTTTTTTCACACCTGATGTGATGCTGTTTTCTACAATGAACATTCCCCCTCCCAAGAGGGTATGCAAGGAGACTCAAATATAACGTCTGTCTTTCACAGCACATGGGATCATCTGCTCGAAATGTACAGTTGCGGATGCGACACAGAAATGCCGTCCTATAAAAGGATTCTGTGAATTTTCACATGGGGGCTGCATGACAGAGAAACAATATGAAAGTAAGGAAGGGCTTCCAGGATATTTCTTTTCTTTTTACACCCATCCTTTGCCACTGTTGTTGAGATGCAAAGGAGGGCATGATTCCTGTGGCTTTATTGCTTGTGTAGAAGGTGGAGTTTAGGCAAATAGATTTTTGCCTACATCACAATATGCTAGTCAGTCACCCAGGAGCCCTGGTTTGAGTGCAAAAGGCAGCTACATTGAGGACTAATGCAGAAGAACTGATTTGGCTGAAAATTTGAGGCTTTGTAAGAGTAGAGGGATAAAAGCATTGACTGATGCTACTCAGAAGTTTGATATTACAGTGGTACCCTGGTTCTCAAACTTAATCCATTCCGGAAGTCCATTCCAAAACCAAACGTTCCAAAACCAAGGTGCATTTTCCCATAGAAAGAAATGCAAAATGGATTAATCTGTTCCAGACTTTTAAAAACAACCCCTAAAACAGCAATTTAACATGAATTTTACTCTCTAACCAGACCATTAATCCATAAAATGAAAGTAATAATCAATGTACTGTACTATAAAATAAATAAGACAGTATTGTAGATGATTTAAAAAAAAAAATCTTACCTGCACTGGTGATAGTCATTATTTGGATGAGGGGCTTTTATCCATTTCCACAGTCACACAATCAATCAGTAGGTGAACTGGGTTCCACACAGTCACAACAGCAAATTAACCAAAAAAGCCTCAAAAACAAAAACGCAAAATAAATAGCAAAAACAAAAGTGCCAAACTTGATCTGTTCCAGAAGTCCGCTTGACTTCCAAAATGTTCAAAAGCCAAGGCACAGTTTCTGATTGGTGCTGGCACCCCAGAAACAGTAGCCGACAGCTGCATTGGGTGTTCGGCTTCTGAAAAATATTCGAAAACGGGAACACTTACTTCCAGGTTTTCGGTGTTTGAGTACCAAGGTATTTGAGAACCAAGGTACCACTGTATTATGACAGAAGGGTACCAATATTTCCAGTGTTGCTGCACAATAATCTTTAGTTCAGACCGGAATGGCTCAAGAAGACACCTGTCAATAATAATAATAATAATAATAATAATAATAATAATACTTTTATTATTATATTATTATTATAAATAATACCCCACCCACAATTATTTCTCCAGCCACAATGGAGTGTCATGCTGTCAGAGTGCTGCCCACAGCGGATATTATATTGGATGGGCAGAAAGGTTGGAACAGCAGCAGGAGGAGGTCCCTTCAGATGCTAGTCACATCATTTCAAAACAATAAATCATTTCCAGTCTCTAAAGTAAGGTGGGCGGGGTGACCTCAGGCCCAGAGACTGATGGCTTCCCTCCCCAGTCTCTCTGCCTGATTGTTAGGACTTTCCTCAGGCCACACCTCCTCTACAGAACACACACATCACCAGCCCTCCTCCAGACCATCTTTAGAGAGGGAAGTTCCTGGCTCAAATGCAATAATTTGGAATTCGGATAAGGTCTCTTGCTCGCCTGGATTGAGTGGTCCTGTGTGTATGTGTGTGTGCATCCCTGGCTAACACAAGTAGTTATGTGCAAATAGCCTGAGGCCTTCTCTGGAAGCTGGTTACATAGCTGTAAACACAACAGCAAAGTGCATTAAAAGACCAACCTAGATAAAGATGCTAAAACGTTCTTTGAAATGTTCAATGTGGTGGAGCCCATGGGTCCTTGTAAACCAGTGTAATGGAAGGAGAGCAAGCTACAAACTGTGTCCTGGCAGGGGAGGCAGTGCAACAGGTCACACACAAAGAGGGGTGCCCCACTGTTTTCAAATCCGTGTTGAGACTTCTTGATGGATGAACACTTTTATTCTTCTTGTATTTCAAAGAAGTCCTGGTTCCAAGTAACGGTTGTGCTATCAGACAATCTCTTTATAGAGGACTGGTTCCTCAAATTCTGTCACACACGTTCAGCCTTCTGTCACTCTCTGGGGTGACCTTGGGCCCGTCACACTTCTCTGAAGTCTCTCAGCCTCACTCACCTCACAGAGTGTTTGTTGTGGGGGAGGAAGGGAAAGGAGAATGTTAGCCACTTTGAGACTCTTTTGGGTAGTGATAAAGCGGGTTATCAAATCCAAACTCTTCTTCTATTGCAATAGGGCAGAGCTCAACTTAACACGATTGTTGTAGCCGAACCACCAGTTAAGAGAAAGTCTGCCACAAGGAGAATCTCATGGCACATTTTCCACAATGGGGAACAGTAAAGTTCTGCCCTTGCATGCATTGTGTTAGTGAAGGTGCCTGGGCCTCTTTTTTATTTTTATTTTTTTATGGGGAGCCTCTTTGCCCCTCATCTCATATATCCTGAGATATATGAGGGACAAACACAGGGAGTCAGATTCGATTCAGTTCACATTTGCAGGTGAACGTTTCTAATTCAGGCTTTCCTAAGCAAGGTATGAACTGAAGTGCAGCCTTTCTTCAAAATGTACACTTCAGATTTTGCAAGGGGGTTGCCCAGCTAAATCATGTACAAATATGCATATACAGTGGTACCTCGGGTTACATACACTTCAGGTTACAGACGCTTCAGGTTACAGACTCCGCTAACCCAGAAATAGTATCTCGGGTTAAGAACTTTGCTTCAGGATGAGAACAGAAATAGTGCTCCGACGGCGCGGCGGCAGTGGGAGGCCCCATTAGCTAAAGTGGTGCTTCAGGTTAAGAACAGTTTCAGGTTAAGAACGGACCTCCAGAACAAATTAAATACGTAACCAGAGGTAAAAAGGTAAAGGTAAAGGTACCCCTGCCCGTTCGGGCCAGTCTTGCCAGACTCTAGGGTTGTGTGCTCATCTCACTCTATAGGCCGGGAGCCAGCGCTGTCCGCAGACACTTCCGGGTCACGTGGCCAGCGTGACAAGCTGCATCTGGCGAGCCAGCGCAGCACACGGAACGCCGTTTACCTTCCCGCTGGTAAGCGGTCCCCATTTATCTACTTGCACCCAAGGGTGCTTTCGAACTGCTATGTTGGCAGGCGCTGGGACCGAATGACGGGAGCACACCCCGCCGCGGGGATTCGGTACAGAGGTACCACTGTACTATAGTACAGGGGTCAGCAACCTAAGGCCCATGGGCCGGAAGCAACCCATGGAGGTCATTTAACCGGCCCACGAGCCAGCCCTGAACCAAGCCACCAGCACAGCATGGCGTGGGGACTCACTTCCGCAGGGCTGGAAATCACATCTGCGCAGATGCAGATGCAGAAAATTATGTTTGCGCACATGCAGATGCTGAAAATCGTGGGCGCGCCCGGCTCATGGAAGGAACTCTGTGAGACTGATCTAGCCCAGGCAAGATAAACCTTGCTGACCCCTGCTATAGTATATATAAAAATGCACACATTAGTGAAGGTAACATACAAAGTGTTTTATATTAACTGCAAACGAAGAAAGGTGTGTTTTAGGAGAAATCTGCTATAAATGCTGATTCATTTTCACTTGAACTATTCCTCTCCCCCCCCCCTTTTTTTTTTTTTTAATCCACCAACTGGTGTGGAAATGTGGAGATCTGAACTTCAGAATGGAGAAAGGAGAAAATGAGAGGAATCAAAATTGGCAGGTACCCCCCCTCCCGAATGCAGAAAAAATATGGGTCAGCCACCGTTTGATCCAGACAGTGGCACATATATTATTTAATAGATCTAATAGATGTGATAACACAAAGATGCCCTCTTCTCTCCACAATTCCAGGTCAGCAATTGGTGAAAAAAGTGAAGGACTGTTATACAGATGCTTACAGATGTGGAACCGAATGGGTATTACATTCATTTGAAACTGCTGCGACAATGAACACATTTGCAACGAAGGTTCTTAGTGTGCGGGTGACATATGGCTAGGGCTGCAACCCTATCCACGCTGACTGTAGAATAAACTCCACTGAAAGTAGTGAGATTTCCTTCTGTGTAAACATGTTTATGATTCTGCCAGATGAAATGTTGCATCGTTGAGCATGGTTCCTCCTTACGTGCTTTTATTGTATTGGCTAGATTTGAAACTAGATTTTTATATATATATAAAAAGGTGGGGAGAGAAATGGGCAAATTACAGAACGTGTTGATTGATCTATTTAAATTATGTTTTATTGGTTTTCCAAATTAATACAAATCAGTCCCAATTATTTAAATTTAATACAATTTATTTTAAAAATTAGGTTTCCCGCTCCTGTTGCAAGCATATACCCATTACTTCATTCTTCTTTAATCTCCTCTTCATCCTACTCTTGATGTTAGCCCATTCTCACAACTGACCTTTCTAATTCCCTTACTCAGTACCTCTGTTACATTTCAAAAATATAAAATCCATTTCACGTGTGTAGTCTTCATAAATGTTTCCCCAGACCTGGTGTGTTGAGATAGATCATTGCCATCCTCCTTTGTTCAGTTCTCTGCAATGTTTGCAAAGTCACATTCAATTCCTTTGAGATCATGTTCACCAGCTTGTGTGAAGGCTGCAGCTATAAATAACTCCCCAGCGAGGTGACCCCTCTCTTCCATTAAATTCCACTCTGGAGTTCTTCCTCAGCACAAAGTTAAAAAAGGCGGAGCCTTTTCACAAATGCAATCTTTTGCCAAATTTAATTAGCAGCTGTTCAGCTTCTTACTCTTAATTGCTCTTTCATACTCCTGGTCCAGTCCAAAGATAATTTAAATAAACCTCAGCCTAGGGGAGAGAGCATAATAAAAACATTGTTAAATCCTTTGTTGAGCATAAATCAAATGCCTCCCCCTTTCTCTTTCCCTTGGTGCCAGACAGAATAGCATAGCTATGACTACACGTGGCTCACTCATTTTGCAGGTCAAGAAAGTAACCATTTGGAAACCTTATGAAAGCAGACAGTGTCTTGTCCCCCCTTTATTAATTTGAAAAACAGCTGGTTCTATTGAATGGTCAACATACATCATTCCTTCCCGGAACACTGCAGCAGCCAGCAGCAGTCCTACTCAAGTGTAAAGCCTCAGATCTGGGCACATAACCTCGATGTCGGCATCTGGGGGTCGATAGGGCAGCTGGCTTGGCCCCAGCTGGATCGTCTCCCTCTCAACTTTTGCCGTGGAGATTCATTGGCCTCTGGCTCCAACGTAAATCAGCGACTCAAGCTTGAGCACTTTACTTAGCAGAGTAAACTGCACAACAGAAGAGGCTTGAGGCTGTAGATACATATTAAAACTACGGATTTATTTTACATAAATCAGGACAAAGAAACATGTCGTCTCTCCTTGCCGTCTTCCTGGAGAGAGACTCAAAACAAAAGCAATACACAGAGCGGAAGTTCCGCTCACAGGACCCAGCAAACTGCGCTGGAAAGTAAACAGACATGTGACACGCAGCAATCCCAAATCTGCAACAAAAGGTGGAATGGAATCTCCCAACAGTTTAGGCAGTGCCGTGCCCTGCCCTCCTGAGAATGACATCACCTTCCCTTACCAGGATGGTGCAAGCGTGATGGTAAGGTTGGGCCACACTGTGATTGGTTCTGCTGTGCATCCTTACTACTGCCTCTTGCACATCCTAGCATCATCTCAACAAGCAGTGGTGATGCTGCTCTCAGGAAGGTGGCGGTGTAGGACCACCATACTGTGCCAGTTTCTCTTGCTGGTACTGGTATGAAGGTAAAGACTAGAAACAGGGGCGGCTGTGCAGCTCTCTGTGGTGTTAGCAGCTAAGGATGTAAGAAGGGCTCTGTTTTCCATCATACCCTGCAGGCATCACCTGCAGCTCTGTTTCTATTCTGCTGCAGTTCGTCTTCTGCCAAAAACAATGTTATCCATTGTTCTGTCCACCATGGCAAAATTTAAAAATTTGCCCAATTTATGTAATTAATGAGGTTTTTTTCTAAACATCCTTTTCTTTCCCAGTTTCTGATCTCATTCAAGAAAGTGGCTGGATTTAAACATAAGTATCTGCAACAAGTCTTACAAGCTTCCCATACACTTCTCTTTCTTTATGCTGATGTGGTGAAATAATCCCTTTTCATTTCTGATGTGATGCATCTTAGACTTTATTTCTCTTGCACTGCAACGTTGTTCAGCTTCCTTGATTTTTATGCCCACCCCCACCCAAGAAACTGTGCCAATGTTAAGGATAGTAGGAAAGGATATATTGAATCAGTATTATCCTTCCTTCACTCCTGCGAGTGAGTGATGTAACAGAGCAGATTCCCTCAATATAGTAGGAAGCTTGTTTGCAGATTCGTTTGAATCTCTTTAGTTAAGTAATACAATCTAGCTTGACCAGGTGGCTTATTCCTGATGTTAAGTTGTGGGTGAACATATCAGACGACACAGCAATTCTTCAAACAGCTCTTGTTTATTCACAGGCCAGAACTGAACTGAACTGAAGGGTGCAGCCAGCCTGCTTATATAGAGCTCCAGAACAACATAATTGTAACAACTTTCTGTAACTATCCAATCACTGAACGTCTCTTTCGATCCCTTATTTGCATATGTGGACCTGAACTATCTACAGTATCCCCCTGCTGGCCCAGGGTGAGAATTTCAGTACATAACACCTGGTGTCCCCTTTTATCCCTCTTAAAAGAATAAAGACATAAGTGTCTTTCCTTAAAAGTAACAAGAAGTTTACTCACATTTCAGTTCACGATTTGATCCCTGAAAGGCAGGCTTTGCCTCGTAGTTATAGAACAATCTGCGAGTTCATCTCACATGGAGGTGCTGCTGACTGAGAGCCAGCAGACAGCAAAATTACATTAAGAGAACAAAATGGCTGCAGGAGAGCAGCATGGCAGAAAGAGAGCAGCAAGCAAGAGAGGAGAGCAAGAGAGAAAAAATGGCTGTGTGACTTGGCTTTTTTATGGAGTCAGCCAGGGCTGCACCCATCTCCCTGCTCACATGCAGGGGGAG
The DNA here is from genome assembly GCF_964188315.1 of Podarcis muralis. Lineage (NCBI taxonomy): Eukaryota > Metazoa > Chordata > Lepidosauria > Squamata > Lacertidae > Podarcis > Podarcis muralis. The sequence goes on from NC_135656.1 coordinate 107,726,878, forward strand.
GATGCTCCAGATCAGTGGAACAGGAAGTTACACTGACTGGAGTAACATTCCCCCTGCCTGTGCCCACTCTGGGGAAATAAGGAATGTTGTATTTGACTGTTCCAATGGATTACATCCCACAGAAACTAAGGAAGTTAAACTAGGGTTTACTGCAAGAAAAATAATTGCTTCCACTAGATAGGTGCAATTCTGTAAAAAGTTAAGTATGAGCTTTTTAAACATTATCACCAGTCATAAGGGTGCTGACACACCATACACTGAAAGCACAATTTAACACAGAGACACCAAAGAAGCCTCAGAATTTTCTGAAACAATATGTGAGCCAAAGCACGGCCACATTTCAAAATTCAGACTTGCCCAATTTTTGCAGTGCAGTTCTCCAACCAAACCATGTTTACCAAAATACATATATTAGGCGAAAGTGTGATTAAAAACTAACACATTAGTGAAAATAACGTACAAAGTTCAAATATATTTGGGTAAATTCTTTCCAAAATATGTACAATTAAGCAAAACTGCATGTAAAGGTGTGTGTTATTCAGGAGGAGTTCACACAAAAATGCTGATAGATTTCTAGGAGGGTGTGAAAAGTGAATAAATCTGCAAATTGCTGCAGAAATGTGGAGAACTAAATTTAAGATTGGGAAGATGAGAAGCTGAGCACCCAAACTGACAAATCTCCCACCCCTATCTGCAAGGTCCAAGTCTAATTAATCTCTACAAGGGTGCGACAGAGAGGGAGAAATGGGGACAAGAAGCAAAAGAAAGAGAAATTTAATGCTTACAGGCAAAGTTCATTGGCAAAGCTCAATCTCACCCCCACTCCCAATCTGAGCATGCTCACACACTTTCACAGAGCATGCTGCTGTTTCAGCTGAAAATATCTAAGGATGCTGCATTTCCAGGGAACCCACACTTCAGATTTTGCCTGAGTTTTCTTTAAGCACTAGTGGAGATAACTCATTGAGTGGTTGCACATATCACGCTTGCAACAAACAGTTTTTATAGAGGTTCCTTTTTGGCCTCTCATGCTATGCATGCAATCCCTGTGACTGTTGGTGCAGCCTTCCAACCGGTACCTCACTTTTTTACCTGCAAAAAGATTGGGAAGGTGAGTAAAAGGAGAGAAGCAAGAACAGATGGGATTACAGAAGAAGAAGAGGAGTTTGGATTTGATATCCTGCTTTATCACTACCCGAAGGAGTCTCAAAGCGGCTAACATTCTCCTTTCCCTTTCTCCCCCACAACAAACACTCTGTGAGGTGAGTGGGGCTGAGAGACTTCAGAGAAGTGTGACTGGCCCAAGGTCACCCAGCAGCTGCATGTGGAGGAGCAGAGACGCGAACCTAGTTCACCAGATTACGAGTCCACCGCATTTAACCACTACACCACACTGGCTCACCGGGTTCTCCCTAAGGCTGCAAACGTAAGCTTTGCGCCTCTCTCCCTAAGCCGAGCAGAAGCTCCCTGGGGTTTGGCAAGGAGTGCTAGGCCTCTGAGAGGATGCTGGAGCCTTCTGCCTCCTTCCCAAAGCTGGGTAGGCTGTGGGAAGGTGCAGTCATGAAGGAACCCTCTCTGGCACCCAGGGTGGGATGCCGAGGGGGCAGGATGAACCGCCCAGTGGCATATGCACAACGTCCATATGGACTGCACACATGTGGCATCCTGTACAGACTGTGCACACGTGGCAGCCCGTACAGTCACCATGCGAGTGGCAGCCCATACAGATGCCGCGTGTGAGTGGCAATCCATACAGATGCCACACGAGTGGCATCCCATATGGACTATGTGCACGCAGCATACCATACGGACTGCACACACGAGGCAGCCCATACTGTCGCTGTGTGAGTGGCAGCCGATATGGACGCCCCACACGCAGCGCCCATACTGACTGAGCATGCACCCTCGTCCACTCTACAGCTGGGGGGAGGCAGTGGGCCATCTTGTCACACACACCCCAGGGTGGCACCCGGGGCGACCTGCCCCCTCCGCCCTCCTTTCGTACACCCCTGAGGTGGTAGGAGGACTCTTGGACCCCATCTGAGCATCCCACCGCCCCGCACCACCCCCCTAATCTGGGCAGAAGCTTCCCAGGCTTTGGGAAGGAGGCACCAGGTTTTCATACTTTAATAGACCAATTCCCGGGAACATTTAGGAAGCTACTGCCCCTAGTCCACTGTCTTGCTCATCACTGCTTTAAATGATCAGGCAAATTCGTAGAGGAGAGGGCTATCGGTGGCTCTTCTGGACTGATCCAGCCTGCGTCAGACATTTGAAGAACATTATTTCCCCAAAGATTCTGAGGTCCTGCAGTTGAGGATGCTGGGAACTGTAGCTCTGTGAGGGGCATACTAAATTTCCCAGGGTTATTTGCGGGGAGAGATGTGCTTTCAATGCAGCCCAGGAGGGAATATGTGTGACCTATCCAGACTACGAGAGAGTTCTCTCTGTCCTTTTTTCCTATCTACATATCCCTTTCTCCCTTCTTCTCCAGCCATTCTGTTCTCCTTCCCACTTGCTTTTCCCGTTTTATTTTTCAAATGAAACATTCTGTGCCTGTTGAGTCTGCTCTGTCCTTCCAGCCTTCTTTGATTTTTCTCTTTATTTCTTTAAAAATTATTTATTACATTTGTGGGCGGTGGGGGGAATTCTCAAGGTCGTTTTGCTGTTGTTGTTCTGCAAAACTTAGGACACGCCTCGCCCCACCCCAGGTCTGCCAATTCCTCCCTCTTGTACACAGATACTATGTTTAGCTACAAAAGCATAGAAATCACCCTAACGGTTCAGAAAAAGCGTATAGCATTGCTCATAGCCACCCGACATGAGTTCAACTTACCCTCATAGAAAGTGATAGAAATACACTGTTCGTTAGGTCTTGGGAAACATATGTTTACTTTGTCAGCACAGCCATATTCGGGGGTATCCCGCATACAGTAGCGGCACTTCAGGCTGTAGGCTGCAATGGCAAAATGTTGGAAATGGCATTCAAAACAGTATGACCCCCTACCCTCCAACATTTCTCCAATGAAAATAGGGGTGTCCTATTCTGTTGTTGTCGTTGCTGCTGCTGCTGCTGCTGTTGTATTTATACCCCACGCATCTTACTGGGTTGCCCAGCCACTGTGGGCAGCTTCCAACATATATAAAAACATAATAAAACAGTAAACATAAAAAACCTTCCTTATACAGGGCTGACTTTAGATGTCTTCTAGAGGTTATATAGTTACTTATCTCCTTGGCTTGCGCCATACCCTCCAGCATTTCTCCAATGAAAATAGGGACATCGTAAGGAGAAGCAGGAAAACATTCTGGGATCAAACCAGAAAACGGGATGGCTTCTGTAAATCCGGGAAAAATAGGGACACTTGGAGGGTCTGTGATTTTCACTGAAGACAATTGTAGGGTTGTAGGCTTCTAGATGGGAGGCCTACCACTAACATTTTGATTATTTATTTGTATGGCTCAGTTATTCCATACACAGCTGCATAGTCCACATCCTTGCCTAATGCTACATGTGAATAACAGCACGGGCGTGCAGCTCAAATGTTTGTGTTAGTACTGGTACTAACCAGATCATACATTTGTTGAATGCGCCATGTGAACACCCCGTACAAAACGAATCTACGTGTGTACAACTAGATGCTTGTAAGGCAAGGATGGGGACAATGCAAGTGTTGCTGCTGCCCTGTCCCTGCTGGTGGAATCCTCTTTGGCACAAAATGGCTCCCAGGGCAAAATAACCGTCAGGGACTGGGCAGAGGAGGAATGGTGGAGACCGCCTCCCCAGCCTGACCCTTCCAGAGAAGAGGAAGACAGCTCAGAATTACAACAGGGGTTTGAGGGAGGTCACAGCTCAGAGGCAGATGAGGGGGGAAGCTGGGAAATAATGGGAGAGGAGAAGGAGGCAGAGCTGGAGCAGCTGGCTGACATGATATCACTAGAAAGCATTCCAGGCCCACCATCTTCCAGAACCCAGCGAGCCTTGAAAGAAGGAGAGCAAAGAGCTCAAAGGCAGAGGGCACTTGTCAGCACCCATAGGGATGATGAATGAGGAAGTGGGAGAGATGGGGAGAGGGTGGAGTCACTCGGGACAACGCCATTATCTAAGAGGCTGGGTTCTGTAGCCTCTCTGTGTAAATACCGAATAAAAAGCAGACGGTAAGAACATTCCTTGTCTTTGTACGTTCCGGGGCAACCGGCAGTGGGAGTCACTGGCAACAGCCTGACAATAACACAGGGGGAACCAGAGCATTCACCTTACAACCCTACAATCGGTAGGTGTTAGGCAAAAGAGAAGGTATCATGGAACCCATGGTGCAGAAGGCACCAAGACTAGGGGAATGAGACAGAAAGTGTTGTGGGACTGGGCATAGGGGCAGGGTCAATCTGATTTCAGGTGTGCTTGGAAACCAGTTAAGCCCTGACCCAGTTTTGAGGGACGTGGCTTGTTTTATTTCCCAGCCTGTCTGATTCAACCCAGGTGGGAGTGGGGAGTTTGCCGATTGCGATTTAGAACATACCTGAGAGGGCAAGGCAAAGCAGAACACAGGCTGTGAAGGAGAAACCCCTCGTCATGCTGGTCTTCCAGGCTAGATCTCTGGCAGGCAAGACGCTGTGGTGAAGAAAAGGGAGGGTATAAAGGTAGTAAAGTAAAAAAGAAATAATTAACATGTGTGCTCCAGACGCAGGAACGATGACTCCACCCTAGTACCTAGCCAAGGGGTGGAGGAGGGATTCATTACTGGCTTAGCATGGCTGCTTCGACTTTTGGGGATTCAGTCTTCTCCTGGATACTTGCGTGTGTATACCCACAGGAAGAGGCCCCCAGGAGTGCATTAAGGCCAACCGCATTAAGACCAGTGGTGTAGCATGGGGGCCCCACTGGGAAGGTTGCCCTGGGCGCAAAATTGCTACAGTCACAAAATTTCAACACCTGGTGCTGCCTCAATACAGTTGCATGCTTCCACTGCTGGGCTCCGTTGAAAACTGCTTCTCCGTGCGAACCAGGAAGTGACCTCTCCAGACAACGGAACAACTCTTCTTTTCTTATCTCTGCGGCTGCTATCTCCTGAGTAATGCAGACACCATTAAGCAATTGGATGTGCATGTGTACTCCATCTGTTTCCCTCCCACCCACCCACTTATGTGCACAGTCCCGGGGGCTGACAACCCATGCTACACCACTGGTTAAGACAAAGGAAGCTGAATCTTCAAAGTCTATGCCTATACCTACCCCTGGTTTTCCCCTACTGCAAAATGCTTCCTTTCCATCAAGCTGCAGTGGTGACCCCTACTTGGAGGCTGCTCTTTAGCCATGAGATACGGCCATCCCAGAAGCAGACAGGCAGCCATTATTCACCCTTTTATTTATTTCAGAATATTTGTAAGCTGCTGTCTACACTTTCTGGTGGTGGCTCTCTGAGGTTTCAGGCAAGGAGCCTTTCCCAGCCCTGTCTGTAGATGCTGGACGTTGAGATTGGGACCTTCTACATGCAAGGCAGATGTTCCACCACTGAGCTATGGCTCTTCCCGTAGAATCTTAGCAGTGTATTACAAAAATAAAAATGCATTATTATTATTATTATTATTATTACTACTACTACTACTACTGCAAGTCTGCTCAGACATATAGTTTAGATACCTACATTGTTTTTTTAAGTTTTGCGGAGGCTAATGTGTGTTTTAATGACCCCCCTTTTAATGATAGCCCTGTGGATTTGGGCTGTGTTTTCTCTACAGCAGTGATTCCCAAACTTGGGTCTCCAGCTGTTTTTCAACTACAGTTCCCACCATCCCTGCTCACCGGTTCTGCTAGCTAGGGATGGTGGGAGTTGTAGTCCAAAAACAGCTGGAGGCCCGAGTTTGGGAAACACTGACCTACAGTTTTATTATGTGCACCACTTAGAGAGCTCTTAGTGGTTTAGAAAATCTTTCTCAGTAAATAAACAAATAAGAACAGTGCCTCGAAGAGAATTTTTATTTACACATCACATGCGCCGAATGCAGTCTGTCAGCTAGAAGTACACAAAGGTTTAACCAGAGCAACCCATAATCTTTTATGTGACCTCAGTTTCATTTGAGGCACCTCGGAGAGGTTTGTTCTTGATGTAGGAGCGGAGCCTTGGAATGGCATTTGAGGAACTGTACTTCTGAGCCACCTCCAGCTCTCTGCAGTTCAATCATTTGGAAGCTGCATGTGTACCACACATGCCCTGACTTTGAAATAAACTCAAATTGTTCTGGCAAACTGAGCACCCTTCATAGACATCGGCGCAACTGAGCGTTCTGTTCTAGTGGTGGGTGAGAATAACTGGCTTCTGGGAGATTTCAGCAGTTGCCTCAGGAGCATTTGATAAGCATTCCCAGGACCAACGGAACTGTGGAAGGAGAACAGATCAAAAGGTAGGGAAAGAACAGGAGAGAAGATCCACCAACCACAAGGTGAGAACGCAACATGGGCAGAACTTGAATAACCGATACATTAATTAATCCGGACCAGAAATCTTCAGGAAAACAATGCTAACACTGACAAAATGGCTCTTGGCATCATCCATTCCCCCGTGATGTCTACATCAGCTTGCCTCTCATCCTGATTTCACAGAGATGTATGTTTCCCTGTCCCTGTTCTGGCCATGGGGACACCGTGAATGGCAATAATTCTGGGGCATGGAGAAACTCCTTGTGGAACTACCAATCTTATAAGTCATGTAGACCCCATGGATCTAAGTGGATCCAGCAAAATTAATCTGAGCCTTGAAAAGCACATAGAGATGAAAGAGGAAGTGAGAAAGAGTGTCATTCTTCCAACTTCCTCTTTCAGCTCTATGTACGTTCTGCAGATACCCAGAGATTCAAATTCCACCCAGATCACAGTGCTCAAGCTATGCAAGGAGGGAGGGACAGCACCGGGTGGGAGTTAGCTTCCTTCCCTGGTGTTACATAGTAACATAGTAACAATGAGAAATTAATTGTCCTTTAGCTCCAAGGCACAGCTCCTCAATATATGAGGCTTTGCAAAATTCAGGAAGTGAATTGAGGCTGCAAAATAACCTGTTGCTTGCAGAATAAAGCAAAAGTGATTGAAAATAAGCCACTATCATTCATAGCTGCTGGATATGTCATTTCCCCCTCATAATTAACATGTGGATGTTGCAGAGGAAAATGGGGTGGCATTCAAAAATGATGGTCCCAATGGCTTATCTTGTTCTAACCCGGCATTAAGTTCCATTTCTCATTCAGCATCATCTCACAATGAAGAGCAAACCGTTATATTTGCAAATGGGCACCAATCCTACAAAGTGAGGGCTTTGCTGAAGTGTTTCTAGGCAGGTCTTCACCCTCTCTGTTCCATTCGCACTTGATGTAAGCTATTTTTGCATTCCGCCTTTTTTTTGTTAAGTTCTGGTCTCATTCTTCATATCTTCCTCCAAAATGGATTCAGAAGAGTCTTCTTGGACTTTTTCTGCAAAATAAAAAAAGCAATTGGAAAAATGATGGTCCACAGAGAGCCAAACAACCCTTCATGCAAGAGACTGGGTACAACTCAACTTCCATTTTTAACTGAAATGCATCAACAATGGACAGCCAATCACTTTCAACCAAAAGTTTGGGGGGGTTCATTCCTTTCCTTCTGCTGCTCCCTCCTTACCCAAGTTTTGATAATTTTAAAAGGGGTATACCTAAGACGACAGGGACGCAGGTGGCGCTGTGGTCTAAACCACAGAGCCTAGGGCTTGCCAATCAGAAGGTTGGTGGTTCAAATCCCCGTGATGGGGTGAGCTCCCATTGTTGAGTCCCAGCTCCTGCCCACCTAGCAGTTCAAAAGCACGTCAAAGTGCAAGTAGATAAATAGGTACCGCTCCGGCGGGAAGCAAAACGGTGTTTCCATGCACTGCTCTGGTTTCACCAGAAGCAACTTAGTTGTGCTGGCCACATGACCCGGAAGCTGTCTGCGGACAAATGCCGGCTCCCTCGGCTTATAAAGCGGGTTGAGCACCGCAACGCCAGAGTTGTCCGCGACTGGACCTAATGGTCAGGGGTACCTTTACCTTTTTATACCTAAGACGGGAAGGTAAGCAGCATTTCCATGCGCTGCTCTGGTTCACCTGAAGCAGCTTAGTCATGCTGGCCACATGACCCAGAAGCTGTACACCGGCTCCCTCGGCCAATAAAGCAAAATGAGCTCCGCAACCCCAGAGTCGTCTGCAACTGGACCTAATGGTGAAGGGTCCCTTTACCTTTATCTTTACCTTTACCAAGATGGTTACATCCCGGTGGGGTAGAGCGAGAGGTCAGCAGGAAGGAGCCAGGGAGAAGCAGGAGGGAGTGGAGGAATGGATGGCAGTGAAAGGAAGTACAGGAAGCAGACATAAGCCAAGGTGACTAGGGAGAAGGGCTGCCATTGATACAAAAGAAGGCAATAACTCTAGGGAAGAGAGAAGAACTGGCAAGCCCTTCACCAAAGGAGCCATAAAAAGAGAGCTAGATGAAAGAAAAGGCCGAAGAGATGGACTAGGGATGGAGGAATATGTCAATTTCAGTTTCTCCTTTTTCCAATTCTAAGTTCATTTCTCCACATTCCCACACCAGTTTGCATTGCCCCCCTACACACAATAAAACACCAAAAACAAATTCCTCATGGAAATTCATCAACATTGTAATGCAGATTTCTCCTATTGTACGCAATTCTGCAATACAATTTGCCCCCAAAACAATGCAATTTTGTAAGTTATTTGCACTAATAGATGCACACTTCCCACTAATGGGAACAGCTGGATAACTGCATTACGAAATTCAAAGAAGTGCAAATTTTGAAACGTGGCTGTGTTTTGGTTCTCACATAGTTTCAAAAAAATGAGAATTGGGAAGGCTCACCATTCAATGTGAACTTTCTCCCCCATCTCTAGAGGCGAGAGAAACACTACCTTAGCAGGAAAGCTGATTCTGAGATAGACAGAGAGGGCAGAACCTGTGTGCTTTATTGTCCACTGGAAATATTGCCAAAAAATGCTACAAAGAGGAACTGGCATAGGACCCCACTGCAACAACAATATAAATGTGACAAGACCTAAGTCAGTACTAACTGTTGCTGAACTGAGCCCAAACTTCTTCAGCCAAAGGACCTGGACTTACTTGAGAGTGTTGAGTTGAATATATGGGCTGCCAGGAAATCACAGTGGTGGGCAGGAGACGGCTTCTTGATCTCAGGTGGCCCTGCGCTGATGTGGAAGAAGTTCTCCTCTGTGGCATTATAGAGCGGCCATTGCACCTCATTGGGCACGGACCCAGTGGGGTTCCTGTGGAGGAAACAAAAAAAAAACCACAGTCCAGATCCAAATCTTCTTTTTAAGCCAAAGGCCATTGTGACGTTAACATATGAGAGTGCTGGAGGTGAAATAGTTAAACAAGTTACCCAATCAGAACCCAGGGGGTGGAGTCAGAGGGACTATAAAACCAGCTCTGGGAAGGACGAAAGGGGAGTTCATTGGGAGTTGGATGGTTGGTTGGAGTGGGAGTGAATTGGGATGGAGTCTGTGGGTAGGTTGAGTTAGTGTAGCGAAATAAGCTGAGACAGGAACAGTTAGGAGATGGGAAGACAAGTAAATATCTGAGAAGCGGTTTAGTGAGGGAGGGCAGGTAGCAGAAGTTATAGGTCTGGATAGGCACCCTATGATTGTAATTGACCGATACCATTTATGAAACCACACGCTTCTTAAACTGCAATAAATAAACAGAAGTTTATGTTCCAGTTTAAACCTGACTGGACTCAGTATTGTACCGGGTAGGGCCTGGGTGGTGGCAGCGAGAAATCAAGTGGTGGCACAGGGATCAAAATCTTCTTTTTAAGCCAAAGGCCATCAATAGCACAAAACAAAGAGAGAGAAAATCACTCGTAGCATTATAAAAACAAAAATGGCTCATCTACACTGCAATAATAACCCTTGACCATTAGGTCCAGTCGTGACCGACTCTGGGGTTGCGGCGCTCATCTCACTTTATTGGCTGAGCTCACCCCGTCACGGGGATTCGAACCGCCGACCTTCTGATCGGCAAGTCCTAGGCTCTGTGGTTTAACCCACAGCGCCACCCGCATCCCACACTGCAATAATAGCAGACTACAAAATAAGTGAAACCCTATCATTTGTCATTTGACTCAATTCCTCAGGGCCCCGCTTTCATTGCTTGGAATTGTGCTGGCAGTCAACCATATGAGATTTGGCCCATTCCTTTTTATTAGATGGATTGGAGATAGGAGGCCAGCTATATCAAATATGATCCTGTGAGTCTAGCTTCCCAGTAGGTCCTCTTCTGCCCAATCCATTTTGTTCCCCAACCTCTGTGCTTTGGAATTCTGTCTCGGCAGCTATATTTTTATTTCTATCCCTTCTTTTCACCAGATCAGAACCCAATGTGGCTTACACAAATAAAAAAGCAGACACAGATAAAATACAATATCATATAAAATATAGTCGTTAAAAAGTAATTAAATTCTAATAGAATTAAAACAATACATAAGCAAATCAACTGGGTTACAGATAGTAAAAATCTATATGGAATACAAAGTGGTGCAATGTGAAATACACTGTAGCTGGTGGTTCACACTGACATTAGCCCTGCTCCACAGAAATTATTATTATTATTATTATTATTATTATTATTATTATTATTATTATTTGTACCCCGCCCATCTGGCTGGGTTTCCCCAGCCACTCTGGGCGGCTTCCACAGAAACCAAAAATACACTAAAATATCGCACATTAAAAACTTCCCTGAACAGGGCTGCCTTAAGATGTCTTCTGAATGTCAGGTAGTTGTTTATCGCTCTGATTGCCCTAATGTACCTGGAAAAGGAACACTATTCGTTTTTGCCAAGGTAAGTATTGCCCAACACTTTGATTATGTGCTTTTTGTCATATATGGCAGGAGAGAGCTCCTAGCATTCAGTCATGGGTAGAAGGTACATGTTCTTTGTGTATTAATCTCTGGCAACCGTTCCTGGAAATCTAAATCCAAAAAACGTTGCCTCACTAAATCCGAGGCTTTCTTTTCTCCTTCCATCAACCCAAAAATAAAATAAAATCAGATGGGAATCCTGCTATGGTAATCAACTTGTGGCCTGGAAATCACAGTCATATTTCAGCAGTGCCAAACGTGTCAGCCAAAATAGCTGACATTCCATCTTCAATCATCTTTTGCAAAGGTTAGTTGGTTATTTCAATTCACATCCCACCATAACCCTGAAATTGCCAGTGATAATAAAAATATGATATAACATGTTGTTGTTTTTTGAAGTATCAGTAGGGTTTTTAAAAAAAACAGATAAACAAATCAAAAGTGCATAACATCAGCCACATTAAAACATATCAAGACAAGCTATTATTAATAATAATAATAATTTTTGTACCTCACCCATCTGACTGGGTTGCCAGTCAGACTGAGCAGGAAAAAAACCCCTGTTTATTATTTTTTTTAATAGCATTTGCTTCTTCAGAAGGTCTCAAGACCCCAAGAGGGTGAAAGAAATTGTTTGGGAAGCTCCTTATACATAACTCGACCACTATGTCCCTGGAACTGAGCTAGGGGCTTTTTCCAATTAACAGGCAGTTTGCCAGTGAGAAGAAGAAAAAACACCAAAGGAAGATACATGTCTTTTGTTTAAGACAGGGACTGGGAACTGTCCAGCTGTCCAACTATTTGTTGACGGGAACTCCAGCTCCCATCAGCCCCAGCCAGCATGGCCAACGGTCAAGGATGTTAACAGTTGTAGTTTAGCAACATCTGAAGGGCCACAAGTTCTCCATCCCTGAGTTAGGCCTTTGAGCTTTTCTCTGAAACTGGCCCCTCTATACTGAAACTTGATGCGGCAGTGCCCTTTTCAAAGATACCGAGGAAAGGAATGAAAGACCTTGGGAGGTTCAGGCAGAACCTTGGGATGTAGAGTGCCCAGAGCAAGGACTATCAAACCATGTCTAGAACAACCAGGGTCAAGTTGATGGAATGAGTTTGGGGCTCTAGAACAAGAGCTATGAATGTCTTACCCGCTTCTAGCAAACTCCGCCCAATAGCGCATCATCTTGAGGCTCAAAGGGGCGTCAGCTTCCGTGTTCGTTTGGTTTGCCCTCTGTAGCGACGACAGAGTTCCAAACAGGTAAGGCACCTCAACTCCATGGGCTGCTCCCATCCACTCCTGCCAAATGGAGCCAGAGATGTGGTGGTTGAAGGAGTAGGTGTACACAAGGCTCCCACCTGCTGCCATCTTTTCAGCAGCTTCAGCCAATGGGCACAAAAAGTAATAATCTCTGCACAGTTGGACCATGGCCCCGTGGTACTTTTCTGGCCCATGGCCATCTTCAGCATACTTCAGCGCTACAGTCTTGGCAACATCTTCTTCCAAAGACATTTCGAACAATGCCATTGTTTCCTTCAAGAGCTGCTCCCAAGTTGACGCTCTGTCATCTTCTATGCGATCCGAAAGACCGCTTAGTGCAAAGACAGACCCATCCTCCCTGGTGATGCCTATGAGCAGTGGTTTTGCCTGAAGGAGCCCACTCTGCAGAAGTTTCCTTGGCTCATCCGGAAGGAAGTCCCCATCTGTGGTGGGGTAGAAGCGATGCATCAAAAGTTGGAACATTCCCCTATCCATTTCCTTCTCCTGCAGGCAGCGCAGCGCCACACTGTGATTCCGATCGTCGCAGCCCAGCCGCTGACTCGCTTGCAAGGAGCGCAACTTGCAATGCTCAGGATCCTTCCAAGCCCAGGGTGCATTGGGAGCTCCACTCTGCACCACAGCGCGGGCAAAAAGGGGTTGGCTTGCAGGTGAGAGGAGGTGAAACCCCACAGAGGCTGCTCCCGCACTGTGGCCAAAGAGGGTCAGCTGAAGAGGGTCCCCACCAAAGACAGCTGCATTCTCCTTCACCCACTTCAGAGCTAGCTGTTGGTCCCACAGCCCCATGTTTCCTGGGACCTCAGGCGGGAGGAACAGAAAGCCGAAGAACGCCAACCGATAATTCATGGAAACCACAATGACGTTCTCAGTAGCAGCCAGGAGTGCTCCGTTGTACAAGTCTAAGGAACTGGCACCAACCAGAAATCCCCCGCCGTGGATCCAGACAAGGACAGGAACCGGTGCAGAAGGCCGCGGGTGAGGCACCCAGACATTGAGAAAGAGACAGTCCTCTGAATGTGGCGCGTTGGCAACCCACATTTTGTTGAAAGGCCATTGAAAATCGGTCGTCTGGAAGCAAGCCTTTCCAAAGTCGGTGACCTCCAAGACATGGCTCCATGGCTGGTGGGGGAGGGGCTTTTGGAAGCGCAGCTTCCCCAGGGGGGGTTCAGCATAAGGGATACCGAGGTAGGAAGTGACGGAGGCCGAGCCAACCGGGACTCGCTTGCCTTTGATAGGGCCACTGCTGGTCACCACCACGGTGTCATCTTCAGAGGCAGAGCTGGAATTCAGGAGGGAGAGGGAGAGGAAGAGGCCCAAGGATGCCTGGAGGAGAGTAGGCATTGCAGAAGCTGAAAGAAAGGTGACCCAGGCACAGTTACACCTTAGCTCTGATCCAAAGCGACATACACCAGCCCCCCCCCCTTTTAAAATAAAAAGCATAGACCCCAGCATATCGACTGTATTGTGTGGGAGAAGGCAGGTGAAAACCCTTCTCTCCACCCAATCCCCTTCTGGATATCAGTGGATTATAGGTGCGTTAAAAAAAAAAACTTGGCATCAGAGGGACAGCTTCCATGTGAGTACTGGGAATTGCAGGTGGACTGTTGTTGCTATGTACTGAAGTTCTCACCCTGGGCCAGCAGGGGGATACTGTAGATAGTTTTCACTCAGGTCCACATGTGCAAATAAGGAATTGAAAGTGACTGGATAGTTACAGAAAGTTGTTACTGTTGCTTTGTAGTTGAGATCTATATAAGCAGGCTGGCTGAACCCTTCAGTTCAGTTCTGTTCTGGCCTGTGAATAAACAAGAGCCCTTTGAAGAATCGCTGTGTCGTCTGATATGTTCACCCACAACTTAACAGTGAGAAGAAGAACTTAACAGTTGGTCCTACTTGTGAGCTTCCCATAGGCTTCTGGTTGCTCACTGTGGGAACAGGATGCTGGACTAGATGGGCCATTGGCTTGATCCAACAGTATTTTTATTTGATGGGGAGGGAGGGAGGAAAGGAGCCATGACAGCGGGGTCAATGCACATCTCTACCTGGAGCCTACAAAAACCAACACTGATCCTGAAAGCATAGGAACATTTTAAATGTACAGCTGTACCTTGGAAATCGAACGGAATCCGTTCCGGAAGTCCATTCGACTTCCAAAACGTTCGAAAACCAAATTGCTGCTTCTGATTGGCTGCAGGAAGCTCCTGCAGCCAATTAAAAGCCACAGAAGCCCTGTCAGATGTTCTGCCTCCAAAAATAGTTTGCAAACCGGAACAGTCACTTTGCGATGTTCGGGAGCCGAAACGTTCAGGAACTACGTAAGCTGTTCTAAAACCAAGGTACAACTCTATCAGCAAGCAAACATTCCCAGAAGTCCAATAAGAGGGGTCATATATCTATTGTTTGGGAGGCATGTTGGGGGGTTGCTGCTATTGCTTCTGTTGCTGGTGGTGGTTTTTTGTATCATTATTTTAGATCTTGTGGTTTATGTGAAAATTGTTCAGTTTGGATGTGTATTTTTTGACTTTTTTATTTATTGTTTCTGACTACTTTTGTTCTGTATTTTTCTCGTGTTTCAAGCCACATGGAGCACGGTTTAAATTGTGGGAAAGTGGCATTCATATAAAATGATTTATGTACAGAGGTGCACCAAATTCATTTTTGTATGTCGACAACAACATTCACACACAAAAAGAACACACACGTGTCTTTGCGACAATGTTTTTGAGGGTACCAATTCTCACCTACCAATCTTCATACAGAAGGAATATTATTCCAGTAAAGATGAGCAGGTCTAGGGGGATGGCAAGGCCGGTTGTGTAATTCCTTGAGCTGGAATCTTCCAACATCTAACTTTCCACTAAAGCTGAAAGTGGGCAACTTAGTTTACTGACTTTGAACTCCTTAACAGAGATGTTGCAGTCGCCTCATACCTTGACTTTGTTCACCTCTTTCTCTTTTTTTTTCTTTTGAGGGAGCAAGTCCCAATCCGCAGACCCTCACACGCATATGTCCAAGACTTACAGCATGATACAGGGTTAACTTCCCAAATGTTAAACAACTGGAACAAAACGAAGCAAGAAGCTATGGTGCTAGAATGCAGGATTCCTGACTTCCTTTCTTGTGCCACGTTTACTGTCATCTCCCCCACTCCCAAGGCTTGTTCCCCACTTCTCATCCCACTCTTGGAGGCATCTAAACCTTCTGCGTCCTGAAGACTCACCTCCTTTATCCCCGGTGGGGTTTTCCTGCTCCTTGGTATCCTCTGTAGCTCAATCCAAAGGGGAAAGGTGGATACCGAGGCTTATAGGACACTTCCAGCTCTGGCAAATAACACCCAGTGAGAAGGCAGCTGCCAATATGTGTGTATGCAAAGGGCAGTGACCGCCAGGCTCTGCCTTCTCCAGGGGACGAGGCATCTTAGGTAAGAGTACACATCAGAGGGCACAGAGGGAGAGCTGTAGCATGCAACAACAACAAAATGGGTTTCATGGCTATGCAAAGTCTCTGGCCTTTTGGACATAAGGAAATGCAAGTTATTAAGTAGCGGGTTGACAAAGCAGACAACACAGAGATTTCTCCAAGTAGTTCTTTATAAGTAAGCTGGAACTGAACCGAACCGAACACAGCTCAGCCAGCCTGCTTTTATAGGCAGCCGGCTGTCAACATTGTAACAACAACAGCCCAGGGTTTCCCGCCTAAATGACGTGGACCTGAGTGAAAACTATATACACAATACTCCTGGTGGCCAGGGTGAGAACTTCAATACATAACACAAGTACAGTGGTACCTCTGGTTCATAGCTGTCAACTTACAGATTTGAAAATAAGGGACCAGCAGCCTCGAAAATAAGGGACCAGCAGCCAAAATAAGGGATTTTTCCAACACAGGTATGTTCAACTTCTGAGCCCCTCCAAGCCAAAGGCAGAAAGCCCAGTCAGCAGCCAAACAAAGCCTCAAGCGGTGGTTCCCACAGCGTAGCAACCCGACAAAGGGGATGCAGCACGGAAAACCACCGTCACCACTCCACTGGGAAGCGCTGAACAAAGGCGAGTCCTCAGGCAATGCAGCCGATTTGATCGGCACAAGGCATGCAAGCTCCACCCCCCAGTCGTTCTTAGACTCCTTATTGGGTGAGCAACGCAGCCAAGCAACACAGTTGGAGCCTCCCTCCTCCCTGGCCGGCAGGCAGGGAGGGAGAGGAGCTGCTTCCTTTGAAACCCAGGAAATTTAAGGGACATCATCAATAAGGGACAACAGCAGGACACAGCGCTGAGATAAGGGACTTTCCTGCCAAATAAGGGATGGTTGACAGCTATGCTCTGGTTACAGACGCTTCAGGTTACATACACTTCAGGTTACAGACTCCGCTAACCCATAAATATTACCTCAGGTTAAGAACTTTGCTTCAGGATGAGAACAGAAATCACACAGCGGTGGCGCAGCTGCAGGGGAAGGCCCCATTAGCTAAAGTGGTGCTTCAGGTTAAGAACAGTTTCAAGTTAAGAACGGACCTCCGGAACGAATTAAGTTCTTAACCCGAGGTACCACTGTCGGTAGCAATGGACTGGCACTGAAGAACATCAAAAGCCAGGTTGAGTTTGAATAGTGAGGGCAGGTGGATCTTTATTTATTGAGCATGCAATGTCCCCCAATGAGATGTCCTGTAGCAGGGCCATATCAAGGGGTCTTCCTGCCTGAGGTAAAGGACAAGATGGCTGAAGTGCTGGGGGTGTTTCCTGTGTCCCCCCAACCTGGTTGGTTGCAATCCTCCTTGAAGCACGTAAAACCCTCAGTGATACAATGGGCAATAGCTATTGGTCATAATAGAGATATGGAAACATGGGAACGATTGTGGAATATGGATATAAAATTTAGAGCATGCTATGATCCAAGAGAAAATTATATGAAAATGATATGTTGATGGTAAATTGGCAAAAACAAATGTATAAATCCAAATCAAATAAGTGTTGGAAATTTAAAGAGAAAGAAGGTTATTTTTATCATATGTGGTGGTCTTGTAGTGAGGTTAAGGGAAGTATTTTTTGACGTTTTTATTTATTGTTTCTGACTACTTTTGTTCTGTATTTTCCTCATGTTTCAAGCCACATGGAGCATGGTTTAAATTGTGGAAAGGTGGCATACATATAAAATGTATGGACGTGCACCAAATTCATTTTTGTATGTCGACAACAATATTCACAAAATAAAGAACATACATGTGTCTTTGCAACAATGTTTTTGATGGTACCAATTCTCACCTTACCAATCTTCATACAGAAGGAATATTATTCCAGTAAAGATGAGCAGGTCTAGGGGAATGGCAAGGCTGATTCCCCCTTTTTTTTGCAATTACCGCTCACACATTCAGCAGTGGGTGGGGTTTACGACCCGGTGCAGGCTTCCCGTTCCAGGGTGACACCTCTCTGCCTACTGGCCGGCACTCCACCTCCTCCCCCACTAGCAATGGTCACAACTTTGGCAGTTTTAGACCTTGATCAGTATCCTATAGTTTGGATTTGGATTTGATATCCCGCTTTATCACTACCTGAAGGAGTCTCAAAGCGGCTAACATTCTCCTTTCCCTTTCTCCCCCACAACAAACACTCTGTGAGGTGAGTGAGGCTGAGGGACTTCAGAGAAGTGTGACTAACCCAAGGTCACCCAGCAGCTGCATGTGGAGGAGCAGAGACGCGAACCCGGTTCCCCAGATTACGAGTCTACCGCTCTTAACCACTACACCACACTGGCTCTCTTCGGAATGGGGGGTAGCATTATTATGTATCCCCATGTGGCGTCATCTGCAGGGCCCGTTAAAGGGGTGTTTGCGGGAGTCACTGGCCCTGAGTGGCGGCGAAAGGTCGAACTACCAACATCAGGGGAAGTGGGGGGCACGCTGTGTAAAATCTCATTTCACAGTCCCCTTCACAGCTGGGGCTGAGAGGGTTGCCGTCCAATGCCTAAGCCAAGGTTTCCTACATCTGAAATCGATAAAGTTGTGGCCTAATTTTATCCCGTATATCGTTGTCATGTCTCCATATTTCGGGCTGGCTCCAGGGCCGGGGGGTTAGCGCATGGGCTGGCAAATAGAAGCAGTACACGTGTGTCTGAGTATCACTTTTTCTGCCCATATTTTTACTTCTTGAAACATGGCAGCCCTACCTCAGTGGCTTGGAGAACCTTTTATTTTATCAGTTGGTGTTCATTCTGTAGTTGCAAAGAGTTGATCTTCCAGGGTGGCAGTACCCAGACTTTGGATCGCCCTGCCCATTAATATTAGTCAGGAAGACTTTGCTGCATTGTTTTTGGCACTCGGGTTAAACCACAGAGCCTAGGACTTGCCGATCAGAAGGTCAGCGGTTCGAATCCCCGCGGCGGAGTGAGCTCCCGTTGCTCAGTCCCTGCTCCTGCCAACCTAGCAGTTCGAAAGCACATCAAAGTGCAAGTAGATAAATAGATACCACTCCAGGGGAAAGGTAAACGGCGTTTCCGTGCGCTGCTCTGGTTCACCAGAAGCGGCTTAGTCATGCTGGCCACATGACCTGGAAGCTGTACACCGGCTGCCTCGGCCAATAAAGCGAGATGAGCCCCGCAACCCCAGAGTCGGCCATGACTGGACCTAATGGTCAGGGGTCCCTTTACCTTTAAAACTTTCTTGTTTCAGCCAGTAATTGTCACAGGTGAGTCATTTTAACATGCAGTTTTAACAAGTCGTTTTATTTTATGTATAAAGTTTTAAAGATCACAGAGTTTACCAGCATCTTTTAATGATAGGAATACTCGTCTCTACACATTTGCTTCTGCACATGACTGTGGCATGATGGGAAGCTCTGCTTCTAAGCTTTGCTTCTGTACATGATGCTGCACAAACCGTTCTTAAGACATTCCCTCATCATCCCAGAATGTTCAGTTCAGTTCAGTTTGAGTTCATGAAAACATTACACTCTGACCTGTTCTTAATGCATAGTTGACCACATCTATTGGAATGTAATTGTTTAAGTCTTAATATATTAATCACTAGTTAGGAGGTTTTCATGCCTGTCTAGTTCTGTGCTCCCTTTCCCAGCCTTTAATCTATTGGTGATTAATGCCTATATGTAATCTTTGCTTTGTACTTGTGTTAACCAATCAGCAACCAGCACATACGTGGCAATGCATGTAATATTCAATAAAAGAGACTTGCTCGAGAGGTGCCTCCCAGATGACACCTGCCATTCGTCTGTCGTTTATTCCAACCCAACATTTTAAAATGGTGTTCCCTTGTTTTTAATATTTACTCTTTCGGGGTACTTTTTAAATGAATGTTTCAGATTGCCCTTTGCAAACCGCTTAGAGGTTTTCCACTGAAGAAGCAGTATATACATTTTGTTAAATGGAAACTTAAAAGATTTTCCCCTGTTCTCACAGTGGCGAACCAGAGGCCTGTGAGAAATTCTCAGGCAGAACCTGAGCACGATAGTAGCCACCCCACTTGTGATTCCCAAGGTTCAGAAAAGGGCAATTTATGTATTTGCTCCACTCACTCACCCCCTCCTCCTGCTCTCTGCCAGTTCGATAAACTCCCTGATTGGACAACTCACTGAAGTAGGCGGTGACCTCCAGGTATCCCACCTGAGGGAAGGCAAAGTCTATGCTGATGGGGCCACTCCAGATGCAGGGCTGCACGCGTCCACGCAAAGGGCGCCCCCCGTTTTAAGAGGGGAGCGGTCATTCTTTTTTTATTTCAGAAAATGTATACACTGCTTGATTGTAAAACAAACAAGCCCTCAAAGTGATTTATAGAAAGACAAAACAAGAAAATCAAGAAAAAATTCCAATCCTGCTTGAAAACATACAGAGGTTATAATACTCAAACAGATTGAAATGACCTCAGCTTTCTTTAAGGTAACAAATAATCTGGAAATAAGTACCTTACGTAGAATGAGAAAGGCTGCTGGTGTATCCAGGACCATTAGGTGGAGTGAGACAATCAACTTAGATGGCAGATGCTGGAGAGATGGGGAGATTGAGTTCCATCATGCACACACGCACACACACACACACAATTCCTCCTGAGGGCCATGGTAAAGGGACCCCTGACCATTAGGTCCAGTTGTGACCAACTCTGGGGTTGCGGCGCTCATCTCGCTTTATTGGCCGAGGGAGCCAGCGTACAGCTTCCGGGTCATGTGGCCAGCATGACTAAGCCGCTTCTGGCGAACCAGAGCAGTGTACGGAAACGCCGTTTACCTTCCCACCAGAGTGGTACCTATTTATCTACTTGCACTTTGACGTGCTAGGTTGGCAGGAGCAGGGACCGAGGAATGGGAGCTCACCCCATCGCGGGGATTCGAACAGCCGACCTTCTGATCGGCAAGCCCTAGGCTCTGTGGTTTAACCCACAGATGAGCAAATCTGTCACTTTCAGTTTCTCCCTGTTTCTATCTCCCCCCCCCCCCCCAGTCTTCAGTTTTCCACACCTGTTTGTGATTTGTTTTAAAATAACCTCATGGAAATCCATCAGCATTTTAGTGCCAAATTCTCCTGATATGTACATTTTTATGCAGGTATGCATACAATTTTTTTTTAATGCAATGATCTTCATATTTTGGCACAGCAATTTCCCCTAATACATCACACATTTTTTTTCTCTTGATAGTTTCTCCAGTACATGCCTTAACCTAGGGTGTGTGTTTGGTTGGAGACTGGCATTGCAAAATCCGGAGAAGGATTGATTTGGAAGGCTATCTGTTTCAGTTTGCATGCTGTTCCAGAAAGTGTGAATTAGGTGTGTTTGCCTTTAAATGAAAACTGACGAATTTCTCCCCCACCCCTACCCGCTGCGTATTCCCCTCTCTTCAAGATCAGAACTGTGTGTGCACAATTGGCATCCATGTGCAAGAGCCTCAGATGCATTGAGTTTTCTGGGGATGGGAATCCTGATTAATCAAATTTCCATTCTCGGGGAGGAAACAGATGTCTTCTAGAGACCCCATTCATGCATCTGGTACTCAGAGGAACTGAATGCCTGAATACGGTTTACATTTCCATTCCATTCATATCTCAGCAGTTTGTCTGCTTCCTCACTCAGCTTTGCCCCCCCCCCCATGAACTACTACATCCTTTGTTTTCTTTTTAACATTTATTTTTAACATTTATTCAAAAGTGACAATACAGCCAGTGCGGATTGGAGCGACCAATCTGTGATATTGTGGCAGTGAACCAAACTGTCTTGAACAGCTACATCCCAAACAGTTGTGTAGTGCTTCGTAACATGGCTAGAGGTCCCACAAATTGTGGGCCTAGCTAACCTGTTCCTAAAGTGTGGTTTCCATTCTCTTGGGTCTCATTCTTCGGACCTTTCTCCAAAATGGTTGAAGTGCTGCCTTCTTCAGAGACCTCAGAAAAGGCTTTCTAAAATAGAAAGAAAGAAAGAGGAAAAGAACTGATCAATAGAAAGAACGAAAACTTCATGCCCAAAATCTTAGTCTCTTGACATACTGATCTACTGGTATACTCTCTTGAGCCAATAAACTTTGTTTGAAACCTGGGAAGATGGAGGCTCTGTGGATAGGTGGTTCCCATGATTGAGAAATTGGCAAGTTACCTGTTCTGGATGGCATTGCACTCCTACTAAAAAACCAGGTGAGTAGTATAGAGTGCCTTTTCCCAACTATGTCTGATTTGCCAACTATGGCCATTCCTGGACAGGGATAGCTAGTCTCCTGTAGTCCATGCATTGGTAACCTCAAGGCTGGATTACTGTAATGTGCTGTATTTGGGGCTGCCCTTGGGTCGAAAGCTCCAGCTGAGGCAGAATGCTGCAGCCAGACTTTTTTTAAAAAAAAATTACTCCTACAGTGGTGATAACAAGGCTTTCTGGTTTGCAGCCTGCAGCCACCATGCATCCTGTAGCAGAATGTTGTGGGAACTTTTCTAAAATAGGGAGGGGAAATGGATGGGGAACTTAAGACCCTGCAGTTGTTGTTGGTCTGATAGTCCCGATTTGCCTCTCCCAGTTTCTCGTTTCTCCATTCTTAAAAACTCCTGCAGAATGTGTGTGGCAGATAACATAACTATCTGTGTGGTTTTGTTTGGGCGCTTCATGTTCTTGCTGTTGTTTTCATGTTTCATAACTGTTACTAAGGGATTTGGGATGTTGGGAGAGTGACCACTGGAGGGCAGGTAAGCCAGTGTGGGAGGCAGAAAGGAGGAGCCTTGAAGCAGTGAATGAAACATACTGCTATGGGGAGTTTCACACTTCCCCCTCTATCCTCTATCCAGGACAGCAAAAGGCATTACAGTGGTACCTCGGGTTACATACGCTTCAGGTTACAGACACTTCAGGTTACATACTCCGCTAACCCAGAAATAGTACCTCGGGTTAAGAACTTTGCTTCAGGATGAGAACAGAAATCGTGCTCCGGCGGCGCAGCAGCAGCGGGAGGCCCCATTAGCTAAAGTGGTGCTTCAGGTTAAGAACAGTTTCAGGTTAAGAACGGATCTCCAGAACGAATTAAGTTCTTAACCCAAGGTACCACTGTATCAACAATCAAGGACACTTTCTAGGCCAGGCAAAAACAAGGGGAGTGGGTGTGGGCTGGAGAGAACTGCAAGGGCCAGTTGGAGACATATACAGGACCCATATTTTAGGTTCCCCATCCCTTTTCTAGAGTATTCTGGATTCCATTAGTAGTAGTAGTAGTAGTAGTAGTAGTAGTAGTAGTAGTATTTCCTGCCCATCTGACTTGGTTGCCCCAGCCTGTCTGAGCAGCTTCCATTATATATAGAAACACAACAAAGCATTTCAAAATAAATATAAACTTCCCTATAGATGTCTTCTAAAGGCTGTGTAGTGACTTATCTCCTTGTCTTGGAGGTCAGAACGGGAGCACAGCTGAGCAACTACATACACTCCTACCCCCAGAGGAGCCCCAAATTCACCTGCTTCTCTCGCATTTGAAAAAAGAGATGCCAGAAAACCACAGTGTGAGGCAGGTGACCTCCGTTTGGGCTGGGCTGCCTTTCCGCCGATATGAAAGAAGTTCTGCTCTGTGGAATTGTAGACGGGCCACTTCACTTCACTTGCCTCTGACCCAGTGGGATTCCTGTTGGGGCAACAAAGAAACCAGATAGTAAAGAGCGGGTAATCAATAAATAATACAAGACAGATGATGATGATGATGATGATGATGATGATGATGATGATATTTTTTTTATTTATACCCCACCCATCTGGCTGGGTCTACCCAGCCACTCTGGGTGGCTCCCCACAGAATATTAAAAACATGACAAAACATCAAACATTAAAAACTTCCCTAAACAGGGCTGCCTTCAGATGCCTTCTAAAAGTCAGATAGTTGTTTATTGCCTTGATATCTGATGGGAGGACAGGGCAGGTGCCCACCATCGAGAAGGCCCTCTGCCTGGTTCCCTGTAACCTCACTTCTCCCAGTGAGGGAACTGTCAGAAGGCCCTCGGAGCTGAGCAATGGGGGTGAAGATGCTCCTTCAGGTATACTGGGCCGAGGCCATTTGGGGCTTTAAAGGTCAGCACCAACATTTTGGATTGTGCTCGGAAATGTACCGGGAGCCAATGTAGGTCTTTCAGGACCAGTGTTATATGGTCTCGGCAGCCACTCCCAGTCACCAGTCTAGCTGCCGCATTCTGGATTAGTTGCAGTTTCTGGGTCACCTTCAAAGAGTGCATTGCAGTAGTCCAAGTGTAAGATAACTAGAGCATGCAGCACTCTGGTGAGACAGTCTGTGGGCAGGTAGGGTCGCAGCCTGCGTACCAGATGGAGCTGGTAAACAGCTGCCCTGGACACAGAATTGACCTGCACCTAATAGAAGGATGATAGACAGACAGACTCCAACAAGTGAGACATGTGGTCTGGGATGGAAGGCTCATCATGGTTGGATAGAGACGCCTGGAGAATCGCCTTTCTGTCCCCCCTCGACTGACATTTCCTACTCTGCCTCTACAGAATTGAAGCCTTTTGCAACAATAACATGCTGGGAAGTGGGTGCACATTTCAAGCTGAACCACATTCACGACTTGCACAGAGATCAAAGGCAGCCTCTAGGACACAGATAAGCAGGAAGTGTTTGTTTTACAACGCAGAGGGATTAATGCCTTACCCGCTTCTGGCAAAGTCTGCCCAGTATCGCATCACTCTACGGCTCAATTCAGCATCCTCAGCCGCCGCCTCCGATTGGTTTGTTTGCGACTCAGATGCCATGATTCCAAACAAGTAAGGCAACTCAGCTCCGTGGGGTGTTCCTGCCCACTTGGGCCAAATGGGAGAACGGTGGTCGAAGTAGTAAACATAAACTGGGCTCTTGGCTCCTCCGACCTTTGCAGCAAACTCAGCCAGTGGGCACACGAAGAAGTAATCTCCTAAAAACTGAGTCAAGGCCATTTGGTACTGTTCTGGCCCATGGCTTTCTTGGACGTACTTCAGTATTGCAGCATTGATGGCATTTTGTTTAGTTCCATTTTTTACTGTTTGATTCACCCCTTCATAGAGCTGCTCCCTGGTAAGTATTGAATCGTTTCCTATGATGCTCGGAAATAGCATTAATACCATGTGTGACCCTTCGTCAGCACTGACACCAGCGAGAATGGGTTTGCCCTGAACGCCACCAGTCTCCAGGAGCTTTTGGGGATCATCTGGGATGAACTCCCCATCGGTTGTCAAAGAAAACATAGGTCCCAGGTCAGAAAATGCCTTGCCTTCCTTTCCCTGTAGGCAGCTAACCATAGCACTGTGGTTAGCTGTAGGACACCCCATGAGGTCACTCACATTTACCGAAACTCTTAGGGCATCTTCAGGATTCCTCCAACCCCAGGGGGCATTGGGAACTCCACTCTGAAGCACAGCACGGGCAAAAAGGGGTTGGCTGGCCGGCGAAAACAGGTGGAAACCAACTGAGGATCCTCCAGCACTTACGCCAAAGAGAGTTATCTGGGCTGCATCACCGCCAAACACAGCTGCGTTCTCACTCACCCACTTCAGAGCCAGATGTTGGTCCCACAAGCCAGCGTTTCCTGGGACATCTGGCGGCAGGTACAGGAAACCCAGACTCCCCACGCGGTAATTCATGGAGGCCACAATGACATTCTCTGTAGCAGCTAGGAATGCCCCATTGTAGATGTCTAGCGAGGCTGTGCCACTGATAAATCCACCACCGTAGATCCATAGAAGGATGGGCACTGGTTTGACTGGTTGTGGGTTGGGCACCCAGATGTTGAGAAAGAGACAGTCCTCTGAAAGTGGTGTGTTGGGAAATAATATGGTGGAATTAGGTAGGAAATCAATAATTGCCTGGTGGCAAGAGTTACCAAAGGTGGTGGCCTCCAAGACCTGGTTCCACGGCTGATGAGGAATGGGCTTCTGGAAGCGCAGTTTGCCTATGGGGGGCTCAGCATAGGGGATGCCCAGGTAGGCGGTCACAGAGCCAGAGCCAGCTGGGAGCCGTTTGCCTCTAATAGGACCACTGCTGGTGACCACTACAGTATCGTTTTCAGAGGCAGAGCTAGAAACCAGGAGGAAGAGGAGGCAGAAGGAGGAGGGTGAAGTCCAGAAACGGAGCATAGCAGCTGCAGGTGAAAGAATCAGAAATAAGGTTAGGGTGGGAAACAGAACAATATATTATTATATATTTCTTTTAGAAACGCGTCAGCCACATGGCAGTCTATTCTGTTCTCCAGATGTTTCCCAGACTCTTGTTTTTCACATTGTATTTCAGCTTTCACATGACATACAACCGCTTCTGGAAATCTAGTGGGGTATGGTGCATGTTTAGTGCATTTCTACTTTATTTGCAAACTGATTTTTCCCACCCAGAAGCAAATAGCACGAAAAGTGGTGCTAAACTTATTCTGCTACATTTCCAGAAGTGCCAGGGATGTGGGTGGCGCTGTGGTCTAAGCCACTGAGCCTCCTGGGCTAGTCGATCAGAAGGTCAGCGGTTCGAATCCCTGCGACGGGTGAGCTCCCGTTGCTCAGCTTCTGTCAACCTAGCAGTTCAAAAGCACACCAGTGCAAGTAGATAAAGAAGTACTGCTGTGGTGGGAAGGTAAACGGTGTTTCCATGCACTCTGGCACACGTCACGGTGTTCCGTTGTGCCAGAAGTGGTTTAGTCATGCTGGCCACATGATCTGGAAAGCTGTCTGTGGACAAACGCCAGCTCCCTCGGCCAGCTCCCTTCAACCCCAGTTGCCTTTGACTGGACTTAACCGTCCAGGGGTCCTTCACCTTTATCCTTTTTTACCCAGAAGTGCCCTTCATGTGAAAGCTCAAATGAGGTGCAGAAATTAACAGGGAAACAGCATGAAAGAAAACTGCAATGTGAATGCAACCCAAGTTAACCATATAAACAAGATAAGGAATCTGTGGCCTTCCACGTGCTGTGGGATATAAGTTACCATCAGCTTCAGCCAACATGACCAATGGTCAGGACATTAATGCAACCCAGGATTGGAGGGGGGGGGGGAGACCAAGGAAACAATACCAGGGGTTTTTTTAAGAGAAAGAAATAAATGGCTTGTTGATTTCATCTTCTCAAGAATTCTCAATATACTGGTTGTTGAAGGATACTGTGTGAGAGGCAAGGAAGTGAGGACCTCCCAGTCTGGGAGAAGATTGGGAAACTCCCAAGTGAAATCTGGGAGTCTTCACTTCCTTCTGTTTGGGATAAGGGCTAATACATACCTGTGAGAGAGGACCTTCTTTCTTTCTCCTTTTCTCTTTGTTTTTATTTTTGTTTAGATCAGTTTGCTTTTTAATGTAATCTATTATGAAAACTTTTAACAAAACCTTAATTATAAAAGATATTCCCATCTACAACACAACCGCACATTCTCTGCAGTGGTATACTTACCCAATATCGTTTGCTCTGGATGAAAGAAGGGGGCACTTATGGAGGCTTCAGACTGCTCCTTGGGGGTGCTGCGAGGAAAGCAGTTCCACCTCTGCAGTTCTTACACTCCCTTCACCCTCTTTGAGACTGATGTGTTGGTCGCTGGTGCTCCTTTTGTATTGTAAGGCCCGTGTGGCAAGAGCACCTTCCAGGAATTGCAAGGCTCCTGTGTTATGTTTCATGCCCACATCCGGGTGCCCTTAAGCCACCAGGTACAACTGTCCTGAAATGCGACATTCTTTCTTCTAATGAATGTTGTTTCACCATCACAACCGCCGACATTTTAAGTCACCAAGAATTACATAACGTTTTAACTACTGGTCATTCAATTGGGTCTTGCGTCAGAGCTAGCATCAGAATTGCATGGGGGTGAGGGGGTTTGAACGATTCCGAATTCCATCCTCTAGTTCCCTTTGTGCCTGGTGATGAGGGGGGAAATCCATATACAGTGGTACCTCAGGTTAAGAACTTACTTCGTTCTGGAGGTCTGTTCTTAACCTGAAACTGTTCTTAACCTGAAGCACCACTTTAGCTAATGGGGCCGCCCACTGCTGCCACACCACTGGAGCATGATTTCTATTCTCATCCTGAAGCAAAGTTCTTAACCTGAGGTATTATTTCTGGGTTAGCGGAGTCTGTAACCTGAAGCATCTGTAACCTGAGGTACCACTGTACAGTGGTACCTCGGGTTAAGTACTTAATTAGTTCCGGAGGTCCATTCTTAACCTGAAACTGTACTTAACCTGAAGCACCACTTTAGCTAATGGGGCCTCTCGCTGCCGCCGTGCGATTTCTGTTCTCATCCTGAAGCAAAGTTCTTAACCTGAGGTATTATTTCTGGGTTAGCGGAGTCTGTAACCTGAAGCATCTGTAACCCGAGGTACCACTGTATTTTAACTATGCTGCTCAATCGGAAGAGCACGAGACTCTGAATCTCAAAGTCATGGGTCTGAGCCCCATGTTGGGCATGGCAAAGAGTCAGGCTAAATGACCCTTGTGGTCCCTTCAAACTCTACAGTTCTATGATTCGATGGCTGAGTATTACAATCGCCAATGAATGTTAAGAACATCAGAAGAGCCTGCTGCATCAGGACAGTGCCCCTTCTAGCCCAGCGTCCTGTTCTCCCCGTGGCCAACCGGATGCCTGTGGGGGACCGACAAGTGGAATCTCAGCATAAGAGCCCTCTCCCCAGCCTGTGGTTGTCAGCAACTGGTATTCAGAAGCCTCGCTGCCTAAAACTGTGGATACAGACAATCAGCATCTTTACCGCGGCTGTTGCGCGATTTCTGTTCTCATCCTGAGGTAAAGTTCTTAACCCAAGGTACTACTTCCGGGTTAGCGGAGTCTGTAACCTGAAGCGTCTGTTACTGAGGTACCACTGTATAAGTTATTCTTCATGCAAGGGAACTTCCAGCTATCAATACACTGGTACCTCGGGTTACAGACGCTTCAGGTTACAGACTCCGCTAACCCAGAAATAGTACCTCGGGTTAAGAACTTTACCTCAGGATGAGAACAGAAATCGTGCGGCGGCAGCGGGAGGCCCCATTAGCTAAAGTGGTACCTCAGGTTAAGAACAGTTTCAGGTTAAGAACGGACCTCCAGAACGAATTAAGTTCTTAACCCGAGGTACCACTGTACCACTGTAATTGATCTGAGATGGGGAGGAAAATGAGCACCTGGGATCCTGTTGTATAAGTGTTTGCTAATGCAGGGACCTTTGACACACTTCCAGCGTTGGTCTGGCCAAACATGTTGTGCTCCCGCTCTGGTTGCTTTTCTGTCACTCTCATCGGAAGGCCAAGGTCTCTGTGGGGCCTTCATCAAAAGCAGCAACAAAAAAATAAAAAATAAAAAAATGCACTCAGGTCCCAGCAGCTTCCAGAAGACGCAAACCTGGCACAGTGTCAGGTTTGATCCAACACGGCTACTCTATTGCTGGGTTTTATCAGTGCCAGATTTACGTATAAGCTAAACAAGCTATAGCTTAGGGCCCCACTCTCTTGGGGGCCCCCAAAAAAATTAAAGGGGAAAAAACCTGGATGTACATTTCCAAAATTTATGATAAGATTTCATTATGTGCAAATGACTTTAGATACCTATTAGGTCATAGAATCATAGAGTTGGAAGAGACCACAAGGGCCATCAAGTCCAACCCCCTGCCAAGCAGGAAACACCATCAGAGCACTCCTGACATATGGCTGTCAAGCCTCTGCTTAAAGACCTCCAAAGAAGGAGACTCCACCACACTCCTTGGCAGCAAATTCCACTGTCCAACAGCTCTTACTGTCAGGAAGTTCTTCCTAATGTTTAGGTGGAATCTTCTTTCTTGTAGTTTGGATCCATTGCTCCGTGTCCGCTTCTCTGGAGCAGCAGAAAACAACCTTTCTCCCTCCTCTATATGACATCCTTTTATATATTTGAACATGGCTATCATATCACCCCTTAACCTCCTCTTCTCCAGGCTAAACATGCCCAGCTCCCTTAGCCGTTCCTCATAAGGAATATATATCATATATCATATATTCAACACAAAAAACAGCAACAATTTGTTGTTGACAAAGAACAGCTGGACATATAAAGGGCCCCATTACCTTCAGTAGCTTAAGGCCTCATCAAACCTAAATCCGCCCCTGGGTGTTGTTCATATGTAGACTTTAGCAGGATCCAGATTAGCAATGTGCAACTCAAAGTCTGTTCCAGCTTTTATGTTCTGTGTGTCTGTTCCATATTTTATGCTCCGGTTTCTTTAAAAGGTAAAGGGACCCCTGACCATTAGGTCCAGTCGTGGCCGACTCTGGGGTTGCGGCGCTCATCTCGCTTTACTGGCCGAGGGAGCCGGCGTACAGCTTCCAGGTCATGTGGCCAGCATGACGAAGCCGCTTCTGGCGAACCAGAGCAGTGCACGGAAACGCCGTTTACCTTCCCGCTGGAGCGGTACCTATTTATCTACTTGCACTTTGACGTGCTTTTGAACTGCTAGGTTGGCAGGAGCAGGGACCGAGCAACGGGAGCTCACCCCATTGCAGGGATTTGAACTGCCGACCTTATGGTCGGCAAGTCCTAGGTTCTGTGGTTTAACCCACAGCGCTACCCGTGTCCCTGCCGGTTTCTTTAGGGACTTTTTTAATATTTGATGTTTTATCGTGTTTGTAATATTGTGTTGGGAGCCTCCCATAGTGGCTGGGGAAACCCAGAGAGATGGACGGGATATAAATGATGATGATGATGTAGCAAATAATCTGTAGGAAAATGAGAAACTGAAGCGGACAAATTTGCTTCTGTAGAATGAGAAAAACTCCTGATGGATCTAGGGTCAGCCTTAGCATTAGGGCAGAGAAAGACTATTGCCTTAGAAGGCTGATGCTGGAGTGATGGGGAGTTTTAGCGAGTGTGCGCGCGCGCACACACACACACACACACACACCACTCCTCCTGGAAACCATGGAAAAGATGGGCATATCTGTCCATTTCAGTTTCTCATTTCTTCCCTTCTTAAATTCAATTTCTCCACATTTCCACATCAGTTGGTCATTTTCTAAAAGAACATCCTCGTGAAAATTCATGGGCATTTTAGTGCGAGTGTCTCTCCTAATATATATATTTTTATGCAATTTTGCCCAATACTCATATCTCTGCAAACTAATTTCCCCTAATGTAACACATTTTTGTATGTCATTTTCTCCAATATATGCCTTTCTACGCACACTTTACCCTAGTAATATGTGTTTTTGTAAACATTGCTTGACTGGAAAATTGCATTGCAAAATTCAGAGAATTGCACATTTTGAAGGATGTCTATGCTTTGGTTGGTATGCTGCAACAGAAAGTGTGAATTAGGTAAACTTGCCTTCCAATGCAAACTAAATGGAATTTTCCCCTCATCCCTAGCCTGTCAGCATTCCCCTCAGTAGGAGATTAGGGCTGTATGTGCCACAAGTTATGCAAACCAGGAAGCTAGGCTGCTGCCCTCAAATTGCCAGTGTTGAAAGTAGTGGTCATTGAATTACGGATCAGTCGATTATCAGTCGATTTCTTATCCAGATAAGTCTTGCGTGCTTCATTTAAGTTTTATTCATCAGTTCTTCCCATCCCAATGTGTGATAAAAGCCCTTTAAAAACTACACGAACCTGTGCATTATATTTGAAACAGTTTCCCTCCCACAAAATGTGCATTTTGTACATACTTTGTGCATTTTATGCATGTTTTGACTTAGCATATCTATCTTATATGCATTTTGTTATGTTTTTGCACTGAGAACCGGATCATAGTATTGAGTGTGCTATTGAAAACCAAATGATACCTATGTTCTGTTTCCAGGATGTGCAAATTATATTGGCTCGATTTAAAAAATGCAGACTGAGCAAACATTTCAAGGATCTTTATTAGGAATAAGTTGTTGTCAAATCATTAAATCCTATAAATGAGATGGAGGCAAAGGGAGTGACCCAGCTAACCTCTATTAGAACAAGGCTGTCCTCACACCATTCCCTTCAGTTTTTCTGCCACTCAAGCAGTCAGTATCTATATATACTTAGTGTGTGAAGAGGCTATCCAAAATTCACAGGCCAGTCTCACTGGCCATCCTACCTAGAGAATGTGTGGTTGGCACCGTTTCAGATCCCCATTCTTCTTGAAGAAACCCAAGTACAGTGGTACCTCAGGTTACATACACTTCAGGTTACATACGCTTCAGGTTACAGACTCTGCTAACCCAGAAAAATTGCTTCAGGTTAAGAACTTTGCTTCAGGATGAGAACAGAAATCATG
The DNA here is from genome assembly GCF_964188315.1 of Podarcis muralis. NCBI lineage: Eukaryota > Metazoa > Chordata > Lepidosauria > Squamata > Lacertidae > Podarcis > Podarcis muralis. The sequence goes on from NC_135656.1 coordinate 107,758,717, forward strand.
CTCCAGCAGCGCAGCAGCAGCGGGAGGCCCCATTAGCTTAAGTGGTGCTTCAGGTTAAGAACAGTTTCAGGTTAAGAACGGACCTCTGGAACGAATTAAGTACTTAACCTGAGGTACCACTGTATTCTGGAGATACCAAATGCCTGGAGAGGGTTTACATTTTTATTCAATTCATATCACAGTAATTTCTTCCCTCGTTCAGGTTTGTTGCAATAAATTGCTATGCTACCATATGTTTTGTATATGTCTGCAGATCCCTCAAAGTTCGGCCTAGCTAAACTGTTCCTGAGGCATGATTTTCGCCATCTCGGGCCTCATTCTTCACATCTTTCTCCTGAACAGGTGGAATACAACCTTCTTCAGATTTCCCTGCGAAAGGAAAAATAAACAATGGTTGGGGGAAATATCAGAAGATCAAACTCCTCTTGCAGGAGATCTGATTAGTCTCCCGGTTTTTGTTTTCCATCAAAAGCAGGCCCAAATCCTTCCACCCTGCATTCTTATGGTACTCCTCATGCCCCATTGAAGATGGTGTCCTAAGCTGCTTCACAGAAAGTTCTCTGAGGCATCCAAGGGGAGCAAGTATTCCCTTCCCCAGCTCACATTTTTAAGAATGCTTTATCGTGGTGGCTCCTGCAGTGATGATAGCAAGGCTCCAGCCATCGTGTCTCCTGTACCAGAATGCTGTGGGAACTAAAAATAAATTTTAAAAAATGAAAAAGGAGGATGGTGAACACATGGCCCTCCAGATGTTATTGGCCTGTAATGCTCATCCTTGACCACTGTGGATGAACAGATCTGCCCATTTTGGTTCTCCCAGCTTCTCCTTTCTCTGTTCTTATAATTCAGTTCTCCACATTTCTCCAGCAATTGGCAATTTAAAAAAACAAAACTCATGAAATGTTGTGTTGCAGATAACGTAACTGTCAGGGAACTGCCATCGGCTCAAGAGGCGAGAAATAGAAGGGCAGTTGTGTTACAGGGAGCCTCCAAAAATCTTGCGAAGCAATTCCTCTTCCGTGGAGGAGGAAAGCCCCACCTCCAGTGGGGAAGAGGTGCAAGGACCAGAGGATGCTGGTGGGGGCCTTAACGCCGCTCCTGGGCAAGCCGGACAGAAGGGAAACACGCCCTTGCCCATCCTGCGCAGTAGCCTAAGGCACAAAGAGGGGAGGAGAAGGTTGGGGGTAACAAAACTCTTATGTTGGGGGAGGTCCAAAGAAAGACCACTCCCGGATTCTGCTAGCGATTGAGCCAGCTATGAGCTTCCGGGCTCTTCACTGTAAATAGTTTGCACCAAAATAAAGCCTGTAAAACACAGGTTGGAGTCCTGCCTGGTTACTCTCGAGCAACCGCAACAGCCACCTGACAGTAACTATTCATGTGGTGGCTCTTATTTTAATGTTTGATAAGGCCTGAAGCCTGGAAAAGCCGGAGGATAAGTCAGTAAGGGAGTGGGGAGGAGAGGAGGGACCCTGGAGCACTGGGGGGACAAGATAGCTGTGGGGAGTTTGTGGAGGACCTCTGATAAGAGAAAAATGCCCCCTTTTAATAAAATCCCTTCTCCATATTTTCATCTAGCATCTAAGGGCTGTAGGTTCTCAATCCAGAGCTGGGTATCGCCATATCCTCCCTTTCCAAAGAGAGCCCTGAACTCACTTGCTTCTATTTCATTTGCTAGATGAGTGGCCAGGAAAGCACATCGTGAACCAGGTGGCGTCCATTTGTGCTGGGCTGCCTCTGTGGTAATATGGAAGACGTTCTGCTCTGTAGCATTGTAGACAGGCCACTGTTCCTCATTCGGCGCAGACCCGGTGGGATTCCTGTAGACACAACAAATAAACCAGAGCTTTATTACAGCCTCAGACTGATTTCAGGGTGAGGATCCAATGCTTGAAGTAGACAGAGCTGACATGGAAGTCAGAAGCAAGCAGTCATCCCTAGAACATTTTCAGTTCTGAAAACCACACATCTGTTACCAAATGGGAACATTTAGATTTGTATACATGGAAACGTATGTGCACATGTTGTTGTTTTTTACGATGGTTTAATGATCCAGGTTCCGCCATTTACTTATTTTTATTTAATTAATTGGATTGTCAGATGTCAAAGCAGTTTGCAGGAACAGAATAGATATCTTAAAATGATAACATTCGGAAGTTTACAAAAAGTAATCCAAAAAATTAAAAGTATAAAAGTATAAACAAAACCAGCAGCTGAAAATATTGTTGGGATTCTGAGGGAGGGTAGCCTTGTAATTCTTGGGGTCCAAGACTTACTGGGGGGTTAATGCTGCCAGCCTCTCCATCATAGGAGCAGGTTGTATATCTATGCGTGTGTAAATAAACCGTATACAGTCATACCACGAGTTGAATGTGCTTCGGGTTGAGCGCGTTCGAGTTGCGCTCCGGGGCAACCCAGAAGTAACGCAGCGCATTACTTCCGGGTTTCACCACTCGCGCATGCGCAGACACTCAAAATGATGTCAAGTGGATGTGTGGAAGCAGCGAAACGCAACCCGCACACGTCCAGACACGCCGTCACATCTTGCCTTCCGTTCAGGATGCGAAAGGGGCTCCGGAACAGATCCCGTTCGCATCCCCAGGTACAAGTGTATCCTAAAGACATGACAGTCTTCATCCCAAGGAAACCAAACCGAGGTGAAACCCCTGGAACCCTGAAATCTAGCAACAAGATGGTGTGCAACAAGATAATTACTTCATTTATTTTTAAAAACATATTAAAAGGCTTGTTGTTATATATGGGCTGGCATACTTAGTTCTTGGCACAGAAAGGTTAGTACCTTACCCGCTTCTGGCAAACTCCGCCCAGTATCGCATCACTCGCCGGCTCAATTCCACCTCCGTCTCCGATGGGTCTTTCCGCAGTGACGCTGCCAAGTTTCCAAACAAGTAGGGGATCTCTGCTCCGTGGGGGGTCCCTATCCACTCTGGCCAGGGAAAGCCAGAACTGCGGTGGCTGAAGGAATAAACATAAGATGGGCTCCCAACCTCCCTGGCCTTTGCAGCAAACTCCATCACTGGGCATAAAAAGGGATAATCTCCCAAATACTGAATCAAGGCCAAACGGTACCGCTCTGGCCCTTGAAAGTATTCAGCATATTTAAGGGCTATAGCCCTGGCAATGTCTTCTGTTTTCAGAGTTTCCAGCACCCCTTCAAGGAGCTGCTCCCAGGTCAGGATCCCATCATTGACTTCAGCACTAGGAAGCATAAGGTATGCCAGGAATGATTCTTCATTAGCCATGACACCAGTAAGAATGGGTTTGCCTTGAATGCCTCTCTCCAGGAGCTTTCTGGGCTCATCAGTGAGAAATTCCCCATCTGCTGTTATTGATCTGATACCACAGAGTTCAGAAAGTGCATGGCTCTCAATTTCCTTCCCCTGTAGGCAGCTGACCATTGCACTGTGGTTAGTTTTAGGACACCCCATGAGCTGACTCAACATCGCTGATTCTCTTTCGGCATCTTCAGGACTCCTCCAAATCCGGCGGGCAGTGGGAACTCCACTATGAAGCACACCATGGGCAACAAGGGGTTGGCTTGCCGGTGAAAGCAGGTGTAAACCAACTGAGACTGCTCCAGAACCGAGGCCAAGGAGAGTCAACCGAGCTGGATCCCCGCCAAAGACAGCTGCGTTCTCACTCACCCACTTCAGAGCCAGATGTTGGTCCCACAATGCAACATTTCCTGGGGCAGCTGGAGGCAAGTACAGGTAACCTAACATTCCTCCGCGGTAATTCATGGAGGCCACAATGACATTCTCTGTAGCAGCTAATAAGGCCCCATTTAAGACATCTGCTGAGGCTGTGTTCATGCTAAAACCCCCACCATAGATCCATAGGAGGATGGGCACTGGTGTGACTGGCCGTGGATGGGGCACCCAGATGTTGAGGAACAGGCAGTCCTCTGAAAGTGGTGTGTTTGGAGTCCATATGGGTCGATCAGGGAAGGAATCGTTATTAAACTGAAGGCAAGAGTTGCCAAAGGTGGTGGCCTCCAAGACCTGGCTCCACGGCTGATGTGGAACCGGCTTCTGGAAACGCAGTTTGCCCATGGGGGGCTCAGCATAGGGGATGCCCAGGTAGGCGGTCACAGAGCCAGGGCCAGCCGGGAGTCTTTTGCCTCTAATAGGACCGCTGCTGGTGACCACCACAGTATCATCTTCAGAGGCAGAGCTGGAAGCCAGGAAGAGGAGGAGGAGGCAGAAGAAGGAGGGTGAAGTCCGGAAACAAGGCATAGCAGCTGCAGCTGAACGAATCAGAAATAGGAGTGGCATGGGAAACACAACATAAATATTCTATTTATCTTCTTGGGGTGCCTACTCTAAGATAACCATGTAAAACAAGATTGGGAACCTGTGGCCCTCGAGGTGTTGTTGGACTTCACTTCTCACCAGCTTCAGCTAACATAACCTACAGGCATGTGAGGAATACAATTGGGCACCGGAGAAGGAAAGCAGGGACCAAGGCCAGTGCTTTTTTTCTAGAAATATGTTTAGGAGTACTCACATTCCACACTGCTTCACACATTAAACACTCGCTTCCGTCTGAGACTCAGGAAACGCCATAACAGGAAATGAGGCCGCCATAGGGGGTAGCAACAGAACTGACAATTCACCGTGCTAGTGAAGAAACTAATTTTTTAAAAAATAGTTTCTTCTTCCGTTAGATTAACAAAATGTTTAGGGGTATGCATCCCCCCAGAAAAAAACACTGAGCAAGGCATTGGTACAAATTTTCAATAGGAAACAAGCATTCCTAAAATGTCAGCCATACACCACATTTGCACATGGCCTGCAGGGATAGAGTTACAAAACTCAGGGAGCAGCAATATGAGTTGTAAAGGGCAGAGGAATACAGTGGTAGCTCGGGTTACATACGCTTCAGGTTACGTACGCTTCAGGTTACACACTTCGCTAACCCAGAAATAGTGCTTCAGGTTAAGAACTTTGCTTCAGGATAAGAACAGAAACCGGGCTCTGGCGGCGCGGTGGCAGCGGGAGGCCCCATTAGCTAAAGTGGTGCTTCAGGTTAAGCACAGTTTCAGGTTAAGAACGGACCTCTGGAACAAATTAAGTACTTAACCCAAGGTACCACTGTATATGGAACAGGGAGACAGTTCCATAGAATCATAGAGCTAGAAGGCATTCTGCGGGGGACGGACGCGAAGGCTCTCGGGTTCCCTTCGAACTCTACAATCCTACGATTCTAACCACCCTGAGGGCTGACATTCTTCTTCCAGTAACTGTTGCATCACCACCTCACCTGCTGATGTTTTAAGAGTATTTCAGATAGCCATCAGATAGCTGTCCCTCTTTAGTCATCTTGCCTGGAGACTAGGTTCATTCAAAAAAAATTTCCATTCAGGCAGGCATCACTGTATGTATAAACTCACAAAACCTTCAGGCTCTTTTTGCAAAATAATAACTGATGTGTTACAGTCAGGAGTGACGGGAAGGCCAACCAGATGTTGGCACAGGCAAACCAAGGGATTTGCATGCAGTACGGCATGCTGCTATTTTATTTAGAAGACAGAAATGTATGTAATATCCCCCATCTTTGGTTGCCCCCACAATATGGAAATCTGAAATGGTGATGATGATGATGGGGGTGGGGATAATTTTCTCTGATTCTCCCAGAACTGGGTTAACCATAGTGACAAGTCCCTAGGGTCTATGAAGTCCCCAAGGATCACATTCAGCATCCGCCACACCTGAAGTTCCCCACACCTTTCACTCTTCCATATTTTGAAGAGAATGGGGTTTTCATATGGGCAGTGAATATTGGCCAACTGACCATACGTTCAGTATGGCCTTAGCAATGGGCCCCATTTGATCAAACTGTTTATTTTTTAATCAATTTCTATTTTGCCCTGAAAGGCTCTCCAGATTCTTTTAAATGTGGGAAAGGTATAACACTTCACCATCACAATGCTGCAATAATATCACACATTTATATTTTAAAAAACCAAAAACTTTTCTCCTCAGTGCCATCATTAACCATAATGTCTGTAACCGGAAACAAATATCTTAATATGGGTGTGAGAGTTTTAATCTGTTTTTAGTTCTTCTTACTGATACTGTTATTGTTTTATCTTTTTGTAAAACACTTTGAGTGTCTTTTAACAGTCAAATGGCATATACATTATCTGCAAAAAATAAAAAATAGGACATAGAATAACAGAAGCTTTTATAGGACCATAAATACCATTTAAGATGGCAAGGGACCCTTTCCAGCTTTTTCTGATGTTTTGATGGTTTCTAGTCCCGGTAGCATCCTTAGCACATATAGTTATTCATTACTGTACTATTCATACCTATTTCATTTATTTAACATAATTTTTGCTACCTCTAAATTATGAATGCAACAGGTAATCGGATATATCACATCTCTCAATCATGCACATCTATCCTAACAGCTACACCTTAAATGGAGAAATTGAAGAGAGTCCCCTTCTTGTTCAAATCTGCTGGGGCATCCACACCCAGTTACTCAAAGCATCATCAGACTGTCCTTCAGCCATTCTATGGGTGAAGCTTCTCCAGAATTACTGCTGTACAGTTGGACAGGAGGGGCTATCATTCAAAACACCCAAGACAAACCCAACCAAAAGAAGGTAAAAAAATAACATTGAAACTTCTAGAACTCAAGTTTCTGATTTACATTCCTATGGCAGGTCTTCTACCTGTTCTCCAAAGAACATTCCCCCTTTCTCATTCATTTTTTAGAGGCACTCTGATTTGTGGTCTAGAGTTGCTGTGGTTCCAGTTTTTGGTAATGTTATGAGTTAGCCAGCATGGCCAACTCAAATCACATTTCTGTTCCTTACAGACTCACCCTGATGGGGTTCTCCTGCTCCTCAGCATCCCCTGCAACTCACTCTGAAGAGGAAAGTTAGGTACTGCTGAGGATCCAGAGACTCTTATGAAAAACACCTGGGCATGGGAGCATCTGCCCATCTGTACGTATGCAAAAGTCAATGACCGACTGGCTTTGCTCACCCAGTGGGAGGAGGCTACACCTTGGCAGCATCAGAATGTAGGCCGGGGGTCAGAGAGACCTTGCTTTTACATAAATTGGGGGAAGGTGCAAGGGAAAAGACAAAGGGCTGCCTCCAAAATAAGTCATACTCAGAGGAGACCCACTACAATTAAAGGACATGACTATGATAGGACCATTGATTTGTGTGTGTCTACTCGGAGTAGAACTTAAAGGATTCAGCCCAAGGTTATTGCCATCCTCCTATCTTTTGGCCACAGAGTAATACCAATGTCCACAAATACAACCAAAGAGTAGCCTGTCTCTCAGAACAAGATGCAGTGCTTAAGTGAATAATTGTGTGACTCTTCTGTCAGCACCCAATCCATGGACTGGCTGGACACAGAGAAGTGGTAGAAGGCACCAGGTAGGCAACCCCAAGGGAAGAAGGATCAAGGCCGGGGATTGGTGGTGGGATGACAATGAGTGGTCAGATGGAGAAGAAGGAGCAGACTGGCAGGAGGAGGTGTTGGAATCTGAAGAGGTAACAAGGTTCAGTGAGCAGGAAGAGTCTGTGGCAGAGGGAAGCCCAGAATCAGAGGCAGAAGCAGGAGCTGGAGAGGAGGGGGACCAATAGGTAGAGAAGAGTCAGGCTGGTGAAGAAGCCAGGGTGTCTTCCACTCCTGCTGCGACCAGCTCTCCTGCTCCCTGTTCTCCTAGAACCAGAAGAGTTATGAAGAGGGACGAAAAAGATAGGCACAATGGCAGAGTCTCAGATTGCTTAGGAAGGATTTGGGGGAGGAGGAGACATAAGCATCTGTGGCAGCCTTTCTCAACCTGTGGGTCCCCAGATGTTGAACTACAGCTCCCATCACCCCTAGCTAGCAAGGCCAGAGCTCAGGGATGATGGGAGTTGTAGTCCAACAACATCTGGGGAGCCACAGGTTGAGAACCACTGATCTATGGGAAGGTGATTCAGTTGTTACTGAATCGGGGATGACTATATCAGTTGATTTCTTCTCCAGATAAGTCTTTCATGTTTCACTTAAGTTTTGTTCATCACTTCAACCCACCCTAAAGTGTAAAAAAAAAAAAATCACTTTAAAAACTACACAGTGTTTGGTTTACTTTTGAAAGTGTTTCCCTCCCACGAAATGTGCATTTTGTACATGTTTTGTGCGTTCTGTACATATTTAGACTTGACGTATCCGTTTTATATGCATTTTGTTATGTTATTGAGCTGAGATCTGGATTGCAGCATTTAGTCTACTGTGAAAATCAAATGATACCTGTGTTCTGATCTGCATATCATTTCCAATAGCATTGGCTCAATTAAAAAATGCAGATGGAAAAGAAGTTTCAAGCATCCCTATTATGAATATGTTGTTGTGGAAGCATTAAAATCCTATAAATGGGATTGTGGCAATGGGGTTGATCCAGCTAACCTCTAATAGAATAAGGCTGTCCTCACACCATTCCCTTCAGTTTTTCTGCCAATCAAGAAGAAGAAGAAGAAGAGTTTGGATTTGATATCCCGCCTTCCACTCCCTTTAAGGAGTCTCAAAGCGGCTAACAATTTCCTTTCCCTTCCTCCCCCACCACAAACACTCTGTGAGGTGAGTGGGGCTGAGAGACTTCAGAGAAGTGTGACTGGCCCAAGGTCACCCAGCAGCTGCATGTGGAGGAGCGGAGACGCGAACCCGGTTCCCCAGATTATGAGACTACCGCTCTTAACCACTACACCACACTGGCTCTCAAGCAGTCAATATCCATATATACTAAGTGTGCCAGATTCCCAGTGTTCCAGGTCCCCATTTTTCTTGAAGAAACATAAGTATTCTGGAGATACCATATGCCTGAAGAGGGTTTACATTTTTATTCAATTCATATCACAGTGATTTCTTCCTTCGTTCAGGTTTGTCGCGATGCTATGTTTTGTACATGGCTCCAGATCCAACAAAGTGTGGGCCTAGCTAAACTGTTCCTGAGGCCTGGATTTCGCCATCTCGGGCCTCATTCTTCACATCTTTCTCCTGAACAGGTGGTATGCAACCTTCTTCAGATTTCCCTGCAAATGGAAAAAAGAGAGCGTAGGAGGAAAGAACTGATCAACAGAAGATCGCTCCTCATGCAGGAGATCTAATTACAGTGGTGCCCCGCAAGACGAATGCCTCGCAAGACGGAAAACCCGCTAGACGAAAGGGTTTTCCGTTTTGGAGGTGCTTCGCAAAACGAATTTCCTATGGGCTTGCTTCACAAGACGAAAATGTCTTGCGAGTTCCTGCAGGGTTTTTTTCCTCCCCCCCCCTTTTTTCCAAGCCGCTAAGCCGCTTATCAGCTGATCCGCTAAGCCGCTTAACAGCTGATCCGCTAAGACGCTAAGACGCTTAACAGCTGATCGCTAAGCCGCTTATCAGCTGATCTGCTAAGTCGCTTAACAGCTGATCCGCTAAGCCGCTAAGCCGCTTAACAGCTGATCCGCTAAGCCGCTTAACAGCTGATCCGCTAAGCCGCTTAACAGCTGATCCGCTAAGCTGCTAAGCCTCTTATCAGCTGATCCGCTAAGCCCGCTAAGCCGCTAATAGCGCTAATCCGCTAATCCGCTAATGGGCTTGCTTCGCAAAACGAAAAAACCGCAAGACGAAGAGACTCGCGGAACGGATTCTTTTCGTCTTGAAAGGCACCACTGTAGTTTCCTGTTTTAAATCAAAAGCAGGCCGAAATCCTCCCACTCTGAATTGTTATGGTACCCTTTGTGCCCCATTGAAGATAGCATCCTAAGCTCATTCAAGGGAAAAGTACTCTGAGGTGGCTGAGGGGAGCAAGTATTCCCTTCCTCCGCTCACTTTTTAACAAAAAGGTCTCATCGTGGTGAATCCTACACTGACGACAGCAAAGCTTTTTGATCCTCAGGCTCTAGCCTTCATGTCTCCTGTCCTAGAACGCTGCAGGGACTAAAAATGAATTTTAAAAAATGAAAAAGGAGGATGGGGAACACATGGCCTTCCAGATGTTGTTTGCTTGTAATGCTCATCCCTGACCACTAACCACTATGGATGAACAGATCTGCCCATTTTGGTTCTCCCAGGTTCTCATTTCTCTGTTCTTAATTTCAGTTCTCTGCATTTTTTGCACAATTGGCTATATACATATATATATATATATATATATTCATGAAAATTTGTGTAGCAGATAATATGATGTGGTTCAGTTGGTAGCTTAATATTCTCGCTGTATTTTTAATGTTCCATAAACCCAGAGGTTAAGCCAGTGATGGCGTCAGGAGAGGAGCAGGAACCTTGGAGCTCTGAAGGAACAATACTGCCATATGGAGTTTTTAGAGAACTCACTTGCTTCTAATGCATTTGCTAGATGAGTGGCCAGGAAAGCACATCGTGGACCAGGTGGCATCCATTTGTGCTGGGCTGCCTCTGTGGTGATGTGGAAGATGTTCTGCTCTGTGGCATTGTAGACGGGCCACTGTTCTTCTTTCGGCGCAGACTCAGTGGGATTCCTATAGAGGCAGCAAAGAAATCATTGCCACATTGCGACTTCAGACTGATTTAAAGCAGACATTGCTGACTTGATTGTCAGCATCGAGTTGTCATCCCTAGAATATTTTCAGTCCTGAAATCCCACGATCAGTTATCAAATGGAGAGGGGCATTAAACGTATTAAAAGGGCATGTCTGTATATATAGGCAGGCATACTTAGTCCTTGACACAGAAAGGTTAATACCTTACCCGCTTCTGGCAAACTCCGCCCAGTATCGCATCACTCGCCGGCTCAATTCCACCTCCATCTCCGATGGGTCTTTCCGCAATGACGCTGCCAAGTTTCCAAACAAGTAGGGGATCTCTGCTCCGTGGGGGGTCCCTATCCACTCTGGCCAAGGAAAGCCAGAACTGCGGTGGCTGAAGGAATAAACATAAGCTGGGCTCCCAACCTCCCTGGCCTTTGCAGCAAACTCCATCACTGGGCATAAAAAGGGATAATCTCCCAAATACTGAATCAAGGCCAAACGGTACCGCTCTGGCCCTTGAAAGTATTCAGCATACTTCAGGCCTATAGCCCTGGCAACCTCTTCTGTTTTCAGAGTTTCCAGCACCCGCTCAAGAAGCTGTTCCCAGGTCAGGATCCCATCATTTACTTCAGCACTAGGAAGCATAAGGTATACCAGGAATGAGTCTTCATTAGCCGTGACACCAGTAAGAATGGGTTTGCCTTGAATGCCTCTCTCCAGGAGCTTTCGGGGGTCATCGGTGAGAAATTCCCCATCCGTTGTTATTGATCTGATACCACAGAGTTCAGAAAGTGCATGGCTCTCAATTTCCTTCCCCTGTAGGCAGCTGACCATCGCACTGTGATTAGTTTTAGGACACCCCATGAGCTGACTCAACATCGCTGATTCTCTTTCAGCCTTTTCCGGACTCCTCCAGACCCAGTGGGCAGTGGGAACTCCACTATGAAACACACCACGGGCAACAAGGGGTTGGCTTGCCGGTGAAAGTAGGTGGAAACCTGCTAAAGCTCCTCCTTCACCTAAGCCAAGGAGAGTCAACCGAGCTGGATCCCCGCCAAAGACAGCTGCATTCTCACTCACCCACTTCAGAGCCAGATGTTGGTCCCACAACGCAACATTTCCTGGGGCAGCTGGAGGCAGGTACAGGAAACCCAGGGTCCCCATGCGGAAATTCAAGTTGCACACAATGACATTCTCTGTAGCAGCTAATAAGCCTCCATTTAAGACATCTGCTGAGGCTGAGTTCATGCTAAAGCCCCCACCATGGATCCATACAAGGATGGGCACTGGTGTGACTGGCCGTGGATGGGGCACCCAGATGTTGAGGAACAGGCAGTCCTCTGAAAGTGGTGTGTTTGGAGTCCATATGGGTCGATCAGGGAAGGAATCGTTATTAAACTGAAGGCAAGAGTTGCCAAAGGTGGTGGCCTCCAAGACCTGGCTCCACGGCTGATGTGGAACCGGCTTCTGGAAACGCAGTTTGCCTATGGGGGGCTCAGCATAGGGGATGCCCAGGTAGGCGGTCACAGAGCCAGAGCCAGCCGGGAGTCTTTTGCCTCTAATAGGACCGCTGCTGGTGACCACCACAGTATCATCTTCAGAGGCAGAGCTGGAAGCCAGGAGGAAGAGGAGGAGGCACAAGGAGGAGGGTGAAGTCCGGAAACAACGCATAGCGTCTGCAGCTGAAAGAATCAGAAATAGGAGTGGCATGGGGCAGCGGCGTAGGAAGGGGGCAGGGGGGCAGGTCAGCCCAGGTGCCATCACGGAGGGGGTCACAAATTATCAAAGAACAATTACTGCCCTACTAGGGCGGTTTATAAAAGACTTTTTTTAAAAAAAATGCCTGCGCCAAAGGTCTTATCTTCCTACACTAGGGATTATATAGCTATACAGTCGTACCTTGGGTTACATACGTTTCAGGTTACATACACTTCATACACTTCAGGTTACAGACTCTGCTAACCCAGAAATAGTACCTCGGGTAAGAACTTTGCTTCAGGATGATAACAGAAATTGTGCTCCGGCAGCAGCAGGAGGCCCCATTAGCTAAAGTGGTGCTTCAGGTTAAGAACAGTTTCAGGTTAAGAACGGACCTCCGGAACAAATTAAGTTCTTAACCCGAGGTACCACTGTATATGAAATTTCGTGCATATCAGTTAATATCTTGACCCTCCTCCATGAAAATAGCTGTTTACTCAGCCGTTTTCCTATGTAGTGAAGGCTGAAATTTCAATTCAGTGGAGCAGGGTCAAGATATGAACTTATATGCATGAAATTTCAGATATATCTATATAATCCCTATAATAATAATAATAATAATTTATTATTTATACCCCGCCCATCTGGCTGAGTTTCCCCAGCCACTCTGGGCGGCTCCCAATCAGTGTTAAAAACAGTACAGCGTTACATATTAAAAACTTCCCTGAACAAGGCTGCCTTAAGATGTCTTCTGAATGTCAGGTAATTATTTATCTCTTTGACATCTGATGGGAGGGCGTTCCACAGGGCGGGCGCCACTTCTGAGAAGGCCCTCTGTCTGGTTCCCTGTAGCCTCACTTCTCGTAACGAGGGAACCGCCAGAAGGCCCTCGGCGCTGGATCTCAGTGTCCGGGCTGAACGATGGGGGTGGAGACGCTCCTTCAGGTATACAGGACCGAGGCCGTTTAGGGCTTTAAAGGTCAGCACCAACACTTTGAATCGTGCTCGGAAACGTACTGGGAGCCAACGCAGATCTCTCAGAACCGGTGTTATGTGGTCCCGGCGGCCACTCCTAGTCACCAGTCTAGCTGCCGCATTCTGGATTAATTGCAGCCCCACGTAGAGCGCGTTGCAGTAGTCCAAGTGTGAGATAACTAGAGCATGCACCACTCTGGGGAGACAGTTCGTGGGCAGGTAGGGTCTCAGCCTGCGTACCAGGTGGAGCTGGTAGACAGCTGCCCTGGACACAGAGTTAACCTGCGCCTCCATGGACAGCTGTGAGTCCAAAATGACTCCCAGGCTGCGCACCTGGTCCTTCAGGGGCACAGTTACCCCATTCAAGACCAGGGAATCCCCCACACCAACCCGCTCCCTGTCCCCCAAAAACAGTACTTCTGTCTTGTCAGGATTCAACCTCAATCTGTTAGCCGCCATCCATCCAACCGCCTCCAGACACTCACACAGGACCTTCACCGCCTTCACTGGTTCTGATTTAAAGGAGAGGTAGAGCTGGGTGTCATCTGCACACAGATGACACCCTAGTGTAATAAGATTTGGAGCAGGCATTTTTTTTATTTTTTTAAAAAGGGTTTTTTATGAACCGCCCTACTGCCCTAACCTCTGCTGGGCTTCCTGGGTCCTGGAAAGTCGGGCTATGCGAAGAGACTAGGCTGAGTAGATTAGGCTTTGCCTTGCCTTCACTCCACCCCCTGCATGCAACCGATTGGCTAGCTGGGTTGGAGGCAGGGCGAAGGCAAGGCAAGGCCGAATCTACTCAGCCTAGTCTCATTTTCTTCACATAGGCCGACTTTCTGGGCTGCTGGGAAAGCCTGACAAGGCCGCTGCCTGTCCTGCGCACCCCCTTCAGGCCCCAATCCACCTCTGAAAAGTCTCTGCTTCCCCCAAAAGCGGAGCGTGTGGGACAGTGACAGTGCCACCGCCCAGTTTGCCCATGCGTGGCACCAGGAGGAGCAGCTCCATGCCGTCCTCAGCAGGGCAGCCTCCCCTTTGCCCTCAGTCTCCCCTGCATGAAGCTAGGACCTCCCAAAGGCAGTTGTGTAATTAAAAGAAGATGAGAAAAATCAGCAAAGCAATTCTGTGGCTAACTGACCAATTCCTTTAAGTAGGGTCTATTAATGAAGTTCGGACACGGGTGGCGCTGTGGGTAAAACCTCAGTGCCTAGGACTTGCCGATCGCATGGTCGGCGGTTCGAATCCCCGCAGTGGGGTGAGCTCCCGTTGTTCAGTCCCAGCTCCTGCCCACCTAGCAGTTCGAAAGCACCCCCGGGTGCAAGTAGATAAATAGGTACCGCTTTGTAGCGGGAAGGTAACGGTGTTTCCGTGTGCTGCGCTGGTGCTGGCTCACCAGAGCAGCTTCGTCACGCTGGCCACGTGACCCGGAAGTGTCTTCGGACAGCGCTGGCTCCCGGCCTCTTAAGCGAGATGAGCACGCAACCCCAGAGTCGGACACGACTGGCCCGTATGGGCAGGGGTACCTTTACCTTTATTAATGAAGTTCACACTTTTGACAACCAGTCTGATGCTTTTGCAGAAAAATATTCCTAGACACAAGACTTTTATTTTTTATTTTTTAAGCCCTTTCAGTCTCCCATCTCGAGGCTAAGTACAGCAAACTGTACATTCCCACCCCTCTCCCCAAGGCTGGGTTGTTTACTTCTGTGTGCTTGTGTATCTGTGTCTCCCTTGTATCTATTAGGGACTTTCCTTTCCTTTGCTATCTATGCTACTGATTACTTCTGCCATTTTAATTTTAGAGAAAGTTTAGTTTAAAAAGGATCTGTACTATAGAATAACAGCGGTAACAATACATTGAAGACAAGTAAATATTTTGGGGAGGGTGGTCCCAGAGCCCTAGCGCCACCATCCCAAAGAGGATAAAATGGGCGGACTTTGGTACTCTTTTGTCCTCCCCTCCACCAATGTATCACTATCTGAGCTGGCTCTCTGCCTGTTGCGTTACATGCGGGGAAACCCATGTGGGGTTCCTCTCTGTGTAAAGTCTTCAAGCTGTGCCTGCGCGCGCCTGACTAATCTGCCCCATTGTCAAAATTTATCTTTTCCCCCACCTCCAGTCTCCGTTGTTGCATGTCCTGGCTGAGGGGAAAAACAGAAGAAGGATGGCCATCAGTCAGGGGTGGTCTAGTTGAAATTCCTGCATTGCCCCAGGAGTTTCGCTAAATGACCCTCAGGGGTCTCTTCCAACTCTACAATTCTCTGGTGCAGGCTTGTGCAGAGTTTTAGGTACAAGTTGGATGCAAGGGGTGCATAGGATTGCAGCCCGTCTTATGCACCGTGGGCTCAGGAATAAGTCCCACTGTTCATGATGAGACTAGATTGCTGCTATGCAGTCCTGTTATTTAAATAAATGTTTTCCTTTTCGGATAATACAGAGCATGGTGAAATCACAATAAGTAAAACCACCCCTTCAGTAGTTTCAAGCACTACTACAGGTTCCACATAATATCTGTACTGTATTGTTTACTGTGACAGCAACTGCACTTTGGAACTCCTCGCCTATTGCAACAAAGCATGTGCCTTTGCTAGACTCTTTTCGGGCACCTGCTAAAAGCATTCTTCTTTAGGCAAGCATACCTAGATGCTTAGGAAGTTGAAGTAATTTCAATCTTTTGTATGTTTTAAAGTAGGATTGTTAATTTTTCTTGATTCTATCTACTGCTGTGGTGTGTTTTGGGGTTTTTTTTTTTTTGTTTTGGTAAACCACTTTGCAGGTTTTTTAAAATAATTTTTATTAAATAAATAAACAATAAATATAAATACAATAACACAAGCCATCACTTGATCATGCACATCTATCTTCACAGCTACACCTTAAATAGAGAAATTGAAGAGAGTCCCCTTCTTGTTCAAATCTGCTGGGGCATCTACACCCAGTTACTCAAAGCATCACCAAACTGCACTATGGGTGAAGTTTCTCCACAACTACTCGAGTTTCTGATTTCCATTCATATGGCAGATCCTCTACCTATTCTCCCATTCTCATTCATTTTTTAGAAGCACTCTGATTTGTGGTCTAGGGTTGTTGTGGTTCCAGTTTTTGGTAATGTTCTGAGTTATCCCCCATGGCCAACTCACATCGCATTTATGTTCCTTACAGACTCACCCTGATGGGGTTCTCCTCCTCCCTGATGGGGTTCTCCTGCTCCCCTGCAGCTCACTCTGAAGAGGAGAGTTAGGTACTGCTGAGGATCCAGACCCTTATATGAAAAACACCTGGGCGTGTGAGCATCTGCCCATCTGTACGTATGCAAAAGTCAATGACCGACTGGCTTTGCTCACCCAGTGGGAGGAGGCTACACCTTGGCAGCATCCAAATGTATGTCAGGGGTCAGAGAGACCTTGCTTTTACATAAATTGGGGGAAGGTGCAGGGGGAAAGACAAAGGGCTGCCTCCAAAATAAGTCATACTCAGAGGAGACCCACCACAATTAAAGGACATGACTATGATAGGACCATTGATTTCCATGTGTCCACTCTGAGTAGAACTTAAAAGGATTCAGCCCAAAGTTATTGCAATCCTCCTGTCCTTTGGCTACGGAGTAATACCAATGTCCACAAATACAACCAACCAGTAGCCTGGCTCTCAGAACAAAATGCAGTGCTTAAGTGAAAACCAGTGTGGTGTAGTGGTTAAGAGAGGTAGTCTCGTAATCTGGGGAACCGGGTTCGCGTCTCCGCTCCTCCACATGCAGCTGCTGGGTGACCTTGGGCCAGTCACACTTCTCTGAAGTCTCTCAGCCTCACTCACCTCACAGAGTGTTTGCTGTGAGGGAGGAAGGGAAAGGAGAATGTTAGCCGCTCTGAGACTCCTGAAGGGGAGTGAAAGGCGGGATATCAAAGCCAAACTCCTCCTCCTCCTCCTCCTCCTCCTCCTCTTCTTCTTCTTCTTCTTCTTCTTCTTCTTCTTCTTCTTCTTCTGTCAGCACAAGGGGCTTGTCATGGGCCAGGAGTCGGCTTCACCTGCTGAGCAGCAGCCTGAAGTTGCAGAAGGCAGAGTGACTCCACCTGCTGCTGATCAACCTTCTAGCTCATGAGGAGAACCAGATGGCTCCAGCTTTCTAAAGCAGGGTTTGCAGCGTCAGTCAGTTGCTAGAAACAACATTTGTCATTCCTGGCCAGACCTTGCTGCTTTTTGCTTCTTGTGACCCTGGACTCTCAACTTCCTTGATCCCCCGGACTGTTAAACTACGTGAAGTGAGATACTCCTGACTTTAGGACTGGACTGAACTTTGTGTACGGACTCTGCCTCCAGGCAAATACCCACCCAGGCAAATACCCACCCAGACAGATGGGCGAGATATAAATAAATTATTATTATTATTATTATTATTATTATTATTAAGCAAATAATCTGTAGGAAAATGAGAAACTGAAGCGGACAAATTTGCTTCTGTAGAATGAGAAAAACTCCTGATGGATCTAGGGTCAGCCTTAGCATTAGGGCAGAGAAAGACTATTGCCTTAGAAGGCTGATGCTGGAGTGATGGGGAGTTTTAGCGAGTGTGTGCGCGCACACACACACACACACACACACACACACACCCCACTCCTCCTGGAAACCATGGAAAAGATGGGCATATCTGTCCATTTCAGTTTCTCGTTTCTTCCCTTCTTAAATTCAATTTCTCCACATTTCCACATCAGTTGGTCATTTTCTAAAAGAACATCCTCGTGAAAATTCACGGGCATTTTAGTGCGAGTGTCTCTCCTAATATATATATATTTATGCAATTTTGCCCAATACTCATATCTCTGCAAACTAATTTCCCCTAATATAACACATTTTTGTATGTCATTTTCTCCAATATATGCCTTTCTACGCACACTTGACCCTAGTAATATGTGTTTTGGTAAACATTGCTTGACTGGAAAATTGCATTGCAAAATTCAGAGAATTGCACATTTTGAAGGATCTCTGTGCTTTGGTTGGTATGTTGCAACAGAAAATGTGAATTAGGTAAACTTGCCTTTCAATGCAAACTAAATGGAATTTCCCCCTCATCCCTGTCAGCATTCCCCTCAGTAGGAGATTAGGGCTGTATGGGCCACAAGTTATGCAAACCAGGAAGCTAGGCTGCTGCCCTCAAATTGCCAGTGTTGAAAGTAGTGGTCATTGAATTATGGATCAGTCGATTTCTTGTCCAGATAAGTCTTGCGTGCTTCATTTAAGTTTTATTCATCAGTTCTTCCCATCCCAATGTGTGATAAAAGCCCTTTAAAAACTACGTGAACATTTGCATTATATTTGAAACAGTTTCCCTCCCACAAAATGTGCATTTTGTACATGCTTTGTGCATTTTATGCATGTTTTGACTTAGCATATCTATCTTATATGCATTTTGTTATGTTTTTGCACTGAGAACCGGATCATAGTATTTAGTGTGCTGTCGAAAACCAAATCATACCTATGTTCTGTTTCCAGGATGTGCAAATTACATCGGCTCAATTAGAAGAATGCAGACTGAGCAAACATTTCAAGGATCTTTATTAGGAATAAGTTGTTGGCAAAGCATTAAAATTCTGTAAATGAGATGGAGGCAAAGGGGGTGACCCAGCTAACCTTGATTAGAACAAGGCTCACACCATTCCCTTCAGTTTTTCTGCCACTCAAGCAGTCAGTATCTATATATACTTAGTGTGTGAAGAGGCTATCCAAAATTCACAGGCCAGTCTCACTGGCCATCCTACCTAGGGAATGTGTGGTTGGCACCGTTCCAGATCCCCATTCTTCTTGAAGAAACCCAAGTACAGTGGTACCTCAGGTTACAAATTGCTTCAGGTTGCATACACTTCAGGTTACAGACTCTGCTAACCCAGAAATAATACCTCAGGTTAAGAACTTTGCTTCAGGATGAGAACAGAAATCATGCTCCGGCGGCGCAGCAGCAGCGGGATGCCCCATTAGCTAAAGTGGTGCTTCAGGTTAAGAACAGTTTCAGGTTAAGAACGGACCTCCGGAACGAATTAAGTACTTAACCTGAGGTACCACTGTATTCTGGAGATACCAAATGCCTGAAAAGGGTTTACATTTTTATTCAATTCATATCACAGTAATTTATTTCCTCGTTCAGGTTTATTGCAATGAATAGCTATGCTACCGTATGTTTTGTACATGGCTGCAGATCCCTCAGAGTTTGTCCTAGCTAAACAGTTCCTGAGGCATGGTTTTCGCCATCTCGGGCGTCATTCTTCACATCTTTCTCCTGAACAGGTGGTATACAACCTTCTTCAGATTTCCCTGCAAAAGGAAAAATAAACAATGGTTAGGGGAAATAATTGATCAACAGAAGATCAAACTCCTTTTGCAGGCGATCTGATTAGTCTCCCAGTTTTTGTTTTCCATCAAAAGCAGGCCAGAATCCTTCCACCCTGCATTCTTATGGTACTCCTCATGCCCCACTGAAGATGGGGTCCTAAGCTGCTTCACAGGAAGTTCTCTGAGGCATCCAAGGGGAGCAAGTATTCCCTTCCCCAGCTCACATTTTTGAAAATGCTTTATCGCAGTGGCTTCTGCAGTGAGGCCAGCAAGGCTCCAGCCATCATGTCTCCTGTACCAGAATGCTGCAGGAACTAAAAATGAATTTTAAAAAATGAAAAAGGAGGATGGTGAACACATGGCCCTCCAGATGTTATTGGCCTGTAATGCTCAACCTTGACCACTAACCACTATGGATGAACAGATCTGCCCATTTTGGTTCTCCCAGCTTCTCATTTCTCTGTTCTTATGATTCAGTTCTCCACATTTCTCCAGCAATTGGCAATTAAAAAAAACAAAACTCATGAAATGTTGTGTTGAAGATAACATAACTATTCATGTGGTGGCTCTTATTTTAATGTTTGTTAAAGCCTGAAAAAGCCAGAAGATAAGTTAGTAAGGGAGTGGGGAGGAGAGTAGGGACCCTGGAGCACTGAGGGGACAAGGCAGCTGTGGGGAGTTTGTGGAGGACCTCTGATAAGAGAAAAATGCCCCCTTTTAATAAAATCCCTTCTCCATATTTTCATCTAGCAATTGCACTACTAAGGGCTGTAGGTTCCCAGTCCAGAGCTGGGTATCCCCCCTTTCCGAAGAGAGCCCTGAACTCACTTGCTTCTATTTCATTTGCTAGATGAGAGGCCAGGAAAGCACATCGTGAACCAGGTGGCGTCCATTTGTGCTGGGCTGCCTCTGTGGTAATGTGGAAGACGTTCTGCTCTGTAGCATTGTAGACCGGCCACTGTTCCTCATTGGGCGCAGACCCGGTGGGATTCCTGTAGACGCAACAAAGAAATCAGAGCTTTATTACAGCACCAGACTGATTTCAGGGTGAGGATCCAATGCTTGAAGAAGACAGAGCTGACATAAAAGTCAGAAGCAAGCAGTCATCCCTAGAACATTTTCAGTTCTGAAAACCACAGATCAGTTACTAAATGGGAACATTTAGATTTGTATACACTGAAATGTATGTGCACATGTTGTTGTTGTTTACGATGGTTTAATGATCCAGGTTCTGCCATTTACTTATTTTTATTTAATTAAGTGGATTGTCAGATGTCGAAGCAGTTTGCAGGAACAGAATAGATATTTTAAAATAATAACATTCAGAAGTTTACAAAAAGTAATCCAAAAAATTAAAAAAATAAAGTATAAATAAAATCAGCAGCTGAAAATATTGTTGTGAGTCTGGGGGAGGGTAGCCTGCAAGATGCCGACGTTCCTTGTAATTCTTGGGGTCCAAGACTTACTGGGGGGTTAATGCTGTCAGCCTCTCCATCATAGCAGCAGGTTGCATATCTGTGTGTGTGCAAATAAACCATATATCCTAAAGACACGCCAGTCTTTATCCCATGGAAACCAAACCGAGGTTAAACACCTGGAACGCTGAAATCTAGCACCACTCAGATATTGTGATGGTGTGCAACAAGATAATTACTTCATTTATTTTTAAAAACATAGTAAAAGGCATGTTGGCATATATGGGCAGGCATACTTAGTCCTTGGCACAGAAAGGTGAATACCTTACCCGCTTCTGGCAAACTCCGCCCAGTATCGCATCACTCGCCGGCTCAATTCCACCTCCGCCTCCGATGGGTCTTTCCGCAATGATGCTGCCAAGTTTCCAAACAAGTAGGGGATCTCTGCTCCGTGGGGGGTCCCTATCCACTCTGGCCAAGGAAAGCCAGAACTGCGGTGGCTGAAGTAGAAAGCATAAACTGGGCTCCCAACTTCCCTGGCCTTTGCAGCAAACTCCATCATTGGGCATAAAAGGGGATAATCTCCCAAATACTGAATCAAGGCCAAACGGTACCGCTCTGGCCCTTGAAAGTATTCAGCATACTTCAGGGCTATAGCCCTGGCAACCTCCTCTGTTTTCAGAGTTTCCAGCACCCGCTCAAGAAGCTGTTCCCAGGTCAGGATCCCATCATTTACTTCAGCACTAGGAAGCATAAGGTATGCCATGAATGAGTCTTCATTAGCCATGACACCAGTGAGAATGGGTTTGCCTTGAATGCCTCTCTCCAGGAGCTTTCTGGGCTCATCGGTGAGAAATTCCCCATCTGCTGTTATTGATCTGATACCACAGAGTTCAGAAAGTGCATGGCTCTCAATTTCCTTTCCCTGGAGGCAGCTGACCATCGCACTGTGGTTAGTTTTAGGACACCCCATGAGCTGACTCAACATCGCTGATTCTCTTTCAGCCTTTTCAGGATTCCTCCAAATCCAGCGGGCAGTGGGAGCTCCACTATGAAGCACACCACGGGCAACAAGGGGTTGGCTTGCCGGTGAAAGCAGGTGAAAACCAACTGAGGCTGCTCCAGAACCGAGGCCAAGGAGAGTCAACCGAGCTGGATCCCCGCCAAAGACAACTGCATTCTCACTCATCCACTTCAGAGCCAGATGTTGGTCCCACAATGCAACATTTCCTGGGGCAGCTGGCGGCAAGTACAGGAAACCTAACATTCCTCCACGGTAATTCATGGAGGCCACAATGACATTCTCTGTAGCAGCTAGTAAGCCTCCATTTAAGACATCTGCTGAGGCTGAGTTCATGCTAAAACCCCCACCATAGATCCATAGGAGGATGGGCACTGGTGTGACTGGCCGTGGATGGGGCACCCAGATGTTGAGGAAGAGGCAGTCCTCTGAAAGTGGTGTGTTTGGAGTCCATATGGGTCGATCAGGGAAGGAATCGTTATTAAACTGAAGGCAAGAGTTGCCAAAGGTGGTGGCCTCCAAGACCTGGCTCCACGGTTGATGTGGAACCGGCTTCTGGAAACGCAGTTTGCCTATGGGGGGCTCAGCGTAGGGGATGCCCAGGTAGGCGGTGACAGAGCCAGGGCCAGCCGGGAGTCTTTTGCCTCTAATAGGACCGCTGCTGGTGACCACCACAGTATCATCTTCAGAGGCAGAGCTGGAAGCCAGGAGGAAGAGGAGGAGGCACAAGGAGGAGGGTGAAGTCCGGAAACAACGCATAGCGTCTGCAGCTGAAAGAATCAGAAATAGGAGTGGCATGGGGCAGCGGCGTAGGAAGGGGGCAGGGGGGCAGGTCACCCCAGGTACCATCACGGAGGGGGGTCACAAATTATCAAGGAACAATTACTGCCCTACTAGGGCGGTTCATAAAAAACTTTTTTAAAAAAAATGCCTGCTCCAAAGGTCTCATCTTACTACACTAGGGATTATATAGTTATACAGTGGTACCTTGGGTTACATACGCTTCAGGTTACATACGCTTCAGGTTACAGACTCCGCTAATGCAGAAATAGTACCTTGGGTAAGAACTATACTTCAGGATGAGAACAGAAATTGTGCAGCACGGCAGCAGCAGGAGGCCCCATTAGCTAAAGTGGTGCTTCAGGTTAAGAACAGTTTCAGGTTAAGAACGGACCTCCGGAACAAATTAAGTTCTTAACCCGAGGTACCACTGTATATGAAATTTCGTGCATATCAGTTAGTATCTTGACCCTCCTCCACAAAAATAGCTGTTTACTCAGCCGTTTTCCTATGTAGTGAAGGCTGAAAGTTCAATTCAGTGGAGCAGGGTCAAGATATTAACTGATATTCATGAAATTTCAGATATAGCTATACAATCCCTAGTAAGATCATATATATATAAGTAAGATAAGACCTTTGGAGCAGGCATTTAAAAAAAAAAAAGTTTTTTTATGAACCGCCCTACTGCCCTAACCTCTGCCAGGCTTCCCGGGTCCCGGTAAGTCGGCCTATGTGAAGAAAATGAGACTAGGCTGAGTAGATTAGGCCTTGCCTTGCCTTCACCCCGCCTCCTGCATGCAGCCAATTGGCCAGCTGGGTTGGGGGCGAAGGCAAGGCAAGGCCGAATCTACTCGGCCTAGTCTAATTTTCTTCACATAGGCCGACTTTCTGGGCTGCTGGGAAAGCCTGCCAAGGCCGCTGCCTGTCCTGCGACCCCCTTCAGGCCCCAATCCCCCTCTGAAAAGCCTCTGCTTCCCCCAAAAGCGGAGCGTGTGGGACAGTGGCAGTGCCACCGCCCAGTTTTGCCCATGCGTGGCACCAGGAGGAGCGGCTCAATGCCGCCCTGAGCACTCAGCAGGGCAGCCTCCCCTTTGCCCTCAGTCTCCCCTGCATGAAGCTAGGACCTCCCAAAGGCAGTTGTGTAATTAAAAGAAGATGAGAAAAATCAGCAAAGCAATTCTGTGGCTAACTGACCAATTCCTTTAAGTAGGGTCTATTAATGAAGTTCACACTTTTGACAACCAGTCTGATGCTTTTGCAGAAAAATATTCCTAGACACAAGACTAAATATTTTGGGGAGGGTGGTCCCAGAGCCCTAGCGCCACCATCCCAAAGAGGATAAAATGGGCGGACTTTGGTACTCTTTTGTCCTCCCCTCCCCCAATGTCTCGCTATCTGAGCTGGCTCCCTGCCTGTTGCGTTACATGCGGGGAAACCTGTTAAGTGGTGGGTTGACATAGCAGCCGGCACAGCGATTTCTTCAAGTAGCTCTTTATTCTGGTAAGCTGGAATAGAACTGACAGTGAACAGCTCAGCCGGCCTGTATTTATAGGCAGCCGGCTGTCACATTGTAACCACAACAGCCCAGAGTTCCCGCCTAAAATAACTGCCGCGGACCTGAGTGAAAACTATCTACAGACCTGAGTGAAAACTATATACAGTATCCCCCTGTTGGCCCAGGGTGAAACTACACTACATAACACCCCTCCCCACCGAGATAAGGCGTTAGTTACAATCGTAATGGTTTCCTTATATACAGCACTACGCGTAATGGTTCAATTAGGCACAAAAGCATATCGGTTACATTTCCCATACTTAGACCAACAGTGATACCTGTCCAACAACATAGTCCTTTAAATGAGTTGGGCGCTTGGAAACTCTGCCAGACCGCCGGGGACTGGTAGCCAAGTCCGGAGGGCCACACAGTTCTCGCTGAGGCTGTGGTGCGACCCTAGGTGGCGTTGGAACCAACTCCCCTGGATCCGCTGCTGTGAGTGGAGCCTCCGCAAGTGGAGTGGTCTGAGTCTGTTCTGAGACGGCTTGGTTCGGCTCCACGCTGGCAGTTTGCGAGGGAGGTGTAGGTGGAGCCTCGCCATCTGTACGTGTCTCTTCTGGAGCCGCAAGCGCAGTTGGGGGCACCTCGGTAGTGTCCAAGTCCCCAACCCTGCGCCTAAGTTGGTCTATGTGCCGTCGCCACAAGCGCCCGTCTTCGAGTGCCACCTGGTACGAGCGAGGTCCAGTGACTCCCACTACTGTGGCTGGCACCCAAGGGATGTCCCCCACATAGTTCCGGGCAAAGACCTGGTTTCCTGGGACAAATGACCGTGGTGCGTTGGCACAGCCTGGGGGTTCAGCCACGGCAAAGTCTGGGTGTAGCCGGTCGAGCGGTGACCTGAGGCGGCGGCCCATAAGCAGTTCCGCAGGACTCCTCCCTGTGGCCGCATGAGGGGTGATGTGTTGCGCGAACAAGTATTCGGCGACCCGCTCATGCCAGTCTCCCCGGTCCAGGCGCGCCAGTGCCTCTTTTGTCGAGCGCACCATTCTTTCCGCTTGCCCGTTGCTGGATGGATGAAAGGGTGCCGTTAGGGCATGGCGGATGCCCAGTCCCAAAAGATACCGCTCAAACGTGCCTGATGTGAACTGCGGTCCGTTGTCAGAGACAAGGACATCAGGACACCCATGCGTTGCAAACAGGCCTCGCAGCACCCGGATGACAGCTTCGGTAGTGGTGGAGGGCATCAGGGCGACCTCCAGCCATTTGGAATAGGCGTCCACCACTACCATAAAGGTCCGGCCGTGAAAGGGGCCAGCCAGATCGATGTGCACCCTCGACCAGGGTGTCTTTGGCGTCTCCCACGTGTATCCCTTAGCTGCCGGTGGTGCAGGCCTCGACTCCTGGCACGCTTGACAGGCGGACACCCAGGCAGTGATGGCATCGTCCATATTAGGCCACCAGACGTAACACCGAGCCAACGCCTTCATTTTGACAATTCCCGGGTGGCCAACGTGCAGAGCCTCCAGGACGCGCTGACGGAGTCCCTGGGGAATCACGACGCGGTCTCCCCACAGCAGACAGCCGCGATGAGCTGAGAGTTCATGTTGTCTGGTTGCGAAGGGCTGGAACTCCGATGCAAAGGGCCCTTGTGGCCACCCCCTCCACACCCAGTTGAGCACCCGGCTGATGGTGCGATCCTGGGCAGATGCGGAGGCCACAGTGGCAGCCGACACAGGCGCTGCCGGAAGATCCTCAATCAGAAGGAGCGATGAAGCTGGAGCCGGGTCTTCCACAAATGCTGGAAGAGGGCAACGGCTGAGGGCGTCGGCATGGCCCATCGATTTCCCCGGGCGGTGGATGAGCCGGTAGTGGTAGGCAGCCAGGAAAACAGTCCATCGCAGCATGCGTGGTGAGAGGACCGGTGGAGTTGGACGATCACCGGCGAGGAGGCCCAGGAGTGGCTTGTGGTCAGTGATGAGGTCAAAAGTCCTGCCATAGAGGTATTCATGAAACCTCTTCACTCCAGCCACAAGTGCCAATGCCTCCTTGTCGAGCTGGCTGTAATTCCGTTCCGTCGGAGATAGTGTCCTGGAAAAGTAGGCGAGCGGTGCTTCTCTTCCATCTGGAAAACGGTGACTAAGGACAGCCCCGATGCCAAAAGGTGAGGCGTCGCAGGCAAGGACCAGTGGCCTGGATTCACTGTACTGTACCAGCACACTGTCCGAAGAAAGGAGAGCCTTGACCGCGTTGAAGGCCGCCGTCTCCCGATGACCCCAGGCCCAAGGCGTCTTAGTGCTAAGGAGTCGGTGAAGAGGCTCAGCCACTGTGGCTTTGTGGGGCAGGAACATGTTATAAAAGTTCAGCAGCCCCAGGAACGCCTGCAACTCCGTTTTGTTCTTTGGAGTGGGGGCCTGCTGGATAGCGCGGATCTTGGATGTGGTTGGATGAAGACCGGAGGCATCGATAAGATAGCCCAGGAACTCTACCTGTGGAACGGCGATCTGGCACTTCTCCCTTTTTACCTTGAGCCCGGCCTCCTGGAACCTGGTCAGCACGGCACGGAGGCGCTCGAACAGCTGCTGGTGTGAGTCTGCAGACACCAAGACGTCATCAAAATATGGTACCACGCCCGGAAGCCCTTGCAGGAGACGCTCCATAAGGCCTTGGAAGATGCCAGGAGCCACACTCACCCCGAACTGCAACCGGCGGCAACGGAATGCCCCCCGGTGGGTGACGATCGTCTGGGCTTCAGCAGTGGCATCATCGACTGGCAGTTGTTGATAGGCTTGGGCAAGGTCCAGCTTAGCGAAGACCTTACCCTCACCCAGGGAATGCAGCAGGTGTTGGACAACAGGAACCGGATAAGCGTGCTGCTGAAGTGCCTTGTTGATCGTGCACTTGTAGTCAGCGCAGATTCTCACCGACCCATCTGGCTTGACAGGCGTGACGATGGGGGTTTCCCACTTTGCGTGGTCAACCGGCTCCAAAACTCCTTGGGCGATCAGTTTGTCCAGTTGTTCGTCCACCTTAGCCTTGAGAGCAAAGGGAACCCGGCGTGGCTTTAGCTTGATGGGGGCGACTTGTGGATCCAGGCTAAAGGAGATGGGCGTACCTGTATATTGGCCCAAGGTGCCGTCAAAAACCTCGGCAAAGTCTTTGACCAGACCCTCAGTCTCTGCGTTAGAGATGCAGTTGATGCCGGTGACTTCCAGGCCGAGGGCATCAAACCAGTCTAGCCCTAGGAGGCTTGGCCGCTGACCTTCGACCACCACCAACCGGAGCAGGCCCGAAAAATCCTTGAAGGCGATCCGGAACCGGCCAACGCCTACCACGGGAACGTCGTTTCCCTGGTAGTCTCTCAGGTGTACGCGGTGAGAGTCGAGTTGCCTTTTGGACACTCTGGGTACCAGTCTTTTGATGGTGCTCCATGACACGATGGACAGGGCAGACCCGGTGTCGATCTCCATGTCACATGGAGCTCCTTCAATGAGCACCGTGACGTTCAGCTTGCGTCTCGTAGGCGAGTCGGTTTGGCCAATCGTGGTTCCAGACGGGCAGCGGCAGTTGGTGAGAGCGAAACAACTTTCCTTGGCAGACTGGAGTGAAGACTTGGACTTGCGAGTCGATGAAGGGGGGGTGTCAGACGGAGCCGATCGGCAGACCTTAGCGATGTGGCCCCTTCTGGAACACCTCCTACAGATGGCGTCTCTGAATCGACACTTGGCACGGGAATGGTTGCCTCCGCAGCCAGCACATTCCGGTTGGCCCTTGGACTTCTGTTGGAACTTCCTGCGCTCCCGCTTTGTCTGGTGCACATCATCGTCTTCACTGGAGGATGCCTCCTCACTGCTGGCCTCTTCATGATGCACCGGAACGGGCTCCCTAGCAAGACGCAGGCTGCTGGACTTGCGGATCTCCTGAGCGGAGCGTTCAGCAGCTTCTGAGGCCACAGCCTCCTCAATGGCTTTCTGTAGCGTGAGGTCTGGCTTGGCTAGGAGACGCCGTTGCAGATGGATGTCCCGGACCCCGCAGACGATTCGATCCATCAGGGCATCGTCTAAGTCTCGGAACTCACAGTGCATTGCAGCCTGTCGCAGGGCGGTGGTGTAGTTGTTGATTGACTCCCCCTCTGCCTGGTTCCTGTGGTAGAACGCATGGCGGGCAGCAATCTTGGACGGCTTTGGTGCGTAGTGGTTGCGGAGCTTCTCTTGGATCGTGTCCCATGGTGATGCCTGGACTGCTTCAGGCGCAACCAACGCTCGGGCCGTCTCAAACACCTCAGGCCCACAGAGGCTGAGGAATAGGCCCCGCTTCCGATCCTGTGATACTGCTGTCAGTTCGTTGGCTTGGAGGTAGCAGTCGAACCGAGCGAGGTAGGAGTCCCATGATTCAGAGGCTGGCGCAAACGGCGGTAGAGGCACAAGTGAAGCCATGATTCCGATGCCGGCGTGAAGGGCGATGGATGGAACACAGTGCTCTAGCCAGAACAGTCAGCTCTGAACTGGTTCTGCCCAGTGATTTCGCTCAGTGATTTCGCTCTGTGATTCAGCTCAGTGATTCAGCTCAGTTCAGAGGCTGGCCGCATCTGGCTGTGCTCTGATGTCCATCGATCCCATCCTCGTCGCCAGTGTTAAGTGGTGGGTTGACATAGCAGCCGGCACAGCGATTTCTTCAAGTAGCTCTTTATTCTGGTAAGCTGGAATAGAACTGACAGTGAACAGCTCAGCCGGCCTGTATTTATAGGCAGCCGGCTGTCACATTGTAACCACAACAGCCCAGAGTTCCCGCCTAAAATAACTGCCGCGGACCTGAGTGAAAACTATCTACAGACCTGAGTGAAAACTATATACAGTATCCCCCTGTTGGCCCAGGGTGAAACTACACTACATAACAAAACCCATGTGGGGTTCCTCTCTGTGTAAAGTCTTCAAGCTGTGCCTGTGCACACCTGATAAATCTGCCCCATTGTCAAAATTTATCTTTTCCCCCACCTCTAGTCTCCGTTGTTGTATCTTCCTGGCTGAGGGGAAAAACAGAAGAAGGATGGCCACCGGTCAGGGATGGTCCTGCTGGAGATTCCTGCATTGCCCCAGGAGTTTGGCTAAATGACCCTCAGGGGTCCCTTCCAACTCTGCAATTCTCTGGTGCAGGCTCATGCAGAGTTTTAGGTACAAGTTGGATGCAAGGGGTGCATAGGATTGCAGCCCGTCTTATGCACCGTGGGCTCGGGAATAAGTCCCACTGATCATGATGAGACTAGATTGCTGCTGTGCAGTCCTGTTTCTTAAATAAATATTTTCCTTTTCGGATAATACAGAGCATGGTGAAATCACAAAAAATAAAACCTCCCCTTCAGTAGTTTCAAGCACTACTACAGGTCCACATAATATCTGTACTGCATTGTTTACTGTGACAGCGCCTGCACTTTGGAACTCCTCGCCTATTGCAACAAAGCATGTGCCTTTGCTAGACTCTTTTCGGGCACCTGCTAAAAGCATTCTTCTTTAGGCAAGCATACCTAGATGCTTAGGAAGTTGAAGTAATTTCAATCTTTTGTATGTTTTAAAGTAGGATTGTTAATTTTTCCTGATTCTATCTACTGCTGTGGTGTGTTTTTGGGGGGGGGTTTGTTTTGGTAAACCACTTTGCAGGTTTTTTAAAATAATTTTTATTAAATAAATAAACAATAAATATAAATACAATAACACAAGCCATCACTTGATCATGCACATCGATCTTCACAGCTACACCTTAAATAGAGAAATTGAAGAGAGTCCCCTTCTTGTTCAAATCTGCTGGGGCATCTACACCCAGTTACTCAAAGCATCACCAAACTGCACTATGGGTGAAGTTTCTCCACAACTACTCGAGTTTCTGATTTCCATTCCTATGGCAGATCCTCTACCTATTCTCCCATTCTCATTCATTTTTTAGAAGCACTCTGATTTGTGGTCTAGGGTTGTTGTGGTTCCAATTTTTGGTAATGTTCTGAGTTATCCCCCATAGCCAACTCACATCGCATTTCTGTTCCTTACAGACTCACCCTGATGGGGTTCTCCTGCTCCTCAGTATCCCCTGCAGCTCACTCTGAAGAGGAGAGTTAGGTACTGCTGAGGATCCAGACCCTTATATGAAAAACACCTGGGCGTGTGAGCATCTGCCCATCTGTACGTATGCAAAAGTCAATGACCGACTGGCTTTGCTCACCCAGTGGGAGGAGGCTACATCTTGGCAGCATCCGAATGTATGTCAGGGGTCAGAGAGACTTTGCTTTTACATAAATTGGGGGAAGGTGCAGGGGGAAA
This sequence comes from Podarcis muralis, assembly GCF_964188315.1. Classification (NCBI taxonomy): domain Eukaryota; kingdom Metazoa; phylum Chordata; class Lepidosauria; order Squamata; family Lacertidae; genus Podarcis; species Podarcis muralis. The sequence continues at coordinate 107,789,244 of NC_135656.1, forward strand.
GACAAAGGGCTGCCTCCAAAATAAGTCATACTCAGAGGAGATCCACTACAATTAAAGGACATGACTATGATAGGACCATTGATTTCCATGTGTCCACTCTGAGTAGAACTTAAAAGGATTCAGCCCAAAGTTATTGCAATCCTCCTGTCCTTTGGCTACGGAGTAATACCAATGTCCACAAATACAACCAACCAGTAGCCTGGCTCTCAGAACAAAATGCAGTGCTTAAGTGAAAACCAGTGTGGTGTAGTGGTTAAGAGAGGTAGTCTCGTAATCTGGGGAACCGGGTTCGCGTCTCCGCTCCTCCACATGCAGCTGCTGGGTGACCTTGGGCCAGTCACACTTCTCTGAAGTCTCTCAGCCTCACTCACCTCACAGAGTGTTTGCTGTGAGGGAGGAAGGGAAAGGAGAATGTTAGCCGCTTTGAGACTCCTGAAGGGGAGTGAAAGGCGGGATATCAAAGCCAAACTCCTCCTCCTCCTCCTCCTCTTCTTCTTCTTCTTCTTCTGTCAGCACAAAGGGCTTGTCATGGGCCAGGAGTCGGCTTCACCTGCTGAGCAGCAGCCTGAAGTTGCAGAAGGCAGAGTGACTCCACCTGCTGCTGATCAACCTTCTAGCTCATGAGGAGAACCAGATGGCTCCAGCTTTCCTAAGCAGGGTTTGCAGCGTCAGTCAGTTGCTAGAAACAACATTTGTCATTCCTGGCCAGACCTTGCTGCTTTTGGCTTCTTGTGACCCTGGACTCTCAGCTTCCTTGATCCCCCGGACTGTTAAACTACGTGAAGTGAGATACTCCTGACTTTAGGACTGGACTGAACTTTGTGTACGGACTCTGCCTCCAGGCAAATACCCACCCACCCTGAGACTTGACTGGTTGGCTGGCCACTCCTGCCACTGAGCTCTGCCATGGGTTGGCATCATGGGATACAAGAGGGCTTGGCTCATAGGGGTTATTCTTCTTATACAGTGGTACCTCTGGTTAAGTACTTAATTCGTTCCGGAGCTCCACACTTAACCTGAAACTGTACTTAACCTGAAGCACCACTTTAGGTAGCACCACACCGCTGGAGCACGATTTCTGTTCTCATCCTGAAGCAAAGTTCTTAACCCGAGGTACTATTTCTGGGTTAGCGGAGTCTGTAACCTGAAGCATATGTAACCTGAAGCGTATGTAACCTGAGGTACCACTGTATTGTCTTCTGGATAGGAACCACAACAACCCCTCATTTAAGAAACCTGGAACTCCATTTTGGATTTTTAAGTAGCAGCTTTCGAACAATACACACCCATTCCTAAGATATCATTGCAGGCAATGATATTTATTCATATATCCTAAAAGCACCACCGTCTCCGCTGTCCATCATTCCAAGGAAACTGAATCCTGCATAAGCACTGTGATCCTGTTGGCATGCAACTCTTTCCAACGTGTCAATGTTTGAGGCATGCTGGGTTCAAACCTAGTTTTATCCTTGCTTTTTTCCCTGCGCTTTATGCTTCCACCACTCTATGAGGTTTATTCTTTTCTATACAGATTTACAACTATACCTGTAATGAATCCCAGCTTTCTCACTCTGGTTGTATGAAGCCAGGGCTGAAGATCCTGTGGCCCTCCATCTATTGTTTGGCTGCAGCTCCCACCAGAAGAGATTGGGTAGAGATAATAGCAAATGTAGCCCAACAAGATAGGAACGTCTACTGGGTCTCTGTTCCAGCATAAGCACTGGGTAGCCTGGTTCTACTGATACACTGGTTAACCAGTAGGTCACTTCACCGGAGGTGAATGAGATTGTCACTAGGATTTCTTTAATTTTAATGCTGCTGAGAAAACATTTCAATTTAAAAAAAGAATGTGGCTGGTAAACTCTTTCCATGCTATTTAAAATATAGATCATGTAAGTTAAGTTGTATGGGATCAATTCCAATCTGTTACCCCCGAGGATGTGGACAGGCTGCTTGGACGAGTGAAACCAACCACCTGTCTCCTTGATCCTTCCCCATCCTGGCTTATAAAAGCTAGCCAGGAAGGGCTGGGCGATGGGCTTCGCGGGGTGGTGAATGCTTCTCTCTGCGAGGGAGCCTTCCCAGACCCATTGAAAGAGGCGGTTATCAAACCGCTTCTTAAAAAACCATCTTTAGATGCGGCCAATATGGCCAACTATCACCCAGTCTCAAATCTTCCATTCTTGGGCAAGGTGATTGAGCGAGTGGTTGCTGAACAACTCCAGGCTCGCCTGGAAGAAGCGGACCATTTGGATCCCTTCCAGTCGGGATTCAGGCCTCATCATGGGACTGAAACTGCCTTGGTCGCACTGGTTGATGATCTCCGGTGAGCTAGGGACAAAGGTGAGAGCTGTTTCCTAGTTCTGCTGGATATCTCAGCGGCGTTTGATACCATCGACCACAGCATCCTTCTGGACAGTCTAGAGGGGTTGGGGGCACTGTTATACAGTGGTTCTGCTCCTTCCTCCTGGGCCGTGTTCAGCAAGTCGGGGGGTGAGTGTTCAGACCCCTGTGGAGTGCCTCAGGGTTCTGTCCTTTCCCCATCCTTTTCAACATCTACATGCAACCGCTGGGAGAGATCATCAGGGGGTTTGGGCTGGGTGTCCATCAATATGCGGATGATATGCAGTTCTACCTCTCTTTCAAATCAGAACCAGTGAAGGTGGTGAAGGTCCTGTGTGAGTGTCTGGAGGCGGTTGGAAGATGGATGGTGGCTAACAGATTGAGGCTGAATCCTGACAAGACAGAAGTACTGTTTTTGGGGGACAGGAGGCGGGCAGGTGTGGAGGACTCCCTGGTCCTGAATCGGGTAACTGTGCCCCTTAAGGACCAGGTGTGCAGCCTGGGAGTCATTTTGGACTCACAGCTGTCCATGGAGGCACAGGTCAATTCTGTGTCTAAGGCAGCCCTGTTTACCAGCTCCATGTGGTATGCAGGCTGAGACCCTATCTGCCCACAGACTGCCTCGCCAGAGTGGTGCATGCTCTGGTTGCCTCTCGCTTGGACTACTGCAATGCGCTCTACGTGGGGATACCTTTGAAGGTGACCCAGAAACTACAACTAATCCAGAATGCAGCAGCTAGACTGGTGACTGGGAGCAGCCACCAAGACCACATAACACCGGTCTTGAACGACCCACATTGGCTCCCAGTACGTTTTCGAGCACAATTCAAAGTGTTGGTGCTGATCTTTAAAGCCCTAAACGGCCTCAGTCCAGTATATCTGAAGGAGCATCTCCATCCCCATCATTCTGCCCGGACACTGAGGTCCAGCGCCGAGGGCCTTCTGGTGGTTCCTTCACTGCGAGAAGCCAAATCATAGGGAACCAGGCAGAGGGCCTTCTCGGTAGTGGCACCCGCCCTGTGGAATGCCCTCCCACCAGATGTCAAAGAGAACAAGAACTACCAGACTTTTAGAAGACATCTGAAGGCAGCCCTGCTTAGGGAAGCTTTTAATGTCTGATGCATTACTGTATTTTAATATTTTTTTGGAAGCCGCCCAGAGTGGCTGGGGAAGCCCAGCCAGATGGGTGGGGTATAAATAATACTACATTATTATTATTATTATTATTATTATTATTATTATTATTATTATTAAATGGGGTGGTCAATTAGAGGCCAAAGGAACAGTAATGGCAAAGTGGGTGTGTCACACAATAGCATTTGGCTCAGCTGCCAAATGTTTTACACTCCCAGCACATCTGGGAACTTCGCTTTTTGGAAAGACCTGCATAGATTTAGCTATCATTCCTGTCATTCCTTTTAACAACAGCAACAACAATAAAACACCAAACACTTGCATTATTTTTGAACGTATATATTTCCTCACAAAGTCTGCCTTTATCTACACATTTCAACTAAGCACATCCCTTTTTAATATGCATTTTGGTATGTATCTGAGCTGAAACCCAGTATGCAATATTTAGTGTGAAAACCAAAGTCTGCCTGTGTTCTGATCTGCATATTTTTTTCAGGACAGACACATCTACGTTGGTTCAATGAAAAATTCAGACAGAACAAAAGCTTCAAGGATCCCTAATCTTGATATCTTCTTGTGGTGGTTGGAAAAACCTATGAATGTGAACGATGACAAAGGGGTGATCTGGCTGCCCTCTGAGAGAACGAGGCTGTACTCACTTCATTCCTTTCCGTTTCAGTCCCACTCAAGCACTCGCTACCTGTTTATACTGAACATTTGAAGAGCCTCTCCAGAATGACCAGGCTAAGCCATGCTGCCTAGGGGATGCATGACTGACATCAGCATAAAGGAGTCCTATAGGCCATCTGTCATGGATGCTTTAGCTGAGACTCCTGCATTGCAGAGGGTTGGACTAGATCAGTGTTTCCCAACCTTGGGCCTCCAGCTGTTTTTGAACTACAACTCCCATCATCCCTGACTAGCAAGACCAGTGGCAAGGGATGGTGGGAATTGTAGTCCAAAAACAGCTGGAGGCCCAAGGTTGGGAAACACTGGACTAGATGACCCTTGGGCCCCTCCCAACTCTGATTCTATTATTCTATGCAGGTGGCTCCCTCCTTGGGGATGGAAACCCTAAATGAGCGCATGTCTTCTGCAGATCCCATTCATGCACTCAGTTGCCCAGAGTACCAAATGCCTGAGTGGGATTTACATTTTCATCAACTGCCTATCAAACCATTTGTTTTTTTCTTCAGTCAGTTTTGTCCCAATGAACAGCTGCATTGTGAATAGTTGTGTTAAGGAGCAGGCCTAGCTGAAACTGTTTCTAAGGCATGATTTTCCCCATTTCAGAGCTTCCCATTTCACTTGCTGCAAGATATTTCCTGTTCTGCCTTTCTAGGTTTCTGTCGCACTGTTCACATCTTTCTCCAAAGTAGATGAAGCAGGAACCTCTGGAGATTTTTCTGCAAAAGACAAATGTGGGACAGAGGGAAAGAACTAATGAGCAGAAGGTCAAACGACTATCCATGCAGGAGATTGCTCAGTCTCCTGACTTTTGTTTTTAAGCAAAAGCAGAATCCCCCTCCCCACATTTTATGGTACCCTTCATGCCCCACTGAAGATGGGGTCTTAAGCTGCTTCAGGGGCAAAGCTCTCAGAGGTGGCTGAGGGGAACAGGTGTTCCTTTCCCTCCTCACTTTACCAATTTATTTATTTTTAAAAGCCCTTGCCGCTACTCCTACAATGACAATAACAAAGTTTCCTTTTCCACATCATGTCTCCTGTACCAGAATGCTGTGGGAGCTGATGAGGCCTTTTTTAAAAAGCAGAGGATGGGGAACCTGTGGCCCTCCAGATGTTGTTGGCCTGTGGTGATCATCCCTGACCAGTAGCCACTAAAGATAGACAGATCTGCCCATTTTGGTTCTCCCAGTTTCTCATTTCTTCATTCTTAAATTCAGTTCCGCACATTCCTGCAGCTGCCGGCAATTTAGGTGGAAAAGGACTCATGAAAATGTGTGTGGAAGATCATTTATCTATTCGTGTCGTTTTGTTAGGTTGTTTAATGTTCTTGCTGTTTTAATATGTTTCATTAGGCCAGTTGCCTGGGAAAACAAGGAAAAGAATTGAATTGTGAGCAAGTGAAGGCTGAGGGTTTGGGGCAGCCTTGGCAACTGTTGCTAAGGGATTTGGGGTGTTGGGAGAATGACCTTTGGAGGGTGGTTAAGCCAGTGAGGGGAGAGGAGAAGAGTACTGAGGGAACAATACTGCTGTGGGGAGTTTGTGGAGAACCTTTGATAAAAGAAAACCGCCCTCAATTTCTTGAAGTGGCCACGAGGAGAACTGAATAGGACCGTGATGTGAGAAAGAACAGCTAGATGATGATCCGCTTTCAGCACAGGTGCCTGGTATGCTGAGGCAACTCTTTCTTAGAGAGGGACATATTTGGGCCTTGTTCTAGAACATTCTGGGCTCACAGAAGATAGCACTGGTTTCAAATTTCGGAGGGCCCTTGAACAAAGCACACATCATGAGGCCCCTTCTCTTACCGAGTCAACTGCCACTCTGGCATTATCACCGGCTGGTATTATTCACCTTTCTCCTCATTGCTACCACCGGCTTGTTTGCCAGATGGAGAGGCAAGCAGACAGGGACATCCACTGCTTTGCCTTTTCACCCACCCACCCCTTGTCTGAGCCAGGGTGACAGGCAGGTGTACAAGCAGGTTGCAACGGTAAAGAAGAGAAGCAGGTGGGGACGGATCCTGTCCATGGTCCCTCTCCTGGGGTGTGGGCCCAGAACATATGCCCCACAATGCCACCTCTTTGTGCAGCCCTCACAGAAGTATTGCCTACTTTCAGTGATATCCCTTCTCCTAGTGGTTGCACTGGGGGCATGGTTCTGATCACGCCAAGGCCACGGGTCTCATTCCCTCACGAGCCACCTGCCTATTCCTGTACTGCAGGGGCTTGCACTAAATGATCCTTGAGGTTTGTTCCAACTCTACAATTCTCTGGTTCTGTTCTGTGATTCTAATCCAGAGCTGGGAACTGCATATGGTTCCTTTCCTTAAAGGGCCCTAATCACACCTGTTTGTGTGGCCTTGGAATGCAAGGAGCTCAGGAAATCGCATTGTGGGCTAGGTGACATCCGTTTGAGCTGGGCTGCCACATCTGTGCCAATGTGGAAGAACTTCTGCTCTGCGGCGTTGTAGACAGGCCACTGTGCCTCATCTCCCATGGACCCAGTGGGATTCCTGTAGAGGAAACAAAGAAATCAGAGCCATATCTCAGCCTCAGATTGGTTTGCAGGGTGAAGCTTCCAGTGTTGTATAATGTAATAAATAGATAAGCCACACCAGGATTTAAATGCTGTCTAAACCTTGCTCCCAGTGCTGCTGGGAGTGCTGTGCCACAAATAAAAGTTGCCCCATAGCCGACATCAGAAGTGGGCAGCTGTGCAAGGATTCCAGTTGCTGACAGCAGTCCTGTATATGGGCAACAGATTCGCTTTAGGAAAAATGACTGTGTTTCTCAAAATGGTGCCCTCCAACCTAGGATCATACATGCTGTGGTAGAAGCTTACTCACAGGTGCAGTAAGGCATTGTCCATGATAACTACAGCAGAGGTGGAGAACACCTTTCAGAGCAGGGGCCACATTACCTCATACATAAGCTTTAGGGAGCCAAAAGTGGGCCAGTCAATGGATGTGACTCTTGCCTTGTACAATAGGCTACATTCCTGCCATGAAAACATCAATCTCTGCATCGAGGCATGCAAGAAATATTACCTCACTTTAAGGACATATTCCAGTCTGGGGAAAGCCCTCAAGGATAGCACAGAACCCAGCAGGTGAGAGGGGTGCACTGGGGAGGGAGACGCCCAATGACCGGACAGAGAGAATCCCACCCGTCCTCCACAAAATGGAAGCCTTTTAGCAAAGGAAACATGCTGGGAGGTGGACAACCCACAACATTCAAGCTGAACCACATTCACAACCTGCGCAAAGGTGCCATCAATGACACGGATGATCCGAAAGTGTTTGACTAATGCCTTACCCGCTTCTGGCAAATTCTGCCCAGTATCGCATCACTTGGCGGCTCAATTCGGCTTCGGCAGCCTTCACCTCCGACCGGTTTGTTTGCAACACTAATTCCACGCTTCCAAACAAGTAAGGTACCTCAGCTCCATGAGGTGTCCCCGCCCATTCAGGCCAAATAGAGTCAGGATTGCGGTGGTCGAAGGAGTAAACATAAACTTGGTTCTTATCTTTCCCCACCTTCTCAGCAAATTCAAGCAGAGGGCACACAAAGAAGTAATCTCCCATATAATGACTCATGGCCAAACGATATTGTTCCGACCCATGGCTACCTTCAGTGTACTTCTGTATCACATCCTGGTCAACATTTTGTTTGGTTGCTCCTTTCAAAGTTCCATTGACTGCTCTAAGGGCCTGCTCCTGGGTCAGTATTGCATCCTTCGATGTCATGTTAGGAAACATAAAAAATACCATAGTTGACCCTTCATCAGCAGTGACGCCAGTGAGAATGGGTTTGCTGTGAACAAGGCCACTCTCCAGCAGCTTTGGGGGATCATCTGGGAGGAACTCCCCATCCGTTGTCAATGAGAAGAAAGTTTGCAAGGCATCAAACATTTTGCTGTTCATTTCCAACCCCTGTAGGCAGCTTACCATAGCACTGTGGTTAGCTTTAGGGCACCCCACAAGGCCACTAACCATCGCCGAATCTCTTAGGGCATCTTCAGGATTCTTCCAAGCCCAGGGGGCATTGGGAACTCCACTCTGAAGCACAGCACGGGCAAAAAGGGGTTGGCTTGCCGGTGAAAGCAGGTGGAAACCAACTGCAGCTCCTCCAGCACTTTCGCCAAATAGAGTTATCCGGGTTGCATCACCGCCAAACACAGCTGCATTCTCACTCACCCACTTCAGAGCCAGATGTTGGTCCCACAAGCCAACGTTTCCTGGGGCATCTGGCGGCATGTACAGGAAACCTAGGGTCCCCACGCGGTAATTCATGGAGGCCACAATGACATTCTCTGTAGCTGCTAACAAGGCCCCATTGTACATATCCAAAGAGGCTGTGCCAATGATGAAACCCCCGCCGTAGATCCAAAGGAGGATGGGCACTGGTGTGACTGGCCGTGGGTGGGGCACCCAGATGTTGAGGAAGAGGCAGTCCTCTGAAAGTGGTGTGTTAGCAGCAAATAGCTCTGCATATGGCATTTTTTCAATGTTTACCTGAAGGCAAGAATTGCCAAAGCTGGTGGCCTCCAAGACCTGGCTCCACGGCTGATGTGGAACTGGCTTCTGGAAGCGCAGTTTGCCTATGGGGGGCTCAGCATAGGGGATGCCCAGGTAGGCGGTCACAGAGCCAGAGCCAGCTGGGAGTCTTTTGCCTCTAATAGGACCGCTGCTGGTGACCACCACAGTATCATCTTCAGAGGCAGAACTGGAAGCCAGGAGGAAGAGGAGGAGGCACAAGGAGGAGGGTGAAATCCGGAAACAACACATAGTTGCTGCTGCTGAACGAATCAGAAATAAGGGTGGGTTGGGAAACATTAAAATATGGGACATTTGAATAATGCAACCAAGCCTGAATACAAGAAGAAACCCAAATGGAAGGGTCAGTATCAAACATATCTTCTTTTTGTATGTCCCTTCCTACAAAAGAACATATACCACAATAAAAACTCTTTAAGGTACCAGGGGACACTGTCCAGTATTTTGATGGTTTCTAGTCCCTGTACCGTCCTAAGCATATATAGTTATTAATGCCTATTTTATTTAACAGAAGTTTTGGTTCCTCTAAATTATGAATGCAACAGGTAACTGGGTATATCACATCTCTCGATCATGTACATCTGTCCTAACAGCTACAGTACACCTTAAATGGAGACATTGAGAAGTATCTTCACCTTGCTCAAATCTCCTGGGGAATCAACACCTGGATACTCAAAGCATCTCCATACTGTACTTTAGCTATTCCACAAATAACGTTTCTCCAGGTCTATTGTTGTACAGTTTGACAGAAGGGGTTATCACTGAAATCGCCAAAGACAAACCCAACCCCAAAAAAGGTAAAAACAGCAACAACATTGACACTGCTAGAACACAAGTTTCTGATTTCCTTTCCTATGGCAGGTCTTCTACCTGTTCTCCAAAGAACATTCCCCCATTCTCATCCATTTTAAGAGACACTCTGATTTGTGATCTAGAGTTGCTGTGGTTCCAGTTTTTGGTAATGTTCTGAGTTAACCTCCATGGCCAGCTCAAATCACATTTCTGTTCCTTACAGACTCACCCTGATGGGGTTCTCCTGCTCCTCAGTATCCCCTGCAACTCACTCTGAAGAGGAAAGTTAGGTAGTGCTGAGGATCCAGAGACTCTTATGAAAAACACCTGGGCGTGGGAGCATCTGCCCATCTGTACGTAAGCAAAAGTCAATGACCAACTGGCTTTGCTCACCCAGTGGGAGGAGGCTACAGCTTGGCAGGATCCGAATGTATGTCAGGGGTCAGAGAGACTTTGCTTTTACATAAATTGGGGGAAGGTCAGGGGGAAAGACAAAGGGCTGCCTCCAAAATAAGTCATACTCAGAGGAGACCCACTACAATTAAAGGACATGACTATGATAGGACCATTGATTTCCGTGTGTCCACTCTGAGTAGAACTTAAAAGGATTCAGCCCAAAGTTATTGCCATCCTCCTGTCCTTTGGCTACGAAGTAATACCAATGTCCACAAATACAACCAACCAGTAGCCTGGCTCTCAGAACAAAATGCAGTGCTTAAGTGAAAACTTGTGTGATTCTTCTGTCAGCACAAAGGGCTTGTCATGGGCCAGGAGTCGGCTTCACCTGCTGAAGCCCAAAGTTATTTCAATCCTTCTGTCCTTTAGCCATGGAGTGATACAAATGTCCACAGATACAGGGAAAGAGTGACCTGGAACTCCAATTCCAGGATTTTGGATTTTGAGAAGCAGCTTTCCAAGAATATACACCCATTCCTAAGGCATGTGCAGGCAATGAGATTTATTCCACTAACAACTAGTGGATCAGCAACAGATTAAGAAAATAGGGATTAATACACAAATAGATTCTAATCTAGAATGTTCCAGCTTCTCCAAAGGTCCAGATACGCCAATGGCAGCCTGTCCCATCAGGCTTTTCTCACAGTCAGTTTGGGGATGCAACCAATGAGTAAGGTCCTTCTAGATCCATAATTTGATAGCACTTTAGCAAGGAACTCCAACCAGCAGGTGGCAGCAGAGATGTTGCAATAGCAACTGGGGTGCATTGCAAGAGGGAGCTCCAGCTAGGGTTGCCAAACTTCAAAAAGTAAAATTCATGACACCTGGGAGTTCCTAACAGCTTTTTGAGCTGTTACCACTGCTTTGCCCATCTGATGCCATTTTTAAACCCGAAAACCAGGACATGTCAGGAATGGGTGGCGCTGTGGGTAAAACCTCAGCACCTAGGACTTGCCGATCGTCAGGTCGGTGGTTCGAATCCCTGTGGCGGGGTGCGCTCCCGCTGCTCGGTCCCAGCGCCTGCCAACCTAGCAGTTTGAAAGCACCCCCGGGTGTAAGTAGATAAATAGGGACCGCTTACCAGCGGGAAGGTAAACGGCGTTTCCGTGTGCGGCTCTGGCTCACCAGAGCAGCGATGTCACGCTGGCCACGTGACCCGGAAGTGTCTCCGGACAGCGCTGGCCCCCGGCCTCTTGAGTGAGATGGCCACACAACCCTAGAGTCTGGCAAGACTGGCCCGTACGGGCAGGGGTACCTTTACCTTTACCTTTATGGCAAGCCTATAATTGCAACACTGGGAGGGGTTTACTGCAGTGCCCAGAATTGTTTGAGGGAAGAAATGCGCTTTGAATGTGCTTCAGATGAATATTTTATATGCAACTTGACTGTGTGTATGAGTCCCTAGCCTGAACTTCAGCTGGAGCCCTCCAGGGTTTGCCAGGAACCTTGGCTCTCTCTTTTTTCATATAATTTTTATTATTTTCATTAATAAAATAAAAACATAAAATATAACAACATTATAATAGCCATTTCTAAAACATTTGCTCCACCGAGCTCGTGACTTCCCTCCCTCCCTTCAACTGGTTTCTAATTTCCTGATAAATTATATACCGTATTTTTCGGACTATTGGACGCACCGGTCCATAGGACGCACCTAGATTTGGGGGGGGAAATAAAGGCAAAAAAATTTATTCCCCCCCCCCCCGCCAGGCGCGGGGCTGGGGCGGGGAAGCCCGAGCTTCCCACTCCCCCAGAACGGGACCCAGAGCCATGCCGAAGCTGCGCGCAGCTTTGGCATCGCTCTGGGAGCTTGCGGGGCTGGGGGAGGAGGAAGCCTTCCGCCAGCCTCCAAACCATGTCGGGAGACAGCGGGATGGCGCGCTGCGCCTCTCCCGCTGTCCCCCGAGTTTGCGGGGCTGGGCCAGCCTTCTAACCAAGTCGGGGGACAGCGGGAAGGGCGCGCTGCGCCCCTGCCGCTGTCTCCCGAGTTTGCGGGGCTGGCGACGGGGAGGAGCAGGCTTCTCCCCCCGCCAGCCTTCTAGACAAGTCGAGGGACAGCGGGAAAGGCGCGCTGCGCCTCTCCCGCTGTCCCCCGAGTTTGCGGGGCTGGCAACGGGGAGGAGCAGGCTTCTCCCCCCGCCAGCCTTCTAGCCAAGTCGGGGGACAGCGGGAAGGGCGCGCTGCGCCTCTCCCGCTGTCCCCCGAGCTTGTGGGGCTGGCGGTGGGGCTCTCCTGAAGCCTGGAGGTTGTGGGGCTGGTGGGGGGGAGAAGCAGGCTTGCTTCTCCCACCCCCAGCCTCCAGATCAGGTCGGGGAATAGCGGGATGGCGGAGCGCCGCCATCCCGCTATTCCACGACCTGATCTGGAGGTTGTGGGGCTGGGGGGGGGAGAAGCAGGCTTGCTTCTCCCACCCCCAGCCTCCAGATCAGGTCGGGGAATAGCGGGATGGCGGAGCGCCGCCATCCCGCTATTCCCCGACCTGATCTGGAAGTTGTGGGGCTGGGGGGGGGAGAAGCAGGCTTGCTCCTCCCACCCCCAGCCTCCAGATCAGGTCGGGGAATAGCGGGATGGCGGAGCGCCGCCATCCCGCTATTCCCCGACCTGATCTGGAGGTTGTGGGGATGGTGGGGGGGAGAAGCAGGCTTGCTTCTCTCACCCCCAGCCTCCAGATCAGGTCGGGGAATAGCGGGATGGCGGAGCGCCACCATCCCGCTATTTCCCGACCTGATCTGGAGGTTGTGGGGCTGGGGGGGGGAGAAGCAGGCTTGCTCCTCCCACCCCCAGCCTCCAGATCAGGTCGGGGAATAGCGGGATGGCGGCGCTTCGCCATCCCCCTATCCCCCGAGCTTGTGGGGCTGGGGGGGGAGAAGCAGGCTTGCTTCTCCCCCCGCCAGCCTCCAGATCAGGTCGGGGAATAGCGGGGTGGCGGCTCTGCGCCTCCCCGCTGTCCCCAGCTTTTGGGTGCAGGCTGCTGCCCGCAAGCCTTGCGAGCCCGCGGGACATCCCGCCGGGCTTGCAAGACTTGGGATAGCTTCCTGAAGCCTGGAGAGCGAGAGGGGTCGGTGCGCACGGACCCCTCTCACTCTCCAGGCTTCAGCAAAAGCCTGCATTCGCACCATAGGACGCACACACATTTCCCCTTCATTTTTGGAGGGGAAAAAGTGTGTCCTATAGTGCGAAAAATACGGTACACATTTCTGCTGTCAGTTTCTGTCCTTCAGTACATCTCAAGTCCTTCTATTATCCATGGTCAGATACTATTTTTATATTATGTGGCAATTTTTATATTATGTGGCAACATTCATATCAATCCTGCTAGTGTCTTCACATTTTTGCAATAGTCTCTCAGGTACTCAATAAATTTACTCCAAACACTCTCTGGGATTTCTGATCGACTTGTTTGGTTCCGGATCCTCACAGTCAGTTTGGCTAACTCCACATAGTCCATCATCTTAATCTGCCACTCCCCGCTCATTGGTAATTCTTGTGATTTCCACCTTTGGGCTAAAAGAATTCTTGCCGCAGTTACCGACAAAAGAAGAATGGAGGATGAAACTGATGGACTATGCACAATTAGATAAATTAACAGGAAGAATTTGAAACCTGCGGGACCAGAGATTCACAGAAGACTGGTGTAAATTTACGGACTATTTGAAAAGTAACTGTGATGATCAGATTACACTAGTAGGTTTGCAAGAAGTTTTGTAAGGTGAACTATTTGAAATGTTGCAAAAAAGGTAATGAGGAGAATTGTTAGTTAAGATAATTAAAGGCAATATGAATTTAAGAAATGCAGAAGAAGTGATAAGAATGGAGGATCATCAGAGGTGCTGATGGAAGTCCAAAAAGATTGTATAAGAAGTGAAGTTCTGTTGTATGATTGATAATCAATATGCTAAAATTAATAAAAATTATTATTAAAAAAAAGAATTCTTGCTGCAGTGGTGGCATACATAAACAGTCTTTGGTCTGCTTTTGTAATCTCTTCTCCCAACAACCCAAGCAAAAACACTTCCGGTTTTGGGGGGAAGGTATATTTTAACTTGACTCTTGCATTGAACCTGAACTCTTGCTGGAGACTGAATCACCATCTGAATGTGACCACCCTCGGGAAGATAATAGCCATTGTGCATTTGAGAAGGACAGTTAATGCCTTGCCAGGCAAACTCTGCTCAATATCGCATCACTCTGCCATATATGTTTGTTTATGAATGCTCTACTAAATAAATGAATAAAGCAGGCAGTGTTCCACTAAAAAAAAAAAATAATTATCCAGTACATATTGGTAGAGCATGAAACTCTTGATCTCAAGGTTGTGGTTTCGAACCTCACATTGGGTGGAAGAATCCTGCACTGTAGGGGGTTGGACTAGATGATCCTCATGGTCCTTTCCAACTCTATGATTCTGTTCTATGACTCTCTCTCTCTCTCTCTCTCTCTCTCTCTCACACACACACACACACACACATACACACACACACACACACACACCAGCTTAAATAAATGTTCTTGCACCACACCGCCACATTGTGAGGCACACATAAAGGTAAAGGTTGACAGACTCTAGGGTTGTGCGCCCATCTCACTCAAGAGGCCGAGGGCCAGCGCTGTCCGGAGACACTTCCGGGTCACGTGGCCAGCGTGACATCGCTGCTCTGGCGAGCCAGAGCCGCACACGGAAACGCCGTTTACCTTCCCTCTAGTAAGCGGTCCCTATTTATCTACTTACACCCGGGGGTGCTTTCGAACTGCTGGGTTGGCAGGCGCTGGGACCGAGCAACGGGAGCGCACCCCACCGCGGGGATTCGAACCGCCAACCTTTCGATCAGCAAGCTCTACGCGCTGAGGCTTTTACCCACAGTGCCACCTGCGTCCCCGTGAGGCACACATATTTGTCTATAACATAGCAACCACATTTATTATAAACTTCCCCTTTTTCAGTTAAGGGCACAGTAGGAGGGTGCTGTTCCCTTGGTCTCTCTCTACTACCCAACAATTCCCAAAAGAGATTTTTTTTAAAAAAAAAGCTGTTCTGCTAACCAGCACGAAGAGGACAGCTCTCTTTGCTGACCTTGGGGTTCTTTCAGCAAACAAGCTGCAGTCATTCACCTTCCGGACCCTGGCTTTGAACACGTTCTGTGTTTTCTAGGAAAATGTGAGTTGCTGTTTGTTTTTGGGTTCCCTCCCCCGGACGCCCCAGTTCTTTCACACATCTGCCTCAAGGACAGAGAAACCAGCCAGGCTGGATCCATAAAAGACTGTAGGTGAGGCTAAGGTAAAGGTAAAGGGACCCCTGACCATTAGGTCCAGTCGTGGCCGACTCTGGGGTTGCGGCACTCATCTCGCCTTATTGGCTTCCAGGTCATGTGGCCAGCATGACTAAGCCGCTTCTGGCGAACCAGAGCAGCGCACGGAAACACCGTTTACCTTCCCGCCGGAGCAGTACCTATTTATCTACTTGCATTTTGATGTGCTTTCGAACTGCTAGGTGGGCAGGAGCTGGGACCGAGCAATGGGAGCTCACCCTGTCATGGGGATTCGAACAGCCAACCTTCTGATCGGCAAGTCCTAGGCTCTGTGGTTTAACCCACAGCGCCACCCGCATCCCTGTTGGTGAGGCTACCCAACTCTTAATCACCTGACATCAGACATCATGGTGGTGGATGTGAAGTGTTTTCCTTTGCCTGCAACCACATGTCTTCTACGCAGACTCCCAATATTAAGTCCAAAAGGATTTCAGGATCTTTCTGCTAGAGTTATGGCATGAATATGTGTTAACCTTTTCCCCCGTAAGAAAACTCATACACAAGAGGAGCAAAGAAAGGCTGGTTTATTGCATGAAACGAAAGTTTCAGAATATATGGATGCCGCTTCAGACAGCAAAATTACCCTATAGGCAGGCAACAGCTCTTGCCACACCAACACACCTTGATTTAAAGAGTAAAAGAATCCCTAACTATTCCCAAAAGTCTGCAGAAAGTGTGTGTGACAATATTGCCACAGAACTGACCCTGAAAGTAAAGTAAGAAAGGGAAGAAGAGAGGCATCTGTGTCCTGAAGCAAAGCACGTTTTGGTTCCTTGAGGGTGTAGAGTTTATTACTGGAGTTTGGAGAGCTAGCTAACCATTGAAAATCAAGTGGCTTTGTACTCATTTTAGCCAATGCATCCCAAAGGAGAGGAAAGAGGTTGAGCAATTTCTTATAACACCGACGTGGATTTGTTCTATTGTCTCTTTCCCACAAGTTCCTGTCTGTTTCCTATGTCATTTACTTTGTTCTGTTGGTTGGTGAACCACTATAACCCTAGTGAGAAATGGCTAAACTGGTGATCTTTATTTCCTGAAGCCTGAAGGTTATCTTACTGTGAAAGAGGCATGGCATTGTGGTATGTATTATGATTATTATTTGGGGGGAACAGGTGGAAGGATGAAGTTGTTAGCTTTGAACTACAGGAATCAAACTGTCACTCATCAGGCACAAAGCAAAAGTAACTTAAACTTTGCTAATATCAAAAGGAAATGTATATTAGATGTTTCAGGAATCTACATCTGCCAAAGATATTGAAACCCACTTCTCAAAATGGCAGAACAGTTACTTTGCTAGAAGTTCAAAATTTCGCAGACACATTAAAAGGTGTGTTTTCAATTGGTTGTGAGCGTGTTAAGATCACAGGAAGCAGTGGGTCTTTATCAGCATGGAAGTCCCAGAATATCTTGTCAGGTTGTCTTCTAGGTCACTTGGTAATGATGCTTTATAATTGAGGGACACAAAGTCAAGCAACACCTGTTGAAAAGATGAGTGTGGTTTGGTCAGAATGCAAATATAGGCATGAATGAGAGAAATGCGTTTAGCCAAAATAATGTTTGCGTTAGGCAAAACTTCAGACGAAAAAAAAAAGTGTAATAGAATAAATTAGCACTATAATGCTGATGAGGGACGCGGGTGGCGGTGTGGGTAAAACCTCAGTGCCTAGGACTTGCTGATTGTGAGGTCGGCGGTTCGAATCCTCGCGGCGGGGTGAGCTCCCGTCGTTCGGTCCCAGCTCCTGCCCACCTAGCAGTTCGAAAGCACCCCTAAGTGCAAGTAGATAAATAGGTACCACTTTATAGCGGGAAGGTAAACGGCGTTTCCGTGTGCGGCGCTGGTGCTGGCTCGCCAGATGCAGCTTCGTCACGCTGGCCACGTGCCCCGGAAGTGTCTTCGGACAGCGCCGGCTCCCGGCCTCTTGAGCGAGATGAGCGCGCAACCCTAGAGTCGGTCACGACTGGCCCAGATGGGCAGGAATACCTTTACCTTTATAATTTGGATGAATTTTCATGAGGACATACATACCGTATTTTTCGCTCTATAACACGCAGTTTTTTCCTCCTGGAAAGTGAGGGGAAATGTCTGTGCGTGTTATGGAGCGAATGCCTACAGATGGCAGGGGAATCCGCTGCAGTTGTGAGCAGTCTGTGGCTCTCTTTCAAACTGCAAAGCGGGTGTAAGCGGCTCCTGTCAGCGAGCGGAGCCGGGGAGGAGGGAGAGAAGCAGATCGGGGTTGGTTGCTTTAAAACAGCCCCGTGCTCTATGTCCCTCTCTCTTCTCCAGTGAGCTGCTAAGTAGCAGCAAAGCTTTTCAGCCAGCCTAGCCGGGGAGGAGGGAGAGAAGCAGATCGGGGTTGGTTGCTTTAAAACAGCCCCGTGCTCTATGTCCCTCTCTCTTCTCCAGTGAGCTGCTAAGTAGCAGCAAAGCTTTTCAGCCAGCCTAGCCGGGAGGAGGGAGAGAAGCAGATCGGGGTTGGTTGCTTTAAAACAGCCCCGTGCTCTATGTCCCTCTCTCTTCTCCAGTGAGCTGCTAAGTAGCAGCAAAGCTTTTCAGCCAGCCTAGCCGGGAGGGAGAGAAGCAGATTGGGGTTGGTTGCTTTAAAACAGCCCCGTGCTCTCTGTCCCTCTCTCTTCTCCAGTGAGCTGCTAAGTAGCAGCAAAGCTTTTCAGCCAGCCTAGCCGGGAGGAGGGAGAGAAGCAGATCGGGGTTGGTTGCTTTAAAACAGCCCCGTGCTCTATGTCCCTGCCTGCAGTTTTTTGCTGTCCGATTTTGGATCAGCCACTGTAGGGGCTGTGTGTGTGTGTGTGCTTGAGCTATCGTTCTCCTCCTCCTCCTTCCTGTTCACTCTCACAGCGCCCCAGCGCTCTCCTGCGACTTTAGGATTGATACTCTGTGTGTCTGTGTGTGTGTGAGGCATCCTTCTCCCCTTGCTTCCCGTTCACTCTCCCAGCGCCCCTGCGCTCTCCTGCGACTTTAGGATTGATACTGTGTGTGTGTGTGAGGGGGGGGGATCGTTCTCCTTCTCTTGCTTCCCACTCCCAGTGCCCCTGCCTCTCCTGCGACTTTAGGGTTGATACTGTGTGTGTGTGAGGGGGGGGGATCGTTCTCCTTCTCTTGCTTCCCACTCCCAGTGCCCCTGCCTCTCCTGCGACTTTAGGATTGATACTGTGTGTGTGTGAGGGGGGGGGATCGTTCTCCTTCTCTTGCTTCCCACTCCCAGTGCCCCTGCCTCTCCTGCGACTTTAGGATTGATACTGTGTGTGTGTGAGGGGGGGGGATCGTTCTCCTTCTCTTGCTTCCCACTCCCAGTGCCCCTGCCTCTCCTGCGACTTTAGGATTGATACTGTGTGTGTGAGAGAGGGGGGGGGGATCGTTCTCCTTCTCTTGCTTCCCACTCCCAGTGCCCCTGCCTCTCCTGCGACTTTAGGATTGATACTGTGTGTGTGAGAGAGGGGGGGGTCGTTCTCCTTCTCTTGCTTCCCACTCCCAGTGCCCCTGCCTCTCCTGCGACTTTAGGATTGATACTCTGTGTGTCTCTGTGTGTGAGAGGGCTTGTTCGCCTCCTCCTGCTTCCTGTTCACTCCCCCAGCGCCCCTGCGACTTTAGGGCGACTTTAGCATGGATCCACATGGATCCTCAGGATTTTTGCATTGGGCTACCCCAAACTCACCGTCAGATCACATGTCTGTGGCCACAGCATGAACCACAAAAATCATACATCCACTGTTTTGTTTAGAATATTTTTTTCTTGTTTTCCTCCTCTAAAAACTACGTGCGTGTTATGGTCTGGTGCGTGTTATAGAGCGAAAAATACGGTGTATATATATATATATATATATATATATATGCAGGTTTTGGTGTCCTCGGGTATCTTCCCGTGTAAAAGTTGGGGTGTCTAGGCGACGTTTCGACGAGGTCTCACTCGTCATCTTCAGGCAGGTGCTTTCGGCTTCTTGTTACTGGAACAGAGCAGGATCTCAGTGTTTGAGTTCCTATAAATACTGTTGAGGAGGTGTGGCCTCCAATGTTTTGGGCAGAGAGGAAGTTCCTAGGCTAGTGTGCCTTTTCTTCTTTTGTTCCTTAATTGCTTGAGGGATATCTTGAGTGATTTCTTGAGTGATATCCTGAGTACCACTTAGGTACTTAGGATATCACTCAAGAAATCACTCAAGATATCCCTCAAGCAATTAAGGAACAAAAGAAGAAAAGGCACACTAGCCTAGGAACTTCCTCTCTGCCCAAAACATTGGAGGCCACACCTCCTCAACAGTATTTATAGGAACTCAAACACTGAGATCCTGCTCTGTTCCAGTAACAAGAAGCCGAAAGCACCTGCCTGAAGATGACGAGTGAGACCTCGTCGAAACGTCGCCTAGACACCCCAACTTTTACACGGGAAGATACCCGAGGACACCAAAACCTGCATTCCTGTACCCGTGAAAATCTACGAAAGCAAATATATATATATATATATATATTGCAAATTGATGTGTAAATGTATGGTAAAGGCAAAGGTAAAGGACCCCTGGATGGTTAAGTCCTGTCGAATCAGACTATGGGGTGTGGCGCTCATCTCCGCTTTCAGGCCAAGGGAACTGGCATTTGTCTGCAGACCTCTTTTCTGGATCCTGTGGCCAGCAGGACTAAACTACTTCTGATGCAACAGGACACCGTGACGGAAAGCAGAGTGCACAGAAACGCTGTTTACCTTCTTGCCACAGTGGTACCTATTTATCTACTTGCACTAGCATGCTTTCGAACTACTAGGTTGGCAGGAGCTGGGACAGAGCAACGGGAGCTCAATTCGTCATGGGGATTCAAACTGCCGAACCTCTGATCAGCAAACCCAAGAGGCTTGGTGGTTTAGACCACAGAGCCACCCACATCTCAGCATGTGGAAATGTGGAGAGCTGAGGAAGAGGGTAACAGGAGAAAGCACTCGCCTACTTCAGCTCCCTTTGGGCTGCAGCACAAAGCCTTCCTGGTGTGGGGAAATGGACAGATGTTCATGTTTGCATTTAAAACATGGTTCCAGGCACAGGTTGCAGAAGGAAGCCATTTTAACTGTGGGCCATGCAAACCATTAAGCCGGATGACAGAGAGGGGAGAAAATGTCCTCCTCTCAACTGCTCAGTGTGGTCTACCCATTCATTCTCTGTTCATCCATTCATCTTTCTATACTCCCCAGCTCCAACATATTTCCTCTGTAGTCCTATTGACCTTTCATGGAGATGCCCTCTATTGAGTTGTGGATTCCTTTTCGCCGTCCTCCTCCTTCTTGTGTGAAGCAGCAGAATCCTCTTTCAATTTGTCTGTAGAAGAAGGGGAAGCAGAAAGAAAGAAAGCCAGAGAAAAGTTTGAATCTGGAAATGAGATGTTGAAGACTCTGGAACAAGGGTCGTCGACCTATTTAGGCATATATCCACATCTGGATTTTTGAGTGAATGCCATGGCCAGTACCCCAGCTCTGGTTTCTTCTCATAGAAGTGAGAGAGGAAGTGGGAAAGAGTCTCAATCCACCAGCTTCCTCCTTCAGTTCTTGGCTTTTCACAGGACAATAGGTAACCTCACTTACCATCTTATGGCCAAAGGATGGAGGGGTAGAGAGTACAGCCATGGGCACCCACGCCATTGCACCCATGGTCATCACATTGGCAATCCCTGTTCTAGAAGCCCAGGGCCAGTAGCATCTCCTTTCAGCTGTAGGTGATGCCAGTTACAGTACAGTCATCAGAAGCATTTGTCTTATGATGTCTTAGCCCCCACCGCAGTCCACTCACACCCATACTGCAGGCAAAGAACAGAGCTCACTTATCAGTGTATTGAAGAAAGTGCAGTGTTGCACAGGTGAGCTGTCCACAACCTGGGTTGGCTCAGTGCTTAGGTGGAAGAAGTTCTGCTGTGTGGCATTATAGAGCGGCCACTCTACCTCACCGGCAGCTGACCCCGTTGGTTTCCTGCAGAGGATGTAAAACAAATATATAGCTCTAAACACCAATATACTGCTCTCCATCTTCCATCCGGGCAAAAGGCATTGTAAGAGTTTGGGGATATATCACAGTCAGGCAAAAAAGACACTTGAGGAGCGAAACAGAGCCAGTGAGAGCTGGAGAATTCTGAAGGCCACATTTGGACCTCGTCAGATTTGCAGATGACACCAAACTGGGGGGGTTAGCTAATGCCACAGAAGACATGATCAGAATTCAAAATGACCTTGACAGATTGGAGAACTGGGCCCAAGCTAACAAAATGAATTTCAACAGGGACAAATGTAAGGTTCCTGCACTTAGTCAGGAAGAACCAGATGCGCAAATATAAGATGGGGGACACCTGGCTTACTAGCAGTGCATGTGAAAAGGATCTAGGGGTCTTAGTGGACCGCGAGCTCAACATGAGTCAACAGCAGCACACAAAGAAAGGCTAATGCTATTCTAGGCTACATAAACAGAAGTATAGCGTCCAGCTCAAGGGAAGAAATAGTACCAATAGTATCTTAGTGAGACCACACCTGGGATACTGTGTCTAATTCTGGGCACCACAGTTTAAGAAGTTGGGGTGTGTGCAGAGGAGGGCAACCAAGATGATCAAGGGTTAGGAAGCCAAGTTTTATGAGGACCAGTTGAAGGAGCTGGGTATGTTTAGCCTAGAAAAGAGGAGACTGAGAGGAGAGATGATAGCAAGCTCTCTTTTTTTCTTTCTTTTTTCTTTTGTTATTGATACACCAAAAAAGAAAAAAGAAAACCAAGACAAGAAATACAAACCAAACCATGATATAGACAATATTAGTTACAAATCAATAAAACAAAAAGCGGTCCTTTGACTATAGACCCGACCTCCCGTCCATTCCTTATTTCAATTATCTATTATTTGTTGCCAATACATGTTTATGTCTTAAATTAACTAATTATTGATTTATCTAAGATTTCAGATCTTTCTTAAATCTACTACTAAAGTTATTCAAACGCTGCAATAGAGTTTAAACTACGCTGTAATTGTTAAACTACTGTAATTGTTTTTCAAATAAACTTTAAAGACTTCTCATTTTGAGATGAAGATAGCAAGCTCTTGTAAAGCGAGGCAGGGCTGGCTCAGGGAGAGTGGTGGGAGATGTGCCCCCCCCCCCAAAAAAATGTGCCTGAAGCGATTGTGGTTCGAGGACCCGATCCCCCCCAAAGTGGAATGAATACGCAAGGACACGTGATATAAGGTTAATGGGCAAGGAAAGGCCACAACTTTATTGATTACAGCAAGTGAAAAGGTATTGGCTTAGGCATTGTATTACGTCAGCTGACTCCACCCCCTCAGAGAGGGGTGAGTCTGAAACCAGGGGGGTTTATTTACCAGTAGGTGGAGCCTGTTGATGCTAATCCAACTATAGGCTCTCCCCTGATGTCACCGAGGGTCGTGCCATGGCCTCCAGCCAAGCAGGCATGGGACAGAATACACGACCGCCAGATTCCTTTAACGGAATACCCAAAAATTGAAGGCATAGGCGATGGCCACACCTAGCCCTTCGACACCACAACACATTATTCCAATGCCTAACCTACCCACCAATACCACGAAAGTTGTGACGATTGCTACGAGGTAGGCGAAAAAACCAAAAAGCCTAATGCCAAATGGAAAAATTCCTACCAGGCCCCCCGGACAACCAGGGTGACCAACCTAAGGTCCATAGCAAGGCCAAAGAAAACTAAGACCCTGAGCTCAAAGGGAGTGGAGGGTGGGTGAATCGCGATGGGACGACGAAGAGTGAGGCCGAGGAGGGGCTGGCGCCGCCGTATTAAGGCTGCTGTACACGCCCCCTCGGAGGCACCCGGTTGGGTGCCTGCCGATGGGCGTGGGTGCCAGCCAGGTGAGTGGGAGGCAGGGGGCTAACGCCCCCTGCTAGAGGCGGGGCTCGGGCTCCCGCCCACAACCACTCCCCTCCCTTCAGGAGGAGAGCCCTTGCCCCAGCAACCACCACCACACACACACACAACCACATACAACATCTCTGCTTGGGAGGTTCTGGTCTCTCTTTCCTTGGAGGTCGCTAAACAGTGGTTGAATGGCCATCTGTCATGGATACTTTAGCTGAGATTCCTGCATTGCAGGGCGTTGAACTAAATGACCCTTAGGGTCGCTTCCAACTCTACAGTTCTATGATTCTATGATCTCATTGTACACCTCCCCAACCTGGTGATCTCCAAATGTTCTCAGTTACAACTCCCACTGGCTCCATGTTCAATAGGCATAATAGGAATGGCAGTCAAAAACATATTGGAGGGTATCAGGCTGGGGAAGGTAGCTATAAGGGTTGAAAGGGCCTTCTGTATAAAGGTGAAGGACAAGCGAGGATGCCTTACCCACTTCTGGAAAACTCTGCCCAGTATCGCATCACCCTGCGGCTCAGATCAGCCTCAGCTTCTGTGTAAGTTTGATTGGCGGCCACAGCTTTCTCGAGGGTTCCAAACAAATAAGGCAGCTCAGCATCATGGGGTGCCCCAACCCACTCAGGCCAAAAAGAGCCTGAGGTGTGGTGCTTGAAGTAGTAAGCATACACAGGGCTCCCAACTTCTCCCAGCTTCTTAGAGAATTCATCCATTGGGCACGAAAAGAAGTAATCGCGAAAGGACTGTGACAAGGCCCTGTGGTACTGAACTGGATCCTGGCCTTCCTTGCTGTACTCCAGTGCCACAGCCTGGACATCTTCTTCCATTGCATTTCGTATTGCCATCCGTATCCCTTTCAGAAGTAGCTCGTGAGTGAACTGGTGGCGCTCGATGCCAGGAAAACTAAACGGCATAAAGGTGTTCCCTTCGTCGGAGGTAAAACCAATGAGAACTGGCTTGATCTTGATGTGCCCAGGCTCCAGAAGTTTCTGAGGGTCATCAGGCAGGAAATCTCCATCTGTTGTTGGTATCACAGGAAGATCGATAAGATATTTGCTTTTCTCAAAGAAGAGCATTTCCTGTGGAGAGAATTCTGCGGCATCTTTCGCCTGTAGGCAACTCAGCACAGCACTGTCATCTCCATCAGTACAGCCCACCAGCTGGGCGATAGTGAGGGATTTTTGCTTGGCTTCCTCAGGACTCCCCCAAGCCCAGATGGCACTGGGAGATCCACTCTGAATCACAGCTTGGGCAAAAAGGGGCTGGCTGCCTGGTGAAAGGAGGTGGAAACCCACTGCTGCTGCTCCAGCGCTGTGGCCAAATATGGTCACCCGAGTCGGATCTCCTCCAAAGGCGGCAGCATTCTCATGGACCCATCTCAGAGCCAGCTGTTGGTCTAGCAAGCCCAAATTTCCTGGAGCTGCTGGTGGCATGGAGAGGAAGCCTAGTATCCCCAGGCGATAATTCAGGTTGACAACTATCACTCTCTCGGTAGAGGCTAAGGATTCCCCTTTGTACACGTCCAGGGAAGATGTCCCACTGAAAAATCCCCCTCCATGAATGAAAACAAGGACAGGGGTTGGTGTAGAGGGACGCGGGTGGGGAACCCAGACGTTGAGAAAGAGGCAGTCTTCTGACAGTGGCGTATTGGGTGCCCACACGTCTGCATCAGGGATGCCAGAAAAAATAGACTGGTGGCAAGAGTTGCCATAGCTGGTGGCTTCCAAGACTTGGCTCCATGGCTGATGTGGAAGGGCCTTCTGGAAACGCAATTTCCCCACAGGGGGCTCAGCATAGGGGATACCCAGGTAAGCCGTCACAGAGCCGGAGCCAGCTGAAACATGCTTGCCCTTGATGGGGCCACTTTTGGTGACCACCACGGTGTCATCGCCAGGGGCAGAGCCAGAGGCAGGTGAAAAGAGGAGGAGAATGAAGATGTAGGGGAGCGGAGAGAGGATACCAGGCATTGCAGCAGCTATAAGGAGATTTTAAAAGTTACATTCAATAAAAGGCAGGTCATTTCTCTCTCAGTGATCCACTGCTCTGGCCTGCTCACATCAAGCCCTGCTCTGCAGTTCTTCCCCAAGGTCCCACAAGGGCAACACAGATCATGGACCTTGGGTGCCTTCTGCAAACAAGCCATGATCTCCCTCACTTAGCAACCTGGGCTGACTCAGCACCGGGCTCCGTTTACATTGTTAGAAAGGTGGAAAATCAAACGAATTTAACACATTTTCTCCAGGTTTATGTGTTCCAAGGCTCAGCTATTCAGGAGGTTTGGGAGACCAGTTACTCTAGCCATTTCCTGCCCTATTTTTCTGTCTAGGAATCAAATTTAACCACTCATTTCTACATTCTTTATGTATGTCTATGTTCCTATTTCCCCCCTAAATTGCAGCAGGGATGCAAATATGCTTGGAAGTGCATCAGGTGGCGGTGATTAATTTAATCCTTTCACTGCAGATCAAGAGACCAATGAATATTGCAAGGTTTCAACTCCCCTTTTGGAAATGTCCTTTGGATTCCATAACTCTTAATATAACTTGTTTATATTGATAAAAGCTCCATTGAACGCAGTGAAACTTATCCCTGAGTAAGCATGCACAGGGATTGCCTTGTACATCTATCCACAAGTTTGAGTTCTGACTCTGTGTGTTCCCTTGATGCAGCTGCTGTTTTGCTTTCTCCAGTGTTCCCAATGTTTCTTAAAGCAACAGTTCTTTTTTCCAGAACAAGGCTCTTTCCAGAAACAGAGGCTGATGGTGGGTGGGTAATAGAGAGCCTTCATTAACATTTTTCATCCAGCACTTATGTCACAGGGACATACTAGGCTGTCTGATGGCAAAAAGCCCCGGAAACTCAGCTGGACTTTTGAGTAAACGTACATAGTTGAAAGCTGTACCTGGGCATAAGCCACATTAATTCAATAGGACTTACTCCTGACTAGACATGGTTAGGATTGCAGCCTTTGCCATATCACAGGGATGGTGTTGGGACCCAATTCTTAGGAATGGAGGAGAAATTCTGTCTATCCAGTATGCATTTAAAGTTGAAACACAGCTATTCTGAATTTTGTGTCTGAATTTTGTGATACAGTTATCTAACCCAACAATGCTTACATAAATGGATGTATTAATGGAAAGTGGAAGGAAGAGTGAGGATCTTAGTGAAAATAGCATAAAAATGCATTATATTATGCAATTTGTTTCCCCCCAAAATTATTAATCAGTCAAAACTGATTATAAATATATATATATATTATGAGAAATTCCTACTATGCTGCTACTTAATTTCTGTGGCAATGTCTTTATAAATGCAAATGGATGCAAAATGTGGAGAGCTGAATTTATGATTGGAAAAATGAGAACCAGAGAGAGACTGATATGGACAGACTCACCATCCCTATTCAGAAGTAAGATCTTCTGGGATTGATGACACTTCCTTCCTAGTAAGTGTGATTGGGAGTGCAACCTAAATCACCCACCTGAAGCAAAATACGGTAATTCAAGAGCAAGTCACTAGACCTGCAAAGAGGGGAGGGCTTCTGGATCCTAAATGACAGAATGGGCATCACATCCCGCTTTCCCCTCTTTCTCACACCCACACCCCAAAGGCTTGGGTTAAAGCTATGTGTAGCTGTTGTAGTTCAGAGAAATAGCAGTCCAAGGAAAAGATCGGCCAGGGTTGCCTTAAATACAGGAATTGCATAGATTCCTGCAACAGACTTGAACAGTCAACCATTGACATTGTTTCAGAATTAGATGCATGCAGGCCTAGGAAGTCTAAATCCAAACCAATTCTTCAAAAGCAAGTGGGTTTTCATAATTGTAAGGACTCACCTCCCGTCTCCTTCACGAGTTGTTTTCCACTCCTGATCCCAGCTCAGGCCAAAGGGGAGAACAAATTGCAGAAGGGACCAGTGTGTTCCCTGCAATGTTCACAAACAACCACCAGCGGCAGAGGGTAACTGTGCTAACTAAAAAGAGCATTGACCTCTCGGGCTCTGTCCAAAGAGTGGGAGGATGCTATAGATTGACAAGGTGGAAGTTCATGTCTTGGATCAAGGATATGGGGAAATGGAGGCTTGGCTTTGCTACGGAGTGATAGAGCAGATTCCCAATCCTTGATATGCAACCTTGTGGCTTTGGGAGAAGAAGAGTCCCTGTCTAAGGCTATCAGGGGAATGGTGACTATGCTGTCCCCCACATACACACACTAATGGGGGCAGTGGGACTCTGAATACCAGGTGGGGAGAGCATTATTGTGCTCAAGTCCTACTTTTAATTATTGTTGCATGCCACCCCAGTCTTGAAGCAGTGCAAGATTCCAGGGGTTTCAGGCACCGACCCAGAGTTTGTGTTTCCTTTCGGAAGTGAGGTCAAGCAGAGACTGTGGTGTCTTTATGATGTATGGTTTATTTACATGTACAGTGGTACCTCGGCTTAAGAACTTAATTCGTTCCAGAGGTCCGTTCTTAACCTGAAACGGTTCTTAACCTGAGGCACGCTTTCGCTAATGGGGCCTCCTGCTGCTGCCGCTGCACCGTTGGCGCACAATTTCTGTACTTATCCTGGGGCAAAGTTCTTAACCTGGAGCAACCACTTCCTGGTTAGCAGAGTTTGTAACCCGAAGCGTCTGTAACCTGAAGCGTCTGTAACCCGAAGCGTCTCTAACCCGAGGTACCACAGTATCATTAGAATCTTAGAATCATAGAACTGGAGAGTTGGAAGGGACGCATCCTGAGCCTACAATGGAGGGGTTCACAGCATCAGCAGCCCAAAGCAGCCTTGATTCTCCCATATCCACAGCCTTGCACTGGCAAGGTGGAAGTCCAGTGCTGGGATCAAAGGCGTTGGGAAACAGAGACTTACTTTGATGTGGAGTTTGAAGGGAGATCTGCAACCTCACAGCGCTCAGAAGAGAAGGGTTCCTGAACATATTTTGGTTCTTTATTTTAAATATTTTTCTTCCACCTTTCCTATTGGCTTTTGGTGGTGTGTTAAGTAACATTAAAGCAAGCAATTGGCTGCTGGCCCCTGGGCTTGCTGGCCTTCCACCAAGTGTGTCACAAGTTTATTTGTACTTACACTCTCACTTTTAAGAAAAAGAAGCAATGAGACCTGGGTAAATAAATGCTACTACCCTGTCCATTGGATAGCTCAGTTGGTTAGAGCGTGGTGCTGATAACGCCAAGGTCGCAGGTTCGATCCCCACAATTGCGTATTCCTGCATTGCAGGGGGTGGGGCTAAGGTGATCCTCAGGCTCCCTTCCAACTCTGCAATTCCATGATTCTATGTATCTGGGAAAGGCAATGATGGAGCTTCAGGAAGCCTCACTTCTGGTAACGCCAAGGCACACAGCGAGAATTGATGGGAGGAAATAGGATTACAGTGGTACTTCGGGTTAAGTCCTTAATTCGTTCTGGAGGTCCGTACTTAACCTGAAACTGTTCTTAACCTGACACACCACTTTAGCTAATGGGGCCTCCTGCTGCCGCCGCACCGCCGCAGCACAATTTCTGTTCTCATCCTGAAGCAAAGTTCTTAACCTGAAGCACTATTTCTGGGTTAGTGGAGTGTGTAGCCTGAAGCGTATGTAACCCGAGGTACCACTGTATATCTGATTCAAGAGAGAGAAGCAGCTGAGGGAGGCTTGGCAGGAATTGCTCAGGGGGGACCAGGGAGTGCCTGGGTGCAAGAAGAATTCTGACACAGCCCTGATTGGCTGAATGATCAAAAGGCGTCATGCGAAGCAAGAGGGAGAGTCCCCCAGCAGAGAGCAAGAGGCAATCCAAGCTGAGGAACAGGGAAGCAAGAGGCAGAAGAATTTGCAGAGAGTGAGTGAAGGGCAGGAGAAATCCCTGCATGAACTGGAGTGAAGATGTGGCCTGTAAATGGAGGATTGTTTGTTTCGGAGTGTCTGTCTGAAAGAGAGAAACAGGAAGAGCAGGTGCAGGAATTGTAACTTCACTTCGCAATTTACTTTCCCCCCTTTTTAACTGGAAAAATTGTTGGTGGAGGGATAATAAAAAGGGAAATAATCACCAGACTCCAAAAGTTCTCAAAAGTTGCTGCTGGCTTCTTTTATTTGTTTGTGGCTGTGGAATCTTAGAGCAAAGGCTGAAATCATATTTTAAAGCTGTTGTTAATGACTGAATGCATCTGAAAACACTTCTTTCTCTCTCGTTTTTCTTTGAAAAGTGAGATCCTCAAGATATTCACGCACAAAGTAAAATCGACCTGCATGAATCCACATTGCTTGGCTGAGATTCGGGATAGTTGAAGAACGAGGATAGTTGCATTTTTAAGTGATATCTACATCATCCATTTCCAGATACTTTTACCAATCAGAGTCACTTTCTTCATCCACCTGCTCAGAGTCTGGAAAACAGGAAGGCATGTTTGGGTAAAGGAAGCTGCAGTAGGAAAAATGCTAGAGTTGCAAATCATATTCCCATTTGCATTGCAGGATCGATTATTCCTGATATAGAACCATTCGGAAACTAATGGAAAATTGTGGGGCACCTCTCCCCATACCAACCATCCGCGCCCTGAGATTGATAGGAGGGGGCGGGCTCCGCTTGTGCCTCCACCAATGAATGTTGCTCATTCTGCAGGGATGAAAATGAGAGCCTTTTCTGTGGTGGCACCTTAGTTATGGACACACACACCCTCCCCTTGGAAGCATAACAATACTAACAGGCTTCTTGCATCTGGTGAAAACCCATTTCTGACCTCTCCGCTTGGAGGACCAGAGGGTTGTCTTAGACTGTGTACATAGACTACAATGTCAGGAAGTCTGCCCCAATAGGAGGTGACCTGAGAAAGCACCGTCTGCATATGCAGGCAGGCAGAAATGAGGATGAGGATGATATTTATATGCCGCCCATCTGACTGGGTTGCCCCAGCCACTCTGGGCGGCTCCCAGAAAAATATTTAAAACACAATAAAACATCAACCATCAAAAACTTCCCTGAACAGGGATGCCTTCAGGTGTCTTCTAAAAGTCAAATAGTTGTTTATTTCCTTGACATCAGCTGGGATAGCATTTCACAGGGTGGGCGCCACTACCAAGAAGGCCCTCTTACTGGTTCCCTGTAACCTCACTTCTCTCAATGAGGGAACTGCCAGAAGGCCCTCAGCACTGGACCTCAGTGTTTGGGCTGAACGATGGGGGTGGAGATGCTCCTTCAAGTATGCTGGGCTGAAGTCGTTGAGGGCTTTAAAGGTCAGCACCAACACTTTGAATTGTGCTTGGAAGCGCATCCTCAGCATAAAACAGATTATAACTTTTCCAGAAGAATACGCTTTAGATCGCAAATAAAACAGGGGTGGCATATTTATGAGGCCATGTGTAAAGGTAAAGCTAAAGGGACCCCTGACCATTAGGTCCAGTCGTGACCGACTCTAGGGTTGCGGCACTCATCTCACTTTATTGGCTGAGGGAGCTGGCGCACAGCTTCCGGGTCATGTGGCCAGCATGACTAAGCCGCTTCTGGCGAACCAGAGCAGCACACGGAAACGCCGTTTACCTTCCCGCCGGAGCA
Source organism: Podarcis muralis (assembly GCF_964188315.1). Lineage (NCBI taxonomy): Eukaryota > Metazoa > Chordata > Lepidosauria > Squamata > Lacertidae > Podarcis > Podarcis muralis. The sequence goes on from NC_135656.1 coordinate 107,819,939, forward strand.
GTACCTATTTATCTACTTGCAGTTTGACGTGCTTTCGAACTGCTAGGTTGGCAGGAGCAGGGACCGAGCAACGGGAGCTCACCCCGTCGCAGGGATTCAAACCACCGACCTTCTGATCGGCAAGTCCTAGGCTCTGTGGTTTAACCCACAGCGCCACCCGTGTCCCTCAACATGGATGAAGCCATGTGTACAGCACCCCAAAGCAGCACTTGCACATTATCACGGAGTGTGCTGGTGCCCATCAAGTGACTGGCTTGCATGGGCGGGGCAAGGCAGTGTCACAGACAGATGCTCCCAAATTACATTGAACAGGAGGGTTATCTGACTGGGCTGTGGTATCTTCCAACTCCCCCCACCCGCCGGCCCGAAACCATGCTCTTCCTGACCCTTAAATCCTTCCGTGGCTAGCCACACCCAGAAGCCACAGTAACGGGTGGGTGACACCTCCTCGGCCTCAGCTGGCTCTGTGGTAATGCGGAAGAAATTCTCTCCTGTGTAGACAGGCCATGCTCCATCATCGGGAGACCTGTGAGGGGAAGCAAACATCGCCAATCAGTAAAAGGAATAAGAATGAGATAAAAATCAAGTGCGGAAATGTAATAAAATTCCACTAGTTAAGCGGCACAATCAGCACAACCATGGAAGTTGCTCTGTGACAAAGTGCAAATGGGCGGGTCTTTCCTCAATCCCCTGTCACTCAGCTGCCGGGTAGGACGACGGTAGCCAGAGTTGTGTTTGAGGAGGTTGGAAGCAGTCTGGAAGCTGTAGACACAGGACTCAGCTACACAGCTGCAAATAAAATGTTTTAAGTGTGTTTTAAGCACATTATACAAATGTAACACTAGACGGCAGTGGTGAGCTTTAGGCAAATGCCATATATTTTTCAAGACGCCTTTTTAAAAAGGTATTTTCACAGCGTTTTTTCTATGTTTCTAGAGTCTACTACCAAGTCGTGTTTGCTCTGTGCCTGCGAAGAATGGAGAAGCATGATCTTTTGAGGGGTGAATGCTGCAAGCCCCTCCATCTTGTGCTCAGGTTGTATAGGTTTATCCTAAAAACGCCACAGTCGCCGCTGACCTTCACTCCAAGGAAACTGAACGCCAGCCTCTAAATCAACATGCACTGCTACTCAAAAGCAAGGCCATGTTTAACTTTTTGCCAGTTTGCTTTTCCTGGCCTTGATAAGATAACGTGGGATGTTTTGAAGAACATAAGCAAACCCGTTTACGATCCTGCAATACTCTCAATACAACAACTCACAATAGTAAGCCCAGAGCTTTTTCAAAAATACATAAATAAAACGATGACCCTTCCTTATTTTCTGTTTTTAGAATAAATTTTTATTTCCCCTCCCCCCCCCCCCACTTCTTTACTGTTGTAAGCCACTTTGGGTAGGCTTTGCCTGGAAAAGTGGCATATAAAATGTGGGGAGGGGGGAGGAAAGATTGTTGCTGTTCTGCCAATTCAGGCAATCAATGGTTATGATAAGAAAAGCCAAGAAATTTGGACTGCATGCACACTCTACATTTAGAGCACATCTCCTCCCCCACCTGGGAACTCTAGTTTGTTCAAGGTGCTGAGAATTGGAGCTTAAGTGAAGAGTAATCTGCGGCTCCCAGGATTCCTTGTGGGGGGGCTGCTTTGAATGTTCAGTGCGTACGAAGTCTTGTTCTCAAAATGGGGAAGAGGAAGAGTGCCCAAAAGGGAAGCTTGCTATTCAAAGAGAACAAGGACCAGCTCTTCTGGAGGGATCACTTAAAAAGGTAAAGGTACCCCTGCCCGAACGGGCCAGTCTTGACAGACTCTAGGGTTGTGCGCCCATCTCACTTAAGAGGCCGGGGGCCAGCGCTGTCTGGAGACACTTCTGGGTCACGTGGCCAGCGTGACAAGCTGCATCTGGCGAGCCAGTGCAGCACATGGAACGCCGTTTACCTTCCCGCTGGTAAGCGGTCCCTATTTATCTACTTGCACCCGGGGGTGCTTTCGAACTGCTAGGTTGGCAGGCGCTGGGACCGAGCAGTGGGAGCGCACCCCGCCGCGGGGATTCGAACCACCGACCTTTCGATCGGCAAGCCCTAGGCGCTGAGGCTTTTACCCACAGCGCCACCCACGTCCCAGAGGGATCACTTACCCGGTCCTTATAAACTGTCCCCAGTAGCTCATAACCCTTTGGCTCAGGGTCCCCTCAGCCTCTGTGTATCCTGACGTAGACAGTGGGTCACCAAACAGAAAGGGCAGCTCAGCACAATGGGGCACTCCAACCCAGTCGGAGACGGTTACAAAGGAGGGCTGGTGAGTGAAGGCGTAGGCAAATGCTAGACTTTGGGCTTCTGCCATACGGGTGGCCACCACAGCCACAGGGCACAAGAAAAAGTAGTCTCCAGAAGCTTTGATCAAGGCGTTCCGATATCGTTCTTCCCCCTGCTCCTCCTGACTGTAGATGGTTGCTGCGGCTTTGATGATCACCTCAGGTGCCTCTGGGACCATCAGACGGAGGCCTTCCAAGAGTTGCTCGTAGTTAATCAGGCTGTCGTTGTATAGGCTGAAACCAGGGGCATTTCCTGCGAGGAAGATGGTGCTTTCATCACGGGTGAAGCCGGTCAGGATGGGTTTGTCCAAGAATTGCCCAGCTTCCAGAAGTTTAGAAGGGGCATCCGGAAGGAATTCCCCATCGGTTGTGGGCACGAAAGGGAAACCCAACAAGGTTTTATGACTGAGGATAGGCAAGTCCTTCATCATCTCCCCTGGGTCTTTCTTCCGCAGGCATCGCACCACAGCCCTGTCATCACCCTCGGCGCAGCCCAAAAACCGGCCCAGGGTTCGCCCTCTGTTCGTAGCCTCCTCAGGCTTCACCCAAGCCCAGGGGGAAATTGCGGCGCCGCTTTGTAAAGTGGCCTGGTCAAATAGAGCCTGGCTTGCCGGCGAGAGAAGGTGGAAACCAACCGAGGCGGCCCCGGCACTCTGACCGCCCAGGGTGAGCCGGGTTGGATCCCCTCCAAAGGCGGCCATGTTTTCCCTCAGCCAACTCAACGCCAGGTGTTGGTCCCACAAACCAGCGTTCCCCGGAGCCTCTGGGGGTAGCGAGAGGAATCCCAAGGCACCTAGGCGGTAGTTCATAGAAGCCACGATGATATTCTCAGTGGCAGCTAGGAAGCTCCTATCGACGGAGCCAGACCCGTTGAGAAAACCTCCTCCATGGATCCAGACGAAGGCCGGAGCTGGCGCAGAGGGTCGGGGATGAGGCACCCAGACATTGAGGACGAGGCAGTCTTCAGAGAGGGTGGATTCCGAGTTTTGTTCCGCACGATAGCCGGGAAGTTCTATACCCCCTTGGTGGCAGGTATTGCCAAAGCTGGTGGCGCTCAGGGTGTGGTTCCAAGGCTGGTGAGGACGGGGTTTTTGAAAACGCAGCTCCCCCACAGGAGGTTCAGCATAGGGGATTCCCAAGAAAGCTGTCACCGCGCCAGAATCTGTCATGAGGCGTTTGCCACGGATGGGACCGCTGCTTGTGATCACCACAATATCTTCCTCAGAGGCGGAACTGAGGCCCAGCAGGAACAGGCATGAAAATACTCGGCACAACATCATGGCAACTGAAAGGAATTTGTGTTTTTTTTATGTAACTATTTTTTTAATGACTGCTTTAGACTGTTTATTGTTAACAGCTTGGAGGCCTTTTGTTCTAGTAAGGAGTATATAAATCTTTTATTTTTATTTGGATGTGAAGCAACAATAACATACAGTGGCACCTTGGTTCTCAAACTTAATTCATTCTGGAAGTCTGTTCCAAAACCAAAGCGTTCCAAAACCAAGGCGTGCTTTCCCATAGAAAGTAATGCAAAATGGATTAATCCATTCCACACTTTCAAAAACAACCCCTAAAACAGCAATTTAACATGAATTTTACTATCTAACGAGACAAATGATCCATAAAATGAAAGCAATAAACAATGTTCTGCAGTCAATCAATAAATCAGTAGCTGAACTGGGTTCCACATTGTCACACAAAAAGAGCCACAAAAATGCAAAATAAATAGCAAAAACAGACAGACCCAGCGTAACACTCGAAACGGAAGCGTGGCACTCAAAACGGAGCACATTCAACTTCCAAAAATTTTGCAAACCAGAACACTTAATTCTGGGTTTGCAGTGTTTGGGTTCCAACTTGTTTGAGTGCCAAGGCGTCTGAGAACTAAGGTACCACTGTATTGCAGGAAAATAACTTGCATCAAAGCAACAGACACAAACCAGCAAGGAGGCTGTTTGAAGAAGGAAACACATTGGAGGTTGCAGAGTTTTGAAAAATTGAAAGGAAAGGTGCGAGACTGGTTTCATTACGCCCAAATTTTAGAGATCTTTAAAAAGGACAAAAAAAATGGTTTCCAGGTGGAAAAATCAAAATTAGAGTCAGAACTACTTGAACCTAAGACGAAAGTGCTTTCAAGAATGTATAACTTGTTGCTTAAATGGAATACTCAAGATGAGACAGTTAAATCAGCCATGATAAAATGGGCACAAGATATTGGGTACAACATTATGTTTGAAGACTGGGAAAGGTTATGGACCGCCGGTATGAAATTTACGGCATGTAGTGCCTTAAAAGAAAACATTATGAAAATGATGTACAGGTGGTACATGACCCCAGTCAAACTTGCAAAGATATACCATTTGTCTGACAATAAATGTTGGAAATGTAAGGAGGCTGAAGGAACATTCTTTCACCTTTGGTGGACATGCCCGAGGGTGAAGGCTTTTTGGGAAATGATTTATAACGAGTTGAAAAAGGTATTTAAGTATACCTTTCATAAGAAACCAGAGGCCTTCCTCCTGGGCATTGTAGGCCAGAGAGTGCCAAAGAAAGATAGAACTTTTTTTCTATATGCAACTACAGCAGCAAGAATTCTTATAGCCAAATACTGGAAGGCACAGGAGCTACCCACACTGGAAGAGTGGCACACGCAACTGATGGACTACATGGAACTGGCTGAAATGACTGGCAGAATCCAAGACCTGGGAGAAGAGGCAGTGGAAGAGGACTGGAAAAAATTTAAGGACTATTTACAAAAACATTATAAGTTATATGAATGTTGAGAATTTGCTAAGTTTTGAGAAAAAATATGCTTCAGTATTGAGACTCGGAAATGATTGAAACTAAGTTACGACCGAGAAAAGTTTAATTTTTAGAGTAAATAATTAGATGAAAATACAAAAACACATGAAACAAGGTATTAATTTGCTGTTTATTTTTATTGTAAAGAATGCAGGGATGGAGGATGTGGGGAAGTCCAGTTGATGATGGAAAAAGATCTGGAAAAATGAATTTACTTTTGTTTAATTTCTTCTTATTTTTTGTAAAACAGCTTTTGTTGTGTTATTGACGATGTATTGACGATGTACTTTGACCTTGGAAAACAAAGCAATAAAAAAATATTATTAAAAAAAAAAAATGAAGAAGGAAACACAGAGCAATGAGCAGAAAAGGAACCAGATTGTGCATCTTGAGAGCCATAAAGACAAGAAGGGCACGAAGAGCTTAAACGCAGAGGTGGCAGCAGGAAAAAGGAACAAACGTCTGCGAGAAAATGAACGAATATTTCCAAATGAAACAAGGGTAGCCAAATTGGTGGAGCATGTGACTCTGGATCTCAGAGTCGTGGGTCCGAACCCCACATTGGGCAAAGGATTCCTGCATTCCTGGGGGTTGGATTAGATGACCCTCATGGTCCCTTCCAATTCTACAAGTCTATGTTTCTATGAAGGCCCCACTTAACTGGAATGAGGACTGTACCGTAGCCTCAAATGTTACTTAATCCTTTTGCCAGCAGGTGGCAGCAAAGTCCATCTGTTTAGGAGTGCCGAGTGTGAGTTTTCTCAGGATGGTGCTGGCATCGGTCTGTCTCTCCTCTAAAGATAAAGGTAAAGGGACCCCTGACCATTAGGTTCAGTCGTGGCCGACTCTGGGGTTACGGCACTCATCTCACTTTACTGGCCGAGGGAGCCGGCGTACAGCTTCCAGGTCATGAGGCCAGCATGACTAAGCCGCTTCTGGCGAACCAGACCAGCGCACGGAAATGCCGTTTACCTTCCCGCCGGAGCAGTACCTATTTATCTACTTGCACTTTGATGTACTTTCGAACTGCTAGGTTGGCAGGAGCAGGGACCGAGCAACGGGAGCTCACCTCGTCGCGGGGATTCGAACCGCGACCTTCTGATCGGCAAGTCCTAGGCTCTGTGGTTTAACCCACAGTGCCACCCGCGTCCCTCCTCTCCTCTAAAGGACTTCCCAAATGTTACAGCTGTAGCTGCTGAAAGCACATAGCAGTTGCCTTGGCTCCCTGCCCCTAACTACCCTGATACCTCCAACTTTTTAAAACACATTCTCGGTGCATGCAAACCATCTATTCTGTTCAGACATTCAGCTGAAGGAGAGAGCCGGTGTTGTGTTGTGGTTAGAGAGTCAGACAAGGACCTGGGAAACCAGGGTTCAAATCCCTACCTGGCTATGAAACTCACTGGGTGACCTTGGGCCAGTCACAGTCTCCCAGCCTAAATGGCCTCACAGGGTTGTGGAGAGGATAGAAAGCTCTGGTGAAAGGCGTTGCCCTCCAAAGAGCTGCTATTTGCCCCAAGACCAAAAAAATTAAAACAAAACAAAATAAATCCCTAAATAACATTTTTTTTCAGCTGCCAGAGTGGGCGAGAAAAACTATTGCAGGAGTGAGGGTTAAATCCCCCACTTTCTGAGTAGCTGCACGGGAGCCTTTAAAACAGGAGATCCAAGTGATGGAGATCCAGTCATGAATCTCCATCATCACCTCCTTTGTTTGGCCCTCAGCATTTAACCCTTCCTTGGGTGGTGGAGCAGAGCAGAGACTCACCTCTTTGAGCCATGATGAAGTTGTGGGTTTGTGGTTCTGAGCCAAATTCCCAGTTCGGTTTGGAAGCAGCCGGATTAGCAACAGGTCAGCTATTGTTGTCTCGGGAACAAGCGGGTAGTCTGTGGTTATGATCCTTGTGTCTCTTTGCCTCTTAGCCAGATGGCATATCTCTGTGGAGATACCATATCAGCTGTGCCCCAGCGGAACCCCAGAACGAAGGTCGAAAGCTTAGGAAAATATCCACCTGCTCTGATTAAAGTCCCTGGCAATATCTTGAGATGAAAGATCTTCATCTGACCTATGATCGCTGCATGCACATGGCACGCCGAGAGCACATCATTTCCCCCAAAGAATCCTGGGGATCTCACGCAGCTACAATTCCCAGCACCCATAGAAAACTACAGTTCCCAGGATTCTTTGGGAGAAACCAAGTGCTTTAAATTTATGGTAATTGCCCCATTATTAGGCTGCTAACACTGAGCACAAAGGCCCGTATAGTTAAAGCTATGGTTTTCCCAGTGGTGTTGTATGGAAGCGAGAGCTGGACCATAAAGAAGGCTGATCACCGAAGAATTGATGCTTTTGAATTATGGTGCTAGAGGAGACTCTTGAGAGTCCCATGGACTGCAAGAAGATCAAACCTCTCCATTCTGAAGGAAATCAGCCCTGAGGGCTCACTGGAAGGACAGATCCTGAAGCTGAGGCTCCAATACTTTGGCCACCTCATGAGAAGAGAAGACTCCCTGGAAAAGACCCTGATGTTGGGAAAGATGGAGGGCACAAGGAGAAGGGGATGACAGAGGACGAGATGGTTGGACAGTGTTCTCGAAGCTACCACCATGAGTTTGACCAAACTGCGGGAAGCAGTGGAAGACAGGAGTGCCTGGCGTGCTCTGGTCCAGGGGGTCACGAAGAGTCGGACATGACTAAACGACTAAACAACAACACCACTGAGCACAGAGTGCATTCCTCAGAACACATTGGAGTTTGGTTTGGTGTCCTTAGGTATGGAGCTTGCTTGACGGTAAGGGACAAGTGGCCTATGGGGGGGGGGGTCTGTACAACTTTTGAAGTTGCTTTGCAACTTTTCTGGTCCAGTGTTTACAACATTAACATCTGGAGGGCCCTGGCTCGATCAAATTGAGACATCCTCTTCAGGGGGACGTCACTTGAGCCTGGCTTAGCCATCCCACCTGCTTCTTCTTCCCACTCTGAAACCATTCCCTCCCATTTTGGCACTGGATTATGACAGAGTTCCCTGTCAGGAATCCAGAAGATCCACCACATCTAGCTTTGTCCCGAATCCATCCATCACCTGATCTTGTCCCACTCCAGGAATACTTCCCATGGGAAAGTCTCTGAGCTGTTTATAACTTTTTCATGGTGCTTGCTGTTCCTGAGAGACCCTGTGCACACCTGGCGCCTCGACTCCCATTTGGTGCTTCGATGTTTCTTTGCATTAATCCACACTAGACTGAGAGCGGACTACATTTCCCAGATGCCTTTGCTGCATGAAACCAGGAAGAGGATGCACGCGGACGGCTTGGTTGGAGAAAGCGATTGATCCGGAGGCGCCTCTTTGCGTAAGTTGTGCTGATGGGGTAATAATCTAGGGGTGCAAAAGGTAGGATCTTTTTAGGTAAGTCCAGGAGAGAGAGCAGATTTCCATATAAACGGGATTTAATGGATCAGCACGCTGCGGGAGAGCCCTTGTGTCTTATGCATGTTTATCTGGATCTAACTCACTCTGCGTTCCATGGCGCTTCCTGCAATTTATTTGCAGCACGGCTCAGTCCTGCCCTCTGTTTTCAGTGCCAAGGGAATTTCCTTTGCATATTGTGGTATCGAGACAGAACTTGTTTTAAAATAAGAGCAAGGTGATTTTCCTTAACCGCTTGCTTTAAATAATAAGAATGCAAAAATAAATATACTCGCGCTCCTCCGAGTGCTTTCCACATTCACCACTCATATTTTTTATTTTAATTTTTACACATTTTCTCAGGTTACAACAAAGTATATTGGGTTCACAGTTTCACCCATTGATGCAATTGTTTTGATTTTTGGCCTATGAAGAAATAATCATACAATTAAGATCCAGCAAAAATAGAAGCTTTGGAATAGCCCTGTGAGATTGCATGACGTAGGTTGCCGTTTGCTACAATCGCTGCCTTTTCTTCCTTTTTTAAAAAATCCCTGTTTACTGCAGGTTTCTCTTCTGTTGTGTCAGCACCATCACTTTAAAAAAAATATAGTAACGATTCCCTGTGTCAGCCATGATAAAAGACAAAGAAGCATTTCAGAGGCTCAGCTTCCTCTACCAGGTAAGGGAGAGTGTTCCTTGTACACCAGTCGTATTTGCTAACTACCACGTTGTTCACAAAATACTGTACTTGCAGAATCCTCATCCCCTCTCTGGCACAACTGAAAGCCTCTACCCTAAACTGGCTTTCTTGTGCTTGGCCTTTTGGCTTCACTTTTATGATTTCCCCGCCTGCCTCTATACCTTTTGCATCACTGGCGGAGGAAGAGGCATGCAGGGGGAGCACACTGCCCCCAGCAGTGCGATTCCCATGCCCCCCCCCCGGCCTACGCTAGGTGCCACGCCCCTATGGGTGACACCACGCCCCCAGGATGTGTGCCACGCCCCTACGGGCGGCACACCACGCCCCCAGGACACGCACCAGCCCCGCCCTGCCTGATCCCGCTCCCCAGTGCTGGAGAATGAAGCTCCGCCACTGTTTTGCATGTGTGTGTCTGGCTCTGTACTTAAAAAACAACACCCCGTTTTGCAGCACTTGCAAAGGCAGAGCAATGTATAAATGGCATAAAGTGTTCGGTATTCCGTCTGATCAGATGCATGGTTATCCTCAGCTGGCAAGTAATAGTGCAAGTGGATGCAAGTGGTGGTGGGAACTGTGAGCGGAGTTTATATAATAACAATAACACTGTTTGCAATGATTCAGTTAATTCTCAAGTGTATGCCAGACCAGCGCAATGCCCATCAATAACCGCTGCAGTCGGTGAAAATAGCACTATAGTTTTCACATAGCTAAGTAAATTAAAACCTGGAGTGGGACAAACTGCCTAACTGTTTTATCCTTCTGCCACTGTAAGCTCTGGTCCATAGAAGCTTATGCTATGGTATACTTGGCTATAAGCTGCTGCAGGACCGTACTGTTTTTTTTCCATAAGAGACTTAATAAGTTATGGGTGCTGCCATTGACAAGGACCTGTTGTGCAGGAAAACCGTGCATTTATGGAATTTCTTGGGGGGGGTGTGATGCTGAGGATGTTCAACTTACTTCCATTCCCCCGCAACAGGCAGCGCATTGCGTCCTTCGGCAGAACCCAGAGAATCAGGAACTGGCTCGCTTTTATTGCCACACGCAGAACAGCATCAGCCGGCGGCTCGTGTTAAGACAGTGAGTGCCAGGGCAGTGGTTAGGGGACCCAGATGCCCATGAGCAGGGGCCATTGGCATTCACAGGCATCCTGCTTCTGATACAGGGACGCGGGTGGCACTTTGGTCTAAACCACTGAGCCTCTTGGGCTTGCCAATCAGAAGGTCAGCGATTCGAATCTCTGCGACGGGGTGAGCTCCCTTTGCTCCGTCCCAGCTTCTGCCAACCTAGCAGTTCGAAAGCACACCAGTGCAAGTAGATAAATAGGTACCGCTGTGGCGGGAAGGTAAACAGCATTTCTGTGCGCTCTGGTTTCCGTCACGGTGTCCTGTTGCGCCAGAAGCGATTTAGTCATACTGGCCACACAACCCAGAAAGCTGTCTGTGGACAAACGCTGGCTCTCTCAGCCTGAAAGCGAGATGAGCGCCACAACCCCATAGTCGCCTTTGACTGGACTTTACCACCCAGGGGTCCTTTACCTTTACTCAGTTGTCCAACACAACATTTGCTACTTAACCTTCATTTCCCTTTGTCTTGCAGGGATCCATCTGTGAAAAGAACCATCTGCAGATCTTGCTTCTCGCCTCTCGTCCCTGGAGTCAGCTCCACTGTGCGCCAGAGAAGTGAGTGGCCCTGTCTCCTCTTCTTCTTCTTCTTCTTCTTCTTCTTCTTCTTCTTCTTCTTCTTCTTCTTCTTCTTCTTCCTCCTCCTCCTCCTCCCCTCCTCTGTGCAGCTATGTGGGCTCTGTGCTTTGGAGAGACCTCTGGGTTTGGTGCAGAGGTTCCCCTCTTCACAAACAAAGCTGAGAGTGGGCTGCACCAAGTTGGGAAGGCAGGAAGGACAAAACAAGGGAGTGTCTTTCCCCTTGAAAGATGTACGGGTGGCACTGTCCACAAACTAAATTACCCTGAGCATTCCCCCAGAATGGTGGTGAACCAGTTCACACATTCCTACTTGAAAGTGTAGCGTGGCCTCCCCCTGGTAAGGGGTGGAGCCTACGGATAATCACTAGGGCCAGATGGAAATTCGTGGAGGGCCACATTCAGCCCCCAAGACTTGGGTTCCCAATAGCTGCTCTACAGGGAACCAGTGGCCCTCCAGATGTGGGTGAGGTCCATCTTCCATTATCCCTGTCCATTGGCCATGTCAACTGGGACTGATGGGATTCAACAACATCTGCAGGGTTCCCCATCCCTGCTTTTTGGGGATCCTCCTTTATTTCTTCTTCGGAGGAAGTAGAGACCGCTGGAGAATTAATATTTCTTCCTAACTTCCCTTTATGTACAGATTATTAGATTGAGAGATGGATTGTTGTGGTTGTGAGCGCAGAAACAAGTGAGGCTGGGCAAAGAAAAAGTGAGGGAACCGATGATATAGCTGAAAGTTTGGGAGGAAAGCTGGAAATATCAGGGCAGGGAAGGAGTCTGACCCACTGTTTTCCAGGCTTCCCTGACTCATTTGCTCCTCGCCTCTCTCACCAGAGCGCCGTCATCAGCGGTGGACCATTGTGCGTTGTCTCACCTGTGGCCTCACCAAGCGTTTCCTCAGCAACCCCAACTACAAGTTGTGGTCGGAGCAACCTGAGGCGTTGCTGGAGAAGCAGACGCCCCCTAGTGAAGGAGCAAAAGGTGAGTGAAGATGTTAAGTGTTTTAATATTATTATTATTATTATTATTATTATTATTATTATTATTATTATTATATCCCTCCCCTTCGAGCTGAAAATTTCCAGGGTGGTAGAAAACATTTCATCAAATAATAGTACAGTTTGTTCTAATACAAGACAGTAGTCGCCATAAAATTTTAAAACCAGCAAGCATTGTCATATTATTAAAACAATAAGTAACAAAACATGATAAGGAAGAGCAAAACAACCAATCGTTTAATCTGCCCTTTCCTGAAAGTTGTTCCTTGGCGGGGGGCGGGGGTCAGCTGTATCTCCAGTGGAAGGGAGTTCCATATCCAGGGTGCCATGGCAAAGAAGGCCCTGCCTTGGGCTGTCATAGAGTGAAATGCACCTGTTGATGGAAGTATAGTAAACACTTTTCCAGCTGATCTTAAGCCGGTGCTTAAGCCCCAATGCCTTCTCATGATTCTCTTGAATAAAGAGCTTGAGTTGTTGGGAAAATATGATAGGGAAACGTTGGGAAAGTTTCCATACAAAGGGAAGGAATTTTGCACAGACAAAGAGGGGGCAATTGTTGCAGTGGCGGCCATTTTAAGGGTCTTGGGAAAGTTGAAGGGGAGTAAAGATGAGGGCAGCAAAGGTTTGGGGGCCCAGACTAGGTGTGGAGAACGTAGCTGTGGAAAACATTTTTAGGAAGAAGCTTCAATAGGGTGTTTTTCTTTCCTTCTGTCCAGCTTCAGGCCAGACCCCCAGCTCAGTGCAACAGCCCCCCAAGGCCTCCCGAGCAGAAAAGGCAACACCACTTGCAAGTTCTGGACCTCACAGCCGTGCTTCTGAGGAGACAACAGCAGGCACCAAATCTAAAGGGAAGAAGGGGCAACAAACTCTTCCCAGTCAGGCAGGCAACTGTGGCTTGGTACCAAACGCATAAGCCCCAAGTCGGGGCAGAAGAGTCAAATGTGGTTAATACGATTATTGGCTGTGGAGAAAGGACCCTGGATTGTTTGGAAACGAAAACCTAACTGGCTAACTTGTGGATTTGAATGGCTCAGGGGATTTGAGTTCAGTGATAATGGCCCTCTTTTATAGCACAACTAGCTTTCAGGCACCAGTAAGAGAGGGGCGGCAGCCCATAGCAGCCTAGTGAATACCACGACCTGCATTTCTTTTCTCCCACCATCTCCATAGCTTGAGGTTCATTTTCCACCTGGAGGGGTGTCTCCACTTAGGAATTGTTGGAGACCAGGAGATTTTGTTGAACTCCTTCCTGTTGGAACTTGAGGTGAAGCAATGATGGGGAAATAGCTTCCCATCCGATCTCATGTACTACGCTATGTAAAAACTTGGAAATAAAATTTTGTTTCAACAGGATCATTCTTGCATTGTGTTCTGAGTCATGCAGTGGCTAGTGATAAAGTAGTCATTGTGTTCTGAGTCATGCAGATACCTAGTGATAAAGTAGATGCCACACATAAGATTTTGAAGATGGCTCTTTAATTGCAGGATGGCAACTATGACCAGCAGTATCATTCATACATACATATATATATATATATATATATATATATATATATATATTCCAATGCAACGTGTTTCACTCTCTTGAACCTAAGAGAGGGTCTTCTTGCTTCTAAAACTGCTTTGAAGCAGCCCATAAATGATACCATCAACCATGGTATCCTTCTGGAGCGACTCTCTGAACTAGGGGTGGGTGGCACCACTTTGCGGTGGTTCCAGTCCTACTTAGATGGTCGTCCCCAGAGGGTGTTGCTTGGGAAATGCTTTTCAGCCCCATGGAACCTTCAATTTGGGGTTCCGCAGGGCTCAATACTATCCCCCATGTTGCTTAACATCTACATGACACCACTGGGTGGGATTATCCGGAGGTTTGGAGTACGTTGTCAGCAGAATGCTGATGACACTCAGCTCTATTTCTCCTTTACATCTGCAGGTGAGGTAGTGGAAGTACTGGACCAGTGCCTTGCCTCAGTAATGGACAGGATGAGAGCCAGCAAACTGAAGCTCAATCCAGTTAAGACTGGGGTACTGTTAAGTGGATGGTTCCCTAGACCAGATGGGTGGGAGATTGCCTGTTCTCGATGGGGTTACACTCCCTCTGAAGGAGCAGGTTTGTAGCCTGGGGGTCCTCCTGGATCCTTTGCTGTCGCTCGAGGCTCAGGTGGCCTCAGTAGCCCAGAGTGCCTTCCTTCAGCTTTGGATGGTGGCCCAGCTACGCCCCTATCTGGACAGGGATAGACTAACTACGGTTGTCCATGCTCTGGTAACCTCAAGATTTGATTACTGCAATGTTATGCCTAGGGCTGCCTCTGAAGATGGTTCTGAAACTTCAGCTAGTGCAGAATTCAGCGGCCAGGTTGCTCACCAGAGCAGAACAGTTTGAGCATATTACACCAATCCTGGCATGACTGCACAGGCTACCAATTAGTTTCCGGGCCTAATTCAAAGTGCTGGTTTTGACCTACAAATGGCTCAGGACCACAATACCTCAAGGATCACCATTTTCCATATGAATATACCTGAACCCTGAGATCAACTTCTGAGGCCCTTCTCTGTGTGCCTCCTCCTCGAGAGGTCCGGAGGGTGGCAACACGAGAATGAGCCTTCTCTGCAGTGGCTCCCCGTCTGTGGAATGCCCTCCCCAGCAAAGTTAACCTGGTACCTTCTTTATATACCTTTAGGTGCCAGGCAGAAACTGTCCTTCTTAACCACACTTTTGGTTGATTTGATTGACATCCTATGCCCTTTGAAAATGTGGTGGGTGTTTTTTTGGGGGGTTGGGTTGTTTATATTTTGATTATGTATTTTGTGGTTTTATATTTTGATTTTATTTTGTGAACCCCCCCTGAGACCTCCGGGTATAGGGCGGTATATAAATTCAATAAATAAATAAACTAGTGTCCACCTCTCTGCCATCTGCTCTGCTGGTCCCAGTTTTGGGGGCTTCTGTTGACATTGCTAACTATCCTCTACAGTTTTCTTTGCATTTGAGTTTGGAGATTTTCGTTTAAATTTGGAGTCTTCAAACTGGCATTCAATTTCACTGCTTTGCGGAATCACTGAACCCAAGTTAATTAGGTCTATTAATTTCAATAGGTTTACTCAGAGTAGAATTAGCATTGAATACTGCCCCCACTTATGCCAGAATACTTTGTGTGTTGATAATTGTTGGGGAGGAGAAATAATTCTGGAGAAATGGTAGGGTGTGTGTGTGTGTTGCTCAATTTTTCTGCTGTTCTCTCCCTTTGCACAATCTCCCTTTCCTTGGAAAGAGATGTTTTTACCAAAATCATCATCATCATTGTGGTCATCTTTGTAGTAGCGAGGATTAGGATTGCAGCCTAAATGTGTGTGTGTGTTGCTCAATTCCCCATTTACCATATTTTTCCATGTACAGTGGTACCTCGGGTTACATACGCTTCAGGTTACAGACTCCGCTAGCCCAGAAATAGTACCTCGGGTTAAGAACTTTGCTTCAGGGTGAGAACAGAAATCGCGCGGCAGCGGGAGGCCCCATTAGCTAAAGTGGTGCTTCAGGTTAAGAACAGTTTCAGGTTAAGAACAGACCTCCAAATTAATTAAGTACGTAACCAGAGGTACCACTGTATTAGACGCCCCCATGTATAAGATGAACCCCTATTTTGGGGGACTAAAAATTAAGAAAATGGGGGGAGATTGCCAAGAGTTGTTTGTTGAGCTTTTTTTGCAGCGGAGGGAAGCAAAACATTTCTGTAGCTCTTCTTCGGGTGGCATTAAAAAAACACCCTACAGAGCACCACTTTCAATCGCACGTGTCACTAAAGCAACCTACCGTCTGCCCGATCAGCAAAAGCAGACGCAAGGCACTCCCGACTGACGCAGCACCAGCCAATACACAGCGGGCGTTGCCGCAATCACCTGTCACCTGCCCAATCACCACTGACACTCTCCTGCTCGCTGCAACAACCAATCGCACATCAAAAAAAAGGCACTACCCATGTATAAGGCAACCTACCCACCCCCCATTTTATACTTTATTTTTGGGTAAAAAAAGGTTGTCTTATACACAGAAAAGTACGGTAATTTGGAGCAAGTGGTGTTAGCAACAACAGCACCATCATCGTAGTAGAAGCAGTGGAATTATGATTGCAACCTGTGCGTGTTGCTGAATGCTTTTGTTGTTGCATCATCACCACCCTAGCACGATATCGTCCTCTTTCAACTCAGCTGTCAAATGAACGTGTTGTTATCATTATCATCATTCTTATTACGATCACAGCACAGTCTAGGTGACCTATTGAAACTAATGGCCCTAACTTAGCCATGGGTCTTAAGTCTGAACAAAATTTACTTGAATACCACCCTTAAACGTGCATGTAGGTTTTTATTTACAGTGGTACCTCGGGTTAAGTACATAATTCATTCCAGAGGTCAGTTCTTAATCAAAAACTGTTCTTAACCTGAAGCACCACTTTAGCTAATGGGGCCTCCTGCTGCTGCCGCGCCACAAGAGCACGATTTCTGTTCTCATCCTGAAGCAAAGTTCTTAACCCGAGGTAATATTTCTGGGTTAGCGGAGTCTGTAACCTGAAGCGTATGTAACCCGAGGTACCACTGTATTTCATAGCTATTGTCATAGCACCAGGACAGGACAGAATCCCAGCAGAAACGCTGACAGAAGGCCTCAATTCCTCCCTCAAAACACACCTGCATAATCTCCTCTTGCGATGTCGGGAACAAGAATCTGTACCACAAGAAATGTGCAACCCCAGCTTTGTGACTTTCTACCAGAACTAAGGTGACTGACAACCAGTGTTCAAAACTCTCATTGTTCTAGGTGTGTTTTGTGACAGGGAATTTCATTAGCGCGAGCAGTTTCTGAGCTCTGGGCACAGTACTGCGCCTAAGAATTCAGATTAAAACTGCAGAGTGGAAGGAAGGGAGGGCCTTTTTATGCCTCCCCACTTCCAGCTACTCTCTGAAAACAGGAGAAGAGACCCTCTTAAAGGGGGGTGGGCAGGGGAAGGACTAGACCATGTGAAAAATGAACATAATAGCTGCAGTTCAATTTCAGCTTTGTATTCTTGTTATTTGAAAAGCGTGCCTAGACATTCTGTTGTTGTGCCCATAACCTCTCTGGTGCCATTTAGCTCCTAGCTTTCAAATCTCAGTTTCTAACACTGCTGAGATCTCCCTGTTGAGCACTGTAAGGGAAAGCCTTTGCCTGTGTAGTTCTCAACAGACTACAGTCACTGACAGCATCTGTTCTAAGCCACAGTGTCAAGAATCAACATGATTTTCTCACGATGCCAGCTGCAGGAGAAATGCTGAGAGCAGAGACAATCCTGGTACATCGCCTTCCTGGACCTTACAAAGGCCTTTGATCTTGTCAGCTGAAAAGGTCTCTCTGTTCTCGCCTCATCTCTCTTTGGCACATTCTTCTCCCTATTGCTCTCAGATGCCTTCAGCTCAGCTGAAGATGGTGTGATCATCCAATCAAGGAGTGATGGGAGTCTGCCCAACCTGGCACGTCTCCACTCCAAGAACAAGGTGTGGCAGGTCCTCATCTGAGGGAGGTTGTTTGCAAAAGACGCAGTCTTGACAGCGCACACCGAGGAAACTCTACAGAGACTCATCGGCCGTTTTGTCCAAGCCTGCAGGGAGTTCAGTCTACCACCAGCCTGGTGAAAACCAACATTCTGAGTCAGGACATCACCAGCATCACCACTGGTGATCACATGCTGGAGGTGGTAGATGATTTTGTCTACCTGGGTTCCACCATAACCAGCAATCTCTCCCTTGAGGCTGAGCTGGACAAGCCTATTGGCAAGGCAGCTATGGCAATGGCTCACCTCTCCAAAAGGGTTCGGGGGAATGTGATACTAATATCCAACACCAAGAAGAAGCTCTGCCAGGCTTGTGTGCTGAGCATGTTGCTCTATGGAAGTGAGTCGTGAACTTATAACCATCAGGAGTGACACTTCAGTGCCTTCCACATGCGCTGCGTCAGGAAGATTTTGAATTGTCGCCGGACAGGAAATAATAATAAGAATAAATTTTATTTATACCCCGCCCTCCCCAGCCAAGACCGGGCTCAGGGCTGCTAACACCAGATATAAAAACAATTGGTTAAAATACAACATTAAAATGCAGCCTCATTTCAGTAGAAACTCAAATCAAAAGCTTTTTTGGTGATGAAAACGTCAAGTCTTCACCAAGGCTAACTATCCAGACTGGTCCTACATGGGCCAGAAAAAAGCCAGGGAAGTCCCCAAATAGGAGTTCCATCACAGAAGGAGAAAGGAAAAAAAGAAAAAGGGGGAGGGGATCAAGTTAATTCCAAGCCAAAGGCCAGGCAGAATAACTCTGTCTTACAGGCCCTGTGGAAAGAAATCAGATCCTGCAGGGCCCTGGTCTTATGAGACAGAGCGTTCCACCAGGCCGGAGCCAGTGTAGAAAAGGCCCTGGCTCTGGTTGAGGCTAATCTGACTTCCTTAGGGCCCGGGACCTCTAGGGTGTTGCTACTTATGGACCTTAAGGTCATCCGCGGGGCATACCGGGAGAGGCGGTCCCGTAAGTACGAGGATCCTACCAGGAAAGAGTTTCAAACAAACATGCTCTCCCAAGTCCACATTCCCAACATGTTTGCACTCCTGTGTCAGCAACGTCTACACTGGCTTGGTCATGGCCACACAATGGAAGATGGCAGGATCCCCAAGGATATGCTCTATGGGGCTTCAGGTACCAGGACCATTGGCAGACCAACTGCGTTACAAAGATGTCTGCAAATGGCAACGTCAATCCTGACATGTGGGAATCCCTTGCAGATGACCAGAGTGCTTGGAGGCAGACAGGCAGGTCATGTATTCATAGCAATGGCCAGAGGAGAAATGACCTCTGGGAGGAGGGCAGAGAGAAGAAAGGCCATGGTGCATCTGCAGGAGCATAACTGGACGCCTTTGTTGCAACAAATGTGTATCTCTCGTAGTGGTCTCTGCAGCCACAGTAGGTGCTGCAACCTTCAAACAGTTTGACTTCACCCCAGAGGCTCACTCCTCCATCTTCTCCTGAGACTGACAGGTGCCAATTTAGTGCATCATGGATCCTACCCATCTGGATACGCAGGAGTAAGTGGGTAGGTACTGGCAGCAACTGCCAGAGAGTAAGACACAGTGGCAGCCCTGCAGGGCTCTTGTATTGCAGTTGGGCAACAAAGGGGTATAAGAGGCTCTCTTGAGCTTCTCCCTGTCCTTCGTTCCAGGGTGGACCTAACAATGGCAGCAGTTCAAATGTTGTGAAAGAGGCAGTTCTTAACTGAAAACAGTATGGAATAAAAGCAGCTTATGGACTCCCATCAAATCTGGCATGGTGCTCAGCAATCATCATCATCACCCCTCTGGTAGGGTTTCCCCTGCAACGCTGGTCAGTTCCAACACATATAAAAACATAATAAAACACCAGAGGAATGGGTTATGAAACCAATGGACTATGTTAAAATGGCTAAATTGATTGCCAAACTAAGAATTGCCAAACTACGTGTATCACCCAAACATGTAGTTGCAGGCAGGATTTGAAATATAAGCAGTTACTGGAAGATTTAATGATAGTGAAGTTTAGATAATAAATACATATGAATTGTAAAACAGCTAATAAAAAGAAGTAAAGTACAAACTTCAGGAAAGGAAGGGTAAATATCGCCAGATAGGAATATCGCCAGACAGGACACACGCGCGCGCACACACACACACTAAAACATCAAACATTAAAAACTTCCCAATACACTCTTGCATCTTTGCACTTGTGTACAAAAGGATCTCATGCCTTGTGGCAGAGAACTCTTGCACACGAATTATGATGATGATGATGATGATGATGATGATGATGATGATGTTTGTACACCGCCCATCTGGCTGGGTTTCCCCAGCCACTCTGGGCAGCTTCCAACAAAGATTTAAAATGCATTAAATAAATGTCACACATTAAACTTCCCTTTCTCAATCGCCCCATTTCACCTAGAACAACCCTTTCCCAACATTTCATTTGTTCTGTAGTCTCCTCCCACTCTGTGTATATAACTTGATGAATCACTGTTCTTGAAATCATTGCAACCAGTCTCTCAAATCCCTTTCCAGGGGAGCAAGGGAGACACCGAACACGCTGAGAACGATAAAAAAATAAAACCCACCAGGAAAAGGAGAGAGAGGTGAGTCTGCGCTGTCTTGGGACAGGCACACCTGCCTGAGGTGATGGGAGAAATCTCGCCAAGAGGATGTGGCACGGTTGGTCCATTTAGCTTAGTCTTGCCTAAGCTACATGGACAGGCAACAGCTGCCCAGGAGCTCTAACAGGAGTCCTTCCCAGGTCTACCTGAAGATGCTGGCGATTGACCCTTGGACCTCCTGCATGCAAAGCAGATGCTCTTATCATTGAGCTACTGCCCTTCCCTTAGTGTGGGTGGCAAGGAGAGGAAGCGGGATTGGGGAGAAAGAAATGGGGATTGCAGAAAGGGAGATGGAGAGACACCCTGCTTACTTTTGGCTCCAGCCCTGATCACTGCTGGTGGCCCCTGGAAGATTACCACTGAGGGATTGCGGCCCTCCAGAGGAAGAATAGGTTCCAACTCCCCTGCTCTTCACTTTCAAGCTAGCTGTCCTTCAAAACCAAAACTAGGCTTTAAAATAAAAAATTCTACTTCGCCTATTCAGAGGTGTTATGGGAACCACAAGTAGGAAGAGTGCTGTTGTGCTCATGTCCTGTTTTTGAGCTTCCCATGGGCATCCTGATCTAGATGGGCCAATCGACTGATCCAACAGGACTCTTCTTCTGAAATAGCGTGTTCTGTGTATTCTACAATTTCTGGGACGTTTCCCTTTCAGCTGCTGCAATGGCCCCCCATCTCCTTCCTTGGCTCTTGTGCCTCATCCTTTCGCTGGTGGGACCCAGTTCAACTGCTGAAGATGACTTGGTGGTGGTGACCAGCAGTGGCTCAGTCCGGGGGAAGCGTCTCCCGTCTGGCTCTGGCAACGTCACGGCCTTTTTAGGCATCCCCTATGCTGAGCCCCCAGTAGGCAAGCTGCGCTTCCAGAAGCCCGTTCCTCATCAGCCATGGAGCCAGGTCTTGGAGGCCACCAACTTCAGCAATTCCTGCCCCCAGATACTTATTTCCGGCACTCCAGATGCCGAAACATGGACGGCCAACACGCCCCTCTCAGAGGACTGTCTCTACCTCAACGTCTGGGTGCCCCATCCTCGGCCCTCCAAGCCAGCCGCTGTCCTTGTCTGGATCTATGGTGGGGCCTATTTTATTGGCACAAGCTCCCTAGTGATATACAATGCGGAATTCCTAGCTGCTGCCGAGAATGTCATTGTGGTCTCCATGAATTACCGCCTGGGGCCTCTAGGTTTCCTTTCGTTGCCACCAGCTGTCCCAGGGAACATGGGCCTGATGGACCAGCAGCTAGCCATGTCTTGGGTGAAGCAGAATGCAGCTGCCTTCGGTGGAGACCCTACTCGGATAACCCTTTTTGGCGTGAGTGCTGGGGGAGCCTCTGTTGCATTTCACCTCCTCTCGCCAGGGAGCCAGCCTCTTTTCCATCGTGCTGTGCTAGAGAGTGGAACCTCCGTCGCGGCCTGGGCTTGGCTGAATCCTGAGGAGGCCAGGAGAAGAAGTCAGAAGCTGGCCAAGATGATGGGCTGTGCTCAAGAAGAGGTCCCTGCTTTGGTGAGTTGCTTGCAGGGAAAGAACGCATCACAGTTCCAAACCGCCCAGTTCCTTGTTGTGGACCCCACGGTGGTTCTGAATCCACCCTTTGCACCAACAACGGATGGGGAATTCCTCACCGATGAGCCGCGGAAGCTTCTAGAATCCAAGAACTTCACGGCTAAGCCTATCGTGATTGGTACCACCTCCGACGAAGGGTCTATCCTCGTCTTATATGCAAGCCTTTTTTTGAACACGACCAAAGACTGCCTTTTGACCCAGGAGCAACTGTTGAAGGGGCTGCAGATCACCGTCCGCAACGCAACCAGCGACTTCATCAAAGCTGCAGCTGAGAGGTACAGTCAGGCAGAACCCGAAGGCCCAGCAAGGTACCGTTCAGCCATGGTGAAAGCCTGCGGCGATTACCTTTTCGTCTGCCCAGTCACGGATGTCGCCACAGCAGTGACAGAGGCTGGAAGCCCCGTGTACGTCTATACATTCCGACACCGCAGCACTGGCTCTGTTTGGCCTGAATGGCTGGGGGCCAGCCACGGAGCTGAGGTCCCCTATGTTTTCGGAACTTTGACGCTGTTGAAAGGAACCAAGGAAAACCACACAAAGGCAGAGTTGGAGCTTATCTCCCGTGTCATGCGATACTGGGCGGAGTTTGCCCGAAGCGGGTAAGAGAACTTTTTGGTTTCTCCTTTCAGTCACCCTTGCCTCAACAGCACAAAGACAGTCGCTTCTCTATGAGTGCGACGACTTAGCCAAAAGACTTGTTTATTGCTTTGAGATTGAAAGCATGAAACTTATGGGTGACCCACAACTTGTGCGCATTCCATACCCTCCAACATTTCCCCGATGAAAATAGGAGCTTCCTATTCCATAATAATAATGTATTATTATTTAGATCCCGCCCATCTGACTGGGTTGCCCCAGACACTCTGGCGGGCTTCCAACATACAGTGGTACCTCGGGTTAAGTACTTAATTCATTCCGGAGGTCCATTCTTAACCTGAAACTGTTCTTAGCCTGAAGCACCACTTTAGCTAATGGGGCCTCCCGCTGCTGCTGCACCGCTGGAGCACAATTTCTGTTCTCATCCTGAAGCAAATTTCCTAACCCGAGGTAATATTTCTGAGTTAGCGGAGTCTGTAACCTGAAGGGTATGTAACCTGAGGCGTATGTAACCTGAGGTACCACTGTATATAAAAAACGTAGTAAACCATTAAGCATTTAAAATCTTCCCCACGCAGGGCTGCCTTCAGATGTCTTCTAAAGGTTGTATAGTTCAGGGGTCAGCAACCTTTTTCAGCTGTGGGCGTCCACCGTCCCTCAGACCTTGTGGGGGGCCGGACTATATTTTGAGGGGGGGGGAATGAACGAATTCCTCTCCCCCACAAATAACCCAGAGATGCATTTTAAATAAAAGCACACGTTCTACTCATGTAAAAACACCAGGCAGGCCCCACAAATAACCCAGAGATGCGTTTTAAATAAAAGGACACATTCTACTCATGTAAAACACGCTGACTCCCAGACAGTCCACGGGCCAGATTGAAAAAGCGATTGGGCCGCATCCGGCCCCCTATCCTTAGGTTGCCTAGCCCTGGTATAGTTACTTATCTCCTTGGCTTGAGGGGGTCACATAACTCCACCCCCTCCAAAATTTCTCCCATGAAAATAGGGATGTCATAA
Source organism: Podarcis muralis (assembly GCF_964188315.1). Classification (NCBI taxonomy): domain Eukaryota; kingdom Metazoa; phylum Chordata; class Lepidosauria; order Squamata; family Lacertidae; genus Podarcis; species Podarcis muralis. Next base: position 107,843,240 of record NC_135656.1, read on the forward strand.
GGAAAAGCAGGGCATTCCGGGCTCACATCAGAAACTGGGACGGCTTCTGTAAATCCGGGACTCTCCCTGGAAAATAGGGACATGCCAGAGAGTCTCACATTCAGCTTTACACTTTTGGCAAAAAAAAAACCCCAAAATTAAAAGGGGGTGGAAAGTGGGTGGGTGTCCAGGAAAAAATACTTTGTCAACCCCTCCCGCCACTGAACCCAATATGTTTTGGCTATGGTTTGGGCAATGGTAAGTTGAGGGTGGCCTGTATAAAAGCCAAGCTCAAACTAAGATAAGGAAGCATTTCTGGTATTCTCAGTGTTCAAAATTTTAGCTGATATCATAATTTGTGTGCATGCTAATTATAAATAATGTCATTATCTCAGCCGCTCTGGATCTAGCTTGCATTTCTCTATACTAAGGTAGCTATTCTACTTATTCTATAACCCAACACTTAACAATTCTTTCTCCTGTGGGTTGAGGCAGGTGGTCGCTAATAGCTAATCACGATGAGCAGGCAAAACCGCCGGAGGCTACTATGCACTGATAACACTGATTGCAAGAAGGGTTGTTTGTGCAAGTGCAGAATTGCACAATTAACAGGCACTGCATTGCGTTCTTGTTGGGGATAGTGAGCAACCGATTAGTGTGAAAGCAGAGTGTTTTGCAATTTTGTACGAAGTACACGCACACACACACACGCACACACACACACACACGAGTTAGCTATAATGCAGTTGCATTACAGTGGTACCTCAGTTTTTGAACGGCTTAGTTCACGAACAACTTGGAATGCAAACGCTGCAAAACCGGAAGTAGGTGTTCCGGTTTTCGAACTTTTTTTTTGGAAGCCAAATGTGTTGTTTTGAGTCCCCCTGTGTTTCCTGTTGCGCTTCTAATTTGCATCCCCACCCCCCACCCCGTTGTAATTCAAGCCTTCTGTTTCCAATTGCAGTGTTCTGAGGTGATATTTGGGGCTTGAGACTTTTTCAGTTAATTTGTTTTTGTGATTGTGTGGCTCCCAGTTCAGCTACTGATTGATTGATTGATTGATTGATTGATTGACTGACTGATTGATTGATTGATTGATTGATTGTGTGACTGTGGAAATGGATAAACGCCCCCCATCCAAACAATGACTATTATCAGTCCAGGTAAGAAATTTTTTTAATTTTTATTTTTATCATTTACAATACTGTTTTATTTATTTTATACTACAGTACATTGTTTATTACTTTCATCTTATGGATCAATGGTCTCGTAAGATAGTAAAAATCATGTTTTGAGCCCTCCTCTTTCACCCTCATTAAAAGGCTCTTTAATTCCTCCTTGCTTTATCTGAGGTTGTTGATATTTCTTCCGGCAGTCTTAATTCCGGCTTGGGATTCATCCAGCCCAGCCTTTTGCATGATGAATTCTTCATATAAGTTAAATAAGCAGGGAGACAATATACAGCCTTGTCGTACTCCTTTCCCAATTTTGAACATAGTATATGTTACATTATAGTAATTCAACACATTTAATTAGTCTAAAATAAATAAAAAAAGGAAATTGGATTAACAGAATCAGAAATAGTACTCCTATCTAGTATCAAAAATAGCCAATATTTTGGACTTTCTGAAATATCAGGAATGTCGTCCCATCCTGAGTTTCACAGCATACTCTTTGTATATACCAGATTTATCAGAAAGTGCACAAATCTGTCTCTTATTATGGAATCACAGATCCATTGGTCTCTGCGGTCTGCAAAAAGGAAACGGTTGCTCTTTTAACTGGGAATCCTCTTTCTTCCTCCTCTACATGCTTTTGTGAAATCACAGCCTCATTAGTATTTGGCTCAATGAGCTCTAACCCAAGTTTAGAATATATAGCTGGCGATGATGAAAATGGGAGGCATGTTATCCCTCCCAAAAAAAAGGGCAACATTACACTAGCTTAATTATGAACACGAGTCAAGTATTTCACTGATACTCAACATGGTTGTTTCAGAAACTGGTTGTCAGATGGGCAGGGTACAAGTAATAAATTGTATTATTATTATTATTATTATTATTATTATTATTATTATTATTATTAGCACTCCACACATGTCTAACACTGTTTTAAGAAAGCAGAGTGGTGTATCGTGTGCCTCACACAGGACCAGTGCTATTTGAACAATGATTTATTTGCTTCCCACTCAGCAACCCGACTCCTTCCGATGTCAACGAAACAAAATGGCCTCTCTACGACCCGGCACAGCAGAACTTCTTTGTCCTCAGCACCGAGCCACCCCGTGTGATGGAGCCATCGCCGGCTCAGCAATGCAGTTTTTGGAAGACACTCCCATCAGGGGCATCAAAGCCAGGTGAGTGGAAAGGGGGAACAAACAGGGCCAAATGCTTTCCTTGCAATGGTCACCTGTCATGGATGCTTTAGCTGAGATTCCTGCATTGCAGGGGGTTGGACTAGATGACCCTCAGATCCCTTCCAACTCTGTAATACTAATAAATGTCCCCCACCACCATTCAGGCATGCCTTTTTCCAGTTAAAACACAGTGATTTGGGTTTTACATGAACAAATTTCTCACTCGCGCACATATTCGCTTGGGGAGCTCATTTTCACCTCAGATATCTCTTGAAAGTCTTTTTTTTAATGCTGACAGGCTTATTCAATTGCTTGGAGTCATTTTTATATTTATTTTGCATTGCTTTATGTGCATTTTATTCTATTTCATCATCATCATCATCATTTATACCCCACCCATCTGGCTGGGTTTCCCCAGCCACTCTGGATGGCTTCCAACAAAATATTAAAAATAGGATAAAACATCAGACATTAAAAACTTCCCTAAACAGGACTGCCTTCAGATGTCTTCTAAAAGTCAGAAAGTTGTTTATTTCCTTGACATCTGATGGGAGGGCGTTCCACAGGCTGGGCGCCACTACCGAGAAGGCCCTCCGCCTGGTTCCCTGTAACCTCACTTCTCGCAGTGAGGGAACCGCCAGAAGGCCCTCGGAGCTGGCCCTCACTGTCCGAACTCATATGGGTGAGTGAAATCTAAATATTTTTGTAAATAAAATAAAAAATAGAACAGAAGCTCAGTGTGGTGGTGGTGGCCCAGGAGAAGGGAAATTCTCTGAGGCAGCCCTAAGTTGTGGAATTCCCTCCCCACAGAAGTGTGTTTGCATCTCGCACCTTCATTACCTATTTTTTTGTCCTGTACTGAAGACATAACTTTTTACGCTGGTCTTAGACACCTGGGAGATATATTCTTATGTTCTTATTTTTAGCATCCACCATATACTTACAACCTTAATTGTTGAAAGCAGTTTTTTTAATATATATTTTTCATTGCTGTAACCCACCCTGGGATCTCACAGGGAAGGGTGGATAAGAAATCAAAATACTACTACTAATAATAATAAGTTCATTTCCTCCTTCATTTGCCATTAAAAAAATATCCAAGAAGATGTCTTATCCACACAGGAATATGAAAGGAAGGAGGAGCTGTGAATTAAGAGAAAGTTTTCACAGGTAAGCATCAGTAAGGATGGAGAGAAAGAAAGGATCTGGTTGGGAGTTGGGAGAAAGTAGTCCAATGGGACCAGTATAATTTTTTTGGTGGAATACAATTTTCTCCAGCCAAAATTAAGCATTTAAAAGAATCCATTTGATAAGATTTGATTGGGGAGCAATTTAAACATCTGCTCCTAGAAAAAATGGGGATTAAAAAGTGCTTAATTTTGGTTGGATTGTGGTTTATATTTACTTCAGTTTATGCCACCACACTGTCCCATTTGATTTACGGGACTTGATACTATTTTAACATTGGCAATTACAGTGGTACCTCGGGTTACATATGCTTCAGGTTACAGACTCCGCTAACCCAGAAATAGTGCTTCAGGTTAAGAACTTTGCTTCAGGATGAGAACAGAAATCGTGCTCTGGCAGCGTGGCGGCAGCAGGAGGCCCCATTAGCTAAACTGGTGCTTCAGGTTAAGAACAGTTTCAGGTTAAGAACGGACCTCCGGAACGAATTAAGTACTTAACCTGAGGTACCACTGTAGTTCTACGCAAAGAAGACCTGTTGAAATGAATGGAAATTACTAACAGGTTCCTTAAACTTCAGTGGGCCTACCCTGAGGAAGACTTGGTTGAATACAACTAAGTCAACATAACAGGAGGAGGAGGAGTTTGGATTTGATATCCCGCCTTTCACTCCCTTTAAGGAGTCTCAAAGCGGCTAACATTCTCCTTTCCCTTCCTCCCCCACAACAAACACTCTGTGAGGTGAGTGGGGCTGAGAGACTTCAGAGAAGTGTGACTGGCCCAAGGTCACCCAGCAGCTGCATGTGGAGGAGCGGGGAAGCGAACCCGGTTCCCCAGATTACAAGTCTACCGCTCTTAACCACTACACCACACTGGCTCCTACACCTTCCCAGTCCTTACGGAAGACGGGTTACTGCACCACTAGCACCTGGGCACCCCTTGCAGACGACGGGCAGGTTATAAATGTGAAATAATCACAATACATTGTGAACTGAAATAGGAGTGTAGTGCAAAGGAGAACATTTTTCTTCCATATTTCATTCATATATATATATATAGAGAGAGAGAGAGAGAGAGAGAGAGAAATCGTCATTTTCTTGATTGAAAATATTTGGATCCTCTCAGTCACCAGGATTTCCTCTTTTCAAACATTATAAAAATATGAAATCGTTGATATGAAACACACCAACATTTAAACCAAGGATGGAGAATGTGTGACCCGTTACCCCCAGCCAGCATAGTCAATAGTAAGGATTGACTCAAGTTCAGCAACATCTGGAGGGCCACATGTTCCCCACCCCTGATTTAGGCTCCATCTGTGGTCTAAAGCACTGAGCTTAGGGCTTGCCGATCGGAAGGTCGGCGGTTCGAATCCCCGCAACAGGGTGTGCTCCCGTTGTTCGGTCCCAGCTGCTGCCAACCTAGCAGTTCAAAAGCACGTCAGATCGCAAGTAGATAAATAGGTACTGCTCCGTAAACGGTGTTTCCGTGCACTGCTCTGGTTTCGCCAGAAGTGGCTTAGTCATGCTGGCCACATGACCCTGAAAAACTGTCTGCGGACAAACGTCGGCTCCATCAGCCAGTAAAGCGAGATGAGCGCCGCAACCCCAGAGTCGTTCGCGACTGGACTTAACTGTCGGGTCCTTTACCTTTACACAAGACATGTAATGCAGTATCTGATACCACTTCAAGCAGCCATGGCTTTCCTCCCCCCCCCCCAAAGAATCCTGGGCAATGTAGTTTGCTAAGGACGTTGAGATTTATTAAGAGACCCCTATTCCCCTCTCAGAGCTACACTTCCCAGAGTTCCCTGGGAAGGGAGCAGGATTGTTAAATGACATTGAGAAGTGTAGCCCTGTGAGGGAATATGGGGTCTCCTCTCACAGCCCGTAACAGAGGCATTTCCCAGGATTTCCTGTATATCCATGACTGTATAAAGTGGTACGATCCTGCTTTCAACGTATATTGCAGATGGGGCCTGATGCAGATAAAAGAGTCAGCAATTGGGTTGAGTAACAAAAGTTAGGAAAATATCCCGTTGATAGCTAAAGGGGAGGAGAAACCCACTGTTCCAGTTGTTCATGTAAAATCTCCAAGGGAACTGGCAACTATAAACAAGGGAGAGAATTCTAAAAAGGCACTGTCTCTTGTTGGCTTGCCACCCACCTTCGAAGGTAAGGACATTAAATGGAGCCTCTGAAGAAGGCTTTAACAATAACTGGGCAGGTACGTATGGAAGCAGGCCGTCAGGAACCCAGTTCTAATTTGTTTAAGCAGGGGTCAGCAAACTTTTTCAGCAGGGGGCCGGTCCACTATCTCTCAGACCTTGTGGGGGGCCAGACTATATTTTGAGGGGGGGGATGAACAAATTCATATGCCCCACAAATAACCCAGAGATGCATTTGAAATAAAAGCACACATTCTACTCATGTAAAAACACGCTGATTCCCAGACCGTCCGTGGGCCGAATTTAGAAGGCAATTGGGCCGGATCCAGCCCCCGGGCCTTAGTTTGCCTACCCATGTGTTTAGGCCAGGGGTAGAAAACCTATGGCCCTCCAGATGTTGGTGAATTACAGGTCCCATAAACTCTGACCATTGGCCATGTTGGCTGAGGCTCATGGGAGTTTTGTAGTTCAACAACCTCAGGAGAGCCACAGGTTCTCAACCACTGGTTGGCAGGGTCAAATCAAAACCAGCACACCCTCAGAAATGTCATGGCCTGCATATGTGGTTTTGGGGAAGATCTTCCAGGACACCCATTCGCAACATCACTGAGCTATCCTCCACCTGTAAAAAGAGCTCCGCTAACACCAAATGCTTTGTGTCCCTCAGAGATGTCTGAAAAGATGCAGAAGAACCTATTATGTGGAATTATAAAGCTTCGTTTTCACAGAAAGGGCTTGCTACTGCCTTGCAAAGACCTGCCTGAAACCCAAGGTTGATTCTCCAACTCTTCGAGATGAAGCAGAAGTATAGTGAAAATGGATACCTCTGTTTTCTTTTTGTGAACTACTAGGCATCCCCAAACTCGGCCCTCCAGATGTTTTGGGACTACAACTCCCATCATCCCTAGCTAACAGGACCAGTGTTCAGGGATGATGGGAATTGTAGTCCAAAAACATCTGGAGGGCCAAGTTTGGGGGTGCCTGACTTAGAGGCTTGCTTGCTTTTTTTACAATCAATCGGGATGTAACTTTTATGCAATAAATAAATCTTTGGAAAGCATTTTCCCAGCTTCCTATTCCTGCCTCTGCATTCCAGCAACAAAGGTCAGCAATATAAATTGAAATTTCGTATGGAAACGGGTGTGAAAAGTTTAGCTTTAGTGGGGATATTCACATTCTGCACAAAGGCCAAAGTTCAGATCCTCATATATAGTTTGAGTTCAACAACACCTGGAGGGTCATACAGTCCCTTTTCCACATTTATAATTACATTTTTACCAGCTAGATTTATTATTACATTTATATCCCGCTTTTCCTCCAAAAAGTTCAAAGTGGTGTGCATGGTTCTCCCCTTCCCACATATTTTCCCCTTAACAACCCCGTGAGACTGAGAAGTAGTGACTGGCCCAAGGTCACTCAGTAAGCTTTATGGCCAAGTGGGGTCTTGAACTCTGGTCTACTGGGTCTTGGGTTGCATTAAATGCAGCCAGTACAAGCATGGTGTGTGCCAGTTATTTGGTTATTATAAAAGAAGAATTCATTGGATCCCTAGATCCCAAGGCAAGGTGGAATACTCTCCATTAAAAGAGAGCCCCAGCAGAAGTTTCAAAACACAAAACATGCAGCAAAGAAAAGTGTGGGAATATGGGCTACTAAATATCCTGTTCTAAGTCGTTTACAACACTTCCCCTTTCTACCCTCTTAGCATAGAATAGACCACAGAATTGGGTATGTTAAAATGGTTTTTACTTACAAACTTTCCAAAGGTCAGATTCATGCGTTTTTCCGTGCCGCAGCAAGAAAACACAGGCAGACATTTTGGGTTACAAAATATAGTAAAACGTTTCTGAACAAGTGGTCTGAGCTTGAAGCGATCAAGCTCTCACACATCCTATCTGGCCAAGTTCACATGTTGGAAGAAGACAAACAGTAGAAAGAAAGCAAACAAAGAACCTTCCTAACCGTTTGCCACCAGAGGTGAGAGGGCAGAACCTGACTGAGTCTAGGAAAAAAGTTTATGGTCTTAACCCTTTCATCCATTAACTAGAGCTAAGCATGCTGTTTTATATGAGGCTGCAATTATATCCCACAGCTTTAGTAAGAGAGGCCAGGGGCAAGCAATCAGCAATATCCACTCCTTCAAAATGAATGGGGTGGTGTGAGAGCCTTGAGTGTGCACACTTATCCCAGTATTGTCCAGGCTCAGAATTTGTGTAGAGTTAAAAAAAAAAAAAGCGGGACAAACTGATGTGCAGAGTACAGTGGTACCTTGGTTCTCAAACTTAATTCATTCTGGAAGTCTGTTCCCAAACCAAAGTGTTCCAAAGCCAAAGCATGCTTTCCCATAGAAAGTGATGCAAAATGGATTAATCCATCCCAGACTTTTAAAAACAACCCCTAAAACAGCAATTTAACATGAATTTTACTATCTAAGGAGACCATTGATCCATAAAATGAAAGCAATAAACAATGTCCTGCAGTCACACAATCAATCAATCAGTAGCTGAACTGGGTTCCGCACAGTCACAAAAACAAAACAAAAAGAGCCGCAAAAACACAAATGCAAAAACAGACAGACCTCAGTGTAACACTCAAAATGGAAGTGTGGCACTCAAATTGGAAGCGTAGCACTCAAAACAGAGCATGTTCGGCTTCCCAAAAACGTTCACATACACTTACTTCCGAGTTTGCAGTGTTTGGGTTCCAAGTTGTTTGAGTACCAAGGCATTTAAGAAGCAAGGTACCACTGTACCTGAAACAGTCTCCTATCACACCAAACCCTCTTTGCAAAGGAATCCGGAGGAGGCAGTAATATTGGCCAGACACTAGGTGGCACCATAACGCTAAGCATCAAGAGCAGAGACTTTTAACCCCAAAAGTTTGGTGTATGGGAGCCTCCAATGAAATATCTGGCCACAAAGACAGGTATACTGACACCCTGCAGCTGGTGTATATATTTCCCTCTGAAGTTAGTACAGTAAGAAGTTGTTCTTGTCAGGAACAAGAAAGAGTAGTCTGGCCCCTTAAAAAATAAACAGATTTATTCTGTGAGCTAGAGGAGCTTGCTCATGCCCGTGTATTGGCTGTAGCAGACAGTTACACACAACACTGGGGCCAAAAGGCAGCACTGGGTCTTTGGAAACCAGAGTCATAGAAGAGGCTTGTTCACACAACACATTCTACACAGGTATACGTGTGCAAGTGCCTATGTGAAAAAGGTATACTCTTGTTGATTTGTACACCTCAACTATTGTCTGCACAGACTGTACACATTTGAAGCTCTGTGTGTAAATAACTATGAGTGTACAGCCATTTGTGTACACAGGCACACAGATTTTACACTTGCTGAATGGAATGGGTGAACACCCTTAAGAAAACTCCAGCTCCAGCTCTCGGTGGCCATTTGTTGTTGTTGTTTAGTCGTTTAGTCGTGTCCGACTCTTCGTGACCCCATGGACCAGAGCACGCCAGGCACTCCTGTCTTCCACTGCCTCCCGCAGTTTGGTCAAACTCATGTTTGTAGCTTCGAGAACACTGTCCAACCATCTCGTCCTCTGTCGTCCCCTTCTCCTTGTGCCCTCCATCTTTCCCAACATCAGGGTCTTTTCCAGGGAGTCTTCTCTTCTCATGAGGTGGCCAAAGTATTGGAGCCTCAGCTTCACGATCTGTCCTTCCAGTGAGCACTCAGGGCTGATTTCCTTAAGAATGGAGAGGTTTGATCTTCTTGCAGTCCATGGGACTCTAAAGAGTTTCCTCCAGCACCATTATTCAAAAGCATCAATTCTTCGGCGATCAGCCTTCTTTATGGTCCAGCTCTCACTTCCATACATCACTACTGGGAAAACCATAGCTTTAACTATACGGACCTTTGTTGGCAAGGTGATGTCTCTGCTTTTTAAGATGCTGTCTAGGTTTGTCATTGCAAAAACAAACATGTGAAGTGTGAAAGCTCATTTTGCGGTCACGTGCCTTAAATCACAGCTTGCTTTGTAGCTCTGCTACAACAAACAAAAACATGGATCCAAAGCACAGATCCTCACGATTTTAATCAACCAAGCTCCCACGTTTATCATGTAAACCAGGGGTGCCCAAACTTTTTTCAAAGCGGGCCAGATTTGATGTAGTGAACACGCGTGAGGGCTGACCAAAGTTGTTGCACTTTTTTAAGGATTTTACCCCAGGACATATACTGCCGCGGGGGCCGGATTAAATCAACCGGCAGCCCAGCCTAGGCCCCAATACGGACTTTGGACATGCCTGATGTAAACCTACCTCACCATCCATGCGTAGGACAGCACCATATGTTGCAAAAGCATAAGCTGAAGGAACGCAGCCTCGTGATCCATGCGCTGGAACCTCAAGACTAGACTACTGCAATGCATTCTGTGTGGGGCTACCCTTTGACCAGGCTGCAGCTGGTGCAAAACACTGCGGGTAGACGGTTGATTATCACCAGCCCACAACTCCAGTGCTCAAAGGTCTGCACTGCCTCACAAGACAGCTACTGGGCCAGGTTCAAGGTTCCTGTATTAATTTACAAGGCCCTTAATAATTTGGTCCTTGAGGATACCTCAAGGACCACCTAATGCCTTATATCCCAGCCCAATTACTGAGGTATTTGTCACTGTTAGTGGTCCCCAATGTCTGGGATGCATGGCTCATATTCTCCCCGAGCTGTGGGTGTAGTACTGTGGACCCAATTTCATGAAACTCCCTTCCGGCTGAGGTCAGACAAGCCATCAACCCTGTCGAACATCTGGCACCTACTCAATACTTTTTAAAAATTCCAGCAGGCATGTTAATTGAAGCTTGGTTTTATCATTTTAACTGATTTTTACTTTTTTGTATTGTATCTTTGTAAACCGCTCGCTTAGGGACAGTGGTAGTTGAGCAGTATATAAATTCCTTAAAACATAAATTAATAAACAAATGGTGCTTTCTGAAGGGCTATGCCAGTGTTTCCCAAACTTGGGTCGCCAGCTGTTTTCGGACTACAATTCCCATCATCCCTGACCATTGGTCTTGCTAGCTAGGGATGATGGGAGTTGTAGTCTGAAAAAAGCTGGGAAACGCTGACCTACGCAGATGAGTTAACTCACAGCTGACCCAGCAGCCTTGAACTCTGCACCCATCAGCTATGGGTCTGTGACTTCAACTCCTCCTTCTCCAGGGGCTGGCTGCACGAGAGTTATCTGGATCCAATCCAGCAGCATCTGTGCCTGACACACACCTGACAGCTGTGGGGTATGTGGGCACCATTTGCAGGAAAGAACTTTGCAGGCCTAACTTGGGACCCGAATCTAACCCACAAGCTGGAGGTTCCCTACCGGTTACAAGCAGGTAACAGTAGTAGTAGTAGTAGTAGTAGTAGTAGTAGTAGTAGTAATATTAATAATAATAATTTATTTGTACCCCGCCAATCTGGCTGGGTTTCCCTAGCCACTCTGCATGGCTTCCAACAAAAGATTAAAAATGCATTAAAATGTCAGACATTAAAAACTTCCCTAAACAGGGCTGCCTTCAGATGTCTTCTAAATGTCAGATACTTATCTCTTTGATGTCTGATGAGAGGGCGTTCCACAGGGCAGGCGCCACTACCGAGAAGGCCCTCTGCCTGGTTCCCTGTAACCTAACTTCTCGCAGTGAGGGAACCGCCAGAAGGCCCTCGGCGCTGGACCTCAGTGTCCGGGTAGAACGATGGGGGTGGAGACGCTCCTTCAGGTATACTGGATCGAGGCCGTTTAGGGCTTTAAAGGTCAGCACCAACACCTTGAATTGTGCTCGGAAACGTACTGGGAGCCAACATAAGTCTTTCAAGACCGGCGTTATATGGTCTCGGTGGCAGGTAGCAGCGCTCGCAGCTTATGGACTGCACCATGTAACAGGTGTCTGGCCCAGCAGCCTAAGGCGGACAAGCCACTGAAACAGGCATTCAGAATCCATCCATTTCATAAACCCTGCAGGGCTCAATCTCTGTGTTTGTGTATGTGTGTGTTTCTGTTTTGCCCAAGGGTCTGGGAGTGGGAGAGAGCTTTTTAGCATGATGCTTTTAAAATAATTAGATTATCAACAAACAAACTTGATGCTACGAATAGCAATGTCAGGTGCTGCCCGGGGGGGGGGGGAGGAGAGAGAAGGGGGTCTACTCGGAAGTAAATCCTGCGTCCAGGCGCAATTAGCGCCGATTTAAGGTGCACCAAGACTGCCTAAAAACCTCACCAAAGATATGCAACGGATCGCTTCGTTGCAGAGGGAAGAGTTAGTGCACCGTGGAGGCTGGAGGGCTTCTATTCTACATGCGGGGGGGGGGGAGAAAAATGTGCTCCGTGGGGGGGCGGGGAAGGCAAGGAAAGGAGCTGAGCTCTAACTATAGGCTCCCACGCTTGAGCAGGCCCGACTCTGTGGGGCGGACCACCCTCTCTTCTGGAGGAGGAGGTTCCCATCCACGGCGTGGCCTCCCGCGCTCCTGAACGGGAAATCTCTGCAGCCCAAGACTCTCCGCGAGGCAGCTCCTCCCTTCCTGCCTTGAGCCGCCGCCAGCCGCGCCCCCCTCCCCAGTTATCTGCTGCCTGCCAAGCCCCGCCCCTCTTCATTGTCCTCCCCTTTCTGTTTATACACAAAGACCCCCATCTTCTTCCCCCTTCCCCTTCCTCCATCCCTCGCTTTTTTCCCTCTCTTTCCTTTTTTTAAAAAAAATATTTTCTCTTCCCCTTCTTTTTTTCCACCCTTTCTTTTTTCTCTTTCTCCCCCCCCCCTCCCCGCCCTCCTGGGTTAAAGGATTTGAGCAATGGGTCTGGAGGTGGAGCTCGTCGGAGGATTAGAAGAAGCGGATGTGAGAAGAGATTGAGAGGGATTTCTCTCTCTCTCTGCCTCGCTCTGTCGCTCCGATCCCGAAAACTTCTCGGAAAGAAGCAGAGGGAGGAGGAAAGAGGAGGGTTTGTTTTTTTTTAAAGGGAACTAACCAACCCCCCTTCCTCCTCTCCGCCCAGCAACAATCCTGACTCAAACCCGCTTGGATCTGCCCTCCCTTCCCCTCGGCTTGGGAAAAGGAGGAAAAAAGAGATCTGCTGCTGAAATCTACCGCCAAGCAGAGGACCAGCTCCGCCCGCGCCCAGCCACGCTCCCGGGGATCATGGGCCAAGCGAGGGATCAAGCCTGCCGCCTGCCCCGCACCTCCAGGACCTAGCTGGATTGAGACTCTCCTCGCGTGTTGTTGCGTGTCGTCGGAATACCCTTTCCCCTCCGGGTCCTCCGAGCACTGGAGGTGGCTCCCCCCCCCCCTCTTGGTGTCTTGAAGACAAGCCGCCGCTCCGGATCTGGGTTCTGATTTCGGAGTGGACGACCCTCCTGCCTTCTCGGACGCCTGGGTTCTAACGGAGCCGTGAAGAAATTCCGCGGAAGGTGGAGTGGGGGAGAAGAAGAAGAAGAAGAAAGGATTCTTTTGATCTCGAAATTCACTGCTTTTTCTCGGGCACTTTGATTCTCTCCAGATACTGAAATACATTATCTCTACCGCTGGCTTAAAAGGGGGGGGGGGGGGCTCCTTTGATCTCTTGGTTCCTCTCCGGATTCCTGGGTTCTGTCGACTTATTGGAACGCTCCACCATTTTAATTATTTATTTTTGATGTCTATAATCCTCTTTCCTCCCGAGCTCCCGGACTGCTGAATTCTCGGGATTTTCTGAATATTAAGAAATTCTTGTTCTACAGACATCCAGCCACCTCTCTCCATCCTTTTGGACTTCTGGGTTTCCAGGTTGAGATTTGAGTCCATCTCCTCCCCCCCCCCCCACCGCCTTGGGCTTTGTGCTGATTTCCTCATCAGGGATCCTGGCTTCCTGACCCAGTTAAGAACTTTTAAGAGGAGGAGTTAGGTACCAAAGTCAACTCGGCACCTCCATCGTTGCTGGATTTAAACTCCTGGAATCGCTTGAAATTCTCGCATCCGGACACTGGTAAATTTGATATTTAATTTTTATCTCATTTGCACGCCGCCTCTTGCAGACCCACAAACCCACTTTTCCTTTTCAGTCATCCACTGGGGGGCATCCTGATCAGTTTCTGCCAACAGGCAGGAGAAATCGGAGCCGTTCGGGATTTATTTTATCCCAGTTATTTAATTACAACGTACTTCCTGTCAATAATATTAATCTCCCCCCTACCCCCCCCATTGCCAATCCCATGGATCCTTGGTGACCTTCTGAACCCGAACCATTCCCCTCCTCAGGTTCAGGTTCATTATTCCCTCCCCCACCCACAATTTGTGGGCAGAAAAAAATGACCCCCAAACTAGATCCCTGTTACCTGAGATTAGTTTCCACTACTCCGCACGAAGACCACAAGACCTGCATATTTTAATTTAGATCAAGTAAGGAGGATGGCCTGTCAGCCCCTTAGCCTGTGCACACACTTGCCTCTTCAGATTAGTCTGTGCCACCGTTCCAATCTGGATTAAACAGCCTGGAATAATTTCACCACCCCTGGTTTAATACTCCCTGTCACCAATAGGAATTAAAAAGCACACCTGCAGCATGAATAGCCATTGCGTGGGTTTTCAGAACAGTGGTACATAGGGAGCTACCTTATTATAAATCAGGCTCTCCAGGGTGGGGAGGTGGGCATCCTCTTCCCCATCTCTTTAACCACTCTGGCCTCATCTACAAAACTATGGCTGCAGCATGCCACACTGCCCACCCCCTTTCTCCTTCCTTCAGTGGTGTGGCGCCTGAGCTCCTTGGGTGAAGATCCACGTGGAGAGCTGTCACCGCCCCAAGGCAGGGGAGGCAGCATATGGTGTGCGGTGTGTGTCTGGGTGTGAGCCGGAAAAAAGATGAGTGGATTGCGTGCAGGGAAAGAAGGCAACTCCCAGGTGGAGCTCCTCCAAAGAGGGATTTTCATCTCCACGCCCCTTCCTGAACGGACCCTCACAGTTATCTTTCCTTCCCAAGTTCCTCCATTTTCTTCTACATCGTTTTCCTTCCCTGAATCTGTCTTGCTCCCCCTTCCTTCTTTCACAACCCTCTTTCCTCGCAGCAATTCCATCTCCTTCCTGCCTTGCTAACCCCTTTCCCTTCATGCCTCCCCCCTCCCTCCTTCAATCACACCCCCATTCCCTTTCTCTCCCTCTCACAAGCCTTTTCCCATCTACTCCCATTTTGCTATTCGCCTTCCTTCCTTCTCCCCCTCCTCTTTTTCCCCTTCGCTTCCCTCTTTATTCCTCTTTATCGCTCTTCCTTCTTCTCCTTGAGTCTTTCACTTTCCCCAACTTGCTCTCCCTCCCTCTTCCTCTTCTTCTTTCTCATCCCTGGATTTCCCCGTCTTCTTCTCACGTTCCCTCCTTCTCTCCCAGGTTTCCCTCCCCGAGCTCCTCAGGCGAAGATGTCTTCTTCGGCTTCGGCTCTGCCGGAGTGGAAGCTCCAGCTCCTGGAGCGCCGGCGCAAAGAGGAGGAGGAGGCTCGCCGGCGGGAACGAGAGCAGCAAGACCGCATGGCCAAAATGCCCGCCTGGAAGCGGGAGATCATCGAAAGGCGCCGGGCCAAGCAGGGCTCCGGCACCTCTTTCTCTGAGTCTGGGGGGCCAGGAGGGACCGAGAGCGGCGCAGCTCCGGCTTCCAGCGCTCCGCAGCCCTGCCAGGAGGGGGAGCCGGAGAGTTCGGTGCTGCAGGAGAAGATCGGCCCCATCCACCAAAACCCATTCATCCAGCTGGAGAAGCGGCGCTACAAGGAGTCTGAGAGCGACCTCGCCAACGCCAAAGCCAAGCAGATTGTCGACCTCTACGGGCAGATCCCGGGCGTCCGCACCTTGCGTGCGGACAATGTCATCATCATCGAGACGGTCCCGGGGGCACCGCCGGCGCAACTGGCCAGCAGCCGGCAAACGGGTGAAGCCAAATCGGGGAGCGTGGAATCCCTCAACGAGCTGCTGGCTCGGCGCGGGGGTAGCGTGACCGAGATCCGCGCCGGGGAGGTCTTCATCGTCAAGTCGGCCTTGAGCCGCAGCGTGGAAGATCTCAATTCGGTCGGCCGGGCCGAGAGCCGGGGGTCGCTGCCCGAGCAGCACCGAGGGAGGGTCAGCAAACTGCTGAGCCACTTCAGCCAGGAGGGCGGCAGCATCGGGTCGGCGTCTCCGCGCCCGGTGAGGTCGCTGAGTACCGAGAACCTAACGGAAAGCAGCTACGTGGCAAGGAGGCCGGCCCGGGTGGCAGCGGACCCCAGCCCGACCCGGAAGCACTTTGACAGCAGCCCTCCACGCGACCTTCCCGGATTGAGCCCGCCTGTTCCCTACACTGTGGCATCCTATCGCAGCCAGTTTGAATCCAAATCGAGCAGCGGCGAAGGCTGGCCGGACAGCCCTCCCAGGCGCTCCCCGACCGGGAGGAGCTGGGGGCGGGAGGCTGTGTCTCCAGAGAGAAGCCCCAGGAAGGACAGTGTAGATTCGGAGCCCGCTTTTGAGATCCAGCCGGCCCCTCCGCCGGCTCCGGTGGCTGAGGACGATGTCCAGGGCAAAGCCTTGGCCAACCTGCGCCTGCATTCTCGGAACTCCTTTGTGGTCGTTCCGCGCCGGGCCCCGTCCTCCCCACCCCCAGAACTCAAGCAGGAAGCCAGCCCTTCTCTGCCTGCTGTCAAGCCCCCAGCCCCCACTTCCTGCTCCTCGCTTCTCCCAGACGCGGAGGAAGAGCCGCCCGAGGCTGCAGAGGCCATGAGGCGTGGTGTGGGGAGCAGTGTCGCCAAGGAGGACGTCCGGGTGGGGGGCTTGGCCCGCGCCTCATCCCCCCACCCAGCTGTGCAGCGCCGCAGCGGCAACACCATCACCATCAACCCTCGCAAGGCCCCGGCTGCACCTGTGTCCGTGGTGGAGAACGGCATCGAGAGCGACGCTTCCCCGGCTGCGGCGCCCATGAAGAAACGCTACCCTACGGCTGAGGAGATCCAGGTGATCGGAGGCTACCTGTCCCTGCAGAGGTCCTGCCTTGCCAAGAACGACCCACACCGGAAAAAGGTACACGCACCTGCCTGGCTGGGCTGGGCCTGGCTCAGTTTCGCAGGACCTTCTCTCGCCACTGCCCCCTTTTGGGTTTGCTTCTTGCTGCCTTAGTTGGCCCTGCCTGCTTTCTAACTTGGGTGTTACTCTTTCATTGTCTTCCTTCTCTCCCAAATTATTCTCCAATTCCTTTTGTTTTCTTTTTCCTGCTTCCCTCCCTTCTTTCATTACTTCGTCCTCTTTACTCATAGCTTTGACGCAACTGGAAATAGTCATGTAAGGAATTGTACCAAGGCGACTTAGCTGGTTGAAGGGTGTGGGATTCGAAAGTAGGAGCCAGAACCTAACCTGGTGAGCTAGGCTTCGTTTGTGACTGAGCCTTCCTGTAGCTTTTCTTTTTACAAAGTGCAGAATGCTTCGCTATTCCCGCTGGTTAGGTCACTGCTATTCCCATTTTACAGATGGAAAAATGAGGCCAAGGAGATGCAGCTTGCTCGAGGGTTAGCCGTATGTCTGAAGGGATTTGAATTCATGCCTAGGAAGCATCCCTTTCTGAGGATGGCAGGGATTGAACCTGGGTCGCATCTTTTGCAGGCAAAAGTGTGTGCTCCACCCACTGAGCTTCACAGCCTTTCAGGCCCTGGGCTCTAGCCCCCAAACACCCTAGCTTTCTTTCAGCTACTTCCTCTTGGTCTTGAGCATTCCTTTCACGTTAGGCATAGTGATGTGAAGGCCTTTTTTTGTTTTGTATATTAAAAGGCGCACTGTATACGCAGTAATTTTACTCATTGCCTTGTAAGGCAAAACGTTTAGCAGGATCAGCTGTCTGCTGGAGCACTTAGTCCTTTTCTCCTGTGCTTTTTTTGTCCCCCTTTCACTCTTTCTTTATCTCTTTCCTCCACCCCTTCTCTGAATTTCCTCCTCACCTTCTGCCCTCAGCCTTGCTCCGGCAAACTGCTGCATCCTGAGAATTGCAGTCGCCTTCCCCTGCCTAATTTTACACGGGAGCTGTGGCTGTGGTTTGATGTTGACCAACAAACTCTAGACAAAAGCTTGGAGTGTTTGCACACTAAAAAAGCACTTTTGAGCTTCTGCTTCTATTGGTGCCATGCCTGGGTGTTCTTAATGGAGGACAGAATGCAGAACACTGTCTGCAATGTGTAGGGTTATTGTTGTTGTATTTTTACACTTGTTTGCAGTTGTTTTTGGTTTTACAGATGGATTTAAGACTCTCATTTGTAAATGACCTTTGGCTATTTATAGACAAGGACCCCAGGAGAGCCCCAGTTACAGGCTAGGTCCCCTGTTGGGCTGGCTGGACTTCACAAGCTGCAGATCCGAAATGCAAATCTTCTCCCCGTTCAAAGGGGGATCAATATCACAGTTGTAGTTAACATGCAATTGCTTGTTCATCTGAAATTTCATCAGGAGTTGGCTGTGATCACTTGAACGCAACCACTGCCAAAGGGAGAAAAGCTTCCCCTGTGAAGGAGTGGAGCATCCTTTTCTCAGTAAACACATTTCTCCAAGACACTTGGTTCTCTGTTTCTTCACACGGTGGTCTGGATTATGGGTTGTGTGGTGTGTGCTCAAATGTGTCTGCGTGTGTGCAGATTGTCGTGACTCATGGCAAGAGATGTTCCCATTTCCAGTCGTTCTTAATATCCAAAGAGCAAAACGCCAGCAATTTCTGACTTTTGCCAGTAAATGTTGAACCCGTCAGGGTATCCAAATGTCATGCTTGTTTTCCCATCGTTTAGTTGTTCAAAGGACACTTCCCATGCCATGGATACGAATGTCAAAAAAACACAAGCCGCACACCCACAGATGTTTCTGGTGTTTCCAGTTGGGCCGTTAAAAATCATAAGAGTTACTGGTTAATGCCAGCATTTACCAAATTCTGACATTTACCACAACACACACATAAGTCCTTGTGTGCATGTAACAATAAGCTAGGCTCTATGGCATATCGTGTTTTCAGAGAATCAAAGAAGGGAAGATTACAGTCAAAGTAAAGAGCTAAGGAAATGACTATAGTAGCAGCAGCAGCATACTTGCATGCTGTAAATGGAGCAAGATAGGACATGTCAAATCCAGAGGAGAATCTTCTGCACAGCTTCTAGGTAGAGCTTAATGCAGCCTAAAGTTTTGGCTGTGATTTGGGCCTCTGAGGAACAGAATTACGGAGGTGACTAGTTGTCTTGAGCCATATCCTGGGACCTGCTTGGACTAAAACACACACAGAAACCAAGCTGTGGAAAAGAAAAGAATCAGGTTGGAAGGGACATTGTCACCTATTAAAGCAGGAAGGTCCCATAGCCATTATTTACTCCTTCACCAGGGACAAGACTCAACACTAAAGTTTTCTAGCGTGCCAACACCTGAAACATTAGAGTCCCCAGCTGCCAGTGGTGCATCGTTTTCTAATATGTGATACATATATGAAATATGTCTATTTATTTGCAGAATGGTCACTTTCCTGCTCGGCTGAAAAAGACTGCGCAGAGCAGCTCATGAATATCAGTGGCAGGACAGTCCCTACCCCTAGTTTTAAAAGTCTCTGGGGCATGACACAGAAGGGAAAAAGGACTGGGAGGGAGGAGGAAAAACACAAGTTCATGTTCTGTGTCTTAGGTACAGAGCTCTTCAATGAGCAGCTGGAATGCAAAGAGTTCGAGGAGAGGAGGAACCAAAAGTTGCTGACCTTTGAGCTGGTGGAGAGGATCTGTAGTCCCCCTGCTCGCTTGCTTTCTTTCTTTCTTGCTTTCTTTCTTTCTTTCTTTCTTTCTCTTTCTCTCTGTCCTAGGATAGAATATCTGGTGATAGTTGGCAGTTGAGAGGATCCTGTTGGAGCTGCTCTGTGAGATCTGTCTTTGAATGAGGGGGCATATTCACTGCAATAATTCCTTGGTGGAGGGCAGGTCCTCCAGAGCTAAGCGGTAGCAACAGTCTCCTCAGGGCCTCCCCCGTCTGGTCACCCTCCTGTGTGTCTATGGAGAGGAACCTATGAGCATCCAGGTGTTACAAGACTACACCTGGAGGACCACAGGTTCACCATGCCTGCTCGATGGCATCTGCACTGCAGCCTAAGCTTCTCTTTGAGTGGCTGCAGCTTACACAAGATGGCGTCGCCTTAGGCTTTACCTTGGGTTTGTGGTATGTGTGTGTATCTGTGGAAGTGCAGTCTTCGAAATTCGCCAGGCACATTTTGCACCTAGCTGTCGGCCACTTGCGACCAAGTGAAGGTGCCAGGATGGCGCCTGTCGTCTCCACCATCTGGAGGTGCGTCCCTGGGGGTCCTTGGATCTTGACTGTTTTCACACGCTAGAACACATCCTGTAGAATTCTACGCATTATATTTTATCTGTGCAATTCCAGGAAACAAAAAGCCATATTGAAAAATACGACCTTCGAACCGTCTGCCCCCAAAATAGGAACTAGGCATTTTGTTTTGGCTATTGCAACCCTGGTTTAAGGAACTGGTTTGGTGCTCAGCATGTATATCTGAGTTTCTAACACTGGTAGCCACACTTATTTCATTACACCAGCGTTTTCGACCTTGTGCAGCACTGGTTTGTGGCCCTTGAGAGGTTGCCAGAGGGCAATCTGGCCCTTGGGCATAAAAGCTTTAGCTGCCTGTGCCATAGAGGAAGCACTTCAGGCATAATATATATGCCTCCCTTGCTGCCATGGAGATAACTTCCTGCTCCTCTCGCCATGTCAGTGGAAGAGTCCAAAATGTGCTGCCCTCAAACAGCACCCAAAGTTCACCACTTGAGACAGAGTCTTTGTGAGTCGGTTGGCCTCAAAAGCATCTAGTTCATGCTGGAAGACATTACACACAGAAGCC
Source organism: Podarcis muralis (assembly GCF_964188315.1). Classification (NCBI taxonomy): domain Eukaryota; kingdom Metazoa; phylum Chordata; class Lepidosauria; order Squamata; family Lacertidae; genus Podarcis; species Podarcis muralis. The sequence continues at coordinate 107,863,757 of NC_135656.1, forward strand.
TTAAGTTCCCTCCCACAAAAGCCCTTTCATGCTAGTCGCCCTATACTACGCTTCTGGGGTCATTGGATGGGCCCCGAACAAATGTAGCAGCCTGTCTCTTCAGTGCATCATAAGGGAGTTATTTAGCCAAATTGCCAGCTACGTGCGAGGCATCCAGGCTACGTCTTTGTTGCCGGGTGCCAGCGGCATTTTCTGCAGCCAGCTTCAGAAATGCTACCCAGTTCCTAGCCACCCATAAGCACAGACATCTGCCTCCCGGCTTATTAACGCTGTCCTGCCATTTCCAACGTCTTGCACAACATTCCCCCAACGTGGGAATCAGCGGGTTAAATAGCAGCTTTAAGTCTCGAGCAACTTAGCTAAATACACCCTTTACGGGGATCCTTTGTCAGCCTTTAATTATCACTCATTAAGAAAATTCCTCAGTTCTTCTGTTACTCAACTCCAAGCCATTAGTGCTGGTGTCCGTAAGGAACACGGGCTTTTGAACCACATCTGCCCCACGTTATACTACATTAAATCAAACGAGGTTTAAATTGACTTAACATTCTTGGTTTCTCAAAGGGAACTCTGGGAATTATATGTTGTATTCAAGGGCTGAGAATTCTGCTTCAGTCACCAGCCCCATTGCGGAATGGAGTTTCTTTGAGAGGGAGACCTGGCGGTTCAAAAGGGGTAATTACTTTTTAATTAACCGTGATTTAGTTTGTTAAGGTTTTCACAATGGAAGACTGCAGTCCCTTATTCTGCTTACCAACTTCCCTTCTTCCCAGCCTAGGCTGCTCTTGCGCATTGATGTGCAGAAATCCACCTCCAGTGCATGGAGACAGACATTGTCAGCAGCTAATGTCAGCTACAGTGACTGGTTGAAACTTTGACAATGCTGTGGACTTTTTGAGCTTCAGGTACCGTCTCAAAACAGACATAAACCAGCAGCTAAGATCCACACACAGTCATGAGAAGGGGAAGTCAGCAAGCTTTGTCTCCTCCCCACCCCAGTGTGCATGGAAGCATTTTGTGGCCATGCCCAGTGTTTGCTTGAAGAAACTTGCAGACTCGCATTCCAGAGGTCATTATGGCTTCCAGGTCTGTGAGGGCTACATGGCCACTTTCAGCTCCTGCAGATGTTGTTTCCGTATGCAGGGCCTGGAAAAAACAACACAGAACCTTAGAAAGAAGCAAAAAGTTCAAGAATTAAAGCCAGCTCTGGTTTATCCTTGCCTGCTCTGTGTGCTAGCAAATGAAGCATTTCTCTGCTATTATCACCCAAGCCTTCTTGTTCATCTCCACAACAGAATAACCTATGTCTGTGCATTGTTTTTTAAAAAACATTTTTATTTGCTTTTACAAATACAAGATTATTAAAATCCAAATATAAACCCATATACAGAGATGCCTCCGAATCTCGCGACTTCCCCCCACCCCCTCCATGGGATCCGATTCTGAACATTTACAACTGCATATTCTTCCATACTCTTAACTTTTATATCAATCCGTATTGTCCGTGATATTTGTTGGACTACAAGTGAAATCAAAATCCTGCCAGTGTTTCCATCTGTTTACAGTGGTCTCCTAAATAACTTATAAATTTTTCCATTCTTTTATAAAGGTTTTGTCCTCATGGTTTCTGAGTTTTCCGGTCAGTTTTGCCATTTTGGCATAGTCCATCAGCTTGGTTTGCCATTCCTCTCTGGTAGAGACCTTGTCTTCTTTCCCTCTCTGAGCTAGTAGCATCCGGGCGGCTGTTGTTCCATACATAAAAAGTCTTTTATGCTCCTTTGGAATGTCGCTGCCTATAAATCCTAATTTAAAGAAAGCTTCTGGTTTCATGATGATATATAGTGTTTGTGCATTTTACATCCCCTTGTGCAATGCTCTGCACCTTGACTGAACCTTCTTCATTCTGATGGTCTGGCTAGCTTGGGTGAGTTTGGCATATAGATATCCTACCTTTGGTTTTACCTCCATGCAACATCTTTCACTCCCAATTCTACGCTGTTCAGAATTTCAAAATATTGCATGCCAGTGGTGGGGAATCTGTGGCTCTCCTGATATTGCCAAGCACCAATCCTGTCATTCCTGGTCATTAGCCATTGTCAGGGAACTGCCATCAGTGACGGAGGGAGAGAGCAAGCTCCAGAGGGATCCCAGAGAGCGTCCCGGGATTGGGAGAGGCAGCCCATCTTCTGGGGAAGGGAATCAGCTTAGCTCCAGTGGAGAAGGGGGGCAGATGGGGGAATCAGAGAGGCGGTCACATGACTCCTTGCCGGGGACCAGCGGGGAGAGGAAGGGTCCTCCGCTGCCTACGCCCTCCTTGCACAGAAGGCTTCCGCGCAGGGAGAGTAGGAGGAGACTGGGCGTCAAAGAACTTCTTTGCTGGAAGAAGTTTAAGAAACGCCCACTGACGGATTCTGCCAGCGATTGAGACAGCCACGGGTAGGAAAGGTTCACTCAGGCAACCCAGCCAGGTGTTGGCACAGGCTTACGCACGAGCAACCCCTAGAACCATTACAGCCATGTTGGCCAAGGCTCCCAACTCCAGTAACATCTATAGGACCACAGGCTTCCCATCCCTGTCGTACTGTTTAGGAAACAAAGTGATCCCCATAAAGGCAGACAGTATTTCTAAGAACCAGATCTGACACGTAGGTGCAGATTCTATTTTTGGCCGTTAAATGGGCACAAGTTATCCTGATCGCAATCTCCCCTTCTAACCTGTGTGTTTTGATCCCCTCCCTCGCCATCCGACAGACTTGCTTGCATTTCACCCAAGCCTGTTCACGACATCCCTCAGGGGGGAAATTCCAACCCTGCCTTTTCATCCATCGCTGGACTCTTCTTTTCCTTGCCTTCCTTCACAAAAAGCCCTTTTATCGAGTCTGATTTGCTGGAAGCAGCTAAGCCTGACTGGAGTCCACCCCACCCCGCCGCTTCATTTCTTTGGCCTGAGCTATTGCTGTTGGGCTCCAGTCCAGGGCTGACACAACGGCCTCTGAGAGGAAGCGAGGCCGGCTGACATCAGCTGAAAGCAGCGGCTGGCTTGCCCTCAGCCTCCTCCTTCCTCTTCTGAGCGAGCAAATCTGTGAGAACGATCTCCCAACTCTTTCTTCCTTGCCTGGGCCAAAGCCCCAGTCAGAAAAGGGAGCTGGGCTACAGGGCTAATCCGATTTCTGGTGGGGGAAAGGGCAAAGATGTTACAAATCACCCGACAGAGAAACTTTGCTGGGGAAAACAGCCATCCGAAAGATGGCGTCCTGTGGTACCTCAGAAGGCGACGAGCTTCTTGTGGCATTGATAGACAGCGGCTTATTTCAACACACATGTTTATTTGGATTTTTAAAAATCCACATTCACCCCCTCGCAGAACTTCCACTGTGAGGGTCACAGTTTGCTAAACTTTTAACTTGTTTTTTAAACTGTCTGACATGGCTGTGGGGACGATTCAGTCCCACCACAAGTGCAGCAGATGAAGATTCCTGTTTCTCTCTCATTTGTCTTGCTTGGGGAAGGAGAGGAGGATGGGGACGTGGGGAGCTCATGCACCCTCCCCACCTGCCACCATAGCGATCTGTCACGCTGCCTTGATGAGGGGAAGGAAAGAGAAACTGTTGAGCCTCTGCACCTGTGGCAGAGTTGGATCATGCCTCAAATATTTGCTTGGAGCGAGGAAACGTTGCTGAGAGGGCATGCGGGCAGTTCCAAAGAGGGCTACAGACTTCACAAATGGAGCCAGTGTCTTGAAGAATTGTGGGCCATGCGGAAGTGTCAGCAAATGCAGCGTTTTCCCTCATGGCACTGCAGGGATGGGAGAACCGTTGCACCGTTCAGAAGTTGCTAATGTGCAATGGCACCTGTCAGCAGCATTCAGTCTTTCCAGACCCATAACGTACTGATATAACCCCTATCTGCGACTTGTGACACAGATTTAATTTTGTGGGTTAGATGTTTGTGTGTGTTTTACCTCTACCAGCCCTAAGCCTATTTCTTATCTCCCCTTTCCCCCCTTCCTTTTGCTCACCTCTCTCTCTGCCTTTGTCTCCAACATATACTTGTAGCACTGTTGATTTGGAGGAGAAACACAAACACATGAGGCTAGCAACTCATCCACAAGAAAGATCCATGATCCCATTGGTGGAGTGAGTGTGTGTGTGTGTGTGTTGCATTGGTGGCGCATATATATATTCTCGAGTCATCAGATGTCTCTTTTTACTCAAGAGTCACCCAGACCTATAGATTACTTTTTGCCGTAGCGTCACAGGGCCACAAAGAACAGTGTAATGGGTAACCTGATCACAGAAATCCTGTGAAGTTCATTTCTCAGGAAGTGTTTATAGGACCACAGCCCTGATCTGCAGCTGTATTCACGCTTTCCTGAAAGTAAGTCCCATTGAGCTTAGCGAGGCTTACTTCTGAGCAAACGTGTAGGATTGCACTGGTTTTGTCCCTTCCTCTTTAATTCTTTTATTCCTAAGGCGCCATTTGTTAATCACTGCCATCCACTTTGTGGCTCAATCCCAAACTTTTTGGCTTAAAATTTACAGCCTGGTGAGTTCAGTAAGACCTATGTCCCAGTCATCATGCTGGTAGATGGGGCATATTATTTGTACCTACACACACACACACCCCAAGTCCATCGTGTGTTCTTTGCAGACATATTCCAGCCTGTTAGCCTAAAACCATTATATATAAAGAGAAAAGCATTTTGTTGACTCTTGCAACAGGAAAGCTCGATCGATTTTCCTCTCCCTTTTCAGATGTGATCCAGTCATCCTTATCCTCACACTGCTGTCCTATGCACAGAATAGTCTCAGTTAGTTCATTGGGGCATATTCCTATATTCCTATATATACATAGAATTTCAGCCTCAGTTTCTCTTTTCTCACTGCTGCCCATCCCTGACTGACAGTCAAGTACAATTCTGTGGATATCTATTTAGAAAGGCCCCATTCAGTTTATCCCCAGGTAATTCTGTACAATGTAGATCTCTCTTTTCTCTCTCTCTGGGACTGCCCTTCTCCTGGTTCCAGCTGCCTCTCTGACAGATGCAACCCGCATCGCGAGCAAGAACACAGACAATACACAATTTTCCACACCCTGCCTCTGTAGTGGCCCCTGCCAGCATAGGATTCTGGGGATATTTTGTTGAGTCCCCTCCTCCTAGGCCCTGCGGTTTTGGCTGCATCTCAAAACCCCTTTTGTCTCGTTCTGGCTCTAACGTCCTGCCAGCTGTAGCTGGCCCAGGGGCTGCTGGGTGAGCACAGAGAGGATGCCAGGGTGAGCGATGACAACACTCAGGAAGCTAGGAGTGGTGGAATTCCTTTCTGTTGCTAACAGAGACGTTGGTTTTCCCCAGGGCCTTTTGCAACACCGGGGATCTTTATGTACAGAGGGCATGTGCTCATGCAGGAATCACATACCCACCCACTCACATGCTCTCCCTATTGCAAAGCACTTTGAGAAGGAGTTTCAAGGGCCTAACAGAAGAGAAGAAGAGGGTGAATAAGGGATCTCTGGGTTTACCGTAATTCCCGCTTCTGGAAGGGGAGTGATGTTTTGTGGGCTAGAACAGAATAGGACAAAAATAAGACTCTGCCACCATGATCAGAAGAAAGAAAAAGCCCGGGCAGCTCTTTCAGAGCAACTTTATGTGCATAAATTAGCACAGGCGTGGGAAACCTCTGGTCCACTGGCCAAATTAGGACCCGCCCAAAGTGGCCTGCAGGGTGTTGCAGGAGCTCAGGATCCAGTCTGCTGGCTGGATCCTGAAATGAAGCCTTGCAGAGCGTGATGGTGGCTTATATTGCTGCCAACCAATTACCTTCAGCTATATAGGCCAGTTCAGAAGCTGGCAACCTTAATTCTATCACCAGATCTGGACAAAAAAATAGTAGTTAAAGCAGGAGGCTGATGAGGGAATTGGCAGTGTCTTGAGTCCTGTGGCATCTTAGAAAGTTTTCTGTGCATTTGACAAAGAAAAAAACCCCTAGCAATTCTTGGTTTATTGGTTTCCGGCTTCGTGACGAGTCAATGGTGGAGGTTCAGGCAGGGGAAAGCCAGGATTTATGAGGCAAAAATCTTGGCAGTGTTCCCCAGTGGGTTCTGGGAGCTCATGCCAACCTGAAAGGCAGAGCGGGTGCGACCTGGGAGTGTGTCCCTGCCTCCATCTCCAGCATGATTTGTGCTTGGTTTCTCCATAATTCGGACAATTGGTATTAATCAAGAGGTGCTCCTGGACTGATATATGCCAAAGGGCTGCAATCTATCAGCTGCCAAAAGGATTGGGCTTGGCTCTTTGGAGTTTATTGTGGCTTTATTTTGCTAATTCGTTAGTTGCCTAATACAGGGCAGTCTCTAAGGAGACTTACGATCAAGCTTAAAAAAACATACAAAATAGTTTAAAACAACCATCAACAATTAATGACCATCAAAATTAAATCAATACATTAAAAAGAAAACGCCAGCCTCCGCAGGAAACAAGCAAACAGAAATATTTGCAGCAACTGGCACAAACTAATCCAAATGATGAACTAGGCTCTTGCCCAGGAAAGCTCATACTACAATAAATGTAGTAGCCTTTAAGATGCAAGAGGGTTCATTGATGTATTTGCTGCAAGAGTGTAATACGCTTCTTAGCCCCTCTTAGCTTTTCAGTGTTTCCAAATTAGGTTATAATAACGATGAGTGGCCTGGAGAAATAGAGTGGGGCACTTAATACCGCGTGTACAAGATTACGTTTTGTGTTTAATCCAGAGCTATCACCAGGGTGACCAGCTGAAAGAAAGGACAGGGTTCCTGTACCTTTCATAGCTGTGTCAATTTCCCTCTTCCATATAGCTATTAAAGGCACAGGAGCCCTGCCCTTTTCAGTATCTGGCAACACCAGGTTCAGTTGTCAACTAATACAGATTATAATCCTCACTTTTACCCAAAGGCAGGTGAGAAAAGGGTGGGAACGGCCCACCCTTTCTCTGTTTAAAAGAGCATTAACGGGTAACTAATACACACTGGATGATCTGTTGGGCACACCCTTAAGAGTAATAATTTCTACTATGAAATAAGCAGAGAAAAGTGACAGCAGCAGCACAGAACTGCAGCATCATGGAAGATTAAATACAGAGGGGAGCAGGAGTGGGAGCAGCGGACCAGGGCTCCTCCTGGCAGAAGCCGCCCGCTGTGTTTTTCCAAAGGAAGTCATTAAAAATATACTGAAGTCAGTGTTTATGAAGTTGCCACAGTTACCATGGAAGGCCTCTTTTAACTCCTCACTTCTTTGCGGCAGATGCCCTTAAGAAACCTCCCACCCAAGGCCTGCCGCTTTTTGGCACACACTCAACCCATCCCCTCTGCAGTTGCCTCAGGCCATCGCTGAGAGGCATCGCATTGAACTTGATTCCACTGGTTTTAGCTCAGCGCTTCCTAAAGGATACTTGTGCTATGGAAGCACTGGTGGAGTTACTGGGAGTGGCACCGCTGAGAGTCCAGAGTGATATGCAGGGATGTCTGTTGCTGGGATTATGGAGACAGAACAGTAACTTCCAAGACCAGGGCTGGCTCCATGATTAAGTAGAGTGGCAGCTCATTTGGAGTGTCTTGAAGGGGCAGCAAACTGTGAATTTATTATTGTTGGATTTTCACTGCCAGGGAGTGTTGGTGCTTGTGGGATTCTCCTCTTCAAATACCAAAGGCTGGAGAACGGTAGATACTTACATGGGAGATATGTCCCAGTGAAACCAGCTGGGCTTGCTTCCGAGTAAATAGGAATAGGATTGGACTGAAATTAACTTGGGCATTATGCGCCTTGACTTGTGTGGTTTCGGGTGACACCATTTTCCTGTTCTGTTCTTTATGTGGCAAAATTCCACAGGCAGGCCCTAACCATGGCTGAGTTGCATTACCCTTGATTCTCCACCATGAGGGTGGGGTGGATGTTTATTGACCCTCCCCCCTTTTATTATAGTCTTAATAATTTTGTGTGCTTTTTGTTGCAAACCACTTGGTGGGCTCTTGATGAAGGGCGATATATAAATCTAATAAATACTATATATAATACCGTAGTTCTGGTTTGTGACAACTTGGGTTCTGCCATTTTGTCTACTTCACTTTTAGAGCCACAGTTGCTGCTATAGATCTGAGTTGCCAGCTTTTGTCGGGGCCTTGCTCCTGTGTTATAGAGAGCAGCGTAACACATCGATGTTATGCAAGTGACACTTTCCCAGGGATTTTCCCCCACACCCACTGCAGCTGTGCAGCACAATTCTGAGCATGTTTACTCAGAATTACTCACAGGTAAGTGTGCATAGGACTGTGGCCAGCAGAACTGTACTGGACCAGATGAAGGGATGGGGAACCCATGGCCCTCCAGAAGTTGGTGGGGATACATGGGGGTTGCCCTACATCTGAAAGGCCGCAGGTTCTCCATCCAGCATCCTCTTCCCTGAAGTAGCCAATACTGTTTCCCTCCAGGAAGTGCACAAACAGGGAATGAATGCAACAGCTCTCCCATGGTGTTGCCCCCCCCCCCTGCCAGCCACTGGAATCCAGTGGGCATGCAGGCTCTAAACACAGAGGCTCCATTTAGACAACTTGGCTAATAGGCTGCTGATAGAGTTATTCTTCCCCACCCCTCGGAATGTGTCTAATCCCCTTTTAAAGCCATCTAAGCCTGAGGCCATCACCATACAGTCCAACAGCGAATTCCATAGATTAACTGTGCATTGCATGCGGTGGCCGGGGACGCGGGGGGGGGGATCCTTTCTTTTGCCTGGCAGTAGACACTGGGAATAGGGACGCGGGTGGCGCTGTGGGTAAAAGCCTCAGCGCCTAGGGCTTGCCGATCGAAAGGTCGGCGGTTCGAATCCCCGCGGCGGGGTGCGCTCCCGCTGCTCGGTCCCAGCGCCTGCCAACCTAGCAGTTCGAAAGCACCCCGGGTGCAAGTAGATAAATAGGGACTGCTTACCGGCGGGAAGGTAAACAGCATTCCGTGTGCTGCGCTGGCTCGCCAGATGCAGCTTTGTCACGCTGGCCACATGACCCGGAAGTGTCTCCGGACAGCGCTGGCCCCCGGCCTATAGAGTGAGATGGGTGCACAACCCCAGAGTCTGTCAAGACTGGCCCGTACGGGCAGGGGTACCTTTACCTTTTACCTAGACACTGGGAATATTATGGGAGTTATGGACAAAATGTCCTCTCTATTCGACTTTCTCTGCAACAGGGCTGGGGAAGCCATGGCCCTCTAGAGAGGGCATAGGCAACCTCGGCCCTCCAGATGTTTTGAGACTACAATTCCCATCATCCATGACCACTGGTCCTGTTACCTAGGGATGATGGGAGTTGTAGTCTCAAAGCATCTGGAGGGCCAAGTTTGCCTATGCCTAGGCTCTTAGGCTTCAACTCTCCATCAGGCCCAGCCACCCTGGCCAGTGATCAGGGGTGCATGGAAGGGCCACAGCTTCCCCACCCCCCTGCGCTACATTCTGCATATTTTTTTTAATAAAGCTCTGTCACGTAGAGCATGAGACGTTTAATCTCAGGGGCTCATGTTGGGCAAAAAAAATTCCTGCATTGCAAGGGTTGGATTAGATTCTGTGTCCCCACCCTACAGTTGGATTCTCTGCCCTAAACTAAAAAGCCCCCAGTGCGTCAACTTTTCCTTGATCGTTCATCCAATCCCTTGGATCGTTTTGGTGGTTCTTTTCTTCTCTTCATTAATAAATGTGTTTTATTCATTTTGCATCCGATGATAGACAACAGTAAAGAGGACAACAATGAGTAGTATGTGGCAGTTCTGTGTTAACAGAGAATTCTTAATTTGCAGAGGGCTTTGCAATATTTACTTGTGTTTTCCCTCAGGACATCTCTTTAGAGGTAGGTCACTGTTATTCCCCAATTAGGCGATGGGAGAAGCAAGGCTGAGGAATAGCACTTAGAGTCTGCGGCAGAGACACAAAGTCTTGTAGAAGGGTCAGAGTCCAGTTCTCAGTCTGTTTGTGACAGCGTTGTCTCTCCAGATGCATTTGTCCCTCTCAGCGTCTCTTGTTTTTCTTGGTTCTCTCCTAGAACTACCTGGAGATGTCAGGGAACGAATCTGGGACATAAAGCAGAGCAGAAGCCCATTGCCAGTTAGGCCAGACTTTTGATTTGTTCCACGGCAGATGAGGCAAAGGAGTGAGAAGCAAAGGAGTCAAGAGAGAAAACTGAGGTGGGAGGAGCTACAGCAGCAGCATTTGGCAACCCTTTTGCAGGGTGGCATTACATTCACTAGTATCGTAGTGTCTGGGGGACCCTGAGGGTCATCCAGTCCACCCCCCTGCAATGCAGGAATCTTATCTTAAGCACAGAGCCTTAAATATACATCTGGCTGGTTGCTCCTTTCCAGATGTCCTGTCTTGGAGCCTGTTGCATGCAACCAAATGTGGTAAAGGCTGCTGTTTCTAGAGCTTGACTGGCTGTGGTTTCCAGCTTCCGTCATCCCCTTTGATGCCCTCTAGAAAGAAATTTCTGGTAAAGATTGCCCAACCTCACCTTCTGGGTAGCCACCACTCTTGCTGCTGTCTTGGCAGGTTGCCTTATCCCGTCACAGAGCCTGTTAGGGCTGAGCATGCACAATTGCGCAAAACGTGATGGAGAAAAATGAAAACAGCTGCAATTTTTTGAGGGAGGGGGAAAGAGAACTGCACAATTGCACATTCCGGGTCGGGTTCCACCCATTTGTTTCCTGTGTTATTTCTCCTTGTGACAAATTGCCAAAACTGAATCGTCCAATCGCACAATTGTTTCTGAACCACTGTACGTGGACAAGTTTGACATGCCTTAAAGTTAAGATTTCAGGATTACAGGTTCATGGAGGATGGGTCTGTCAGCTGCTATAAGTCGTACAAACTATGCCTCCATGTTCAGAGTACCTCTGAATAATAAATCAGTCATAAGCACACACAGGCCTGGTTCTCACATAACACTAAACCATGGTTTATTAAACTAGTTTATTAAACCATGGCTTAGCGCTATGTGAAAACCAGCTCATAATAATAATAATAATAATAATAATAATAATAATAATAATAATAATTTATTATTTGTACCCCGCCCATCTGGCTGGGTTTCCCCAGCCACTCTGGGCGGCTTCCAACAAAGATAAAAAATACACTAAAATGTCACATATTAAAAACTTCCCTGAACAGGGCTGCCTTCAGATGTCTTCTGAATGTCAGGTAGTTATTTATCGCTTTGACATCTGATGGGAGGGCGTTCCACAGGACGGGCGCCACTCCCGAGAAGGCCCTCTGCCTGGTTCCCTGTAACTTGACTTCTCGTAGTGAGGGAACCGCCAGAAGGCCCTCGGAGCTGGACCTCAGTGTCCGGGCAGAACGATGGGGGTGGAGACGCTCCTTCAGATATACTGGACCAAGGCCGTTTAGGGCTTTAAAGGTCAGCACCAACACTTTGAATTGTGCTCGGAAACTTACTGGGAGCCAATGTAGGTCTTTCAAGACCGGTGTTATATGGTCTCGGCGGCCGCACCCAGTCACCAGTCTAGCTGCCGCATTCTGGATTAGTTGTAGTTTCCGGGTCACCTTCAAAGGTAGCCCCACGTAGAGCGCATTGCAGTAGTCCAAGCGGGAGATAACCAGAGCATGTACCACTCTGGCGAGACAGTCCGCAGGCAGATAGGGTCTCAGCCTACGTACCAGATGGAGCTGGTAAACAGCTGCCCTGGATACAGATTTGACCTGTGCCTCCATGGACAGCTGTGAGTCCAGCTCAGCAGCTTACCTGTGGTTTATTAACTATAGTAAAAGGTTGCTCATTAACCAAGGTTTGTACTTGGTTTATAAACCTTACTTAATGTTAACCATAGCTTAGCATTATGTGCAAATCCAGACCTTAACTATGGTTAAGGAAGTGTCACTGCCCCAAAGCTGAGAGTGAAGAGCAGTTCTTCCTGGCTTGTGTGTCCTTTAGTGGGGGGAAAGGGGGAGGAATGTAAGAAACCAAAGTTTAAATGATTGTCTCCCAGATGCCTGTTTTATCTATGGTTTGCTGTTACATGCAAACCGTGCCACAGACACATTTAATTATTGAAAATAAAACACCCATCAGCAAAAATCCACCCCATAAAAGGACAAAACAGAGGGTCAGTTAAACCGGGCTTTACATAATAGAATAACACCATCTACACCTGGCACCTAAATGCGGTAAGGAAGGAAGCCTCCTACTACATACTCAGGGGTGAGGAATTCCCAAAGGGGACGCCACTACCAAGAAATCCTACTTTCCCAGCTGCTATACCTCAACCAGCAATAGGATACAGCCTCATCCAGGAAGTCAGCGCTTAATGAGGCTTGGAATGCCTGCATGGAGGCTTAGAAAAAAGCTAGAAAATGGTTACATCAGGGATGGGGAGCCGGTGGTCCTCCAGACGTTGTTGGGCCACAGCTCCCATCATCCCTGACTGTCATATATGCTGCCTGGGGCTGATGGGAGATGGAGTCCAACAATACCTGGAGAGCAGCAGGTTCCCCATCCCAGGATTGCAATATCTCAGTTTCTCATTCTGGTATCATAGCAAGCTGGTGAGGTGGGCCTGTTCTGAGAGATAGTGGCTTGCTCAAAGCCCACTCATAGCAGACCGACTGCATCTTCTCACCATCTATTTCTTCACTGTTTGAAGTCACTTCCGCCTCGCCAACCCCAGCCTGCATCACAGTTCTTCCGAAAACAGGAAGCAGTGAATGTGTGGGGCGGAAACCAGAGGCGGCAAGAGGCCTTTGCCGTGCACCGAGTGCACCCTGGCTAGCTCCACTCAGGAAGTGGGTTGTTGCACTTACTAAAGATGGAAAGCAGGCAGGCACGAGGCAGGCATGGGGAGGAGGCTGGAGGCTACGAACAGGCCAGAGGTTTGCCTATGGTTCCTGGCTATGCTCAGTGAATTCTGAACAGAATGTAGGATCGGATGTAAAACCCAGGCTCCCCTCCTCTTAAAAACATTTCTCTGGTGGGGGAAATAATCCAGGCAGTATATCTCTGCCAAAATCTTCCTTGTTCAAGAAATGCAGCTGCAACTTCTCCGCCCTGGCTACCAATTTTAACTTCTTCTCACGGTTTCCGGTCACAGTCATTCACGTGCACTAGAGCTGCTTTTGCTTCTGAGCGTGCTTTTGGAACCCCTGCCAGGGCAGAGAGTCGTGGTTTGGGGTGGAGTGTTGTGCTAGCTGCGATAACCTGTGTGCTGTGCTGTGTTGTAAAGGCGATTAAAACCAGCCGTAGATAGAAAGGAAACACATGTAAGATGTCTGGTACCAGACCTACCTAAACTAGCGCTGCCATAGGTCTGGATATTCTCAAACATTACCAGGATTTCAAAGGTGGAAGTCCGGAAGGTGGGCCTTTCTTAAAAAAAAGAAAGCTCAACAGGGTGTCCTGGTTTTTATTTTTTGAAACAGAATTGTTTTAAGCAGGTGCCAAAAGCAGTACAGTAAAGGCACCTGCCTGGTGTCAGTAGGAAGTGAGTTCCAAAGTTTGTGTGCCGCCACACTAAAATACTGATTTCTTGCAAGTATTATGTTGCACCTGTAACAGTGCCAGTTCCTGGGTCAAAGTGCTTGATAAGGCATATATGAAGCAAGGTGATCCTGTAAAATCTTACGGTTGTGGGTTCGAGCCCCATATTAGGCAAAAGATTTCCCGCATTGCGGGAGGTTGGACAAGATTATCCTTGAGGGTCCCTTCCAACTATGATTCATTTGTAGCACTTTGAACTTGGCCCAGTAGCAAATCGGCAACCAGGGCAGATCTCTGAGCAGTGGCGGCAGATGCTGACAGGCTCTCAAGCCTGACAGCAACTGTTCTGCAGCATTCTGCACTATCTACAACTTTCTGATGAAGTGCAAGGGAAGCTCCACATGGAGTGCCTTGCAGTAATACAGTCTCGAAATCACCAGCGTCTGAACTGCTTTCACGCTTTTCATGAAAGTCACAAATATGTACAATAGGGGGGGGGGAGCAAAGGGTGTTTAAGGAGATAACAGAAATCACTGGGTTAAAGCTGACTGAAAGTCCAGAGGTAGCATTGCTATCAATTTACGATGGGGTAGAAGGTTCGCAGGGGGCGCAGGTGGTGCTGTGGGTTAAACCACAGAGCCTAGGGCTTGCCGATTAGAAGGTTGGCGGTTCGAATCCCTGCGATGGGGTGAGCTCCCGTTGCTCGGTCCCTGCTCCTGCCAACCTAGCAGTTCGAAAGCACAAAGTGTAAGTAGATAAATAGGTACCACTCCGGTGGGAAGGTAAACGGCGTTTCCGTGCGCTGCTCTGGTTCGCCAGAAGCGGCTTAGTCATGCTGGCCACATGACCCAGAAGCTGTACGCCGGCTCCCTCAGCCAGTAAAGTGAGATGAGTGCCACAATCCCAGAGTCGTCCGTGACTGGACCTAACGGTCAGCGGTCCCTTTACCCTTTACCTTTAGAAGGTTCGCAGGCTATGGAGGACTTGCTCACAAATTTATTGACAGCTGCACAAATTATGATAGCTAGGAAGTGGAAGGGGCAAGCAGAATACAAAATGGAAGAATGGTATAAAGAGGTATGGGATATAGCTAATAATGATAAATTAACATGTGCCATTAATGTAAGATGGGGAATATTCAGGAGAAATGGTTTTGAGGAGATATGGAGGGTGTTTGTAGAATTTTTACTGTTAAAACGGAAAGGGGTCAAACCATCGCTAGAGGTGTTCGAATTTTGGGAGGTTGGATATTTACAGTGGAATGGTCTCCGTGGTGGGGTGCACATTTTTATTCTTATTTGTTTATGATTATTACTTTGTCAAAAGAAAAAAGAAAAATTTTAAAAGGGAAAGAAATAAATTCAGGAAAAAGAAAAAAGAAAAGTCACAAATGTGCTTCCTCCCCCTCTTTCACCCTCGCAAGGTAGGTTTGGCCGAGAGGTTGTCACCGGCTAATCTGTGGCCCTTCAGAGATTGGATTCCAACTCCTATCAGATCAGAGAGATTTCTGCCTGAAGAGCTGCTGAGCTCTGTAGACCAAATGGTCTGACTTGGTATAAGGCAGCAGTCACAGGGTGTTTGTTACACGCATGCAGTTTCGGTTCAAATCATTAACGGTTCAGCTTGCAGGTGATTCTCTTATTTGAAAGCACTTCCTCCAGAACTGCAGAGGTCTTTGTTGTAGGCCACTTCGCTTCTGCTTGCAGCAGTCTTATCGGTTGGGATAAATGTGGGTTAATCTGCAGGGAATTAATGTGGGTTAGAGATAAGAAGATCCTGTCTCGGCAGGGTAGAGGGCAGGATTAGAGCCAGTAAATCCCAAATGGTACACCACAGCACGCTGGTGTCCCAGAAGAGAACTGCTATGAGAAATAAACTAATGACATAATTAAAAGTTCCTGTGAGCCCAGAGGATTTACCGGTAAAGGAGGTAGCCTGTTGTATCTCTTTGTGTTACATCGTTCTCTGCCCTGCGTGGGAGGCAGGAAATTATTTCCAGCACTGGATGCCAGCGTCCCTCCTAATTAGTTGACATCTGTCTGTCTTAGGAGACAATGGAGTGCACCTTGCGGGGTGAGATCAAGCTGTTGAGCAGTTGCAGTGCCTGCTGTGGCTGTAGATGCGGGAGAGACATGTTTTGTTGCAGCCGGGGCAGATGAAGGCGGCCAGTTGTGCTGCTGCAGATGCACTCCTAATAAAGCAACAAAAGAACCACTCGTTCTTAGAGGAGGCTGCCTGTTCATCTCTACATCAGTCATGGACTGGGGTTGCAGGGTCTGGAGTAGGGATTGCCCTTTCCTTACCACCTTCTTGGTACGAGAGTATTTTCCTGTTTTAATCCAGAGCAGGTGGCTGGAGGGCAAGGTGGGGTTGTGGAGAAGAAATGTGACTCATCTACCAGTCTGGAAGTGTTTCTCGTCGTATTTGTGCCTAAGATAACCTTTCATATG
The DNA here is from genome assembly GCF_964188315.1 of Podarcis muralis. NCBI lineage: Eukaryota > Metazoa > Chordata > Lepidosauria > Squamata > Lacertidae > Podarcis > Podarcis muralis. Next base: position 107,879,704 of record NC_135656.1, read on the forward strand.
AGATCATAAGAAAGCAAAACCCGGTAGTAGGGTTGCATGCTCTGCGCACCTTGAGAAAGCTGATGGTTCCTTTTAACCTGCTGATTCCTGTTCGTAAAATGAGTTTGCTACCCATTTCTTGCATATAGGAGTTCGTAGAACGGGCCCTCCGCCCCACACAATAACATTCATGTGTTGGAGCTGCCTATCCTTTCTTCCCCAGCTAATAGCAGCTTTTAGGGATGGGGAATTAAGATCAGAACAAGGACTAGAGGAGTAGATGTTGAGCAACTGCTCTGCAGGCAGAAGGGCTCAACCCCCAGCGTCTGCAGGCCGGACTGGGCGAGAACCTACTCTGAAATCTTGGAAAGCCCCTACCAGCCAGTGTAAGACAGCACTGAACTAGATGAGCCAATGATCTGACTCAGTAGAAGACAGTTCCCTATGTTCAGGCCTCTCCCATAGGCAAATTCCCCGATCTTCAAAGCCGCCGTACGGAAGTGGCAATTAAAAAGAAGAAGCCCAACAGTAATTGCAAGATATCCTAATCCTAGATCTCCCGCGTCACTTCCAGACTGGCAAGAAGTATCCTGGCTCACCAGTCGAGACATCCTGCTTTGCATGCAGACGATATCAGATTCGTTCCCTGGTATCTCCAGTTAAATGGCCCAGGCAGCAGGTGACAGGAGAGACATTTAACCAAGACCTTGGAGAGCTGCTGCCAGTCAGAGCAGACAGTATTGAGTTAAAGGAACCAATAGTTTGACCCCAATATAAGGCGACTTCCCGTGTCGGTCCTCAGCGAAGGTGCAAGAAAAATATCTCCTTTCCTGCTCTGCTTCCTGTTGTGAAATTTACCCTCTCTCTGACGGCATCATTACAAAGCACAACTGGGTTTATTTAATCATTTTTTAGGGGGGGGGTGTCATCAGAGCAGCAGCACACAAGGTTGAATTCTTCCTCCCCTTGCGATTAAAAGCTCCTATAAGTGAGAATTGGGGGGGGGGGGGCTAATTTTCATCAAGATTGCAGCTGGGGAAGGGCGGATTATATCTCCTCATGCATTGCCTTCTCTGTGAAAAAATGGCGCACACCCCTTACCTTTTGTTAGATAAACAAAACAAAAACCCCTACTTGTTTTTTTAATTGATGTCTCTCGTGTCAAGTGTAGTTTGGCCCTGAGGGGGACGGTCTCAGTACCCTGGGAAGAAGAAAGAGCAGGTCTTGTTCGTGTACTGCTGCAAACCGCTCTTTAAAGAGAAGTCCATTTTCCTCACTTGACTTACTTCTGGTGTACAGGAGTTGCAGAGCATTCAGGACTTAAGTGGGTACTTGTTAAAGCAGAAGTTAACTGTGTGAATGTGGCAGAGATCAGAGTCTGAGTTAGTTAAGCTTTAAATGCCCATTAACCGCTCTGCTGTACTCACAGTCAGAGTGGATTTTTGTTCCCCTCGTGCTTGCAGTTCTGGTTGGGCAGGCCTGAAACAGTTGCCGTTTCTCAATCTATATATAAGCCAAAGAGACATTTGTTACCCAGGCTGCATTGATTGGTGCAGAGAACAAGGTTGTAGTCTTGTGTATGTTAGTCTTGTGGTGGGCTTAAACCAGAGAGGCCTACCTTCAAATGTTTCCACAGAGCTCCACTGGGTGACTGTGGGCTTTTCATCATTCTCATAGCCGGATCTCCCCTGCAGGGTTGTTGTGAAGATAAAGGATGGCACGTGAGGCACTCTAAGTTCCTCAGGAAAAGGGTGCGAAAGATATCTATGGAGTGCAATCCGTTTCTTTACTTCCCTACTCCAGAAAGCATCACATCCTCAAAGGCAAGCTGACTTAGACCCCATCTGCACTGTATACTTAAAGCAGTATCATACCACTTTAAAAAGTCATGGTTCCGCCTGCCCCCCCCCAAAAAAAATCCTGGCAATTGTAGTTTAACGGTGCTGGCTGTTAGGAGACCCCTCCCCCCCAAAAAGAGAGCTAAAATTCCAAAAGTTCCCTGGGAAGAGGGGTTGGTTGTTAAATCACTCTAGGAATTGTAGCTTTGAGTGGGAAATGGGGTCCGCTAACTACTCTCAGCACCTTTAACCAGCAACAAGGTTCTTTGGGGAAGCCATGACAGTTGAAAGCTGCATGATACTGCTTTAAGTGTGCAGTGCAGGTGAGCCCTTGGGCAGAGATGGGGATTTATAGCCAAGGCTGTAGGCAGAAATGTGTTTGTTGCAGGCACCCGACTGCTTCCGCACAGCGTTTCCTGTTTAAAAGGAGCCACCTAAGCGCATCTGCCTGGATTATATATATATTTATACACACACACACACACACACACACACACACACACACACACACATATCATTTTAGAGTCAGACCTGGGTGAAGCTAAATCATGCCGGACAACATAGGTGGCATTAAAATGGAACTGCAAATCAAAGAGTTCACCTCCACCTACGCTGCTGTTCTTTGTTAAGAATATCCTGGCTGGAGATGTAGAGCTACAGCGTGACCTGCCTGCTTTTCAGACTGGACATGTTGCCCCACTCCTCCTCACCCCAAAATAAAGCCCCTTCCCCCGCAGCCCCTTTACGCCTACGGTGGTCAGGGCTCCAGGAGAGATAAAAGCTCCGATGGGATACATCCCATCGGCGAGGGATGCGCAACCTGCGGCCCATGTGAAACTCTAGCTCCCATCAGCCCCAGACAGCATGGCCAGTGGCCAGGGGGTAATATGCAGAAGGATATTAAGTTTGTAAATTGAGATAAAGAGAAATGAAACGGGGGGGGGGGGGGGGGAGAGAGAATTGGCATGGCAGTGAATATCCATTCCAAATAGAAAGATGATGCTTAGAAGCACGCCACAGGCTAAACACTTAAGACACACCTCAGAACAAAACACAGATAAAAGAGTAGGCAGCATCCCTCCCCCAAACCCCTCTTTAAACATTGGGAGGGACAGGAGGCCTGAGCAGGCAACAAGAGAGGTGTCTGAGAGTGCTGTTAGGGCTGCCATATGTCCGGGTTTTCCAGGACACATATGGGAATCAGGCTTCAGAAATGGCGTCCGGGTGGATTTTTGCTGAATTGGCAAAATGTCTGGGAAAACTTGGACATATGGGGAGGGGGGAGATGTCCCCCCCCCCAAAAGCTCAACAGCTTTGACCCCCCCACCCCCCAAAAATGGCAATCCTAGCCTATGGGTGTCATGATGGAGGACCTCAGTTCTAAAGAATCATAGCATTGTAGCTATCATGCCCATCTCTCTAGTAACAATCCTGTAAATGGGGCAGATTAGGGTTCAATCAATGCGTGACTTGATGTTCAAAAGCTGCAGGAAGGAAAGCAACCCGCAATCTCATCCCTTTGGGACTGGGATCCAACTGCATACCCGAGTCTTCTACTGACAGTGGGTTGCTCTCCAGATGTTGGACTACAGTTCCCATCAGGCTTGACCATTGGCTGTGATGACCGGAACTGATTGGAAATACAGTTAAACAGCACCTGAAGAGTGCCACATTGGCAGCCTCTATTCTAGTGTGCAGTAGCAGGAGAGGCAAGTCAGCCAAAAGGAAAAAAAGGTGCCTTCTTCGTTCTTAGGCAGAGGTTGGATGGCCATCTGTCATAGAGGCTTTTGCTGAGATTCCTGCTTTGCAGGGAGTTGGACTAGCTGACCCTTGGGTCCCTTCCAACTCTATGATTCTTGAAACCCTTTCCCATCCAATCCCAATAGATATAAACAGCACTCCAAGGCTCGGTGTTGGAGGCTGGCTGGACCCCTGAACAAGAGGACTCCTGGTAGTTGGGGAATTGCAGCAACATTTTTTGGTTGGTGTTACAGCTCCTTTATGTTTGAACTAGCCTGCTAAATTAAACCCATCATTCATTCATTCACACCTTTCATGCTGCCTGGAGGTCTGCTTTGTGATGATACTGGTTTTGTAACTCCCATCATTTGTTTTCAATTTGTTTTCATTTATTTTGTTTTATTATGCTTGTGAGCCACTTTGACAGTCCTGTGCAAGACTGAGAGGCAACATATCATAGAATCATAGAATCATAGAGTTGGAAGAGACCACAAGGGCCACCGAGTCCAACCCCCTGCCAAGCAGGAAACACCATCAGAGCACTCCTGACATATGGTTGTCAAGCCTCTGCTTAAAGACCTCCAAAGAAGGAGACTCCACCACACTCCTTGGCAGCAAATTCCACTGTCAAACAGCTCTTACTGTCAGGAAGTTCTTCCTAATGTTAAGGTGGAATCTTCTTTCTTGTAGTTTGGATCCATTGCTCCGTGTCCGCTTCTCTGGAACAGCAGAAAACAACCTTTCTCCCTCCTCTATATGACATCCTTTTATATATTTGAACATGGCTATCATATCACCCCTTAACCTCCTCTTCTCCAGGCTAAACATGCCCAGCTCCCTTAGCCATTCCTCATAAGGCATCGTTTCCAGGCCTTTGGCCATTTTGGTTGCCCTCCTCTGGACACGTTCCAGTTTGTCAGTGTCCTTCTTGAACTGTGGTGCCCAGAACTGGACACAGTACTCCAGGTGAGGTCTGACCAGAGCAGAATACAGTGGCACTATTACTTCCCTTGATCTAGATGCTATACTCCTATTGATGCATATATGCTGCCACTTCCTGGCTGCCACTCTGCCAGGAAGTACCTGAGACAGCATAAAACCTTTAAAAAATGCAAGGCCGCCTCAAAAGCTCCAAAACTCACTAAAAGCTGGCATTAAATTCAAAACAGCAGCATAAAAATACACCACGAAACTGTGGTAGCGCCCCAGCAGTAAAAGCCACAGTCTGTTTAATTACTCATCAGTACATAGCAACTAAAACAAAAAGCTTTTTTTAAAAAAATAAAAAATAAAAGCAATAAAATCAGTCACAACAAAACCTAAACACACCACAAGAACAGTAAAATAATGAGTCCAAAGAACGTTTATGATTATAAGCATATTGCTGTCTTGTGCTGACTGCCAGGAAAAGCTCTGTAAAACATCAAATGACATCAGTTGCCAGCAAAATGCTGTTACTAGGGGGGGGGGCAAATGGGCTCCCATTGGGAAAGAGTTCTGCAGCATGGGTGCCACGATAGAGACAGTCCCTCCCTCCCCTTTTTATTTATTTTCTGAGCCATCAGTGGGACTTCAAGCACAGACTTTTCTCCCAGATCTTGGATAGCAGAACGGAACGTATGGGGGAAGACAAGTCAAATGAAGTATTCGTTTATTGTTACTTAATCCTACCTTTCCTCACAGTGGTTCTCAACCTGTGGGTCCCCAGATGTTGTTGGACTACAACTCCCATCATCCCTGAGCTCTGGCCTTGCTAGCTAGGGGTGATGGGAGTTGTAGTTCAACAACATCTGGGATGCCCTCCAGATGTTGTTACACTACAATGCACCTCAGCCCCAGCCAGGGTGGTCAGTACTGGGGATGATGGGAGTTGGAGTTCAGCATCTGGAGCTCTGCTCTAACAGCTATGCCACACAGGTGTAGGTTCTCTGTAAAGACAGACTCCTATTGATACGATGGGCGACCTGCGGCTTTTCAGGTATTGTTGGACTCTGACTCCCATGAGGACCAGCTAGCATAGCAAGGAGTGATGAGAGCTACCATCCAACGGCACGTGGAGAGCCACAAAGTTCCCCATCTGTACTTTAAAGCTCAGCACCGAAATCTTAGCAAGGACCCAGCAGAGCCGAGAATATTGTTGTTTTGCTCCCAGCGCAAAAGTAATACTAAGTGCCGAATTCTGCGCTATCCTGGATAATTTTCAAGGCTTGCTCCTTGTAGATCCTGTTGCCAAGGCAACAGATGACAGTGTTCAGATCCATATCAGAGAGGAAGGGGTTCTCTAGCAATTGATGAAACAGAGCTCTCCCTCACCATGCAAAATAGATTCAACAAGCACTCGCAGCTGCAAGCTTGCGGTAGACAAAACAACCTAGGATTGCAGTGCCAGCGACACTTGCATCTAAGGATCTAGTGAACTTTGCTGCATTATCCCTCATCTGTGCCACGGCACTATCCACACATATATTCAAGGCTGTTTGAGTGGCAGCTGGCCATCAGTTAAGATAACCAATACATAGATCATAGAATCTGAGGGGACCCCGGGGGTCATCTAGTCCAACCCTTGCAGTGCAGGAACAACCATCAATATAATTTAATACTTCTAAGGGGTATAGGGCACTGTGCAGGGTTTCAGAGGCCCAAAAAGACAGTTCCCTGACATCGGAAGAGATTACAACCCAAGGGAATAACTAACGTGCTGGGGTGAGCAAGAGTGACAAGGGGGACTTCCGGTCGGCGCCAGCGTCTAATGGCTGCCTTTGCCTCGAGCTCCGAGGCAGGACTGCTCCGCGGGTTCGGGTCTGACCCGCTACGGCGAGCGGGGGACCCCTAGAATCACAGGCGCTGAAGCCTGTGGACAAGGAGATCCGGCGGGCACCTTTGCACCCCCCGGTATCGCGAAAGAGCCTTTTTAAAGGCTCCGGAGCGGCATCGGGAGTGAGTGCGGTGCTGAGGATCGCTACCCAGCCTGCGGAGTGAAGCCGCGTCGCCATTGACGGAGAGCGCCGATTCCTTTCTGAAACAACTGATTGACTACAAACCCCGTGAGTAAGAACTGAAAAGTAAAGGGGACTTTAAATTTAAGAAGATTTGGCTGAAAACGGGAAAGGCAAAAAATAAGGAAGTCTGCCTCCCGGAGCTGCATGATTAACGGAGCAATGAAAAGACTGAGCTGCATTTAAAGGGAAAGTTCTTTTAATTCTGGAAACTTGTTAAACCTGACATCGAAAGAGTCTCCCCCCTTGGAGCAGGAGAAGGGGGAGAGAAAAATTGAACTAACCTTGCCTGTAAAAGGATAGAGTTTTGAACGGGGGACCCTCCACTGTCGACAACTCTGGCCAGACTGCCGGAGCAGCAGTTACCTAGAGACTGAGCTGTCAAATGAGCTGTCAAAATAATACTGGTGGCTACAAAGTAAGACTTACTTGATACAAATTAATGGGACGGTGGTGGACAAGAATTGGGATATTTTAAATTGCTACAAAGTAAGGACTTTGGTTGAACTCTTGTATTTGGGACTTTCTGTTTCTTTGTTTCCCTGGCACACTGGTGTGGATACAATTTCTCCCTCTAGAGGACTCTAACTGCATTACGGTGGACAAAGGGGGATTTTCCACTTGCAGCTTTCCTGTGAGAACGACCTTGAGTTATGAGCAACCCACTGGATGAAATATCAACAAGAAGCAAGACAAAACAGGCTCAAAAGCAAACTCAAAAAAGAGGTTCTTTATCAGGAGCAGCAGCTGCACAGGAAAAAGGAACGACAGCATCAATGGATTCTATGACACAGGCTCTGCTCAGAATAAACCAATCTCTAGAAGTACTCACTAAGCAGTCTGCAGAGCTCACTAAGCAATCTACAGAGAACTCTAAGAAACTAACAGAACTGACAACAAGATTGGACCTCAACACAACGACAATATCATCTAATACAGACTCTATAAACCGATTAATTCAAGAAAGCACAGAGACACGGAAAATTGCGGAGAGCGCGAAGAGCACTGCCGAGGAAACTAGAGGAAAAGTGGCGCCCATTGTCAAGAAAGTACAAGAACATGATGCAGCTTTGGCCCTTTTGGAGCTGGAGAGGAAAAATAAGAATTTGAAACTACGACTGGTACCAGAGGAGGAACAGGATAAACTTGGGGAATTTCTCACAGACAAATTTCAAGAGTTCTGGAATGACGAGTTAGAAGGAGAGGAGGACGAATTTGCAATAATCACTGCCTTCCGGATTGGCAGGAAGCAAGGCAAAAAACCAAGAGATTGTTTAATCACTCTGAGATCAAAGGAAGAAAGAGACAAAATACTAAATCTACATTTCCAGAAGGCTTTGGTCATTAAAAACTCCCAAATACAGATCTTTAAGGACATACCCAAGCACTTTTTGGAGGTGAGAACACAATTTAAAGAATTGGTGGACTTACTTAAAAAGAACAACATCCCATTTAGGTGGGAATTTCCACAAGGGTTGTCCTTCATCTTTAAAGGGAAGAAATTCAAAATTAAAACATACCAGGACAAAGAACAATTCCTGGACAGAAACTTAGAGGATCTCCAGAAAGGAAACGTAGGTGAGAGAGACATACCAGACATACCAGATATTGCAAATCTATCATTCGGATTGAATCCAGCGCCGACTGAAGAGGAGCAGGAACTTGGTGCAGTTGGTGGTAAAGCTACCCAATAACAAAAATGTCTCTGCAACTTCTGAGTTGGAACTGCAATGGTCTGAACCATCCCCGAAAAAGGGGTCAAGTGTTTCACATATTGAAGAAAGAACAATTAGATATAATCTGCCTACAAGAAACCCACATTGCCAGGATAAACAGGAAGCTTTTAACAAACAGAAGATTAGGACTGGAATTTATTTCCTCAGATAAAGTCAAGAAAAGAGGAGTAGTGATTTATGTTAAGGAGAAATTTGAACCAAAAATGATTTTTAAAGATGAACAAGGAAGATATCTGGCAGTGGAAATTCAAATCCAAGGAGAAAAGATTCTGATTGTAGGAGTTTACGCACCTAATGAGGGGAAGGCCGAGTTCTTCAAGAAGTTGCATGAGACTTTAATGGACTTTCTGGACCTGAAAATTATAATGATGGGCGACATGAATGGAGTTGTTTCTACAAACATGGATAAGGCCCAAAGACAAGTAATATCTAAAGATGGGAGATTACCAAAGACTTTCTTTGAATTGACTGATACCCTGGACCTGATTGACATTTGGAGAACTAGGAACCCTCTGGAAAGGGAGGGGACTTTTTTCTCTGAGGCAAAAATGACATGGACTCGAATCGATCAAATATGGATTTCCAGTAATCTGGCATCAAGGATTAAAAAAATAGAAATCTGTCCAAAAACCTGTTCTGACCACAATCCAGTAAAGATGGAAATGAAACTGACAACAGCTGGAACCTTTAGATGGAGAATGAATGACGCTCTATTTGGAGATGAAGCATTTTGTAAAAAGGCCCAAAAGACGCTGAAAGATTACTTCGAGATAAATTTGAATTCGGATGTTGAAAAGAGGATAATTTGGGACGCAAGTAAAGCTGTGATGCGTGGCTTCCTAATACAACAAAATTCTATAAAGAAGAAAAAACAGAATGAGAAGAAAGAGAAAATTTGGAACCTAATAAAAGAAGGGGAGAAGAAACTTAGGTTTAAACCTAAGTCCCATGAGATTTTAAGAGAAATAAAGCTCTACCAAACACAATACATGGAGCTGATGAATCAAGAGATAGAATGGAAAATAAAACAAATGAGGCAAAAGACGTTTGAATCAGCAGATAAATGTGGGAAGCTACTGTCGTGGCAGCTGAAAAAGAGACAAAAATTGAATACTGTGATATCCCTCGAAGTAGATGGGAAACTTATCAACAAACCAAATGAGATAAGTAATTGCTTTCAAAGTTTTTTTAAGAAGCTGTATGCACAGGGGCCAAAAAATGAACAAGAGATAGAAGAATTCATTAAAAAATATGGATTGTCAAAAATTTCTGAAAGAAACCAAAGAATTCTAAATGAGGAAATCACAGAGCAAGAAATAGAGCGTGCCATTCAGGACATGCAACTGGGAAAATCACCAGGACCAGATGGTTTGACTGCAAGATACTACAAAGCATTGAAAGAATGGTTAATACAACCATTGAAAGAAGTTTGCAACCAAATTTTGGAGGGGAGAAAGGCTCCCGAATCGTGGAAAGAAGCATTTATTTCACTTATACCGAAGACAGAAACTGAGAAACATCAAGTTAAGAACTACCGCCCTATATCACTCCTGAATACGGATTATAAAATTTTTGCAGATATTTTGGCAAAAAGATTTAAGAAAGTTCTACTAGAGGAGATCCATAAGGATCAAACAGGCTTTCTCCCAGGAAGGCATATGGCAGATAATGTAAGGAATATTATCGATATCTTGGAACTGTTGGAGACTGATATAAACAGAAAAGCGGTGTTGATTTTTGTGGACGCAGAGAAAGCCTTTGATAACATTTGTTGGAGCTTTATGAAGAAAAATCTTCAAGGGATGGGGGTAGGCCGAAACTTTGAAAACGGTATAGGTGCAATATACTTTGAACAAAAAGCTAAACTAATTGTGAATGGGGTGATTATGGACGAGATTCCAATTGAGAAAGGGACACGACAGGGGTGCCCAATATCCCCTCTACTGTTTATAACAGTACTGGAGGTTTTGCTGAACATGATCAGAAGGGATCAGTTGGTTAAAGGAGTACAGGTCGGAACGAAACATTATAAGTTAAGAGCATTTGCAGACGATCTAGTGTTGACATTGCAAGAACCAGAAGCCAGCACAAAAAGAGTCTTAGAATTAATTGAAATATTTGGGCAAGTAGCAGGTTTCAAATTAAATAAATATAAGACAAAGGTGCTGGAGAAAAATTTGACTATGGTGGAAAAAGATAGTTTTCAAAGGGAAACTGGGCTGGAAATAGCAAAAAGGGTGAAATACCTGGGGGTGAACTTAACATCTAAAAATGTGAACCTATTTAAAGATAATTATGAGAAGTGTTGGTTGGAGGTAAAGAAAGATCTTGACATATGGTCTAGGCTGAGACTCTCCTTGTTAGGCCGAATTGCTGTTATCAAGATGAATGTACTGCCGAGAATGTTGTTTTTGTTTCAGACATTGCAAATTATAGATAAGACGGAATGTTTCAAGAAGTGGCAGAAAGATATATCTAAATTTGTCTGGCAGGGCAAAAAACCCAGAATAAAATTTAAGATCTTGACTGATGCAAAGGATAGGGGGGGTTTTGCCCTGCCGGACCTCAGACTCTACTATGAAGCAGCAGCTTTTTGCTGGTTGAAACAATGGCTACTTCTTGAGAATACAGATATCTTAGATCTAGAAGGTTACGATAACAACTTCGGTTGGCATGCATATCTATGGTATGACAAGGTAAAGGTTCATAGAAATTTCAAAAACCATATTGTCAGGAAAGCATTGTATAATGTATGGAATCGGTATAAAGATCTGTTGGAAAGTAAAACTCCCAGGTGGTTATCACCAGTGGAAGCCAAGGAGGTAAAAAAACTTAATATGGATTCAGTGTGGCCAAAATATTGTGAAATTATAGAATACGATGGTGAAAAGTTGAAACTAAAGAGCTTTGAGAAGTTAAAGCCTAAAGTCCGAGATTGGTTACATTACCACCAGATTAACGAGACTTTTAAGCAGGACAGGAAACTAGGATTCCAGAAGGAGAGGTCAAAATTAGAAACAGAACTGCTAGAACCCAATACTAAGAATCTGTCTAGAATGTATAATCTGCTGCTAAAATGGAACACACAGGATGAAACAGTGAAATCAGCTATGATTAAGTGGGCACAAGATATTGGACATGATATTATGTTTGCGGACTGGGAAAAGTTATGGACCACAGGCATTAAATTTACGGCATGTAGTGCCTTAAAAGAGAACATAATGAAAATGATCTATAGGTGGTACATGACCCCAGTTAAACTTGCAAAGATATATCACTTGCCCAATAACAACTGTTGGAAATGTAATGAATGTGAAGGAACCTTTTATCATCTTTGGTGGACCTGCCCGAAGGTTAAGACTTACTGGGAAATGATCTATAATGAAATTAAGAAAATCCTTAAGTGGACATTTGTTAAGAAACCGGAGGCCTTTCTTTTGGGCATGGTCGGCCAAATGATTCCAAAGAAAGATAGAACCTTTTTTATGTATGCAACCACAGCAGCAAGAATTCTTCTGGCAAAGTATTGGAAGACTAAAGAACTACCTACTCTGGAAGAATGGCAGACTAAGGTGATTGAATTCATGGGACTGGCAGAGATGACCGGCAGAATTCGTGACCAGAGGAGAGAGACAGTGGAGGAGGACTGGAAAAAATTTAAAGTTTATCTTAAAAATTGTTGTAAAATTGTGGAATGTTGAGATGTCGAGGGATATGATCTAGAGAATTACAGCTGTTAAAATTGAAATTAAGAAAATTCTTAAAGGGAATTAAATACAAAATTGAATGATGGATTGCTAGAAAAAAAGGATCTTAAAATAAGAATGCAGTGAAGGAGAGGTATGGGGAAGTCGTGTTTTGTTTGTTTGTATTTTGTCTATGTTTATGTTTATGTTAATGTTGTAAAATCAATAAAAATTATTATAAAAAAAAAAACAAGAGTGACAAGGGGGAAATGCGAGCAAGCCCATGCAACTTAAATAGACTTAAACTTGGCCCCGGTTTGGGACAAAGATTAAGAGGTTTAGCCAAAAGCAGACATAATTACAAAGGAAAAAGGAAACCGGGAGACCTGAAAGGAAAAACAAACAAATGTTGCAGCGTGAAGTGCTTCTATTCAGAGTTCCAGTCCTTTTCTGTCCCCACCCCCGTTTTTTAAAATTTCTCCCCCTCCCTGAAAGACAGTCAGCGTTCTGCAGACACTGAGCAGCTGTTTTAGGATCTCCCTCCTCTTCTTTCTTTCCTTTTCCCCTCTAAAGATTTGTGGGCTTCCGGCAAACCTTTCAGAGTTTCCGCAAACCAGCCAGTACCTTCCTCTTGTCGGCGTGGGTTGTGCAGTTTTGACTACAGAAGGATCGGCGCTCAGATAACGGGCTGGCTATTGGTGTGTTTAGGGATGGTTTAGAGAACTCAGAAGCCGGTTTCCATGGGTGTAGCCAAGGCGGGGGGCAGTTGCCCCCCCCCATCAAGTAAAACAATAGAAATATTTAACTGACCAATCATGTTGGTATTGCCCCCCCCCCAATAATCTTGGCTACGCCCATGCCAGTTTCTTGTTCTTTCCCCTTTACTGTTTCACATCTGATCCTTGCGATCGGTGGGCATCCCCTTCCTTGGCCTTCTCATTGCCCTTCCCTCCTTCCCTCTTCTGTCTTGAATTTTGCATTTCCTCCCTCCTCACCGCAGCTGCTGGGGCCCCACCCATCCTCCTTGAGGAATGCACCCGTTCTGAGTCACCCACTCCGCCAAAACAGCCCTGGGTGGGCAGGAGACAGAAGCCCAGGACCCCTGCTGCTGCTGCTATACCAACACCAAGTCTAGAGAGAACCCTCTCGGGACTTTCCTCTTCTTTTCCTTTGGTGCTGATACCGTGCGTGGGAAAAGAAAGAAAATCCAGAAAGCAGCTTCTGGGTCTCCTCCTGGGAGGAGAGCCGGGAATATTTATTCTTGTATGAAAGAGCGAGGGAGTGAACGTCTGTGGCACAAATTCCAGAGCTATGTTACATCTGTTCCTGGGGGGGGGGGGGAAACCAGCAGCACAACTGGGGCGCCTTGAAGCCTAACAAATGCTAGCGTGGCAGATGCGATTGAGAACCAGAGTCCACTCAGTCAGGTCACAGAATCATGGAATTGTAGATTTGGAAGGGACCCTGAGAGTCATCAAGTCCAAAGCTCCTACAATGCAGGAATCTTGCCTATGGCAGGCATGTCCAAAGTCCATTTCGGGGACCTAATCCAGCCTGCTGGTCAGTTTAATCCGCCCCCTGTGGCAGTTTAAAGGTAAAGGGACCCCTGACCATTAGGTCCAGTCATGGCCGACTCTGGGGTTGTGGCGCTCATCTCGCTTTACTGGCCAAGGGAGCCGGCGTACAGCTTCCAGGTCATGTGGCCAGCATGACTAAGCCGCTACTGGCGAACCAGAGCAGCGCACGGAAACACCATTTCCCTTCCCCCTGGAGCGGTACCTATTTATCTACTTGCACTTTGATGTGCTTTTGAACTGCTAGGTTGGCAGGAGCAGGAACCGAGCCTCAACAACTTTGGGGTAAAATCCTAAAAAAAGGTAACAACTTCATCAAATCTGGCCCTCTTTGAAAAAAGTTTGGACACCACTGGCCTATGGGGTTTAACCTATGGCCCTGAGATTAAGAGTCTCATGCTCTATCAACTGAGCTATTCCTCTCATATACCACTACACTGGTTCCTTGGTACTCAAACAACTTGGAACCCAAACACTGCAAACCCGGAAGTAAGTGTTCCGGTTTGCAAACTTTTTTTGGAAGTCGAATGTGCTCCGTTTTGAGTGTTATGCTTCCGATTTGAGTGCCACACTTCCGTTTGGAGTGTTACGCTGAGGTCTGCCTGTTTTTGCTATTTATTTTGCATTTTTGTTTTTGCGGCTCTTTTTTGTTTTGTTTTTGTGACTGTGTGGAACCCAGTTCAGCTTCTGATTGATGGATTGTGTGACTGCAGTATATTATTTATTGCTTTCATTTTATGGATCAGTGGTCTCGTTAAATAGTAAAATTAATGTTAAATTGCTGTTTTAGGGGTTGTTTTTTAAAAGTGTGGAATGGATTCATCCATTTTGCATTACTTTCTATGGGAAAGCGCACCTTGGTTTTGGAACGCTTTGGTTTTGGAACAGACTTCCAGAACGGATTAAGTTTGGGAACCAAGGTACTATTGTATATTCCTATTGTGGTGCAGCAGCTAGTTAGATCCCCCGGCCATGAAATTCTGGAAATTCTGCTGGAAATTATTTTTGCAAATCGCCTGTGTCCACGGGTAGCCCCAAATCAGACTGGCTGTGGTAAAAGTGGAAGGGAAATTAACCTTTCTCCCCACTCCCTAATCTATTTTGGCCCTCATTGAGTAGCCTAGGTAATCCCATCCCATCACCATCCCATCACGATTTTGAGATAAGGTGCAATGGCTGCTTTCTTTGTGTTGGCGGTGTGGGAAATGAACTCCGCACATGTTCTGTGGCATTCTAGTATTATCGTATTTTTCGCCCTATAGGATGCCCTTTTTCCCCTCCAAAAATGAAGGGGAAATGTGTGTGTCCTATGGGGCGAATGCAGGCTTTCGCTGAAGCCTGGAGAGCGAGAGGGGTCGGTGCGCACCGACCCCTCTCGCTCTCCAGGCTTCAGGAAGCTATCCGCAAGCATTGGGAGCCCGCGGGAGTTCCTGCCGGGCTCCCAAGGCTTGTGGATAGCAGACTGTTCTGGGGGCTGGGGTCGGGGGAAGCTCAGGCTTCCCCCGCCTCAGCCCCGCGCCTGGGGGGGGGGATAAAAAAAATATTTCTTTATCCCCCCCCCCCAAAAAAAAAAAACCAGGTGCGCCCTATGGGCCAGTGCGCCCTATAGGGCGAAAAATACGGTACTTTGTGTGCTGTAGTCTAGAGGCTGAAAATAGGTTTTGAGGTTAAGCTGCATATCATCATAGTTCTCAAAGGATAGCTTCTACATAACCAGAGGGAGGGGGGGGTAACCAAATGAAATAGACTGATCTTCTTCTGTGCTCTTATCATCAGCTTGGAAGCTTTCCAAGCAAAGATTAGCATGATCACCTGGTAATATTTGACAACATGTTGTTAAAAGCAAAGTGAAGGCAGTTTTTAAAAGGTGAGCTTTTGCTCCTACTGACACTTCCTGCCCCCTTTTGCTTAAGACCCTTCCCATTTTAAAAACAAAACAAAACCCAAGTACATCAAATTGCAAATATCAGAATTTTGTACCAGAATTCATGCCACCTCATTCTGCTGCATTATTCTGTGTGTGTTGAGTATCCAGCTGTTTTTGTACTACATTTCCAATCATCCCTGAACGCTGGTCCTGCAAGCTAAGGACAATGGAAGTTGTAGTTCAAAAACAGCTGGAGACCCAGGTTTGGGAAACCCTGGTGTAGACCAACACCCATTTCTGAAGGTGTGACTCTTCCTTGCTCAGGCCCATAACTAGAACTGGCAAGTTTTTGTTTTTTAACTGCTTCCTGTGACTGGAACAGCAGCTTGAATTGATTCAGCAAGTGACAATGTTTGCCGCCGGACTGTGGAAATGTTTCCCCTGTTCCTTTCTGTTGTGAAGGCACAAGCCATTTCCAACACACCCTCCCCATGCCTTTCGGCAAGGCTTTTCTCTTCCCTGTTCAGTCTACAAACAAATCTTCTCTTCCCTGGGTCATTAATAGACTTCAGTTAATTGAGATTAGCTTGGATTAATTCCCATGGGAACACTTGGGAAGGAGATCAAGGACCCCCTAGGTCGCTAAACATAGGGGGCCTGGGAAGGAGCACGTTGATGGCATCAGTGGCCTGAACCAACAATCTGGAAACTGGGTCCTTAAAACTGCAATGGGGGGGCTTCTAAGGGGTTCAACCCTGCCTGCCAGAACCAGCAGGACTTTATGACAAAATCAAAAACAAAGTCTGGGCTTCCGTGGTCCATTCGGAGCTCAGCTTTGTAAAGTTACCGTTAATCATTTACAGAGGACGTTTAAAGCTCTGTAAGTTAAGCACTTTACAATCCCTATCGTGTCCTTTCTCACACCATCCCTCTGAAGTACGTGATTCCCCCTGCTTGTACAGCAAACAAATTGTGCAAGGCAGCGCCTTAGGTCATGGTTTCCTGTGTTGCCTGAGATTCTGTCTTTAGGTCACTCTGGGTCTTCCTTGTTCCAGGAAGCAATGAGGTCGTGTCATTCAGGGCTGCAGAACCATTGGCCCACCAGATGTTGCTGGACTACAACTCCCATCATCCCTGACCGTTGGTTGTGCTGGCTGGGGCCGATGGGAATTGGTGTTCAACAACATCTGGGGAGGGGTAGATATCCCCCAGCCTTGATGTAATAGGTTGCAGCATCAATTTACAAAAATAAAAATGAGGAATGAACTGTGACCACCATTTTCCTGGTGACCTTATTTTCCCCTGCCATAGCATTTTTTTGCTTTGCAGCTATGTGGCTTATGGAAATTCCACAGGTGCGGAGTGTGGCTGTTTTCCTGCTCTGCTAGCAGCCTTCCCAGAAGTGTGAGAAACAGGATGCTGGACTCGGTGCAAGGCACTTAGGTTTTTATAGCAAGGAAATTGATTAATAGGGCTAAACATAATCTGTTGAATTTTGGCCTGCCGCAAGTTGCTGAGTTTTAAGTCTGTCTGGAAGCCACATTTCCTGACCTTTGAAAGCCGGGTCTCTTGGCCCAGATGTCTCAGTGGAAGTCGAGAGCCTTCCTTTCTTCAGACGTTCTCCGTAGGTTTGCTAGATGCATGCACTGCGGTGGGGAAGGTTGGGGTTCTTGATCAATTCCATTTGTCCATTGCTGGGGGACATGATACCCTCCAGATATTGTGTGCTAAAACTCCGAACAACCTCAGCCAGCCTGGCCAGTGTGGTCAAAGAAGATGGGAGTTTTAGTTTACAAAATCTGGAGGACACCCCCATGGGCTAGCCTTCTATGGTATTACAGGCAACTTGGGCAAATTGGGATCGCACCACTGTCTTTCTGTGCCAAATGTTTGGTAACGAGAGTAGCTGACTGAGATAACTGCCAAGCTACCAATGGGTTGAAGGGAGATTAGGCAAATTCATGGAAGCTAAAGCAGGCAATGGCTTCTAGTCAAGATGGCTATATGCTACCTGCAGGATTAGAGGCAAGCCAAGAGTGATTTTACGCTCACATCCTCCTGGGCGGGGGGTTGTTTCCAGTAGGCATCTGGCTGGCCCCTTGGGAGGAAAACACTGAATTGGATGTATCTATTTATTTTTAAAAAATTTTAAGAGACTTTTTTTGTCTATAAATCTCAGAGCAGCACGCAATAGCCACAAGACGAAGACCGATAAATAACAGTTTGAACATTCAAATTGCCATAGAATTTCAGCAACTGCAGCTGCCGGATCCAAACAATATCAACAGCCAGGAAATGCCAGGGTAGGCAGAAAGGTCTGCGAAAACACCCCATGCTCAATGCTCGCCTGGTCCCCGTGGGGATCCTGCTCCTTCGGTCTGATCCAGCAAAGCTCTTCTTATGATCAAGTGCTCCTCCTGAGGCCCAATGTCCGCTACTGAGAGCCTATCAGAATATATTGGGTCCTTACCGGCCCCCCGCAGGCAGCATATTCTACCTCCTCTTTCTGCATGCTATTTTGGACTGCCATGCTCTCAGCGCTCGCCAAGGTGACGGGTCTCAGAGGACGCCTGCCCTTGAGAATGCTTGCTTGACTCTCTTCCGCTGCAGGGGTGGGTGGTGTGTGGGGCAGTTTAATCTCATTTCCTCCGAGGTTTATCTCCTGCTGCAGCTTCCACTCTATATTTTGCCATGGGGGTTGAGCATGTGTGTGCATAAGGGAGGGGACGACACATGCTGGCAGGCAGCGGCAGTGACTTACCTGGCAAGGAAGGCTAGGCAACCTCCTTTATTTTTATGATGCCCGAAGGAGTAGGAACGTGTTTTGGTTTTCCCCCAGCAGAACCAACAAAGAACCTTGCAGCGCCCAAACGACTGGCAAGCTTATTGTGGCATAATCAGCTTGTTCGTTTTTATTTCATTCCACGTATTCGTACCCCATTTGATATTCCAAATTCCTAGGCGGTGTGCATAAACAGTAGGAATAGACAGAGAAAAGGGATGATTAAAATTCATCATAGAGACAGACCTTCAAATGCCTGCTGAAATAGGAAAAACTTTGGAAAGAGTTCCACAGAATTGGGCCCATAGCACAGAATGCAAGGCTTCTGTTTGTGACAAGCTATACCTCATGACCGCCAACAGAGACTCCCCACCCACAAAGATCTCAGTGATATAAGGCAGGGCTCCCAAAGTTGGGTCTCCAGCTGTTTTGGGATAACAGTTCCCATCATCCCTGACCACTGGTTCTGCTAGCTAGGGATGATGGGAGTTGTAGTCCCAAAACAGCTGGAGACCCAAGTCTGGGAAACCCTGATATAAGGGATCAAGGGGTCCTTAAGGTATCCTGGGCCTAAGCTGTTAAGGGCCTTGTAAATTAATACAAGACACTGGCCTGGAAACATATGGGCAGCCAGTAAAAGCTTTTAAGCACTGGTGTTATGTGCTGACAGGAGTCTGCTCCCGCCAACAGTCTAGCCACAGCTAAGTTGCCACAAAAGTCTTGGTTGTCTTTATTTTCAGGTCATCTCCTCACTCCCTGTCCCCGAAGCTTGTGCTTTCCTGTTTCTTCTTGCCTTTCCCACCTTTCAACCCACCATTCCGCCTCCCCGCTGCTGACCCAGGGTATATCTCTGTAACCAGGAGAAGTTTGCTCTCAAAAACAAAACAGCAGCACTCACAACGCAGCACAGTCCCCTGGGGTGCCGCCCGCAACTTGCAGGTGGTTTGTTCCTGTCGGATACTCCTGTCTGAATGAAAGGGACCCACTGGTTTAACCTAGCACAGTGTGTACGCCAATACAGTGGTACCTCGGGTTAAGTACTTAATTCGTTCCAGAGGTCCATTCTTAACCTGAAGCATCACTTTAGCTAATGGGGCCTCCTGCTGCTGCCGCACCACCAGAGCACGATTTCTGTTCTCATCCTGAAGCAAAGTTCTTAACCCAAGGTACTATTTCTCAGTTAGCGGAGTCTGTAACCTGAAGCGTATGTAACCCAAGGTACCACTGTATAGCATCCTCCAGCTGTTGTTCAACTCCCATCGTTCCTGACTATTGGCCGTGCTTGGCTGGGACTGATGGGTGTTGGAGCCCAACATCTGTTGACTGCCCCCATCAAGTGAGAGGTTGGCTCCGTGGCCTGATCTTGCATGGCCAGAAAAGGAGGAGGAGATGACAGAGCAGAACACTGTGGAACTCGAGAGCTAACCAGCTTTCTCCTTTTCCACGCAGCTTAAGATTTCGTTCAGCGAGAACCAGCTAGAGAGGACCTTCCAGTACCCGTCAGAGGGCTCCTTGCTGGAGGAATATGGGCCTCCTGATGAGTCAGAGCCTCTGACCTGCACCAACCCCCATGGGGATGATGAAGACGAAGAGGAGGAGATGCTGCTGCTTCATCGGGGCCTCCCGGGCCTGCTGAGGACCAAACCCCTCATTGTAGGTGAGTACGGGCAATACAGATCTAGACGAACCTATGGCTGGTTTCGGTATAAGGCAGCTTCGTGAGTTCCTGAGAGGCAGGTTGGGAGTCAGTTGCGCAGTCTGAAAAGAGGGAAAGCCTTTGCAGATCCAATGTTCGGTCTCACCAAGAGCTTAAATCACTTGGAGCTGCTACGCATCTGTTTTCAGACTGGACCGCTTGGCACACGGCAAGCAGCTGGGGAACTGAGTGCTTGAAGGCTCCCTCTTGTTAAATACTCCCTACGACCAGTGGTTCTCAAAGTGGCAGGAAGTGTGGTGGGAAGGTTCAGGGACAATCAAAGAAACGTTTAAAGGTTTTGTTTGTGTAGATGAAAAGAAGAGACTTTGTCTCAAATTAGACCTATGGCAAACAAGATTAGCTGGCAAAAGCAAGCTCACAGCTCTCACTGAGTTTGTAAACATACTTAAGGTACATATGTAAGAGGCTCGCTTATGATCATATTTTGGGAATGATTCATGCTCCTATACAGCTGCATTGTTTTGTACTTTCTGGGTGTCCTGTGATCATATTATAAAGTACAGTGGTACCTCGGTTTTCGAGCGTCTCAGAAACGTTTTGGTTTTTGAATGCCGAAAACCCGGAAGTAAATGCTTCCGTTTTCAAACGCACCTCAGAAGTTGAATAGCTTCTGCGTTTTTTTCAGTTTTCTCCATTGACTTTGCAGACTGCCCTTTGCGCCTCGGTTGTCAAACATTTCAGAAGTCGAACGTTTTTCCGGAACGGATTACGTTTGACAACTGAGGTACCACTGTAGTTGTGTTCTATGTTACAGTATTCCTAAGAGTACCCCCCCCCGCAAGTATTTATTATCAATTTTAAAAAATTGTGTCGTGTGAGCAAATTTTTATTCTGAAAGTGTGTCCCAGAGAAAAAGGTTTGTGAACCACTGCCCTATATGAAGGATGGGGCTCCAGGGTGACGAGAATCCAGCAATTTAGTGAAAAGGGGTTCAACATTCATTACTCCTTAGGTCTTCATGCTTTCCTTTTTTGCTGACAATGCCCGTGTTCCTTCTCTCCCTCTTTGCAGACGAGTCTTGTCGGCGGTAACCCCGTTCAGCCTCCGTCGCAGAGAACAGCGGAATATGCACAAGGATTCCATGCCACATTCTGAATCCTCCAACTGGACCTTTTATCTCTTTCCGTCTTCCAGTGACTATCGCACCCAGGAAAGAAGCTGGGGCCACGAAAGACTGAGGAGGGTGGGGAGGCGGCCACTTTTATCCTGGGGCTACAGGTGCATTTCTTCCTTCGGATGGAGACTACTCCGAAAATACTCTCCCATTTTTGATACATATATTTTCCCCTATCTGACTGAAATCATGTGAGTGACGCTGCCCAACCTAGCTGGGAGAGGGCGCTCTCAACTTTCTCTTATCCTTGCACTGCCAGCCAACAAGGAATCTGACGCAGCAGCGACTTAGATACTTCATTTAAAAACTGCCAGCAGGGGGAAGCACTGAACCTTGTATGCACACTTCTCTGGGGTTGCAGAGTTTCAAACAAGGGCTAATGATAATGGTCATATCTTTCTTCCTGCTGTCACTCAAAATACCGCTGAAAGCCTCACTGGCCAAGGGACTTTTCTGTAATTGGGTTTGTTTGTTTGTTTGTTTGTTTGTTTGTTTGTTTTGTAAAATATTGTCCAGTAGGACTTAATTGCTGCCATGTGAGTGAGATGAGATTTGGGGAGGGAGGGAGTAGGGTGGGGAGGGAATAACTAGCTTTGAGAAGGGACCATTTTGTTGGCACACAGCCTATCAGTATTTCGGGGGGGGGGGGCCTTTCTATTTGCTTTTTTTTCCAAAGCCATTCTGGAGGAAGGCAATTCAAAATACCACGGCTCTAGTTATTCCACCAAGAGCCATGAGTAATAAGGCATGTTACTGGGCAAATGGGGAGGGGTCCTGGGTGTTTATTGAAGCAGGAGCGCTCAATATTCAGGCATGGAAGTGGGTCAATGGGGAAGGGCAATCTGCATGTGGGCAGCGCTAGTTGCTCTTTGGGGCCGTTTGGGGGGTTCCCCCCCCCCTCTTTTTGTTTCAGACAGGGGCAGTTCATGTTTGGAAGCAAAGCAAAATATGCAGGGGTTGCAGTGGGGATAGCCAGGCGAAAAATGCAGCGTCCTGTTGTGGTCATGACCATTTCCTGTTTGGGATTCAGCACTCACGTGGGATTGAATGACGGGCAATGAAGAGGCAGATTGAATGTTAGAAAATGAAGTGATATTTTGATAAACAGGGGTTTGGGTTCGTTTGCTTCTCCCCCCCCCCCCCCCAAAAAAAAAAATTTATTTTACAAACTGTCTTCTTGATTAGTATTTGCCATTTTTTGCCATGTGGCATTTTGAAGTGGAAAGAAGTGGACCCGGAGATTATAAACTGAGAACAGCTTTCAGAAATGATTGAATGCAGAGCAGTTGCAGCTCAGAGTATAGACAGCTCTCCAGAGCTGGCTTCAGGCTTTGGGGAAAGCCTCAGATGAGAGATTACCAGGCGTCTCCTTCATCAGCAAGGGGCCGCACAAACTGAAGGAGCACTCCACAGTCCTTTCCCCAGATGACTGATGCAAGCAAACCCAGGCATTACTGTTCTGGATCTTTCTTTGCCAATTCAGCAGTCATTTAAGTCAGCCGATGACAATAAGAACCTCAATAATGGTGAAGAGAAGTCAAAGAGCATGTTGTGCATTTGTTCAAAGGTGTTTTATCCAGTTTCTTGAGTGGGCCCTGCTGTTGGTCTCAGGTGAGAGCTGGCATCAGGGATCAGCACCACTGCTGAGACCCATTTCTCAGTAGCGGAGCCATCGCCAACTGCTCGAGCCACAAAGCCATGGTACTTGTCCACTTTGGTATCACTGCTTGTTTACCTGCCCTCTCTGGATGAGTAATAATGGAGAAGGTGCAGTAGCCTTTGTATCCCTTTGGGTGGGAATGCACCTGGGGTTAGAGTGGGGATGGGGGAACTTGTTGGTCTGCCAGAAGTTGGTCTCCCATCAGCCTCAGCCAGCAGGGATGATGGGAGTTGTTGTCCACTAGAATCTGGAAGGCCACAGGTTCACCATATCTGCGCTAGAGATAGAGAGCAAGCTAAATGTGGCAGTGACAAGAATACTGGCCCGCTCAGGGAAGCAGCAGCCTACCAAGGGCATATTGCCCAATGCCCACTGCCAAAAAACAATATACAAGTGGAGCAGCCTCAGGGCCTTGGCAAATGCCCCACCGTGACACCACAATGCATATATTTTTTAATCCTCTTAGATGAAAATGTGTAACTAAACTGAAGCATACAGCTTAAATTGGGGGAGTTTTTTTAAATTCGTGAACAGGCGTTCCCCACAGTTGGAGCAAATAAAACCTGGGAAAACTGGTCAGTTAAATGCCTTGAGGAACAACGCAACTCATCTGCAGGAGAGGATGCATACACAGAGCGGAAGATTGGCTAACGTATGAGAGCAGAAAGTTGTTTCTTTAGAGTGCAGGTTGTAGACTGAGCAAACAGTATGAATGAGTGGAAGGAGGCATTGATGAGAGGGAATGAGGAACTTTACACTTGTTTTTTTTTTCTCTCTCTCTCTCTCTCCCTTCCTTCCTTGCTAATTTATCTTGTTATCTGTGCACAGTTGTTATTATCATTTCCCCCTCCCCCCTTATTTTGCACTGCGGGAACAGCCATGTCTGGAGCCCATTAACAGGTGAATGAGTGAATGATTGAACACAGCAGACGTTTCTTTCTTTGATGGGGGGAATGAGGTCTGCGCAGATCAATGTGTGTGGGGCAAGGGCCGAAGCAGCTGTGTCCAGCCATTTCCATCAGTGTTGTTGTTGAAAAAATGGTATTGTTATTATTATTATTAACAATAAACCAGAATGATGTTGCACGTTGACCTATTGTTCTTCTGTTGTCTCTTAGCCATGATAGTTAAATGGACTCTTTGTTTACAGAAGCCATATTCCTCTGAATACTGGCGACAAATAAGAAGACAGGCATCACCCTTGTGGACAAGTCACGATTGGACTAGATGGACATGTCGTGTTCCAGCAAAGCAATGTAATGCTCTTCTACCTTGTTGGTCTCTTCTGCACTCTGATGGAGGAGGAGGAATCTGGCTTGGCTTGTAGAATCACAGGACAAAAAGAGTTTATTCTCTCCCACCATAAAAACCATTCCCCCACCAGCTCCCTCTGTCAAAACACACACACACACGTTAAAGTAATACGTACAGATTGTTAATATTCTTATTTATTAGACTTCTTAGTCACTTGTTAGTCATGAGTTTGACCAAACTGTGGGAGGCAGTGGAAGACAGGAGTGCCTGACACGCTCTGGTCCATGGGGTCACGAAGAGTCAGACATGACTAAACAACAACAACAAAAGTCACTTGCTACCTGAAGTTCTCCAAGTGACTTAGAACACAATGAAAATACATTGGTCCATGTAGCTCAATACTGCCTACATTGACTTGACAGTGGCTTGCCCATAAAAAGAAAAAGGCTGTCCACTGGAGTTAAGGAAAAACACATCCCCTGAATTACTGAGGTGTCACCAACACACCGCCACAGCTTGTGGTAGTCTCTGAAACATATAACAGCAATCGACTGAAATTAACCTTATGTAAGAATAGCCTGCTGGATCAGGCCAGTGGCTCATGTAGTCCAGCATCCTGTTCTCGCAGAGGTTTAACTCGCGTGTGGGAAACCAGGGAGCAGAATATGAGCACAAGAACACACTCTCCCCTCCCATGATTTCCCGCAACTGGTATTCGGAAGTACTTCCAAATACCAGTTTCCCACACGCGAGTTAAACCACTGTGAATTTGTGTAATCCTCTTTTAAAACCATCCAAGTTGGTGGCCATCACTGCCTCCTGTGGGAGCAAGATCCATAGTTTGTCTATGCGCTGCATGAAAAAGTTACATGCAGTGTAACTTGCATGAAAAAGTTACATGCAGTGTAACATACAGTGGTACCTCGGGTTAAGTACTTAATTCGTTCCGGAGGTCCACACTTAACCTGAAACTGTTCTTAGCCTGAAGCACCACTTTAGCTAATGGGGCCTCCTGCTGCCGCCACGCCGCTGGAGCACGATTTCTGTTCTCATCCTGAAGCAAAGTTCTTAACCCAGGGTACTATTTCTGGGTTAGCGGAGTCTGTAACCTGAAGCGTATGTAACCTGAAGCGTATGTAACCCGAGGTACCACTGTATTACTAAGCCACCTACCCACTGAAAAACAAAACTCTTCAGATTGCAAGAAAAGTATTAAGGCTAGCTTAACAAAGTCAAAGAAACGAACGGAAGGCGACCAGTTATTCAAAGATCTGGTTTGTCCTGGATTCTTTATCAATGCTTTACACCAAACTAATAATAATAATAATAATAATAATAATAATAATAATAATAATAATAATAATAATAATAATAATAATAATAATACAACTCCTCTCTCTCATACCGTCTCTATGATCCTCTCGTCTCTATGATCCGGCACGGCGCAACAACAGCAACCGGAAAGCGCTTCTTCAGCCAGAGCGTCGACCGGCTGGCGAGGGCGCATGTCCGGAAGCGCTCGAAGGTGACGGGAGCCGTTGGAGAACCGGCTTTCCGCTGCCATGGCGGGCGAGCTGGAGCGCTGGGTGTCCGGGCAGCTTCACTCTCTGCTGGGGCTGAGCGAGCGCCATGTGGTCGCCTTCATGGTGGGCCTGGCTCACCGGAGCCGAACCCCGGAGGACCTGCTCGCGCGCCTGGAGGAGACGGAGACGCTGCGCGCCGCGGACCCTTCGGCGCGAGCCTTCGCGCAGCAGCTGTGGGAGCGGGTGAGGGAGGCCCCGGCGGCCGTTGGGCGCGAGGCCGGACTCGGGGACGGGGAGGGGGGATAACGCGTCAGAAACAAGGCGACGCTGGGGCTCTCCGGGGTGGCGCGCCTTGACTACGATACTTGGAATTTGGTGCTTGTGAGTGTCCAGATAGAGTTGCCACCTTTCTACTGGCAAAAGGCGGGGCGGGGCGGTTGGTGGACGATTTCTTTTTTCCCCTTTGGTGCTGAAGTGACTTCAAAGCCATCCATTACAACCTATGGCAGCCCAACAGGATGGCCCCGCTGGAATTTGCCACACATGCATACGCTCACATGAATTTGTAAATCCGTCCGTGCTTGGTTACCCAGAGCTTAAATGCATGCCCTTCCACACACATGCATTTGGAGAGGATCCCTAATTTAGCAGAAAGAGGGGCAGGAGAGAGAGACCTGAAATACATTTCACATTGAAATATGGAACAATCCTGTGTTATGCAGAACAGGTGGCAACCCTATGCCCAGAGCGCTTCCGGGATGTGGGACTGGCCACCCTTGGAAGACAGCTCAGGAACTTTGCTTGGTCCAAAATGCGGCATACAAATGCAGTGTTTCTCCAACTTCGGTCCCCATCTGTTGTTGGACTATAGCTCCCATCATCCCTGACCACTATCGCTTCCTTTGCTAGTTTAGGATGATGGGAGTTGTAGGCCAACAATAGCTGGGGACCGAAGTCTGAGAAAGATTTGGGTTTGTGGCTGGGGGCTCCACCTCCATTGTTCAGCTGAGGTCCAGCTCCAAGGACCTGGTGGTTCCCTCATTGCGAAAAGTGAGGATTCAGGAAACCAGGCAGAGGGCCTTCTCAGTAGTGGTGCCCGCCCTGTGGAACGCCCTCCCATAAAATGTCAAGGAGATAAAAGAACTATTTGACTTTTAGAAGACACCTGAAGGCGGCCTTTTCAGGGAAGTTTTACTGTGTTTTTAATATTTTGTTGGGAGCTGCCCAGAGTGGCTAGAGCAACCCAGTTAGATGGGCAGCATAGAAATAAAATTGTTTTAAAAAATTGTCCAGTAGCACCTTAGAGACCAGCTAAGTTTGTTCTGGGTATAAGCTTTCGTGTGCATACACACTTCTTCAGATACCAACAATAAAATTGTTGTTTTTGTTCAGATCTCATATGAACTCCTGTGTTGAAAAAGCTGCACTGGTTGCCAGCTCATTCCCTGGGCCCAATTCATGATGCTTCTGTTGGTGCCTACAGCCTTAAATGACTCTGGAACTGAAATACCTGAAAGACCGCCTCCTCCCTACAAAACTACTGGTGCCAAGATTGTCAGGAGTTGGGGTGGGGGTGGCTCTGAAGAGGCCGTTCTCTGTGGTAGTCTGTAGGTTGTGGAACTCCCTCTCCACAAAGGTGCATCTGGCACCTTTCTTATACAGTTTACACTGATTGCTGAGGATGCATCTCTTTAACCTTGCTTTTGACACTCGTGGTGTATATTTTTAGGACCCACCTTATTTCTGTAATTGTTTTTCTTAAACTGTTTTTAATATTCACCTTGGGGTAAAGGGTGGGTAATTGTAAAAACAATCATCATCTTGTTATTTTTACAGTTGATCAGTATTATCCCCATTTTATAGATGTGGAGGGGAATGAGACTAAGAGTTGTGCTGAAGGCTACTTAGTGAATCTCTGACAAATATGCAATTGTCTTTCAGCTACTGTGCTCGCTCTCTACACTTTAAATGCATGTGGTTGTACATAAAGTGCAACTAATGTGAGGAGCAGATGAGGGATGGGGAAATTTGTGGTTAGGAAGCACATCTGAAGCATCACCCTGAGAGGAGTTACCTTTTTGAGGAATGGTAATAGGCACTCAGGGGGACGCGGATGGCGCTGTGGGTTAAACCACGGAGCCTAGGACTTGCCGATCGGAAGGTCGGCGGTTCGAATCCCCGTGACGGGGTGAGCTCCCGTTGTTCAGTCCCAGCTCCTGTCAACCTAGCAGTTCGAAAGCACCGCAAAGTACAAGTAGATAAATAGGGACTGCTCCCCGGCGGGAAGGTAAACAGTGTTTCCGTGTGCTGCTCTGGTTTGCCAGAAGCGGCTTAGTCATGCTGGCCACGTGACCCGGAAGCTGTCTGCGGACAAGCGCCGGCTCCCGGCCTATATAGCGAGATGAGCACGCAGCCCCAGAGTCGGTCACGACAGGACCTGATGGTCAGGGGTACCTTTACCTTTACTAATAGGCACTCAAGGGATGCAGGTTATGCGTGTGAGGATGGAAGTCATAGTTTCCTTGTTTTCTGTGTCTGATTTGTTCCCTCACCAAATTTCCTGGTAGGTTCCGCACCAGGCCCCACGGGAACGTCCAGCTAGGTTGGCCGAACAGGAAGCCTTGGCCTTTCAGCAGAAGAACCGCTCATACACCCTGCTGGAGGACAGCGATGATGAAGAGACTGGTGAGGCGGCTCGAGGCTCCAAGCGTCAGCGCCCTCCGCGAGGCCCTGAGGGCAAGCAGCGGAAGCGGCATAAACACCTGAGGCAGCGCAAGGAGGAAGAGGAAGACGACAAGGACTCTGATGAGAAGGGCAGCCGAGATGATGAGGGAAAGTGAGTATCAGTCACTTGCAGAGAGCAAGATTGGGTGAGGAGCAAAGGAAGCGATAGTGATAATTCTTTTGCCATTCTTGGTGTAGGAAGTCAGCAGCATCCCCCACAATTAAGGAGGATTCAGAGGATGAGTGGGACCGGAGTGAGCGAGAGCGACTGCAGGACCTGGAGGAGCGGGATGCTTTTGCTGAACGTGTCAAACGCAAAGACAAGGAGAAGACACGCAACATTCTGGAGCGTTCAGACAAGAAGGTGTGGCCTCAGCCTGTGGCCCCTGTTTTTGGCAGCCCTTCCTGATTGCTCTCCCTGGTTTGTGTCCCCCTCTGTCTAACCTGAATGTCTCACACTGTCCATCTGTTTTTTATTGCTGCCAGGAATTATCCACTTGTGGTTGAAAAAATCTGGCTTAAAATCTGATCTTGGTACTTAATACCTTTAAAACACAATAGGACTGTGCATCTACTCAAGCTTTAAAAGCATCCACTGCAGAATTCAGTCTTTTACTAATCACAACTTTTCTGACCCTTATGGCAGCAAAAGAATGCCTCAAAGAGAGTTTGGGTAACATCTGGTAAAATGTCAGTTTCAGGAAAAGGAGAGGTTCCTGAATTATGATTTCAATGTTCAGGAATAGGGCATGAGTACACTGTGTACCTCCTCATCACTAAGCTCCTTTCCCCAAACAACAAGAGGGAATGAGTTACACAAAACAGCAAGGTCATTCAGAGTTACTTAATTCTGAGCATTTGCTGATGTTGCACATCTCTGTGCCGGTTACCCTAGTGTAGAATTTTAGCTCTGTATTCATATATTCTAAAGCATGGAAGAACCTGTGTAAGATTGGCACCTAAACAATGCTGGCATATAGGACCCCGCCCTTTTTTACTCATTTTCCTCACTTCATTCTTTGCAAGGACTTCTTTTCCATTTTCTAGTACTAAACCTGCCCCAACTTTCCTTGCACTTTTGAAATCTCTGCCTTACCTACTCCATGTTTCTTGCCTCAAGGCCATGTGCTCTAATAATTCTTGCTAGTATTTCTTTGCCATTTATATACTTCATGCTGTGTATATTTAATTATGTAATTATTATATTTAATTATCAGCTTTGATGCTGATTTATTTAAACAATTTATATCCTACTTAACTACAGCTGTCTATAAATGGTTTACAAAGATGCAGTACAAAAAATAAATATCAGTTAAAATTATAAAATCAAACTTCAATTAAAGTGCATTCTGGCTTCTGCAGTTAGAGAAGGATAAGAGAAGTCACGTGTAAATTATGGAATGGGGAAAAGTCAGGGAGAGTAATGGTTTCCTTGCTGAAAATGTTCCTAACAATTCTGTGGACTTGTGAGCTATTCATGACCAGTCCATAGTCTTTAAAAATATTGCAACAAAAGTGTGGTGCTAGGACCCTGTTGATGATCTGCTTTGGTTGAGCTATATGTTTGTGTCTTTTGTCTTCTGATCCTGCCAAGTCTAGGCCTATGAAGAGGCTCAGAAGCGTCTGAAGATTGCAGAAGAAGATAAGAAAGTTATGGTAGGAACTTTATTTTTACTGTTGTATGGTGTAGCTTCTGGCTCATGAAGTTTGTAGGTGTATTCTACAATTTGTAGTTCTATTGTACAATATTTTAATACATCTTATTTTTTAACCACTAATCTTTTTATTCTTAACTATCTTTGATCAGACTAATAGAATGATTTTACCTTTGTTCCCTGAATGCCACACAATGTGTGTACTGGGGTATAAGGGGTAACCACTTACAATATTTGCAAAAGCTTTTCAGAAAAGTACAAAATTAATGATTTGTAACCATTTTTCCTGCTTGCATATGTTTGCTTTCATGGGGCAGTTTGGCTGGTGGGTTTAGCAAGCTACCAACCTAGCAGAAATACTTTCTCCTAGTGGGAGGCTGGTTTAGAAACCTATTTATTTCACAAAAGCCCAGTTCATATTAGGGATCATGAATCAAACTCTCATAGTCCTTGCTGTTTGACTTACTTGCATGGCCCCATATTTTCCCTTTCTGCCTGACAGGTTCCAGAGCTGCGTAAGAAGTCCCGCCGAGAGTATTTGGCAAAACGCGAAAAGGACAAGATAGAAGACTTGGAGGCAGAGATAGCCGATGAGGAGTACCTCTTCTCTGAGCTCAACCTAACTGCCCAAGAGCGGCAGGAACTGGAATACAAACGTGAAGTTCGCGACTTGGCAAAACGGTACAAGCAAGCTGGAGAACAGGAAAAGTTGGAGAAGAGCAATCGCTACTATATGCCTGAGGAGAGTCGCAGCAAGGTAACTATCATGCCCATAGCAAAATTGGGAGCCTAGACCCCTATGAAGAATGGTTGGTAAAAGGAGCTCTGTGACAAGAGTATATGTATAACGCCATTAACTCAGGAGTAAGGAACTTTGGGCCCTCCAGATATTGTTGAACTGCAACTCCCATCAGCCTTGACCATTCCCCATACTCATAGATATCTTATAGAGAGTTGGAAAGAACCCTGAGGATTATGTAATCCAATCCCTTGCAATGCAGCTGTCCCTTATGGGGATCGAACCTGCAACCTTGGCAGTTCTCAGCACATTTGGGAGATAAAATCAGTTTGCTGGGATTTCAGACTAAGGCTCAGCAATGCATACACTTGTTTGCAAACAAGATCCCTTTATTTGCTTATAGTATGTAGAACTGCGTGGCCCGCTAGGAATAGAAGACACCATCTTTTGCCTGGTCATATCTGCCTTCCCTTCACTTGCTGTAGTGCAGTGAACATTGACTATAACAAATGGAGAGGAGGAGACAGAACACAGCAACATATCTCCCCCTGCCCCAAGAATATGCTGTTTGCATTAGCAGCTTGCAGCAGTTTCAGCTGGAATGTTTGGGACTCTTATGCAGGAGAGTCCTCTGATAAAATCGGTTACCATACAGAACTGCCCTGGGGGAATGTGCTTGTGTAGTTGTGGCATGTCTAGGATGGTGCTGCACTTTGTTTTTCTCCTTAGAAATGAATGGCAGGCATTCCTTCATATGGGAGAAAGTAATGAGGATAAATCTATGCCGTTCTTAATCTCAGCCATTGAGATTCAAGCCTGTTTCTGGCTGCATAGCCACACCCTAAGTTTTGTTTCTTGGTCACACTGTAACACAAGGGTAGGGAACCTCCAGTCCTAAACCTAATTTTATGTGGGTGGCAAGGAGGAGGGGCACATAAGGTAAAGGAAGTAGCAAGAAAAGAGGGTAGCTCTTTTGGCTCCAGCCTTGCCAACTGCTAGTATCTGGTCCCTAGTGGATTACCATGGCGAGAGAAAAGTTGCTCACTCTTGCACCGCAGAATGGTAGATTGTGAAAACTTGCTTCCCTATACAAGAAGAGTGTCTGAGGGTTTGATGCTTGTTCAACTTGGCTTATGTAAACTCAAATGCGGCATGCTTTTGAATAAATGTGCAACAGTTTGGGCTGTGAATATACCTCCAATTCAGTGCTGCCTCACAAGGCTCTGAGATACAAGATGCACAAAGGAAATTTCCATACTGATCTGTTTTTGCCCTGCAGAAGATACCTGATCGCTATGAGGATCCCCAGACAGAGGATCACATGGCCCCGCGAGATGAACAGCGGCGCTGGGAGGAGGACCACATCGGGGCAGCTTCCCTCCGTTTTGGGGCCCGGGATGCCAGTCAGCACCATCCTCACAAAGACTATGAATACGTGCTTGAAGAGGATGAGATGATCCAGTTTGTGAACGCCGTGCAGATGCGGGGCACAAACCAGGGCAAGGTGAGAGTAGGTTGTTGGTTAGGGAATGGAACACAGGGCGGCTGGGACCAAAATAGTTAAAGCATGTAGTGAAGTTTTCTTGAAGAGAAACTGCTGGGTGAAAAGAAAACAAGGCCATATTTGACGTGATTGAAAGGGAACAAGCAAATTGTGTTACAGATAAGAAAACATTTGGGGACATCAGGAGATGGAGAATGCAACAAATTTCTCCGTAGAAGCTTGAAAGAGAATTGCAGATTAAGCACTTATGCATAGCCGATGGTGGGAAATAGGGTAGTACCATGAGATGGAGCAGAGCCTCTTCATATTGCTGAATGTGTGCAAACTAGACATGATTCACGTGTTTGTTCGCTTGTCTTCCCCATTTCCCATTCACCTACGAAGCATCGTTGGGTGTGTGGGTCTATTTTTTTTTTAAATCAGAAGGGGCACATGGATGAGTGATGCTGAGCTTCTCCCCCACCCCACAAACACAAACATGTTTACCTCCCTGCCCTCTTTCACCACAGGCATCTTTCTCTGGTCCTCCCTCACTTCCAATATCAGAGCTTGCCAGGGATCATGAAGGGTTTGAAGTTGGAGGGAGGGCTCAGTTCCTATATCACCCACATGTTCCTTTTGAGGTAGGAAATCCTACCTGCCTACCCACCCACCCCACATCCTCGATTTAGATGTTAACAAGGGAGACAGATGAACAACAAATGTGGCTGCCTCCAGCATACCTGTTGTTTTGACAGCTTTCCTGAGCATCTTTAGAAGCAGCTTGTTTGAGTCTTGCTTGTTTGAGCAGGGATTTGGTGTTAGATACGTCAGTATTTAAGCCCAAGTATGCACAGACACCTGCATGCTCAAGTTCTGTTTACATAGGATAAGCTACTGGAAGATAGGAAAATGCCTTGTACTGTGGCAATCCAAATATCCATTTAGCCCAGAGTTATTTCTGGGATCTTCTGCATGTAAAGCGTGGTACTCTGCAACTGAACTACCATGCCTCCCCAGTTCTGCATGTGGAGGTGGCTTTTCCCAGTGGCAGGATTTAAGTGTAGAACAACAGGGATTTCACCCATGGTCTGTTGCTCTGGGGTAACTAAATCTCTATGGCCACTCTCTTTCACTTAGTCCGTGGAGGAGAATCCAGAGTTGTCCGAAGCGGAGCGCAAGAAGCTTTCCATCCAGGAGGTGCGCCGCAGCCTGCCCATCTTTCCTTACCGTGCAGACCTGTTGGCCGCCATTGCCGAACATCAGACGCTTATCATAGAAGGAGAGACCGGCTCTGGCAAGACCACTCAGATCCCACAATACTTGTTTGAAGAGGTAACTTCGCACAGAAAGTGATTGTGAAGATCAAGTAAACCTGCACTTTGGCTAGCTAGAGGAAGTGCTTCCTTTGCACTTGCTGCCTCTTCCTGGTAGAAGCTTTTCAGCATCTGGATGAACAGCCCAGTACAAATGCAGTCTGTGAGTACTAAGCGAGATTTTCTCTCTTCCTACAGGGCTACACACAGAAAGGAATGAAGATCGGTTGCACCCAGCCAAGGCGAGTGGCAGCCATGAGTGTTGCTGCCCGTGTTTCCCAGGAAATGGGTGTCAAACTTGGAAATGAGGTATGTACTTGGAGGTGGGGGGCTGCAGAAGAAAAATGTATGTCCTGTTCCCAGTTGTTTCGGCTAGTCATTTCTGAATTGATTTTTACAGTGTCTAGTAGTCCTAACAGCAGCCTACTTGGTCTCAGATAAATATGCTTTGCTGGTGTAACAATGTTCATGCGTTAATAGATGGGAAGGTCCCATCCTTCCCTTTTGGAATATATTTGGGTAACCGAGAAAATAGGTGTTAAATCAGCTTGGAGTAAACTAAGGTCTCCTTTCTATGCACCTTTTGTTTGTCCATGTCTGTCCTTGATCTGGTGGTAGTACAACCACCACGGCTGACACTGCTATCACCCAGAGGTCAGGTACACTGTTTCCTTCTTTCTTTCTGATGGGAATTTGTATGTTATAGTCTATTGAGCTAAATTGACTTCCTAGCCAAATACTGTTCTGTGGCTTCATGGAAACCTGTATCTAAAATTCAGCCTTTCCACAGGTGGGCTATAGCATCCGTTTTGAGGACTGCACCTCAGAGCGGACAGTGCTGAAGTACATGACAGATGGGATGCTGCTGAGAGAATTCCTCACTGAGCCTGACCTGAGCAGCTACAGGTGAGCAACAGCCTACCCCCTAGAAGTCTGTAGAGAGCTCAGTTGGGAGGTGGTGAACAGCTCTCTTGTTTCTGAGGGATGGTTGAGCTAAATTAGGTAGAATGCTCAGGAGGAAATCTTGATTTGGGATTATATAGAGTTACAATATGGGCTAAATGCTAGTATGTGTTCTACAGAACATGGAATGCAGCTTCAGTACCAGAGCCCCAATTTTGCTTGTATGCATACAATAAAAATCTAAGCATGTCGTCACACTGCAGTTCACTTGGCCACACACAGGTGGTGCTTGAAACTACAGCATGTTGAAAGGCATCCGAGGAGAGCCACAGAGGGTCAGTCAGAAAAGGCTGCTGCAGCGCCCCTTCCGGCGGCCACTCTTCTCCGCTAGCTTCTCTGCCTGCTATCCCCAGAGCTACTGCCTGCAGGATCTAGATATCTAGATCTACCTTACTCCTCCACAGCCTTCTTGGAGGAATGCTGCTTCTGCCACCAGTTAGGATGAAGAGTTGGGCCTGCAGGAGGAACAGCAAGGAAAGAAGTGGCAGTTAGCTAGCCTAGCAATCTTCTGATGTTGCTGATTAGGCACAGATAAGTTGGCAATGGTGGCAGCAGCAGATTCCCAAGCTGGCTGCTGCTTGTAGCATCCTTCTTGCTGCTCACCTGCCTGGCCAACTCTTTATCCTGGTTGGCTGCAGGGGCATGAGATGGAAAGGGGAAGGTCTAAGAGGTTAGTGTAAGACGGGGTGGGATAGGCAGAGTTGGTGAGGAATGGGGGGGGTTGGCAGGGTTAGCAATCAATGGGAGCAGGTGCACAGCCCCCGTTATATAAATAAAAACCCAAGAGCAGTTTCCTAGTCCTCAAGATTGTGGAGAGAAACATAGAAGCAGTTTCTACTAAGAAGGAAAGGAGTAATTGAGAAGGTCTTTTCAGAGCCTTTTCAGTGAGAAGCTATTGCTTAGTACAGCTGCCATCCCACGCTGCTCTTGTTCTTTTGTAATAAATGGTCCATAGCTTTTAAATGACAACTGGTAGTTCAGCAGCACGGCCTCCCTAATTTTTTTCCTAGTGTCGTCATCATAGATGAGGCTCACGAGCGCACACTTCACACAGACATCCTGTTTGGGCTGATCAAGGACATTGCTCGCTTCCGGCCTGAGCTGAAGGTGCTGATTGCCAGCGCCACCCTGGATACGGAGCGCTTTTCCACCTTCTTTGACGATGCTCCCATCTTCCGCATTCCTGGGCGCCGCTTCCCTGTTGACATCTTCTACACCAAGGTCAGCAAGCAGAGAGGCCTGTTGTGGGTTGCGGGTTTGAACATTGCTAAGGAAACAGAGCTGCACCGATGATCAGGACCAGTGCTCATGACAATAGTATACCAAAGGAACTAAACACAGTGTTATTACTTTTTTAAAAAGCAAGATTCCCAGAACTGTACCCAGAACTGCATTCTGGGCCAGATTCAACTAATGGATCCTGCTAACAGAAGTCCACAGAAGGATTTTCACTGGTGCAATAGGGCTTTTGCCCCCTATCCCTTGCATTGGCTCTGAAGGGGGGGTCAGGAGAGCCCCTGGAAAAGCAGGGGGAGGGGAGATAGTGAGGACTTTGGTTAAAAGCTAAGCTGTGAGTGACATTGTGTTTAATTGAGAGAGAGGAATATCAGCAAGTCCTGGTGTTAGAATAAGCAGAAGACGGGTGCTGGAAGCAGCAGTGAAATTAGGTTCCCCAAAAGAGAGATCAAGTGGTACAAGTTGTAACAGAAGCCACTGAGAGGCAGAGATGGGCTTTGCTTATATGGGTCAGTAGGAGATAGTGATTTCTCTACCTTCCATCCTCTAGGCTCCAGAAGCTGATTACCTAGAAGCCTGTGTGGTATCAGTACTGCAGATCCATGTTACACAGCCTCGAGGGGACATCCTTGTATTCCTCACTGGCCAGGTATGTCCGTGTTTGTTTCAGTGCCCACTTTGCCCTTGGAGGGGGAGGGGGGAGACATGCAACAGCATCCGACTCCCACTATTTGTTGACAGGAAGAAATTGAAGCATGCTGTGAGATGTTGCAAGATCGCTGCCGTCGCCTGGGTTCCAAGATTGCAGAACTTCTGGTCCTCCCCATTTATGCTAACCTGCCCTCTGACATGCAGGCCAAGATCTTTGAGCCAACCCCACCAGGGGCCAGGAAGGTAGGAGCATGGAGTAGAGAAGGAAAGGGGAGCAAAGCTTGGCTGTTTGCAGTGGAGCTTTATGTCTCTCTACCCACTCTGGAGGAAGGGAGCACTTGGCAGGTTTGGGCTGTAGAGCTGGTGGTGATTTTAGGAACTGGTAAGTGCTTCAGGGGATGTAGTTTCAAGCTGCTTAATGTTCTGGGGTTGTGGCTTTGAAAGGGATTGTGCAAGGACCAGTTTTGAGTTCACAGTCTGGAGTCAGACTGTTGGCTCAACTAGCCTGCCATTGTTTACTCTGACTGACACAGGTCCTTCCCAGCCCTTTTGCCTGAAATCTTTTTTAAATGAAGAAGCCAGGTCTAAACCTTCATCAAAGCATGGGCTCTTACCACTGAGTTATGTCCCTTCCTCTCATAGTGTGCTTTAGGCTATGACAAAAACTTATGTATCTTTTCCCTTCTCCAGGTTGTCGTAGCTACCAACATTGCGGAGACATCTCTGACCATAGACGGCATCATATATGTGATTGACCCTGGCTTTTGCAAGCAGAAGAGCTACAACGCTCGCACAGGCATGGAGTCGCTCATTGTCACTCCGTGCTCTCGGGTACTGGGCTTCTCTACTTTTATTCATCACACTCTTAAGTTTAGTCTTTGGGTTACCTGCAATTTTCATTCAGTCCATTTCCTCTCTCAGGGAGAACAGTCCACCTACCAAATAAAATGCCAGGGAGAGGGTGTAAACTGTACTGACGGGTTATGCAGCATAAATTAGATATGTACAAAAAGTGACTCTGTTAAGCCACAAGTTTGAATCTGGTTTTTTTTCCTGTCTCAAAATCCCCATATGGTAGCATCTGCATAGCCACAAATGGCTTTTGTGCTGGTTACCAGTACATTACAGGGAGTCTGGGACCGGTGGCTAGGAAGTGGGTCTTGGGTACGGTGTAACTTTTAAGGGACAGAAAAGTGAAAGTTGATAATATATCAAAGCAAAAATGGATTATTGTTGGTCACTGTCATCATAAAGATGTTGAGACCACTTTTGTAAAAGTAAATCAGAACATCTTGTGCAATGGTTTGCTAGGAAAATTTAGATCCCCAACTGTAAACACAAGTTTCCATTTCCCATGAAATTATTGAAACTTACATACGTTTGTGGGGGTTTTATGGTGTGCCTGCATCTGGTTTCTGAGGCTGCCTTGAGCACTGCATACATTTCAAGTGTGCCTTTTCCACAGTCATAAGGACTATAGATGTGCCCATATACCGTTTTTTCGCTCTATTAGACTCACCCGACCATAAGACACACCTAGTTTTAGAGGAGGAGAACAAGGAAAAAAATGTTGTCTCCCTCTCTGCTCAGCGCCTCTCCAGCAAAGCGGGAGGAGAAATGGAGCCCCTTCCATTTCTCCTCCCGCTTCGCTGAAGGGGCGCTGCGCAGAGAGGAAAAGCTGCGCAGCAGCTCTCCAGCAAAGCAAAGCCAGGAGAGCAAGAGAGATCAATCCCTCTCGCTCTCCTGGCTTCAGCGAAAGCAACGCGAAGCCTCCTGAGCGTATCGGGAGCACTCCCGCTGCCAGGAGAGCAAGAGGGATTGGTGCGCACTCTTGCTCTCCTGGCTTCAGCGAAAGATGCGCAGCCTGCATTCACCCCATAAGACGCACACACATTTCCCCTTACTTTTTAGGAGGGGAAAAGTGCGTCTTATAGGGCAAAAAATACGGTACTCAGTGAAGCCAGACATTCTGTATGTGCCGTGCTAGACAGCAACATGGAATTCTAGACCACCTTAATCAGGAACATGTTAATTTCACTGAGGTGCTGTTAGTCCTTGTAATAACCCTGATAAGTTGTCTTTGGGATCTGGTGGGATAAGTTGCCAGTTATCACCCCCCACATCCTCACAGACACAATGCTTCATCGTCTCCTTCCCTCTTTCCCTCAGGCTTCTGCCAACCAGCGAGCAGGACGGGCTGGCCGTGTGGCTGCAGGGAAGTGCTTCCGTCTCTACACAGCCTGGGCCTACAAGAATGAGATGGAGGAGACCACAGTGCCAGAAATTCAAAGGACCAACCTGGGCAATGTGGTGCTGCTGCTCAAAAGCCTGGGTGCGTGGCTGGTCAATCTAGGATGAGAATGATGCACAGGAGTTGCTCAACTTTCCCTAAAACACCTCCTTATTAAGGGTTCTCTGGATGAGAACAAGAGTTTGAGTGTTTTTAAGCCCATCGTTTCCTAGGGTCCTATTTTCCGTTTTTAAAAGATGGGAGGGGGTGCATTTCCTGGTGACAGAAGTACTTGGAAGTTTTGCAGGGTGTTTCTAAGTCTAGCTTTGCTCCTTTTCTCCCTTTAGGCATCAATGACCTGATCCACTTTGACTTCATGGACCCACCGCCCCATGAAACACTAGTATTGGCACTGGAGCAACTCTATGCCCTGGGAGCCCTCAACCATCTTGGCGAGCTCACCAAGGTATCGTTTCGTAGGTTCAAGGACATGCTCTGCTACCTGGGCGGAACAGCTGGCTTCATTGGAAAAAGAGCTGGAAGTAGGAAAGGAGGCCGGAGCTTCAATCACACTGACATCTTCTGCTTTCTTCCCAGTTCAGGGCTTCATGGGTACAGATGGTTTTCATAGCATTGTTATGGATGATGTAAAATACTTGCCATTTTTCACCTGAAAGATGGTGGGGTGTTGCCCTGTGGTAGAGCTCTGTTGAGCAACTACAATGCTAGATTTAGGAGCCTATGCTCAGGTTGGTTGCTGCTGAGACAGAAAGCTAGCTGGTGGCCTTGGGCCTTTCACTATTTCTCAGCCTAACCTAGGCTCACACTATGATGATGATGAATGAAGAAGGGGGACATGAATGCTCCCCTAAGCTCATTAGAAGGATATAAAAAAGTAAGAGATAATAAATGTCTTCCATGGGTTGAACATGTACCCTTCTACTATGATCTTGACAAAACTCAAAAGCTAGGCAGTGTTAGGAAAAGCGGTGAAACTGTTCCCAAGAAAAGGTTTCAAATGGTTAAATTACACTTTTTATTTATTTGCACAATAGCCCACTGCATCCCAGTGACTCCAGGTAGACACCAATATGAAAACAGGAAACCCCCAATTAGAACAGTTAACCTGAAAGGGTGTGT
Source organism: Podarcis muralis (assembly GCF_964188315.1). Classification (NCBI taxonomy): domain Eukaryota; kingdom Metazoa; phylum Chordata; class Lepidosauria; order Squamata; family Lacertidae; genus Podarcis; species Podarcis muralis. The sequence continues at coordinate 107,919,307 of NC_135656.1, forward strand.
TTCTGGGACAGGATTTGGGATTTCCTCTGCAGCAGGAGTTTTCCTCCTTCCTTCCTTCCTTCCTTCCTTCCTTCCTTCCTTCCTTCCTTCCTGTCAGCATATGTGATCAGTTGCATCCATGCACAAACTAAGTGTCAGGATACAGCTGCACCCCCCTCTGCTCTTAAAAGGAAGACTAATGCATTGTGGAGTTGAAGTCGGCATTTGTGCAGCAAAGTTTGTACTTCTTGTGTTCTGTGTTTAGCTGGGCCGGAAGATGGCAGAGCTGCCTGTGGATCCCATGCTGTCCAAGATGATCCTGGCTTCAGAACAGTGAGTCCTTCTCTGCCTTCCTCTGTCTCTTTCCAGCCAATTAATTGCATGCTTAGCATTCCGTTCTAGTAACCACAAGTGAAGCTTGTGATCCCTATTATCTCTCTTAGTTCCTAGTTCCTCTTAGTTCCGCCTACTTATTGCTATTTCCCCAGCAAATTCCAAAGCTCTCAAAAACCTGAACGAGCTCTATTAACTGTTTCTAGAGAGGGACACATGTTAGGCTGTTAAGCAAAGATAACCATCTTATGGAATCGTAAAAACGAAGACATTTATAGATCTGCTTTTGTGTGTGCCTGTTGCTGTCATCATTGGCAATCTATTTCTTTGTTGTGACTTGTGATCGAGAGTTGATTTCTTTTTTCACAGAGAATATAAGTGACCTACTAAGTAATAAACCATTCTACTCAGGGTAGTAAAACATTGTTTTGTTTTGCTTTTAAATGGCAGGTGGCTAAAAGTAGATTTTATCTTGGTTGCATTTTAAATATTGTAGATTTTTAATTTTTTTTTATCTAATTAAAATTAATCCAAGCACGTGGAACAAACACTTGGATAATATTAAATTCATTTGTAAATTAACCTGTTTTGAGTAGTTAGGTTTGTTTAGGAAACCTTGGAAGTACCTGATTTAAAATTGTGATCAGTCCAGCTGCCCTTTAATTTTTCAGATTGTATTGCTTCCTGCTTCTGGTTGTCTTATTCCCCAACTTTCTGAAATTACCTTATGGTTGGCTTTCTATCGTAAGGCTGTTGCTCTGGATTGAGACTGGCTTTGTTTCTGCCTTGCCGAGATCTAATGCTGCCCTGTTCCTCTGCTGGCATTCTCTAGGTACAAGTGCTCAGAGCAGATCCTTACCATCGCTGCCATGCTTTCAGTCAACAATGCAATTTTTTACCGGCCCAAGGACAAAGTGGTCCATGCTGATAATGCCCGCATGAACTTCTTCCTGCCTGGTGGGGACCACCTGGTTCTTCTCAATGTTTATAATCAGGTAAGGAAGAACTTCTAGGAACATAGAAAGCTGCCTTATACAGTCAAACTATTGGCCATCTAGCTAAGCACCATTTAGAGTGGCTGACAGTAACCTTCCAGGGTTTCAGAGAGGGACGTTCCCATCCTTACCAGGAAATACCTGGATTGAACCTTAGACCTTCTTCATGCAAAGGAGGTGTTCTACCCAGAGCTTTGAACCTTTGCTTACGCTGTGCATATGGAGTCAGGAAGGAGAGGGGCCTTTTGTTAATCCGTTTCAATTGAGTATCAGGCTAGCTCAGGAAGAGAGTTGGCACAGTGGATGCGGATGGCTTTCATGTGCTCGATTTGAGCAGATTGCTGTTTATAGTGGTGGTCTGCACCATGTTGCTAAGGAGTGTGATTACGTCTCCACTGCTAAAGCTCCTTAGAGCAGATTAAACAGATATTTGGTTGGTGAATTTCAACCCTTCGGGTAGGAAGACTGATTAGATGGCCCCTTGAGATCCGTAAGAGACTCACATCCAAGTGCATCTAGTTGCAAGAGATTAAGTGCATGGCCTTTCTGATTAAGAGTGTATTTAGGCAGAAATCCTGTTTTAGGGGTTGAGAGTCTAGTCACCTCTGACTAGGAAAGGCTCATTGGCTGTTACGACGAAAAATTAGGTACAGTATTCCCTTGAGGGGCACCAGCTCTGTGGTTGTAGTCGGGTCGGTGGGTGGACGAGAGCCCCAAAAGTGAGACTTGGTTATACCTCTCCTTTCCTCCTTTCTTAGTGGGTGGAGTGCGGTTACTCCATGCAGTGGTGCTATGAGAACTTCATCCAGTTCCGCTCCATGAGACGAGCCCGGGACGTGCGAGAACAGCTGGAAGGGTTGATGGAGCGCATTGAAGTGGACATCACTTCCAGCGAGGGAGACTACATCCCAGTCCGCAAGGTACAGGCTCCCCAGTTTCCATTACTTCCTCCAGGGCTACTTGTAAATGTGGTGGTTGCCCCAGGCATGTCAGTGTTTTGCAGATCTAGAAATGGAGGATGGGGGGAACCCAGCATAGATTTGGGAGGCAATGGAGAAGCTCTGTCGTACTTGGGGAAGTAGTCCCATGCATGCTGTAATTTAGATGGATGCAGTCCTGTGTGGGGAATAGCCCTCTGTTTCAACTTGACTTTGTTAAATTTCTGTGCATGAAATTGTATTGCTAAATGTGTATTACGTAATGCAAAAGGAAAGTGCACTGGAAACACAACCTACAACACTTTGTAGTAATTTATCAGATCAAAGACTCTACCAGTCCTAAATATATCACACAACACTGAGCATTTTTGATCACTTGAAATGCCAGGGAGTGTAATAAGTAGATGGCTGTGTCAGGCAGAGCAAGCCGGTTCCCCCCCTCCCCATTACGTTTTTGGATCTTTTTCATTCTTGACTCCTTTTGACTCTTCCTCTTGTTCTTCCGCAGGCCATCACTGCTGGCTTCTTTTATCACACGGCCCGCCTGACCCGCAGTGGCTACAAGAGTGTCAAGCACCAGCAAACAGTCTTTGTCCACCCCAACAGTTCCCTCTTTGAAGAACAACCACGCTGGCTCATCTATCATGAGCTGGTCTTCACCACTAAAGAATTCATGAGACAGGTAAAAAGACCGTAATCCATGCTGGGACTTCTGGGGAGAACTTTTGAGCTAAGCCGTAAAGGGGACAGATGACCCATAATTTTAGAAGAAATCTGTATAACATGGGTAGCATTTGCAAATCCAGCCTTGGTAACTGATACAGGAAGAGCTTCATGGGGGTCTTGTGATGGGGGTATTCTGTCTTTCCACTGTACTACTCTCCCAGTGAACATATATTTTGAATGGAAAAGGTCCCAGGTTCAGTCCGTGACACGTCTACCGTATTTTTCGCCCTATAGGGCGCACCAGCCCATAGGGCGCACCTCGTTTTTTTTGGGGGGGAATAAACAAATAAATTATTTTTCCCCCCAGCTGCGGGGCTGGGGCAGGGGAAGCCTGAGCTTCCCCCGACCCCAGCCCGCAGAACAGGCTGCTATCCGCAAGCCTTGCGAGCCTGGCGGGAACTCCCACCGGGCTCGCAAGGCTTGCGTACATCTGCACGAAGCACAGGGCGCCCTCTGGAGCGCGCTCCGTGCTTCGGGCTGCTGCCCGCAAACCTTGCGAGCCTGGCGGATAGCTTCCTGAAGCCTGGAGAGCGAGAGGGGTCAGTGCGCACTGACGCCTCTCGCTCTCCAGGCTTCAGCGAAAGCCTGCATTCACCCCATAGGACGCACACACACATTTCCCCTTCATTTTTGGAGGGGGAAAAGTGCGTCCTATAGGGCAAAAAATACGGTAATTAAAAGGACCACAGGTAGTAGTGATCTCTGCAGGATTGCGGCTGCTAGTCAGAGGGGATAATTATAAGTTAGACCAAAGGGCTTCATTGGTGTAGAAACATTCTTGTATTTTATTGTGCTCACTCTTTAGCTTTGGTTTTCCCCAAAGAAGAAAATGATCAGTGTGCCAGTTGACAGTGAGTGGGGCCAACAATGAATATTCTCTGTACCTTGCAGGTCATAGAGATTGACAGTACGTGGCTGTTGGAGGTGGCCCCGCATTACTACAAAGCCAAAGAGTTGGAGGATGCGTCCAACAAGAAGCTACCCAAGAAAGTGGGGAAGACCCGGGAGGAGCTGGGATAGGCTTCTTCTCTGTTATCTGCTTCTCCCCACCAGCCCTAGGACACTTATTTGTACAGCTGTATAGTTTTGATGTCATTTCAAGGCATTGAATAAAAACCTTTTTTCTACAAACACTGATGAGTAATTGCTTCCCTTCTCTTTCTTGGTAAGAGGAGGAAAGTCTCTTTGGAACAGCTATCTTGGACTGCAGTGTAGCTATGGCTATTTAAGCTACTATAGTTTGTCACTTGTGTTGGCTATATTCATGCTATGCAAGCATTTGCACATTTTGCAGGGGAGTCCATTAATTCATCTAGGTCTAATACAGAATGCTATACAGTATAGCATTCACAGCAGTTCCTAGCCAATGCAGGCAGCTAACCTACACTCTGGGGCAGTTCATACATTATCTTGTGGTTGAACAGTTTGGTTAAGGATTTACAGTATATAAAGCTGGTGGTCTGTGCTGCTAAAAAGTTAAAATTCTCTCAAGAACAAATGAATGCTGGGAATAATTCAGTGATAAGTATGTTCTTATTTTCTACCTTACTCTGCTTCCCCCTAACAAGTTAAGCTCTGTAGGAGACTGACATTCTGCTTCCAAACCTTGGAAAGCCTGGCACACCTCTCATTTTAAGATTCAGGGTGCCTTAGTGACATTTTTAAGCATCTTTGCAATCATTAAGATTAACATTTTCTCTTTAGCGAAAAGAAAGCTGACATTCTTAAGACTATTTCACAGTACCACTTTCTGTGCTCACACAATTGTGACATTTGACACTATACCTCAATAAAACTTCCAAAAGATTGTACTAGCCAATGGGGGATTTACAGTGGTGCCCCGCAAGACGAACGCCTTGCAAGACGGAAAACTCGCTAGACGAAAGGGTTTTCCGTTTTGGAGGCGCTTCGCAAAACGAATTTCCCTATGGGCTTCCTTCTCAAGACGAAAGCCCATAGGGAAATCTCCGGGACAGCGGGGAAGCGCAGCGCGTCTTCCCCACTGTCCTCGGACCTCCTCTGAAGGCTGGCGGCGGGGTGGAGAGACCTCCTCCCGCCGCCAGCCTTCGTTTCTCCGCTATCCCGGACGGCTTTTGAAGGCAGGCGGGGGGGAGCAAAGACTTTCGCCCCCCGCTGGCCTTCAGAAGAGGTCCAGGACCTCTTCTGAAGGCCGGCGGGGGGCAAAAGTCTTTGCTCCCCCCTGCCTGCCTTCCTGGGGGCTTTTAAATCACCCCGGGACAGCGGAGAAGTCCTCCGCTGTCCCGGGGCGATTTTAAAATGCTGGCGGGCGGCAGCGAAGGCTTCGCTGCTGCCCGCCAGCATTTTAAGATCGCCCCAGACAGCAGAGAAGTCCTCCGCTGTCCCGGGGTTTTTTAAAATGCTGGGGGTGGGAAGAAAAGCCCTTGTCCCCCCCCCCCCCCCAGCCTTCAGAAGAGGTCGGGGGACAGACTGTCCCCGGACCTGGTCTGAAGTCGGTTTCCATAGGAACGCATTAATTGATTTTCAATGCATTCCTATGGGAAACCGTGCTTCGCAAGAAGAAAAAACTTGCGGAACGAATTAATTTCGTCTTGCGAGGCACCACTGTACTAATGTAAAATATCCTGTGCCTGTACTCAGTACAAAATCTACGATGTTGCTACAGGAAGCTGGAATGCCTGCCTTGTTTTTTGTTACATAGTAGAAAAAACCCTATGTAAGATACAGAAATGTGTTGCAGAGAAATCTGAAACAGGCTTTTATTTATAGCAGTGGTTTTCATCCAGTGTGCAGTGGCACCCTGGGGTGCCTTGAATAATGATGGTCAGGGGTGCCTCTGTCCCTCTTTCCTTCCCTCTGATGCCCTCTCGCATCTCTACCTCCCCCAAAGGTTATCAAAGCTGTTTGTTGCAGCAGCCCTGGCTACAATCTCCCCAGGCGAATGGTGCCTCTGGGGCTGGCCAGGAGGTGCTTCCCAGGCCCCTGTGGGGCAGTGTGAGGAGGCACCTCTCTTGGGGGGGGCAGCTTAGAGACCAGGGACGGCGGCAGCAGCTGCCTGGAGGACTCCCAAGGAGAGGGGAGAGTGTTCGAAAAAGGGTGAGAGGCAGCCAGCTCTGCAGGCAAGAGGTCACATAAGTGGGATCCTGAGTCCTTCAGGGGTGCCGCAGAAAGAATGTAGTTGGTCAAGAGAGCCATGGACTCAACAAGATTGAAAACCTCTGATTTATATTGCCAACTGCTACTCTGCTTCTCTTAAGCCAAGGGTGACTGAGCTGTGGCCTGCCAGGTGCTGTTGGACTCTCTTCCCATCAGCTCTAGCCAGCATGGCCAATGGTCAGGTTTGATGGAAGTTGTGTCTAAGTTAGTATAAATATAAGCTGCCAATTACCTAATAACTTTCCTAGCCCAACAGAGGAATTGTTTTGATTAATACAATCATCCTTATAATGATTTTTAAGATACAATATAAAATCAACCATAAATCTAGATTGGCGCTGGACAAAATTTTCATGTGGTTCAATCTTTCGTGCAAAGAAGCTCTTGCCAAGACAAGCCACCCTTTATGAAAAATTGTTTGCAATTCCGTCCCTTCTCGGCAAGCACTTTGATCCATAGAGGCATTCCTCATTTCATGGCGATCTTTATAAAGTGCTGCTAAGAGATGATGCACAGCACCAACCCATCGCTGTGATTCGCCTCCTCCGCGGTGACCATCGGCATCTGAAAGCTGCCAACCCTTTTTGACCATCTGCATGTGCCCTGAAAGACTGCCAAAACAGGGACCGCCTTTTCATGCTGCTGAAAAGGGTGTTGTGAAACGGGGGCCTCTGTTCTGAATCAGTAGTTTAGATGCAAGTTGTGCTTCTACGATGGAGCCACTTCATTCGCCCAGACTTTTCAACATAAACCTTTTATTATGTACAGATTAAATTACAACCATCTTTATACAGCGCTTGCTGGTGCAATTGACAGCATAGCCACATGGAAGGCAAAGCCCACGCTATTTATAGAGAGGCAACACCGACACACAATGAGCCACTAGTGGCATCCTGCCGGCCACACACAGATATTGTCAATGAGCTGAGAGACATGACTAGCGAGAGAGCTGGACTTCAGCTATCCCTACAACCTAGTGGTGCTTCCTGCTGCTTGCCAGCCAGAATTGATAACAGCAGGAGCAGCGACGGCTTCTGTTCTGACAGCCCCAGGCCCAACAACGAGGCTACGACAAGCTTTTTCAACTTGTTCAGGGGAGGCTGGGATGGCATGAGCTGCAAGGGGAAAATAAGCCAGGAATTAGGCTGGTGAGTGTAAAATATCTTCGTCTCTAGAATCAAGCAAAGTGAAGGGGTGGCAGGCGTGGGGAGGGAGAGAGTGTTTCTGCTCTCTCCTGCAGGTGGTATTCATGCACCAACACTCACCTTGCTTACCCTGTGACACTTAATCAATCCTTGTGAATCTAAGTAGAAAGTAGAATAGGCATCATAGGACCTGGAGAGGAATTTTTTAATTAAAAAAAAAACAGGCAAAAGATCAGTTGGGTGACATCTTCCAACAAATACAGCATGAAAATACATGTGTTTTGAATATATTACTGCATCTGAAAGGCTCAGCTCACGCTAACAGCCCTCAAACAGCACACAAATAAGCAGAAGACACTATTTTTTTTAAGACTTTCCCATAGCTACTTAACCCTAGCCAGGGCAAGCCAGTCTAAATACAGTGGTACCTTGGTTCTCGAATGGCTTGGCTACCGGACAAATCAGCTCCCAAACGCCACAAACCTGGAAGTAAGTGTTCCAGTTTGTGACTTTTTTGGAAGCTGAACGTCCAACGCAGCTTCCGCTTGAGCGCAGGAAGCTCCTGCAGCCAATCGGAAGCCACGCCTCGGTTTTCGAATAGTTTTCAGGAGTCAAACTGACTCCCGGAACGGATTAAGTTTGAGAACCAATTTACCACTGTACAGTACAGTTCTTTCAGAAGACTAGCCCTGGTGTAAGAATTTCATTAAGACAGAGCAAGATGGTTACCTTTTCACTTCCTTCCTCCCCCCCACCCCCCCAAAAAAGAACGATAGAAGCATGTCAAAAGCCCTAGTTCTGATGCCAGGGATTACACAAAACGGTGCATTTGTCTGGGGCTGCTCAGCTCTAAAGAGACTACTACCCCAAAGGAGATGTCTCACCTGTACAGCTCACTCTTATCCTTCTTGTAGAAGCGCAAAAGGAATACATGGAAAGGCAGCCCTTTAATCCGCCACCGGGCTTGGATGCTCCAGTTCTCAGGGTGCTGTGTCACCTTCAGCACCTCCATGTGCAAACTGGCAAAGTAGTTCCAAGCCAAGAAACGGCAGAAGGTCAGCGCCAACTGGTACATGGTTCGGCCGCTGGTGATGGGAGGCAGAGATGTGAAGAGAATGGAAAGGTCAGACTGGGATAGGAAATAAAGACACACTTTCCCCCATCCTCCCAGACAGGGAATGACCTAGTCCTCTCTTTTTATTTTACTTTTTAAAAATATGGAACGCTTCACGAATTTGCGTGTCATCCTTGCGCAGGGGCCATGCTAATCTTCTCTGTATCGTTCCAATTTTAGTATATGTGCTGCCGAAGCGAGTCCTCTCATCCCTACTGAGATAGATGATTCACACTGCCATCTCAAGTAGAATGACATATCTTGAACTTCCCTCTCTGTTCATCCCTGCAGGTTTAGACAAAAGCAGTACAGTTCCAGCCATAACACCTGGGAAGCTGATTAAGAAGGTTCCCCCAACCATTCTTCCTTCCCTAAATAGATCAAGGGTAGCCAGCCTTTTGGGGACCCATTTGCAAGCTGGAGAAACTGCCGTGAGCACTCCACACAAATCACCACCTTTTCAGCCAACTACAACATAGGGCTTTTTTCAAGCTTAATTTCAGGCATGGGAGAGGGCTCTATAGGAAAGTCTCTGCGGACACTGGCAACCCCCGATAAGCTCGCTCACTCACTCAGGGGTAAGTTGACACATGCCTTTCAGCCCCCGAGGACTACAACAAAGACTCACACATGAAACAGATCAAATGCCACGGATAACTCATGTAATCTCGCATTAAACAAAATGCTTGTTGGGAGTGGGGAAAAGAAGAGGAAACATACAAATTCTGCTACAAGTTAGTAAGTAATGATCCCCTGCCACAGAACAGCTAGATGCTGAAGGCAACCAAGGGATTTCAGAGGATAACTGAAGTAGCAGCAATTGTTGGGGATGTTTCAGTAAGCTGAAGCAAGATCATCCAGCCAATATCAGAGCACAGGGATGAGGGTCCAAAGCTCTTTCCTCGTACAGTTTTTTCTTCCAACATGCTCTCAGGCAGAAGCGACACTTCACCGTACTACAAGAGGCCCATGCTAGAAGAGAGCCCTGTAAATCTTCGTTTCTCTACTTCTGCTCACCTCAAATTCAATGGTAAGGTATTTGCCGAACGGCATAGGCACATGAGAGTCCATTTCAAAATATTCAGAGACTAAGGCATGACTCCAGGAAGCCCAGCCTGAGCTCTTTATTGCTCTTGCTGTGTCTCTGCAGTGTGACGCCATCTGCCAAGCGCCACATCCAACATGGCAGGACAGGGTATGTAATTATAAGAAGACATCGACAAAGGAGATGCAATAGATGGGGAATTGTGAAAGAAACCTTGCCCTAAAGACAGGCTGATGAAAAGCGCGGTGGAGTTTAATAAATAAAATACAAAAGATGAGGTGGAGTGCCAGCTAGGGCTTTGGGACCCGTGCCATTTTGAAAAGATTTGAGTAACGCCCACTGAATACAGCAAACCGCTTCTGCCAGTGATTCAAGCTGTCTAGATGCTGCCTGCTTTCTTGACTCCTCAAGATGGACAGAAGGCTGCCATTATCTTTGGGATGCTTCCCACAGAGAGCCAGATAACTTCTGCTATGCAACCATTAGATCTTTAACTTACACAATGGATAGAAGGGACTGTTTTCTTTCATCTACTTTAAACGTCTCACAGAGCCTTTCCCCCGTCATCAGAGAGCAGGTCATTCAGCCAGCAGGCATCACCCCCCATCCCTTCACTGTTCCTACTACTGACCGTGTTCTCAGATGCAGAATCTCATTGATGAACTCCACTTCCTGGGAGTAGATCCCATAGTCGTGGGTCTTCAAAAAGAAGTACGGTAACTGGAAGGGGGGGGGGGGACAAAACAAAAACTATGAACTATGAAACATTCCCAGCCCAACTGCAGGCTTCCAGTGCTACCTTCAAAAAACTTCCCCCTGTCTTCAGCTTTCACATCTATAGTACGTGGCTAACAGCTCTCTCTCTCTTCCTCAATTCAGATTGTGGGCTCTTTGGCCTAGGTTTGACCCAGGGGAGTGGGAACATATTCTTGGTTAATTCCAATTCGAAACCTCAACTTTGTATGTGGAAATTTACATTTTAAAATCTGATATTCTGACTCAGCCTTCCAGGCACAAATTTAAAATAGAATTGGTATATACACTTTGGTAAGAAAGTGGGCCAGGATTCTGAGACTCGTGCACGTAACAAAACCTTTTCTGCATGGATGGGACTTGTTACGTGCTGGATATTGATGCACCAAAGTCCCCTGGCTTTCATGCGTAGCTCCAGGAGGTGGTTGTAAGAGGAGAACTCCAAGCTACTTCTTGGGTTTTTTGGATCCCTGCTTTGAACTCCCGCCTCATTACAAAAGAGGCTTTTGGAAGTCAAATACTCAGGCCCTTAAAATATGAAATCCTACACTTAAATTTCAAGTTTTCAGTTCTCAGTGGTACTTCTTTACTGCTATAATTTCTAGGCCCTCCGGGTTCTCAAGCAGGCAGAGGTTTTTCCCACCGCCTCTGACCTGTGATAGTGAGGCTTCCTCACAGAGACTCCTTCCACCCTACTCCTCACCCCTCCACCCCTGCCAATCACACAGGTAAACATGATGGCTGGAAGTCATCCAAGGAGATATGGGAAGATTCATGTGTTACTTCTCAATGTGGCAGGCATTTCCACTAAGACTGCGCACATACCATACATTTAAAGCACATGACTCCCCCCCCGCCCAATCCTGGGAACTGTAGTTGTTAAGGGTGCTGGGAATTGTAGGTCTGATGGGTGAACTATAGTTCCCAATATTCTTTGGAGGGGCAGGAAGGAATGTGCTTTAAATGTCTGTTGTGTAAGCAACCCAAGTCAGTTTTGCGTGATAAATATTTGTGTCTTCTCATGAAGGGAACAAAGAAAACACTGCAGACAAAGGTTGTGGCATAGAAGATTTCAGATCTTAGTACATGAAACTAACTTACTTCATGATATTCACCATGTAAAAATCACCTCAGGGTGACATTATCTCATAAATTATTATTATTATTTATTGAATTTATATACCGCCCAATACCCAGAGGTCTCAGGGCAGTTCACGGAATAAAATCAGGATACAAAACCACAAAATACCCAATAAAAATAAAAACAAAAACCCAATAGCTCCCCCCCACAAAAAAAATAAAATTAAAGGGGCATAGGTTTGGAACAACCAAAGGCCTGGTTAAAAAGGAGCATTTTTGCCTGGTGCCTAAAGCTGTGTAATGAAGGCGCCAGGAGAACGTCCCTGGGGAGAGCATTCCACAAACGGGGAGCCACTGCAGAGAAGGCCTCATCTCGTGTTGCCACCCTCTGGACCTCTTGAGTAGTAAAGCAGTAAACGCTGAACCTAACCTCCAAGTATGTTAAGATGAGGAATCTTAACTCCTGCCCAAGCCACACAGAACAGAACCCAGCCTGCCATGCCACTCCTTATTCCAATATCAAGTTCAAAATATGCTAGCCTGCTTTTGGGAAGTCTTCCAGTCCTAGCAAAGCAAAAGCACTAAGCTCCATAACTGGACAAGATCCCCCATATATACCTCTTTCCGTAGTTTCTGATGCATGACTGCAAGATGCTCTTCCATGTTGGGGTCATCCCTTTCTGGAGAACTAACTGGGGAGGGAGTCTCGGTAGTAGCCCTGAAAGGTGCAAGGGGCCCCAGTGCTACCTCTGAAGCCTGGTAAGGCGATCGGTACTGCCAGCCGTGGAAAAGGCTGTGCAGGGAGTCTAAAGAGGCACCATCCAGCCCTTCGCTCTCTTGCACCGCAATGTCGTCCTCTTGCCTCCCGTTCACCAGCGTGATGGCACCCTCCATGCCCTCTGGTGGGGAAAGCACAGCGGGGTGGGGAAGGACCCTAGTTTCTAGATAGCGCACTGGCGGGCAAAGGCTGGTCTTCAGTTTCGTACTGTTGATAACGGCAAAGTTGTCCCCAGGAGGTGCAGGCAGGACGGTGGGAACTTCCGGTGGGTTCTTGGTGAAGAGGGAGTGGAATGTCGGTCCTATGGAACCGGAAGAGACTAGCCCTGGAGGTAGTTTGTCCCATGAGCCATCCAGGTCCTAGAATAAAAGAAGGTATTTGAGGACAATTAAAGCAAGGTAGCCCAGCTGTGCCCCTGGAACTCCTGAGAAGTGAAAGAAGCTTGCAAAAGCACCTAAATCAAGCTTCCTCAAACTCGGCCCTCCAGATGTTTTGAGACTACAATTCCCATCATCCCTGACCACTGGTCCTGCTAGCTAGGGATCATGGGAGTTGTAGGCCAAAAACATCTGGAGGGCCGAGTTTGAGGAAGCCGGACCTAAATTATCCTCCTCAAAAAACCGGAAGCATTTTTGCTCCGGTTGATGGGAGAAGAAATTGCAAAAGTAGATCAAAGACTATTTATGTATGCTACCACTGCAGCAAGAACTTTGTTAGTCCAAAGGTGGAAATCATAAGAATTACCAATGACTGAGGAGTGGCAGATGAAGATGATGGACTATGCGGAATTGGCCAAACTGACTGTGAGGATCCGGAACCAAGAGGACCAGAAATTCCAAAGAGATTGGAGTAAATTTATTGAATATATGAAATATCATTGCAAAAATGTGAAGACACTAGAAGGACTGATATGAATCCTGTAACATAACATAAAAATAGTATCTGACCACTGATAATAAAAGGATTGGATATATGTTGAAGGACAGAAACCGGCAGCTAAAATGCACATTCAATTTATTAGGAAATGGGAAACCAGTTGAAAGGGGGGAGGGAAGTCACAATCTCAGCAGAGCAAATGAAACTGATTTGTTATTGTAATGTTGCTATATTTTATGGGTTTTTTATTAAATAAAATAATAAAAATTATATTCCTCAAAAAAGGAAGTCCTACAGCCTCAGCCGCCATTCTCAGCTCTTTTTAAAAACCCACACACACCAATAAATGGGAAGCGTGACAAGATTTGACACAAGACTGACAACTGCTAAGTTAATGGTTCTGGCACCAGGCCTATATAAGGGTCTAAAGAGAACAGTCCCATATTCCTTTCCTCAATTCCTGCACCAGCCAGTTTCCATCTTCCAGGCTACCTTGGTATTCAGCGAGAATGGAACTGTTTTAGATATTTCACATCCTCACATCAGTTAATTGGTCATTCTTGTGTTCAGCATTGCATAGAAACTGACACACAAGATAGTGCAAAGTAAAAATGCCTAGCAACAATATCAGAGGCAGAACCTGGTAGAGTCATACCTCGGGTTAAAGTAGCTGCGGGTTGAGTGTTTTCAGGTTGCACTCCGCAGCAACCTGGAAGTAACAGAATGTGTTACTTCTGGGTTTCGCTGCTCGCGCATGCGCAGACACTCAAAATGATGTCATGCGCATGCACAGACAGGGCGAATCGCAACCCGCACACACGCAGAGGCGGGTTGCGTTTGCTTCAGGATGCAAACCGGGCTCCGGAACGGATCCCGTTCACATCCAGAGGTACCACTGTATTTTGAAAATGTCTGTTTTCCAGTTGACATAAATGCAGGGCAAACCCTGAAAACGGGTGGGCAAAGCTGAGTGAAGCTTCACAGACTAAGATGGTATCCAGTGATCAGTCAGTAAGCCCCACTGTAAGCCCCACTTCAGCAATTTGCCCTTGCCTACAGATACTATTCCCTGCTTCCCCACTGTTTGTTGTCTATCTCGGGGACAATGAAAGAGTGTGCCTTCAGGGATGAAGTCAAACTGTTGGAAAGTTACAGCGCTTGCTGTGGCTGTAGAGCCTGATACAGGAGAGGCATGTTTTATTGTAGGTGGGGCACAGGAAGGCGTCTGCTTTTGCTGCTTGGGGTGCACCTTGACATTTCTTCTCTCTGCCCTCCTTCTCAGTGGTCACTCCTTCTCCAGTCACTGCTATATAGCTCATCTTAGCACAGCCCCAACCCAACCCCTTGTTGTGAAGATCTGAATTTTAGAAGGCCAATAAATTGTGGCGTATGTAGTGCATTTTTTCTGGGGAGACGCGGGAGTACACATACGCCTCAACGTTTTGTGAATCTTTGTACTTTTGTCCATTTACTGTATTTATTTTTCCCGATCTGAACTATAAAATGGTGATTTTCTTGAGTCAAAATGAGAGTACAGTGGTACCTCTGGTTGCGAATGGGATCCGTTCCCGGGCCCCATTCGCAACCTGCAAGGAACGCAACCCGCGTCTGCATGGGTCACGATTCGCCACTTCTGCACATGCGCGCAACGTCATTTTGTGTGACTGTCTGCACATGCGGCGAAACCCAGAAGTAACCCTTTCTGGTACTTCCGGCTCGCCGTGGGACACAACCTGAAAAGATGTAAGCTGAACCCAGCGTAACAAGAGGTATGACTGTACCCCTAAACATTTTTTAAAGGAAAAAAAGCACTGGGCGTACATATGCAAATATATATAAGAGGGCATGTGTATTGTGGCACTTTAAGAACCATGAAGACTATGTTTCCAGGAATGGTGCCTCAAGCCCCCTCCCAAGCATGTACTGTGTGTGTGTGTGTGTGCGCGCGCGCGCGCATGCATACGCATACACACACACAACCAGATAGTTAGATAAATAAACATAAACACAAACACACAATCACACACAGATAGATAGATAGATAGATAGATAGACACAAACACAAAATCATACACACAATCACACACACACACGGGCTCAGCGCACGAGGGAGGCACGAGCAACGATCCAGTTGCCAATCTCGCCACTCGCGATCCTACCCAACTCAGTGCTCAGCAATTTGGTCCCACGGACCATGTGCCAACCCCCGCCCCCCCAAAAAGCAGCCCTCCTTCCGGGACTCCCATCATCAGCACTCAGAAAGGAGCAGGGTCGCCTGGCCACGCCCCCTCCGCGCCCGGCCACGCCCCTTCGCCCACCCCGCCCTCCCGTCTCCCGCTCTCTCCTCGCTCGCTCTCTCACCTTCGGCCGCGCCCGGTAACAGCATCGCGCCGCGTCGCCGTGGCCCAGCCGGAGCCTGCCGCCGCCGCCCCCGCTTCCTCCCCACCTCCACGGGCAGCGGGGCCCCAGGCGCCCGGCCACCGCCCGGCTCCGCTGGTACATATTGCGGACACAGGGCGGCTCCCCACCTCCAGCCCAACGCCTCTCGCCTCAGAAAGCGCCCGCTGCAGCCGGCGAAGCCACGGCGCCTGCGCCGGCAAGGGAGCCTCCAAATGCGCAGGCGCAGTGCCGTAGTCTCCTTGGGCTGAAGGAGGAAGGCGTGCGCAGGCGCCCTCTTGGCCGGGCCCCGACCCCGCTTTGAACTTTCCGCGAGCGAGCGACAGCTCTTCGCCCACTGCGCTTGCGCAACGAGGCTGCTGCTGCTGCTGCTACAAGGGGTTACGGTTCTGCTGCAGGGAGACTTCCGGTTCTCTATCGCAGCTGACAGCATCCTCCATGTGCGGGGGTCGAGAGTGCTAGAAATGCAGAGGGCCGACAAAAAAATGGCAGTACGGAGTCCTTCGAGTCCTGTCCTTATTTCCCCCCTCCCAGGATATTCCTTCCCATCCTCTCACATCACACACACAGCATGCACTGAGCACAGCCAGGGCTCACTGGACAGTTGCTTGGGGGGGTCAACACCCCCTCTCCTCATAAGAAGTTGAATATATTTTGTTCCCCAAAGCTGCAACTGTCTCCCTCTTGCGCTTATGTAGTCAAAACGATCAACCCTAGAAGAACTTCGCTTTTAGTTATGTAGGATAATTAAATGTAAAAGCCCCAAAACACACGTGGTTAGAGGCTCCTTTGGGTGGAGGGGATTTGAGATAACCATGACCCTAACAACGAAGTGCCCCTGTGCATTTTTTTAATGCCTCGTGACAGGTAGAAGGGCAACAGTTTCACAAAGTATTGCATAAAGGTGTATCTTTCAGAGTCTCTCATTACAGTGGTACCTCGGGTTACATATGCTTCAGGTTACAGACTCCGCTAACCCAGAAATAGTACCTCGGGTTAAGAACTTTGCTTCAGGATGAGAACAGAAATCGTGCTCCGGCGGTGTGGCGGCAGCAGGAGGCCCCATTAGCTAAAGTGGTGCTTCAGGTTAAGAACAGTTTCAGGTTAAGAACGGACCTCCAGAACGAATTAAGTACGTATCCAGAGGTACCACTGTACAGTCCTTTGAAAAAGCTATGTCTTCTACCCAGGATAGTGAAAGAAACCTCATGCCCTTAAAGATGTGATAGGAAGATGATAATAATACAGCCCTCTAAAAGCCTTAATGACAGGTAAAGACATAGATCTCAAAAGCTGAGAGCCAATATTTATCATAATAGGCTTCACTATTACAGCAACCTTCTTGGTGAATCCTTACACCCTTAACATGAAGTTGCTCAGTTCCAGTCATAAAGCCCAGTCTTTTAGCTCACTTTTCCTACTTGTTGCTGTTGGTGAATGTTAATCTGGTTTTACCAGTTTATTACCAGTTGAGAGCTGGTCACACCAACACAGACCAGATTGCATCAATTACTCCTTTTGAATGGCTCTCGCTTTCACAGGAAAATGGAAATTGTGCATTGCTCTACCTTCCAGCCTCCCTTCGTGATAATGTATTTCCCTCTGTATGCACACATAAAGTTAGGAACTATTTATGTGTCTGAGGTGGGTTCTCATCCACAAAACCTTACACCACAATATTATTTGAACCCTTTAAGGTGCCGTCAGACTCGTGCTACAACAGACACAACTCCACTTCTGTAATTTCCTCACAAAATGTTTGCTTCAGTTATGAGTGCAGGTATCAAACACGGCGTGCGTACATAGAATTATATAGACTATTGGTTTCAGTGAGTTTAGGTACACCCAGTACTTTTTTTTCTGGGGGGACACAGGGGTACGCATACCCCTAAACATTTTGTGAATCTAAGTTTGGCCTCATTGAGGGGCAGTATTTCAATATGAGTAGGAAAATGAGAGTACCCCTAAACATTTTTTAAGGAAAAAAAAGCACTGGGTACACCTAACAGCAGCTCCCTTTCCATTTTCTATCATGCATATATTCCCGCCCCCCTTCTCCTTAACATTGTTTCTTTAGTTTAGGTAGTACAATATTACTTTAAATTTTGCCAGGTAGTTAGCGTTACTTTGATTCAGAAGTAAGTTTCCTAAAAAATAGTTCCTTGTAAGATTTTGAAAAATAAAGTTACACTGAATATCAGAACTTTCACTGTTGCCTTATTCTTCCCCAAATAAACAAACAAACAAAATTATTTCCTACTTTAAACCCTGTTTTATTCCAACAGCTAGAGAACAGGCTCAACTGAAAGACAAAAAATAAATAAATTGCAAGCTAGAGAAGTTACACTGATTTCAACACACTGGAACAAAAAGGTACTTCTCATGTACTTGCAACTCTTTTGTCCTGCATATGGAAGCTTCTAATCTGAATAGGAAATGATGGCTGCAAGGAACTCTGCCTTTTCTCTATCTTGAGCCTGCCCAGACTTAAGTGCTAGAAAACTTTTCTGCATCTATGGGACAAGCAGCCCCAAATGCACGTGTTCAAATAGGGAAAGAATGCTGGAAGATGCAATTTCATCTTTGCACCAGAACAATGACTGCGAAAGCTAATTCATGCATGTTTTTCAGGGGTCTGTGACTGCATCAAATGTGTAATTTATGCATGCTCTTCAATGCTGTGCTAGCCTGAAGAGATACTTGCATGATCAACCCTCAACAACAGCAACAGCTTGATATGAAATAACCTGTTATACCTACATCTACATAAATTCTGCACAGGACATTCATAGCTTAGGGAAGACAACAACTCTGTTCTGTTAAATTCAATATTTAATGGCACATTTTGTATGATGGTACATGTGCAAATGACTGACACGAGGAGTTGACACTATCCAGTCTCTTCAGCTCAACACCCTGTGTCTTCATTAGATCATCTTAAAAATTCTTCCTAATCTCCAAGCGGCCCAGATAAGGTGCTGCATGCTGTTAATGGCTGCGCTTCTATTTAAAATGTTTTTGCCCCTTCATGTTCACCCTGCCGTGTTTGGACAAGCTGCTGACTTACCTTTGCTTAAGTTAGCGCTCCTTTCCAGCTGGTGCAACGTAGAGGCAGAAGAAGATGCCAGAGTCTATAATGGTTTGCCTAAATGGTTTAAATTGATGTGGCCACTACCACCAGAAGAGAATACTATATGGAAAAAGAAACTAACATTTGCTCTGTTATTAAAGCCTTGAGGAGCTTTGGCCTAGACACATTAATAAGTTAAAAAATGAATGAGAAAACATTAATAAGAAAAGGAACAGGAAAGTTAAAGGCATAGGAAGTGAACTTAGCTGATTTTGTAAGGCATTCATTCAATGAAATAAGTATGAACTCACTTTTAACTCCAGTGTTGGCTAATTTGAACTAAACGCTCTACTAAGACCATATTCATGTAGATTATATTTAGTCCAATTCCAAACTGGAAGGGGTAAATTTAAATCTAGATTAAGCGGATCCAGAAGTGCTAAATCCCTTTTGATTAAATTGGACCAAGTTGATTTCCTGCACGTGCTATTTATTCCTTCCTGTGTTTTCTTCCTACCGCTCTTCATATTCAGGGCAAAGGAAAAGGAAGTGAGCGGCCCTTCCCTTCTCAAAGTTTGTGGGAAGTTCTAACATTGTACCGAAACAATTATCGAAAATTTTAATTCAGGCTTTCCTATTTTTCTTGGGATGGAGCAAAAACCCACATAAGATTTGCCAAGTAAAATTCGGTTGGCACATTTCAGCACTGGTATCTGAATTCTGTAAAAATTCAGGCCCTTTTAAGTTTACAAATGCAGGATCATCTAATTGAACGGAGTTTCATTAAAACGCTAGTTTCAAACGATGAAAAGAGGAGGGTTTCAAACTGAATGGAGCTAGCAGGAAATACAACAGAAAGGCACCACATCAAGGTGAGTGAGAGGGATATAGTGAATGGCATGCTGCTTCTGGTGGTCTGATCCAGGGCAGAAGGAAAAGGAGCAGGAAAATACCAATTTAATGCCAGAGGGAGGAGACATTCCAGGTAAGACGGGTTGTCAGCAAGAGAGGAATCTAAGCTAATTCAGTCCTCTTCCTCATATTGGCAAGATTATCTGTTCTTGGCTGAAGACTACAGCCACAAGTGGAGGCCATTCCTCTCACCAGGGTCTGGTATTGCAATACAGATACTTGTGGTGGATCCATTTGGCTTCATAGGGGCTCCCTGCTACTGTCCATAGCGGCTTCATCTGCCAGGGACTCCTGGGCAGATTGTGCCACCCTCTGTTCTGCTGCGGGGAGAGTCTGGCCACGTGATGGCCGTTTTCGCAGGAGGGTTGGCTGTTTGTGACTGCCAAAGCGTAATGGTCCTTAATCCTTTCTGGAGGAGCTAGAGTCATAAGAGTTCTGGAATCCATCCTCTGATGTGTAGCTTCTGCAGAAGGATGAGCTGTCTCTCCCATCTGCCCGACGTTGGCTGGTTCTGGGGGGCTGATGATGGTGCTGTCCAGCCTAGTGGAGAAAACAAATATAATCATCATGATCCCTTTTATCATATGTGGTGGTATTGTAGTAAGGTTAGAGCTTACTGGGAAATGATACACAATGAATTGAAAAGGGTGTCCAAAATAACTTTTTTTGCGGGGGGAACCAGAAGCTTTTCTTTTGGGAATTATAGGGACAGAACTACCTAAATTGTATAGCAATTTATTTATGTATGCTACTACAGCGGCAAGAATGCTACTTGCCCAAAAGTGAAAAGAAGCAGAAGTCCCAGCAAAGGACGAATGGATACAAAAACTTATGGAATATGCAGAAATGGCGAAACTTACCAAAGAATAAGAAAGCAAGATAACCAAACTTTTAATAAAAGAATAGAAATGGTTTGTTGAATATTTACAGATAAATTGCAAACAGATAAAAACATTGTCAGGGTTATTGTAATAACCTGCAGTTTCATAAGAGTATATATTTAAAGTAGATAATTAAAGGAGAAAATTAAATGTATTTGGATATGCAGAAAATATTTTTTAAAAAATTAAGGAACTACAGAAAGAGGAGGAAGTAAGTTTGAAATGATAAATTGATTGTAAAACTAATGAAATGTATAAACTTGAAAAGTTTAAATAAAAACTTAATAAATGAATAAATCATATGACATGATCCAAAGGCTAATGGTGGTGATGTTCAGTTTTTACACAATCCTTTTAAAGCAAGTCATCTAGACTGGAAGTACAAATTTGATATTGTCATCCTATTAAGAGCCTTCATTAGCCACTGTTGCCTTTAAGAAGCAGAAAAGCATTTGGGCAATATCTAACTAAATCACACTCAGATTAGACCCACTGAAATTAAGGGATTTGGTTTATTTACACTCAGAGCGAACAACTGGAAGATTCCTAGCAGTGAAGGAGGGAGAAAGACTGGCCACTGTGTTTGGAGGGAAAGAAAGAAAACAATTTCCCTCCAGGGATTGAGATTGTTCTCTCCTGCGGGTGGGGAAGAGCTATAGCTCAGTGGTAGAGAATCTGCTTTGCACGCAGAAGGTCTCCGGTTCAATCCCCGGCACCTGGAGGTACCACTGGGAAAAATCCATGAACCACTGCTGTAGGAGTGCAAAAATCCAGAGTGTGGGGTCAGGTGGGATTACTATGAGGAATTCTAAAATATGCATCAAGCCATTGTGTCCACGATGAATGCATTTTGTGTTGACTGGGTTTAATTCATTGACAATAATTTCTGATCAAATCCCACAACCCTCTGCATCTCTGGCCATTTCCTCTACTGCCCATTTCTCTTGCTTGACAAGTCACGTACACAGCCCAGTTGCTTTGCCAGGCATGCATAAAGAGAGTGGGCAAGCATCTTTGATGTAGCTTTTCTGGTATGTTAATTTTAGGGCCAGGAAACAGGTTTCACATAAAGGTGATAATGATTGATGTCTTCCTGGCCATCCTTCTTATCATGTGTATTGATTGTTTATGACCTCCGGGGTTGCTGAATGCACTCCTTTGTAGTTTTCATTCATTTACCCCCAAAGTATGCATGCTTAACTAGTGTTTGTAGTTTAACATTGTCCCCACGTGGGGTTTGTTGAAATGCTCAGAAGAAATCTGATCGGTTCTTATGAACACTCTGTAAAAAGCTCTTTTGTGAATAAAACGACCTGGGCCAGGGGCTGGAGGCAGAGATTATTATACACACCTTTCCCAGAGTCCTGCTGGTTCAAGCCTCTGTGTGTATTCTTATTAATCAGAGTTCAATCCTTCCTTTACTTTGGGAACGCTTCACACTGCTGGTCTATATAAACAATACCAAGTGGGATTGTGCCAGCAGGAGGCACTGTAATATACTTGCAGCGCTGCTGCAGGCTGAATTACTTAGGTATGTTTGGTTAGATGGTCCTGCACATAGTAAAATACCAAACCAGAACAGCTTGTGGTGCCTTCAGTTGTTTTATTGAAACAAGTCATGGGGTAGGGAAGTAACAAGAAGTACCTCTCTGGCTCCTGAAGCTTTCTGGGTGAACTGAGGTTGTCCTCTAAGTCATCTAGATAGGAAGAAACCAGTCAAATGCAGTGTTTCAGTAGTACAGACATGACAATACCCCTCCCCCTCCCCCGTCCCCTCCCAAATTCTTCATAATGGAAGGCAGACACAGTATATTAAAACTAGCCCTTAGGCAGAAATTCCTCAAACATTAGCAAGTAATAGCTAGAAATAAACCAATCAGAGCTTCGTCAATTAATCTGTTCCACATGGTTGAGACTGCTTTTGCACAAGGCCAGAATTTGATATCGAGGACGTAATTCAAAAATCCTGAGAACCGCAGCTTGGGTATTTCTTTTTTAAAGAAACATCTAGGGCAGTGTTGTTGTTTTGTCCAATAGGAACATAGGAATCTGCCTTACAAACAGGCCAGACTATTTGTCCATGTAGCCTAGTAGAGTTTACAGAATACATCCTTTGGGTGTAGAAAAGTTCCAGGGTCAATCGTTGAAATCTCCAGTTAAAGGATCCAGGTTGGAGGGCTGGAAAAAGGTCCCCTGCCAGAGACAGCACAGGGCTAGGTGGACCAAGAAGCTAACTCTGAATCAGACAGGTTCAATGCTTGCTTTCCTCTTCCCTCCCTAGGCCTTTTGTGCTGTCTCTATTAAATTGTGAGCCTGCAGACAGGGACTGTTACCTGCTAATACCGGCACAGTGCTGAGAAAACTTGCAGCACTTTAGAGCAAATAATAATGAGGCATAACATTAAATAAACACTGTAGAGGTGCTATAGAAACGTTCACCGTGAACAGCACAATCCTAACTGTGCCTACTCAGAAGTAGCTCCTACGGAATTCAGTGGGGCCGACTCCCAGGTAAATGAAGTAAAGATTGCAACCTGGGCGAGTCCTTTATGGGCTAGGATCCAAGTGCTGTAATGTAAGTGTGGGGAAACCTTTGGCCCTCCAGACATTGCTCAACTACAGCACCCATCATCCTTGGCTATGCTTGCTGGGGCTGATGGGCGCTCCAGTTCAGTAACATCCGGAGGGAGGCAAAGCTTCTCCAGATCTGCTGAAACGGTTAACCTGTACAGTGGTACCTCAGAAGTTGAATGGAATCCATTTCAGAAGTCCATTCAACTTCCAAAAAGTTCGGAAACCAAGGTGCGGCTTCCGATTGGCTGCGGGAAGCTCCCGCAGCAGGAAGCTCCCGCAGCCAATCAGTTGGATGTTCGGGTTCCAAAGAATGTTCGCAAACCAGAACACTCACTTCTGGGTTTGCGGCATTCGGGAGCCAAAACGTCTGAATACCAAGGCGTTCGGGATCCAAGGTACAACTGTATTTGCCCCACTACACAGTCCCTTGAGGAAAAAGCTGGCTATAGATCTGGAAATGTCTCCTATGCCTCCAGCGGTCACTCACTTGCTCTTTTATCAGAACGCTCCATGGCTGGGGCAGAGTTCTTGAAGCGGCTGTAAGAAGACTTCTGAGCCATGAGGCTGTCCTTTAGAGTGCCTGTCCTGGAGGGCGGGAGGGGGAAGACAAGCGGGAGGGTGGAGATGAAGCGGCGGCAGCAGAAAGCAGCAGGTGGGGCAGGAACACCAAGCAAGGATGCAATGGGACAAGGATGTCCCACAGGGAGAGGATGCACAGAATGAAATCCATCCAGTGGGGCACAGTCCGTCCCCCCCCCCCCCCATTCAAAAGGAATTATACTGCAGAAGGTTGTACCTGGAGGGGAGAAGTGAGCAACATTGCAATGTACCGTATTTTTTGCTCTATAAGACTCACTTTTTCCCTCCTTAAAAGTAAAGGGAAATGTGTGTGCATCTTATAGAGCGAATGCAGGCTGCGCAGCTATCACAGAAGCCAGAACAGCAAGAGGGATAGCTGCTTTCACTGCGCAGCGATCCCTCTTGCTGTTCTGGCTTCTGAGATTCAGAATATATTTTTTCTTGTTTTCCTCCTCCAAAAACTAGCTGCGTTTTGTGGTCTGGTGCGTCTTATAGAGTGAAAAATACAGTACTTTCCCTTGTACTTGGACGACGTTACATTATATCAACCCTCCGCCCCTACCTGGATTCATTACCCCAACCCTGTATAAGGTAGGTTAACTCAAGAAGGGCAAGCAATCCACACAAGGCAAAGGAGAGGTTTGAACCAAGGTTTCCAGGGTCCAGCCTCAGTGCTCTATTTGCCTACTATATTACACCAATTCCTGGAAAGAGAGAGGATTTGCAAGTTATTCTGATAGACTATATGGAACTGGCAGAGATGACTGGCAGAGTCCAGGACCTGGGAGAAGAGACAGTGGAAGAGGATTGGAAAAAGTTCAAGGACTATTTGCAAAAGTATTGTAATCTGTTTGAATGTTAAGATGATGCAGGATAGAAAATAATATGGCATTAATAAATTAGTGGAAAGATGCATGAAAATAAGTGAATCGCAAGAACAAGGTTGAAATTTTGACAAATAGCAGGTTAAAATTAAAGATTCAAACATTTGAAAGTAAAGCTCAAAATTGGAGACATAAATTTCTGAAAATTACAAAATAAGACTTGAAAGAAGGTGAAGTACTGCTGAATATAATTTTATAAATGGGAACGCAGGAAAGGGAGATGTGAGGAAGTCCTTTGTTTCTTTTTCCCCCTTGTTCCTTTATTCTTTATTCTTCTTTTTTTTTCTTTTTTCTCCATGTTGGTGATGGTGTTTTATGTGTTGGCTGATGTATTGTTTAAAGCCTTTAATAAATATATATATTTTTTTTTTAAAAAAAAGGATTTGCAAGTTATTCCATAAGCCAGCATACGCGGAACAAAAAAGACAAGACCACGCATTGAAACTTTGAAAAAAAAAATCCAAACTTTATTGAAATGTAAACAAAAGGTTTTGTATTTTCCATGCCAGACACCAACAGCCAAAGGCAGTTCAGAGTCTCAGGTGCTTTGATAAGAAGAGAAAGGGGTTGGGAAAGGCAAGGGGCCTCAAGGAGCGCTGCTTCTCAAGCAGCCAAATCTGAATTTAAAGAGGAAAAGGGTGGGGGGGGGCAATGTTGGGAGTTCCCCACATCTGAGCAGCTTTTAAAGTCCGTTGTGTCCAGGGAAAAGGGACATTACTTGGGCTCATGAGCTTCATTCTAGAGAAAAGCTTAAGGCGCTAAGCAAACTTCTGCCTTGTCCACAGACGTCATCTCCAAGTGGCTGCTGTCTCACTCAGCTTCACTTTCCCCCCAGATAGCAATACTGAGCTGAGAAGGGTGGGGTATAAAGATGGCAACTGGGGATGTGCTGTAAGACCTAAGAACTGCTATGCTAGGTCTGACCAAAGGTCCCTCACAGCGTTCAGCTGGATGCTCCCAGAGAAAAATGGCTTCCAACAGGCATGGTGAAGAGAGCCATTCCCCCATTTGGCCTCAGCATCTAGAGAACAGAGCAATACCTGGAAGTATCCAAGGCTAGTCCTACTCAAGAGCTGACCTACTGAAGTTAAGAGACATGACTAACTTAGGTTCCTTAATTTCAATGATTTTACCCTGTGTAGAACTTAGGTGGATACAACCTACTGTGTATGAAATTTAGAGGGCCCCCGTTTTAAAACCAGGCATAGGCAAACTCGGCCCTCCATATGTTTTGGGACTACAACTCCCATGATACCTAGCTAACAGGACCAGTGGTCAGGGATGATGGGAATTGTAGTCCCAAAACATCTGGAGGGCCGAGTTTGCCTATGTCTGTTTAAAACCATAAAGGCTGTCAGTGACAGACCTAGCCAATGCTATTTTTCTAGAAAAAGAGGTGCCAGAACTCACCATGAACGCCTCCCTTGTTCTCTTATAATGGCAATGGCACCCACCTGAGAGATGCCGGAACTAAAAGCCAGCCCTGGACCACTGTAAAATTATCAGGGCTGGTCCAATATAGTAATAATAATTTATTCTTTATACCCCGCCCATCTGGCTGGGCTTCCCCAACAACTCTGGGCAGCTTCCAACAAAATATGAAAATACATCAAACATTAAAGGCTTCCCTAAACAGGGCTGCCAATACATTTTGCTGCCTCAAGCTCATCATAACCCCCACCTTTTTCTACATACGAATGAATCTTACTTAACACTGCTGATGGGACAGCATCCTCAGCAGAGATTAGCAGACCATTTGGCACACCCAGCTCTATTCTTCAGCACCTCCCTGCCACTCGTCACCTCTCCGCTTCTGCCACCTGAGGCAGCTGCTTCCCTTTGCCTAACGGTAGCACCAGCCCGCCCTGATATTTATAGCAACACTCGTTGGTGAAGCTCAGTATCATTCAGGGGCCTGGTCTAAATACAAGTTAAGAGTCAAATTTAAAAGCAGCATGAGCCAAATTCTCCAAGAACTAGATAGCCACTAGGCTGGGGGTTGTTTTTTTGAGAGAGAGAGGACAGATTAGATTCAGCGATGGAGGATAGGAGTATCGTAAGCTATCAAAAATGCTAAACTAAAACAGAACTGCAAGAATGACACCAAGTACCAGTTACGGAAGACAAAGAGTAGCAGGAAAACCATCTCCTGCATAATCTTCTTATAAACCTCCTGGGAGCAACCAGCTGGCTGCTGTTAGAAACCAAATGCAACACAGCAAAGCAGTTCCAATGTTCTTAAGCAAAGTGGTCTCCTGTTACAGCCGAGCCCAAGCTACTTGACAGCACAACCTATGCAAGGTGTAACCGCATACAAGGGCAGCCCACACTGCCACATGATACAATTGGTGGACCACACATGGTGACGACCATTGGCACACTCAGCAGGCAGTGCTTCAACCTACCCCCGTCTCTGGCCTCTGCGGTCTCCTCTCTGTTGATCTGGTGTCACAGGAGCACAAACTGTGTATGCCGGAATGGGTGTGGCACTTTACAGTTCTGCAATTTCAGCGCACATGAGGAATATAGCATTGGGCTCTGAAGTTAAGCATCCCAAGTCTCATGAATTTTCATTAAATCTGTGAGCCTGTGTGTGATGACAGATTTGAAATCAGGCAATGCCATGATTTGAAAGCTCAGAAGCCAGAGGAGAGTCCGAAGGGAAAAGGCAGAGTTTCATTGCCCCTGAATTTTAATCATGGCCACATTTTTATCCTGCCCTTTCCCCAAGCCGCTCAAGCAAGCACACATGACATCTGTACCCCCGCCCCCATTTTATCCTCACAACAACCCTGTGAGGTAGGTTAGGCACAGAGAGGGAAAGAGGGGGTAAGGTCACCCAGTAAGCATCAGGGCTGAGTGCGGATTTGAATCCAAGTCTTCCCCATCCTGGTCCAACACCCCATCCACCACACCACACAAGCTCTATATAGTGCCCTTGCTCCTTATATTATTACGACACCTACTGGTTAAGTAAACATCTAAATTACAGTAGCTAAGTAACCTCATTGGCAAGTTGCTAAAACAAGTTGCTGTTTTCCCTGGCACAAGAGTTTAGGCTACCTTGGCACTTTTATCCTCAGTATATGTGCACTTGCTTCTCTGGCATGCCCGACACCTTTCAGTTTCTTGCTGGAGACCCCCTCCGAGGCACGCAAGACCCAACTCTCATTCTAGGGACTTCTAGTTTCCCGCTTCTCGTCCTCTAAACCTGTCCATCTCCACTCCCAAGTCTGAAAATAAAGGCCAGAGCTTCTGCTTCTCCAGCTGAGGTATCCATTTTAAAGCCCTGTAAGGATTCCTCTCCTGCTTTGTGAAGACAGGGGAAACCGCTGTAGGTTTAGTCACCGAAGCCAGGTCCTTCTACGCTACATCCCAAGCACATCGGCAGCCTCAGGGGTGACATTCTGAAAGGAATTCAGGGCAGAACATGCTATAGACACAAGAATGTCTGAAGGCAACACACAGTTGGCAAATCACAAAGTGGAGAAAGATGGGAGAATGCAGGAAGGTGGACAAAGGTGGGCAAATCAGCTTCTTTCTTCCTCTCTCTTAAAATTTGGCAGAGAGGGTGAAACTACTATCAATGTTGTGTTCTATGGAAACTGGGTCACGTGGAAACACGATTGTGGTTCCTCTCACATTTCCACCATAACCCCACTAAATGAAACCTCGATAAGTACCTTTGGCTACAGTTGCAACTTTATTAGGAGTTAATCTGGGGGGTGGCAGGGGGAGAGGAGGAGATACTGAAGGAGGACTAGGTGGATTTCGCCAAGAGCAGCTGTGGCCTTTGCTGGGCTCAACTCTGCTTTGGAGGGATGCACCAGGGGAACTTTCCCAGGCCTACTTTGGAAAAGCAGAGCCCCAGCTTCGCAGGCAGACAGATGGTCCCAGGTACAATCCTTCTGAATACAGTGGTGCCTCGGGTTACATACGCTTCAGGTTACAGACTCCGCTAACCCAGAAATAGTGCTTCAGGTTAAGAACTTTGCTTCAGGATAAGAACAGAAATCGGGCTCCGGCGGCAGCAGGAGGCCCCATTAGCTAAAGTGGTGGTTCAGGTTAAGAACAGTTTCAGGTTAAGTACGGACCTCCGGAACAAATTAAGTATTTAACCCGAGGTACCACTGTACTAGTTGCTGGAAACTACGTGAGTGCTCGGGTCTTGCCTGTGGGTTTTCCACAGCCATCTGATTGGCCACTGTGAGAACAGGATGCTTGACTAGATTGGTATGATCCAGCAGGCTCTTCTTTTGCTCTTATGGTGGGGAAGCTGTGGCACTTCCAGATGTTGTCGGGCTCCCAGCACCCATAAGCCCTAGAGCAGATATGGTCAACGGTCAGGGATAATGGAGTTAGGAGTCCAGCAACATCCCCACCTCCGACCTAGCATCTCTGGGTCAAGGGTGTCAGATAGCAGGAAAAACTCCTATCTGCCAATCAAATTAGACTGCGCTGGGCGAGATGGACCAATGGTCTGGATCGGTACAAGGCCATTCCATTTCTTCCACCTATGCATACCTTAAAACAGAGCACACTGTAGCCCGATTTAATGTCTCAGCCACTCCCTCCAAGGTAAGGGTAACAAGTATCTAGAAAGAGGCTGAGGTGCGTAATGGCAAGGGCAAGGGAGAAAAAAGGGCACTCCTTCAGAGTAAGGGACTATGCATGGCAGGGGTGAGGGCAGATAAGGGAGTTTTTAGGGGTTTCATAGAGACCCCTAATGCCTGCCCACTAGTTCAGCCTTGCAAGTAAGTTTACAGCAGCTCCTAGCCTGCCAACGTATCACTGTTAAAGTTGGATCATTCTTCCGGCCTGTCCATATATCAATCTCTGCCATTCACAGCACATGGATACAAAATGCACAAAACGCAACAGGGAGCCTGACCGCAACTGGAAAAAAAAACTAAAACAAACACGCTATGCTGTAAGTTTTTCAGGGATCAGAGCACTTTGTCAAAATCCACGATGAAAGTGGGAGGGATTCCTACTGACTAGCCAAACATACAGGAAAAATATCACAGGCCCCAATTTTAATAATATGAATCTGCCAGACAGCTCCTCTGACTTGGGCTCTGCTAAAAGCAGTGGATCCCACATAAAAGGAAACAGGCTTTTGAAGCCCTACAATAATAATAATAATAATAATAATAATAATAATAATAATAATAATAATAATGCAAACTCTGTTTACCAGAGATAACAGCAGGATGTGTCTGCACCCCAGGCTGATGCCTCTATCAGAGGCTCTGAAGTTAAACTGTCTCTCTCCAATCTAAAACTCACAGACGGCCGGCCAGGTAGCGCCTAACACTGTAAATCCAAAACCGTACCTGCCTCATGGTGGTAAGACTATGATAACCATTTCAATAATTCACTTGTTTTTAATAGTAAAGTAAAATCTGCCATCTGAAGTGGGTGATCTCATCCCTACACCCAGTCCTGACAGTGTTACGTTTTGTCACCAGTCTGACGACTATTCATTTAATCTATGTGGCCAGTTTTTCAAAAGTGAAATCTTATAGAACTAAGCTGATAATTTACAGTAAACTTGCATTGTCTTCTTTGGATCCATGATTGGCAGGTCACAACAGACGACTGACAGGTCTGTATGGCGACAGGCAGCAGACCACAGTGTCAAAGAGTGTATACTTGGGACACCAGTGCTTTCCCAGCTGTAAGTTCTCACCGCTTTGGAGCTGAAGCCCAACTTAATAAATAATCTGAATTTCGTCAAAGCCCAGCAGTCGGTGCTGCTCTTTGAAAAAAGCAGCTAGGTTCCTTTCCTTAAGGGCATTCCGGAATCTTGGCATTAAAAAATTGAAGACCAAAAACACACACACACACACACACAATATAAATAAACCCACATCCTTACAGGTTCTACCCATAAAGCTTATAAAAAGGAAGGGATGAGGAAACTGGATGTAAAACCAAATTTCGCTGCTAGAAAGAACTCAAGGACGCAAGTGGAAGCCCAACGGCTGGGTAGACACACAGCAGAGACCGGCGATCAATGGCTGTTTTCAGCACGATTCAGGGAGCTGGTGGTGGAGAGGGGGAGGAAGAGAAGAAAGGAAAGGGAGGGAAGAGGAGGGGGTTGAAAACAGAAAAAAGAAAGAGAGGTTAGATCCCCAAACGGACCATTTGGGGAAAATCTTATCAGGTTAAGATAACGAAGAAAACATCTCACTTCCGAGAGACACAGTGCTAATGGATAAATGGTACTCTGGAAATGGTGGATATATTATACTTTTGATGCTGGATTAAGTGCAAGGATGAGGAGGATGGATGGCAAGCACTAAGGAGGGGGAAGGAATGTGAAGATGCTGCCATGGCAAGAGGATAAACAGCTGTGTAGGACAGCAAGACCTTTCTAGAACCTCTGATTTCTGAAACTTCCTGAGGCCCTGTCTACATTTCTCCAAACCTTTTATAGCATATCAGATACTATTAACTGCTGTGTGAAATAAATATGATCCAGGGCACTCTTTATTCTGAGGAACCAAGGTGAAAGCGCATACAATTAGAATTGAAGACCCACAAAAAGTTGTTTTTTTTTAATAACTGCATTAGAAGCATGCATGGAAAATGTACAATACACTGTTAAAAACTGTATTTCATGCACAGCAACATCCACAACCTAAGATTAATATAGCCTAGTCATGCAAAACTGGCACATCTTTATGGCTTTATAGCTTTCGAGAGCCACAAACAAATCAAACATAATCTCATCTAGCACTCAGTGAGCCAAGTTCTAACCTAGCATCCTTTCGGCATGTCAGATGCAAAGCAAACTGACAAGCTGCAAGCGCTCAGTCCCATTTCATGTGGTCTGCATGTGATAAAAGACCAATTCTGCCAACTAGCAGAATTGCACAGAGAAATTAGCCACCCAGGGCCACAAGGAATGATATGAAAGATTAAATCCTGGGAGGGAGCCTGTGGGTCACTCCAGTGCAAATCTCTCTATTCCTATGTCTAGGGCAGCTCATCTTTGCCATCACTTTCTGTACTTTCCCACATCTCACTCAAGGTTAACCCTGTACCTAAATGAGCACATCTCTGCCCCTCCCCTAGACATGCAAATCCCACATTTACTGCTGAAGCTCTGTTGCATTTGCAACCACGTGAACTCCACCCATCCATCTTGCCTTCATTTATCTTGGCTCGCTGTTGCCACTGCCCTCTCTGATTCCAAGGCTGCCCCCTGGCACTCAGTCTCTAGTCCCAACCTGGTCTTTTAACTCCTGTGTCCAGGAAAGGGTAAGCACAATGTAGGAACTAGGTACCTACATAATACACTAGCAACCACTGCCAGGTGGAACGGGAGGTAGCTAGAAAGAGCATTGTAGCTGTTTAAGTAACTACAACGTGCTCATCCTTCTTCCCTGTACTGTTCACACAGTCAGTGTTTTCCAGGGTCTCAAGACATACAGCTTTATCCCAGGGATTTCAACATCCATCACCCAATTCCAGATGGTACAGTTTCAAAATAGGGTACTGAGCACATAATCTTCTCCAGAATCAGTTTTCATTTTACAAAGCAAGATTCTAGCCCTTATGGTATGAAGATATGTTTGAATGCAAGTGGGCAATGTCTGGTGAAGTCTCAGAAGCCAGAGGAACTGCTTAACGCCTTTTTTAAAAAAATTGATTTACAGTGGGGGTATTTAGTACCTTGCACCGCTGTATTCTTCCCATCTCACTTGACTAATATAATAATAATTTTATTATTTACAGCACACCCATCTGGCTGGGCTTCCCCAGCCACTCTGGGCAGCTTACAGCATATATTAAAAAATTGCAAAACATCAGACATTAAAAATTTACTGATACAGGAAAGTGAAGTCAGAATGAAATGTGTAAAAGTAAGGCGAATTACACAAATCATTTCATTTTGTAATAATTTTTACGGGCAGCAGAATTCAGTTTTTCTTGTCAAGGACTTAGAATGCCTGGATGCATAGTTTGAACTACTTAAGTTCAGGGAACAGACTTCTCTGTTAACAAGGCTCCAGTGTGACAAGACAAAAAAAATCAGAATCTGAAGTCATTTGGAAATGAAATGCCTGCTAGTGTTTTGATTCAGATATCCTTAAGGACTGACTACTTCCCAACCTCAACAGAACAATATTCTGTTCCACACATACACACACAGAGAGAGAGCATTCTTTCCCACCCACTGCAAGATTTTCAGATACCCCACATCTCCAGCTGTACCTGGTTCTCCGCCTCTGTGAAGCTGGGTCTCCGGGCTCACCATTCATCAGAAGGTGGGCCGTTGAGTGGGGAGGGCAGAGGCGCAAGTTCTTCAGCAGCTCCTGCTCATTGAGGAAAGGCTTGAGGCAGCCTCGCACTGGGGAGTTGCCCAGACTGCTGGAGCGGGTCAGTGAGCGAGACTGGTTGAAGGGCCAGGGTGGTTCAACTTCTTCCTTCAGGACTATTTGTGGGGGCATATAAATAAAAAAAAAGGTTCAGTCCTCCAGTTCCTAGAGAGGCCCAAGGTATGCTATTCAATAAGGCAGCCACTCTGGGTCCCTTAAAAGCCACAGCATCACCATCACCTTCGCCTTCTCGCTTGCTGAAAGGCCAAAGACCCAGAGAACCACCTTGCTTTTTTCTCCCACTTGCACTACGGGAAGCTCAAAAACAGCTGCATCCTTACTTATGGAAAGCCAGTTAGGACAAAGTTTGAGCATTTTCTTCTTTATGCAATGTTTCCCTGACATCCTGTCAGGGGACCAGTTTGGAACTGGCACATTCTAAAACGTGGTGGCTGAGCCCCGGGATCTTGTAGCTCACTTCCTAGACAAGGGAACCCTTTTTCTTCTAAAAAAAATTGCCCACTCATTTCCAAGCTTGGATGAAAGGTAGACCAGGCTTCCTCAACCTCGGCCCTCCAGATGTTTTGAGACTACAATTCCCATCATCCCTGACCACTAGGTCCTGCTAGCTAGGGATCCTGGGAGTTGTAGGCCAAAAACATCTGGAGGGCCGAGTTTGAGGAACCCATCTGTAGGCTCTTCTGACTGAAGTCTGTCTCAGATTTCAAAACTGACTTGCCGCTTCTCCTACTCTCCTAAATCAAACAGCTGCCGTACCCTAGATGGGGCCTAGTGACCTAACTGCGACAAGTATCACAGAACCACAAACACATAATATGCACATTCCTCTGCTTCATGAAGTCAGCTGGTCTCCACCCTACCCTGAGAAACACCACAAAATGGGTTCTCTTGTCTTGGCGTCATTCACAACTTGCCCCCTCAGTCTGGAGGCTGATTTGCAATGCTCCCACCAAAAAGAGAACTGCTTAAACCCACTTCCCAGTCCAGAAGCAGCCTCAGTTTAATAACTCTTACACTCTCGGTCTGATGAAGAATATGGTTTTATCTCCCCCTCATGACGCTTTTGAGGCAACTTTCTCACTGGAGCTGTGAGGAGAGGGAGAGAGAAAGATGAGGAAGCCTTTGAGGAGGAAGGGAAAATCAGTTAATCACATATAAACATTTTATCTCATATAAAATAAAAAAAATCTTATTCCAAGCACGAGAAGCAGTCATGAGGAAGATCCCTTAATAATCAAAATAGTTCAATACTGAGAGGTATATAATAAAAAAAGGGGAAAATTGAAATAAGATGAAAATAGAAGAATAAGTCCAGCAAAGCCAGTGCAATTTATCAAAGTATGTTCTAATTCTTATATTCACAAAGAGGAGGTCAGTAAACTCTAGTTCATCTCATCGGACCAATTGCACTCGTAGAAGTTGATAATTAGTAGGTTAAAAAAGAGTATCGTTTAATTATCTCCCTCATCGATTTAAAGGAACACATCCATGGTGGACCTCCTTTTTACATCCATAATGTTTGCCAAATTAATTTCAATTTAAATAAACAGTTTACAGTGGTACCTCAGGTTACAGACGCTTCAGGTTACAGACTCCGCTAACCCAGAAATAGTACCTCGGGGTAAGAACTTTGCCCCAGGACAGGGGTCTGCAACCCGCGGCTCCGGAGCCGCATGTGGCTCTTTTACACCTTTGCCACAGCTCCGGGGCGGATACTAGCGAGGGGAGGAGGCGCATTGTGCGACCCACACTCCCCACTGTGGCGGGCGCTGTACTGGCTGTGACGTCGCATGGGGGCGGTGCGTGCGTTAGTCATGCACCATCCCGACGTCACCTTCCCGCCCGCTGTCAGATCGCGGCTCCGGAGATATATTTGTTTTAAATGTCACAATGGTTTTGCAGCTCCCAGTTTTTTTCCCCTTCAGAAATGGGTCCAAGTGGCTCTTTTTGTCTTAAAGGTTGCAGACCCCTGCCCCAGGATGAGAACAGAAACCGCGCAGAAGCGGCATGGCAGCAGTGGGAGGCCCCATTAGCTAAAGTGGTACCTCAGGTTAAGAACAGTTTCAGGTTAAGAACGGACCTCCGGAACGAATTAAGTTCTTAACCTGAGGTACCACTGTATTATCCTCTTGGTAGTTAATTAATTCTAGGCTTTAAAGTTTTGGAAAAGTTACTGCTTTGATGCACGGAGCTTGAGGCTTCTTGTCATGGAGCTTGGCACTTTCGGCTCAATCTCACCCCCACAGCTCTTTTCAGAATGGAGAGCGGGACAAGAATCAGAATTGTGCTGCTGGACCGCTTTGAACCCAAAAAGAACCCTTTGGGCTTTCTCGGGTGTGCAAGGTGCCCACGTGCTTCCCCCAGAACTCTCACAATGAGCGAGCGATTCATGGAGAACAGAGCTCGCCATCTGACACCATTCCACGGTAATGTGGAAATAGGAGTAGGGATTTTAAGAGCTTTTTCTGAGCAACCAAATGAATGCCAGTTCTAAACCGTGTGGGTGATCATCTAAGAATTAACCTAGAAGAACATGATTTCATGAATGGTAGTTAAGGCAGGCAATAGGAACAGTCCCTTAACTGTATTCAAAGATCTAGCCAACGAGCAAAAGCATGTGTAGGCAATCTATTCAGGAAATTCCAGGAACAACACTGGAAATCTGTCATTAGACAGAGGGCCCTCACTTCCTTTTCTCTGTGTTTAATTAGCATAATTGCCATTCCATTTTCAGATTCTTGGCAGATGCTGAATCACAGCCAACCGGATGTGGTATACTTGTTCTACACTTAAGCTTAGCTTGAAATTATTACTCTCAAACCCCCATCAACGCCACTAATATAAATCCAGCGGTGGAGGAAGCTGCTTGGGCGCCTGGCGAGGGCCTCCGGAGTCTGCCTACCTCCTCCCACTCAGCCACCCTACAGCTGGGGGGGCGGGGAGGCAGCAGGCAGACCGTTTGGGCAAAAGACACGTGGCTCGGGCGCACTGCAGCCCCCATGGTGAGTGCCACTCGACACTTTGTCATGCCCCTCAGTGGTGACACCCGGCGCAAACCTGCACCCACTGCACCCCCCTTCTCCCTTGTATAAATCCATGGTGTAGGATTCTTATTAATGACTTCAGTTTTTGGAGCTGCCAGCAGGCCCAGACAGAGCGGGGGCCATATGGGCCACTTGGCCCGGGCCTCCGATTCCAAAGGGGGCCTCGGTCAGCATATTTTTTAAAAGCACTACAGTACTGTATATCTATATTTTCCATTTTGTCTTTATATGCAGATACGGCTCAAGCCTTGAAATAAAATTATTTGTCAGCATAACCTTTGTGATATTTATATATTTACTCATTTATAAGACTTCAGTTATCCCCAGTTATCTACCTGGCCTGGGCCTCTCCCTGGCTCTGCAAGGCCCTGGCTGCCAGTCTTGGGGAAAAGGATAACATTGTACATGGTGTAGACAAAATGGGGAGCTTTTATCCCTCTCTCATTATACTAGAATCTGGGGACATCCATCCCCAGGGCAGAGAAAAGGAAGCACTTCATCACACAGTGGATGACTAACTGTGTATGGAATTCAGTACACAAGATGCAGTAATGTCCTGCCAGCATGGACGGCTTATACAAATTCATCGGGGGGGGGGGCTATCAGTGGCTAATAGCCATGATGGTTATAACTCTACTTCCACAGTAGACTGCAATATCCTTCCAAATATCAGCTGCTGGGAACCACAAGTCAGGGTTGCACTCAGGTCTTGCTT
This sequence comes from Podarcis muralis, assembly GCF_964188315.1. Classification (NCBI taxonomy): domain Eukaryota; kingdom Metazoa; phylum Chordata; class Lepidosauria; order Squamata; family Lacertidae; genus Podarcis; species Podarcis muralis. Next base: position 107,955,611 of record NC_135656.1, read on the forward strand.
CTGAGCTTCCCTTGGGCATTTGGTTGACTACTGTGGGAAATGGGGTGCTCAACTTGATAGGCCTTGCTTTTATTTTGGACCAAAACAGCATCCATACTTCTGAAACCTTTCATGACTTGGACATTCTGGCTATTTGGGCCCAGAATCTATTGCTTGAGGATTCCATTTTAACTTCATTACAGGCACAGAATAAAGTCATTCCATTATTCAGCTCAAGAGTGGGAAACAGAATCCCGTGATCAGTCATGTGTTGTGTAAACCGACAGGTCATTGTGCACAACGCAAACACTGAATTCTACCATAGATTCTGGAATCCTTAACATCACAAGCTGCAAACATTTAGTATTCATCAGGAGGTGGCAAAGGTAACTGACACGCAAAATGCTCAGAAGGCAGCCAGTGCTGAGGGAGATCTTTTTTTAAAAAAGTGAAGAAGCTTCTATACCGTTTGCCTCTTCTAACCCTTCTCATGAAGAAGAAGAAGAAGGGTTTGGATTTGATATCCCACTTTATCACTACCCGAAGGAGTTTCAAAGCGGCTAACATTCTCCTTTCTCTTCCTCCCCCACAACACTCTGTGAGGTGAGTGGGGCTGAGAGACTTCAGAGAAGTGTGACTGGCCCAAGGTCACCCAGCAGCTGCATGTGGAGGAGCGGGGAATCGAACCTGGTTCACCAGATTATGAGTCCACTGCTCTTAACCACTACACCACACTGGCTCTCTCATGAGCAGCCCCCCACTCTTAATCACATGCAGAATCAAAGCAAAAGGACATAGCAATATTTATGCCACTGACTCACCATGGTGGTGGCTGAAAAAGCCCTGGAAAATCACAAAGTTGTTCACCTGAAAGAAGAAAAATGAGATTTAAAAAAAATCAGCCAGCAAACCAAACCTACCCCCTGTTCCAAGCTTATTGTGAAACACATTTGTAGGGCTCCCTACAGTTACCTCCCAGCTCACCCTCTTTTTTGCTGCTGGTCTGCATATTTGCTTCGGGGGGGGGGGGGGAATACAGCTCTTAAGGGTAGGGGCTTAGTAGCAGAGCATATGCTTTGCATCTTGGTTTGTGCAATTTATAAGCCTTTCACTACATGGTGACAGGTCATAAAAATAACATGTAAAACTGCAATATGCACACACAAAACATCAAACTATCATTCAATTAATCATTAGCAAAACACTTATTACAATATATTTGGAAACAGGCAATGAAACAAGATCGTACTGACTGGCTACTTACTGTTCCCTTTAAATACAATCAATCAAAGATTCCCAGTAGTTTTTGAGCACAAGGTCTTCAAGAGAACAGGGTAGAGCAGAGATAAGGAACCTCTGTCCTTCCGGACACTGTCAGACTACAACATCCATCACTCTTGGCCATTAACCATGCTTGCTGGGGCTGATGGGAGTTGGAGTCCAACAATGCTGGAGGGCCAGAAGTTCCCCACTACAAGGCTAGCTAGAGTGCCTGCTGCATGGTATAAGGACCTGTGCAGCATCCTACATCCCTCCTCTGTGAAGCTTAAGCTAGTGGCACCAGGACCAGCTCCCAGCCTGGTTCATGGAACATTTACCAGTGTGCAGTTCCATTAAAGTGTGGCCACTCAGAACCACCTTTGGGTGACCCAGAGAAAGGTCAAGACGCATTCTGCTGCTGTTGGGCTGTAAGCTGCCTAGATGGAACATCGTCTGGGAGATCCAAGTGGCTCCGAGAGGATATGCCAGGTACAATAAGAGAGCATACAAAATCCATTTTATTCTTTGCTTCCTGCACAGCACACATCTATTCCCAACTTCTCTGGAGCCATTCCCTTCTTGTCCCACAGTCTGTGCAAGCTTAAAAATGAATACTTTCAGAGATGATGGACACGAACTCAAGTGAAAAGAGTATTATTGCATTAGCCATCAAACTGCCTTGAGGGTGATTTTTTATTTTAAAAAAAACTACCACCACCAAGTGGTGTATAAATTTTATGAAACAAATAATAAATTAAGTCAAAAGGTGAAGGAATTGCTGTTGCGTTCTTCCGTCCTGGCTTCCCATCACAAAGAGACCAGCTCACCTGGGGAATAGTGTCACAAAGATTATAGTGTTTCCGGAGAAAGCAGAGCAGCTTCTCTGAGGGGCGATCCACAGCCAGTTTGTGAGGCTCCACTTGCTCTTGCTGAGAGAGGGGAGACAGAGAGAAGTGAAGATAAAGGTTGGGGACAACAGCTTCCACCTCAAAAGAAGGGGGTAAAATTTAGGAGCAGGATCTAAAGCATCAGTTGCGGGGCCAACAGCAAGTTTCTATGAACCCTGAAAGGTGCAATAACAGGGAGGACAGGTGAAAAGAGGTATCAACAAAACCAAAGCAACAGCAGCTGCTGTTATTTACAGAAGAGAGGTGCAACCAACTTGCTAAGACTGTGAAGCAACTCACAGGGCAAGAATGTTAAACAGTGGATCCCAAGAGCTTGTCCCAACCCCATCCAGATCAGCCTGGCTACGTGAATTAATTAATGCCTATTAGGATAACCTAGGGATGCAGGTGGCGCTGTGGGTAAAAGCCTCAGCGCCTAGGGCTTGCCGATCAAAAGGTCGGCGGTTTGAATCCCCGCGGCAGGGTGCGCTCCCGTCGTTCGGTCCCAGCGCCTGCCAACCTAGCAGTTCGAAAGCACCCCCGGGTGCAAGTAGATAAATAGGGACCGCTTACAAGCGGGAAGGTAAACGGCGTTTCCGTGTGCGGCTCTGGCTCGCCAGAGCAGTGATGTCACGCTGGCCACGTGACCCGGAAGTGTCTGCGGACAGCGCTGGCCCCCGGCCTCTTGAGTGAGATGGGCGCACAACCCTAGAGTCTGGTAAGACTGGCCCGTACGGGCAGGGGTACCTTTATTAGGATAACCATCCACACAGCTAAAATTAAAAGGAACTGAGAATAGCTCTAGGGCCATAGAAACCACAATGGCCACAAATAAGCACTGCACATTGGATGGGATGTGTTCTCACAGAGATAAAATATCCCCTGGAGAAGACTCTGTGGAGAAAGTGTATTTCATGCCTGTTGTCTCACTGATCACCTTATCTGTGGTCAAGAATGAAACCTCCACACAGATTGATTCGCTGTGAAGGGGATTGAGCCTTTAAATGCAGGAAGTGGGCACACAGAATACAGGGATATGTGACCCAGCCAGGATATTACAGGGGCTGGGGAGAGACAGAGACGGAGAAAGAGAGAGAACATGCAGAGGCGCACCTGCAGCATGTAATGGAAGAGCTCCTTGCCATAGCCATGCCTCTGGAGGGACTCGTGAATGTAAAAGTCCAATACGCACAGTGGTTCCACTTCATTGTGAGCTCCGTGGCGGTCCTGAAAGAAAGAAGGAAGACTTGCAAGATGTGTATCTATATTTAAAAACAGAGCAGAGTACACAGAATAAAAACAGACACTTCATACTCACACCATTAGTAATAGAGCTAAAATATCTGAGCCACTTATACCAATACATGCTAGCTTACGCTGACTTTTCTGAGACACTCTTGCTTAAATCAAGTTGTCAAATGCTACTTTAAGGAAATTCAGGCCCCATGTTTTGACATAGCATGCAACACGATTACAATGAAAACCAACTAAAGCTCACCTATCTATATTGCTAGCACTTTCATTTTAAAGATCTTCCTTCTACCTCCAACACATACAAATGTCAGCTGACTTCATGGATATTATAAAGAAGGGAGGCAGTTGTCCCCACCTAGTTCTGCTAGATCTCTCAGTGGCCTTTGATACCATCAACCATGATTCTTTAAGGAAGGGGAGAGTCTTATTTTTTTATTTTTATAAATAATTTTTATTAATTTTCCAACATACATTTATAATATCCAATCTAAATTTATCACATATTTTCTCTTTTGGACTTCCTTCAGCCTCTCTAACAATCATCCATTATTCAATTTTTTTAATTACACATTTCCTAATTTTTATATTGCATTTTATATACCTTCACCCTCTTATTTTTCTTCAACACAATATTCCTCAAACATTCACAGAGCCTCTTGAAATCCCACTAGCGTTGTTTGCTCATCACATATACATTTCAAATAATCTGAAAATTTCCCCCAATCTTCGATGAACTTTTGGTCTCGTAGATATCTGATCTTCCCCGTTAGTTTGTCTAGTTCTGCATAATCCATCAGTTTCATTCTCCATTCTTCTAACGTCGGTAGTTGTTCCTGTTTCCATTTTTGGGCCAGTAGTATTCTCGCTGCAGTTACTGCGTATTGGAAAAGTTTACAGTCCTTTCTATTTATCTCATTTCCTACTATTCCTAAAAGAAAAGCTGCTGGTAGGAAGGGGATAGTCTTAGTCCTGTTTGGTACCAATGACCCTTTTGCACCAGAGACAACTGCTCTGCACATAAAGGCAACTTCCCATTGCAACTTACCAGTACAAAGAGTTTCTTGTATCCCACCTTCAGGAAGCCAATTATGACTCCTTTCCCGGCCCTGGTAGCAATGAAGAAAAGATACAAACCATTAGTTAGAGATGTATGAACAATGGGCCCCTGAGGCAGAGGAGGGCTATCATTTATTACTGTAATGTATTTATGCCTGATGGCGCCACGGGATCTACAGTCACTTAGAGCCAAAACATTGTTTGCAAAACACCTGCTTATTTACGCTTTTAGGGCAAGTGATAAAACCTGCTGTATAAAATTGAGATAAGGGGCCCAAGGTAGACTATCAACCTTCCCTAACCTGGTGCTTGCCAGATGTTTTTGACTACTGCTCCCATCAGCCCTGACCATTGGCCATGATTACTGAGGCTGATGGAAGTTGGAGTCCAACAAATATCTAGAGCAGTGTTTCCCAACCTTGGGCCTCCAGCTGTTTTTGGACTACAACTCCCATCATCCCTAGCTAGCAAGACCAGTGGTCAGGGATGATGGGAATTGTAGTTCAAAAACAGCTGGAGGCCCAAGGTTGGGAAACACTGATCTAGAGGGCCAAAGTGTCCTCATCCTTGAACTAGAGGCTAGATGATTAACAGTAGCAAGAGGAAAGAGTATAGCATTATTAAACAGAGACCTTTTTTTGCTTTTCAAATTCCAGAATCATAATGATTTATGCAAATCAGGAAAATATATGCTATTCCAAGAGCAGAGGATTTTTGGGCAAGAATGTCACAGACAGAGGGAAAGAAGCACACAGACACAGGTATACATGGAAATAGCAACTGTGAGGGACAAGCAACTGTGCTGAAGGAAACAGGGCGAGATCTCCCCACCCACGCAATAAAAAAGGAGGGGGAATTCCGATATTTCAAGGATTCTGCAAATCCCTTGAAATGCCTCCCAATATGTTCCCACAGAAATGACTTGGGCTGCAATCCTATGCACACTTACCTGTCCCACTGAACTCAGTGGGATTTACTACTGAGTAGGCATGCAAAGGACTGGACCCTTAACACTCCAGCCCCTCAGTCGCAGCCACACTCACGTTTTTGCTTCGCTGTCCTTCAGAATGTAGAGAACATGGTGGTTGGTTTGCATTCGTGAGGCGCTGGTGATTGGAGTTGGCAGATTCTGGGCCTGAAACCAAAAAGTTTCGAGTTTCACTAACTCAAGAAGACTTTTTAAAAAAAAAGACTTGGAAGGACAACTGAACAAACTGATATCTGAACTAGAGCTTATATCCCTTGGAGAGAAAAAGATCCCCTCTCTCCTTTCTTGCATTCTCTAGGCAGAACTACACTGTGGGACAGTGAATCTTCCAGGCCAGAGCAATTTAAGACCTACAAAGCCAAACACAGCTGCTTCACCTGTGCTTTTGCCCAGGCATTTAGGAGATGAGTCATTTTCAATGGAACTGTTTCTCCCACCCACCCACTTCTGCTCCACAGTTATATTTGTGTTTTAGTTACAGTTTTAAGTGAATTGGCCAAGGCTTACAAGGGATAGGCAATCTGGCTTCACACACATCCTCCTGTTTACCCAGACCATAATCTATTCTGCGGCCCTTTAAACCCTCCAGATGAAAACCCTGACCCACCTTGGCAGAGGCCCTGCCCATCTCATCTATGATCCTCATGAGCTGCTGCTGGTGATCCACCCTGGCCATGAAGAAAAAGAGAGAGAAAGAGAAGCAACTAGGTTGAGAGCCTGAATAATCTAATCAGAATAGAAACCTAGAACAGGAAATGGTCCAAATCCTTGAAGGAGGAGAGGAATGTTTGACCTGTTGGAGGGAGCAAAGTATCAGGCAGCTTCTGCAATGTCATACCCCGAAAGACATAATAGGAGGTTCCTGGAACTGACTGAGCACATTAGGAAAAATAGCAACTCAGAACAGAGATAAATTTTGGAAATGGTTTAAGGCTGCCTAATAACGATCCATCCAGGACGCTAAGCAGAAGAAGACTGCTGCTGGATCAGACCAGAGGTCCATCTAGTAGAGCATCCTTTTTTCTCAGTAGCCAATTTGTGTTTCTGGGAATACCACAAGCAGCATATGAAGCTAACAGCCCTCCCCTGTTGTTGCTGACAAAAGCAAAAGGATAAGAGATTAGTCAACAAAAGGTACCTCATCCATGCAACCAGGTAATCCTAAAGCAATGGGGCATCTCACTGCTATACACTGTGGATGGATGGATGGAAAGAATGACGCTAATGTAAACTGTCATTGCCCATACTAAACAATTTATTTTTAATGCTTCAAGACCATGGTTTTCAGACTCTGTTCTGAGAAATTCTAGGCTTCCTTGGAAGTTTATTAAGGGGTACATCCAAGTAACAGCAGACAAGCTTCCATGAAAGACAACTTGATCACCATTACTTATTGGCCTTTGCAATGCTCCCCCCGTAAGATAGATCATAATACATACTAGATCACCACCTCCATTATGAAGGGGCAACTGTGGAACCCCAAACACCTAACAAGAACCCTACATCAGGGTAGGGTACCCTGGCCCTCAGACTGTCACCAGGTCACAGCCCTCATCAGGCCCACTTCACACCTTCATGTGTTTTTGACAGGCTAGAATGCTTCACTGAACACTGATAATGTCTATTGCAGGGGTCTGCAACCTTTAAGACAAAAAGAGCCACTTGGACCCGTTTCCGAAGAAAAAACAAACTGGGAGCCGCAAAACCATTGCGACATTTAGAACAAATATAACACTGCATATATTGTTTCTTACCTTAATGTCCGATCTGACAGCGGGCGGGAAGGTGACGCCGGGACGGTGCATGACTAACGCACGCACCGCCCCCATGCGGCGTCACAGCCAGTACAGCGCCCGCCACAGTGGGGAGTGTCGGGGCGCACAATGCGCCTCCTCCCCTCGCTAGTATCCGCCCCGGAGCCGCGGCAAAGGTGTAAAAGAGCCACATGCGGCTCCGGAGCCGCGGGTTGCAGACCCCTGGTCTATTGGATGCCTGGATGGAAGATGGGGAGGGGTGTGTCCGTGTGTAGAAGAAGCTAGCCTACTGTACAAAGATAACACACAGAATCTCCTGAGCAAACATGTCGATGCATAAAGGATTCCCTACAGATATAATGCCTGAGAGACAACAGGAATGCAGGAACAGTATGTGCCACAGGGAACTGTTATATCTTTTCTGTGCAGACTTATAGTGCAAAAATAAACCCCCTGCAAAGCACATAAAGCAACAGGGATCATTGTTCTAAGACAATAGATTGAAGTAGATTAGCCACCATTCTCAGGATGGCAGCTGTAGCTAATTTTAAATATCCTATCCCAGGCTGTGCAGGTAAGAGTAAAACTGTTAGCTACTTCACTTTAAGACTGTTCATGGTCAAACAGAAAACTAAACAAAAAAAATTCCTTCCAGTAGCACCTTAAAGACCAACTAAGTTAGTTCTTGGTATGAGCTTTCGTGTGCATGCACACTTCTTCAGATACACAGAAGAAGTGTGCATGCACACGAAAGCTCATACCAAGAACTAACTTAGTTGGTCTTTAAGGTGCTACTGGAAGGAATTTTTTTTGTTTTGACTATGGCAGACCAACACGGCTACCCATCTGTAACTGAAACAGAAAACTATAAATCATGCTCGGAAGTAGGCCGATACCATTTAAACCTCAATTTTTAACCATTTAAAATTATAATATTCTATACTATCATCTTCAAAATAGTAGTAGCATCTTATATGCGACAATCTTCAAAACACCCTGTGTAGCTCAGGCTACGACAGTGTTGAATGTTGACATGTTGAATGTTACCCAACAAAGCTTAGGTTTAAGTTAACTTTCTTCAGTTTGTATAAATGTCTTAATCGTCATTAAAAAATTTAAAAAACAAACAAACACCAGGCGTCTATGCTAACATGCAACCATGGAGCAACGGACCTGTAAACCATTTATCATTTCTGTATCTACCCATCCGCTTCAAGCATCACAAACACGGGCTAACCCCCACTTTATTCCCAAAACATGAATGCAAACGTGAGGCTAGGATTCGAATCTCTTTTCGGCTAGGTGACCTTGGGCAAGTCGCTATCTTCAGCCTAACCTACCTCACGGGGTTGTTGTGGGAGGGGAGAAATGGAAATAACAGGTAGTGACGGGGGGGGGGGCAGGGGGAGAGAGAGAACCACGTTTGAACAGCAGAAATTCTTTGAATAAAAAGTTGGGCACAGATGTTAGCATGTAAACAAAGAGGGAAAGAGCAGGAACATTCATGCCTAAGGTCACATGTCAGGGAGTAAAGCCCCGAGGCATTGACTTCTGAGTTAGGAACCAGGGTGTCAAAATCTATACCTACATACGGTATATAAAGGTTGACAACCTCATTCCCAGGGGAAAGAGGTGAGAAGCAGCCAGGGCGATCAATTACCCAGCATGCCCCGCGCCTGAGACAATAGATGGGCGTGGGAACAGCCGCCAGGAGCGGCTCCTGAGGGCGTCACGGGCGCGCAGGGAGAGCGCCTCCCCGCGGTGCTCAGGCGCAACTGAGGGGGCGGACCGCCGCCCTGCGCTGTTTTCGGGGGGGGAAACGAGCCCCATAGGCGAGGGGGGGTATGGCAGGCCCCCCAAAGCCCGTGCCGCTGCCATGGTTACCTGTGGGTCGTGGCGAAGCCGGCCCCCCTCCGGCCCGACGGCCGCAGGTGTTGATCCACCGTCGTAATCCGCTCCGCGAAGAGCGCGTCCACGTCGAAGGGGAACTCCATAGCCCCGGCATCCGGGTCCTTTTCTCTCTGCCGCCCCGGTCGCGCCGACTCACGCCTCTGAGCGACGCGGAGCGCGCGCGCGCGGCCGGCCCCGCCCCTAGCGACCGGGCCTGTTGCCGGCGCCTCCGTTGCCAGGATCGCCCTAGCAACCGGACGGCCCGTAGCAACCGCCGCCTTCCTCGCCCACCGCCGGGCGTCAAGACTTGAAGGCCTGCCAGCGGGGGAATCTGCCTCCGTTGCCACGTTTACAACGCACTTTCCCTTTGGAAGTTCAGCCTTGCCCTGGTTGTCCAGCAGCACGGATGTCTGCTGAGTTGTTGTCCCTGTTCGCCAGCCTTGTTTAAGGATCTTTTATTTTTATTTTATTTTTAATTGAATGTGTTTTATTTTGCACCATGATGTGAGAACGTGACACCTGTTTAATAAAAGTATACACATCTGTAACTTCACCCTAAAGAGGATGAAGTAGCTGCAGTAATACCATCCCCATGCTATCATGGGCAGCATTTCTGTAAGGTTATATTTCTCAAGGTTATTCCCACAACTGCAACAGCTAGAACTAAATGAACTAGTTTCAGACTTCCTGAGCAATAACTTCATTATGCTGTGTAGCTGCCAAAGACCGTTAAGTGACGTAAAAATCCCCTCTGGGCCTTGTTATAATTTTTAAACACAAGATTGGGCTTGCCAACAACAGAGGATGATTTCGGAAAGTAACAGGAGCTATAGGATGGAAGCTAATATTTTGATTTTCAATGCACATAATTAGTGTAACTGAAAAGCCTATCATTACCAGTGATGTGGGGGAAAACCCCACCTACTGTAAGGTCTGCTGCACAGCCCAAGCCCTTGCATGCATCTATAACTTTCTTTCACACATTTCTGTGTTCTCTCTTTGTCCCCCTCTCAAGCCTTAAGAATGCAGTGGTACCTCGGGTTACATACGCTTCAGGTTACACACTCCGCTAATCCAGAAAGTGCTTCATGTTAAGAACCTTGCTTCAGGATGAGAACAGACATTGTGCTCCGGCGGCATAGCAACAGCAGGAGGCCCCATTAGCTAAAGTGGTGCTTCAGGTTAAGAACAGTTTCAGGTTAAGAACAGACCTCCGGAACAAATTAAGTACTTAACCCGAGGTACCACTGTAAAGCTTTAAGATCCTGATATATCAAAATGGTGTATCTTTGGTTCAAAATGACATTAAGTCTTAGCCTTGGCTTTAACACCAGCATCTCTATGTAGGGCTGGGAAAGATACCCCTTTTTGAAACCTTGGAAAGCCTCTGCCAGTCACTGTCAATGGTATAAGGCTGTAGACTGTCTTCTTGTGTTCCAAGGGGGAAAACCCATTAAACTGAATTAAGTCTGGAAAGACTTCTCCTCGTCTATACTTAGACTGAAATTGACATAGTTTGAATGCAATACATTGAATACTTTTGAACATAATATATTGTCCTTCAAAATGTGTTTCTTCTTGAGAATAAGTGGCCTATAGAAGAGTTCGATCTAATTCAATGACTCACATCCTATGTGAGCATTGCTTGGTCCCAATAAAATTACTAATTTGCCTTTCCTGTGACTTTTGTTCTAAAGTAGGGCTCCCATAGGTCTGGAATTTTCCAGGCATTACTGGGATTTCAAAGGCAGAAGTGATGTCCAGGGGGAATTTCAGGAAGGTGGCAGTTTGTCCTGGATCTTTGGCAGGTAAACCAAAAAATTGCGGGGGTTTTTTGCTTTTGAAATATGGGGGTTTGAAATATGACAACCCTGTCTAATGGACTAACGTGGCTATGTGCTTTTGATAGTCATCCATTACTTTTATATTCTGCTTTTCTGCCACTGACAGTACAGTCTTCTGAAGAGAATGTGTACAGTCTAATAGGCACAATATTAGAGGGAAAAGAGATGGAGTGAGACGAGGAAAATAATTAACTTCAGGTACCAACTCTGCTGTCCTAATGTTACATAATCATTATAATGATCAGGTGGAACAGCCACTGGGGCAGCCAGTTCTGGAAGAAGAGCCTTATGTAATGCGCATGCAATCTTAATGAGCAAATTGCTCTACAGTTGGCAAACATTTAAACCTGCATTATATTATTATTATTATTTAAGTCGGGGCTGGTATCAGCTCCTTGCATCCACGGGCAGATGGAAGGCGACCCCAGTGGCTTCAAAAGGTTTGCCACTGATGCTTAATGCAAAATTTTATCTATACGCCCCTGATCATAGCATTTTTCAAAACCTCTTAGCACTGGTGAAGGCTAAGAACTTTAAAAAAGAGTTAAAGCATTTGCATGTTAGAGTTTAACAAAACTGCATGTCTTCAAGGCTGCTTTTAAGAAAAAGGTGACACTTGTTCTCCAACTTCATCCTGAAGTGTGGGAACAGCATGGCTGTAGCTGAATGCATATTACAGGCAAGTACTGTTGGCTGTCCCGGACCATTATTACTTGATTATCACATGATGCCTTGTAATTAAGGCATTCAAAATTCTTTCCGCCTTCCCTGACAGTTTCTTTAGAGATAATTGCTGGCACGACAGGAAGTGTGATGCACTAATTTACCAGGCCATTTACAGCCATTCTCAAATACAGAACATCAGCAGAGATCATAAAAGGTAAAGGTAAAGGTACCCCTGCCCATACGGGCCAGTCTTGCCAGACTCTAGGGTTGTGCGCCCATCTCACTCTATAGGCCGGGGGCCAGCGCTGTCCGCAGACACTTCCGGGTCACGTGGACAGCGTGACAAGCTGCATCTGGCGAGCCAGCGCAGCACACGGAACGCCGTTTACCTTCCCGCTAGTAAGCGGTCCCTATTTATCTACTTGCACCCGGGGGTTCTTTCGAACTGCTAGGTTGGCAGGCGCTGGGACCGAGCGACAGGAGCGCACCCCGCCGCGGGGATTCGAACCGCCGACCTTTCGATCGGCAAGTCCTAGGCGCTGAGGCTTTAACCCACAGCGCCACCCGCGTCCCAGAGATCATAAGCAGAAACAAAACACTGCTTTATGTATTTATTATTTGTTCTCTCACACACAGTCACACACCTGAAGTTATTATGCACTATAAGGAATGGAAAAAAGATTCTCAAAAGGCACAGCCTTCAAATGCTTGTAGGGACGTGCTAGTGGGCTGCAACAGGAGCACTACTATCATGCAAATATATGGTAAAAGGTTAGGGACGCAGGTGGCGCTGTGGTCTAAACCACTGAGCCTCATGGACTTGCCAATCAGAAGGTCCGCTGTTCAAATCCCTGCAACAGGGTGAGCTCCCGTTGCTCTCTGTCCCAGCTCCTGCCAACCTAGCAGTTCAAAAGCATGCCAGTGCAAGTAGATAAATAGGTACCGCTCTGGTGGGAAGGTAAACAGCGTTTCTGTGTGCTCTGGTTTCCGTCAAGGTGTTCCGTTGTGCCAGAAGCGGTTTAGTCCTGCTGGCCACATGACCCAGAAAGCTGTCTGTGGACAAACGCCAGCTCCCTCAGCCTGAAGCGAGATGAGCGCCACAACCCCATATTCACCTTTGACTGGATTTAACCACCCAGGGGTCCTTTACCTATGGTAAAAGGTTAAGAAATTGGTCCCCCAGATGCATGATTGGGTTAAAGTGGGTCCTGGCTCTGACAAGGTTGACAACAACTGGATTACAGGATACTGATTTGCAGCAGCAGAGGATTTTCATCTCCCATGAATGCATACAGCAAACTGTGAAGTAAGAAAACTTCCAGTTTCTCAAAGGGAGTATTCAGCGTGAAGCTGAAGTTCAAATCCATTAGGAAATTCAATACAGTGTATCTCTGACTCAACAGACCCTGGGAGTGCCTACCTCACAGTGGAAATTGCTCCATTTCCAGAATGGCTTTTTTTTTTTACTACCCACCTTCTTGTGCCAATTTATCCCCTGCAGCCCTAGTTAAGAGGGCATTAATTTGATTGCAAAGTAGTCTGCATGTTATATCTTGCTTTTTGACTAGTTAGCTTCCTTCTGAGTAAGCAAGTGAAATCCTTTGTTTTGTTAGGTTACTTTGGGGCGTCACTGTGCTCTTTGTTTTGAATATTTGCACAATTCAAACTTAACCTTTAGGCGTAGTGTCATCCACCCAACAACTTGCTGGCTGAAGCTGTTCTTGATGGGGCACCAGGTTGTTTTTTTTAACTGCTGTATATTATGGTTGCAACTGCATGGATTCATCTGTGAAAAGGCGGTAATGATAGGGGAGGGAATACCAGTGTCAGCACAGGTTAGGAGAGTGAAGCCACTGAAGAGTGATGGCATGCTAGTTTGGTTCTTCCAGATGTTAGTTTTGTAGCACAGCTTGGGTGTCAAAATGGGTTCCCTTTCTCTCCCCACCCTTCTCATATAAATTCAATTTTCCTTACATGGTTTCAGTGAGTAGCATGCTAAAGAAACAGCTTTCCCCACATGTGATAAATAGAATGCTGGAAATGCAAAGTAGAAGGAACTTTTCCCCATATGTGGTGGACGTGTAAAAAAGTTCAAGTATATTGGTAAATGATATACGAGATAAAAATAGGTTTAAAACTCCTCCCCACCCCCCACCCCAGTTAGAAATCGTTCAGAGGTTCCAAGGAATCAGAAGAACTTATTCATGTATGCAACAACATCGGCTCAAATATTGTTAGCCCAACAATGGAAAGTGAGAGAGGTCCCTAGATTGGCAATTTAAGGTAAGAATATGCAGAATTAGCAGGTCTAATGAGTAGAATAAGAGAACAAGAAGACCAGGTATTTAAAGAGTGGAAATTTTTTGTTGAGTATACTGAAAATAATTGTGCACAGCAGAATTAAAGTAATTCAACAGAATAACATATTTTGAACTGATGTAAGATAGGAAAATTAAATTAGATGCCTATATTAAAATATGCAGGAATGGTGGATAAGTTAAATGAACCTTGGAAGGGGAGGGAGGGCAGTCAATGAATGTATGGTATAATAAAAGATGTTTAATTTGAAAATCTAATAAAAGTTAACAACAACTGTAGCGAAGGAAGAAAAGGTTTTAGAACTGTGACATTCTGACCCAGTTCCCATGATTCAGAGTGAGCGAGGGAACATGTGGATTCCCAGAAAGAAGATTGCAGCTGTTTTGCAGTCATGCTGCCAACTCCCATCAGCCATACTGCACAATGGACTGGCCTCAAATACTTGTTGGAAATTTGGGTGCCACTCAGCTGGCTGAAAGGGGGTGGCATGGGTTCAAGGGGTAATGAGCCTCCAGCTTCCCAGACTATCCCTGTACTTTTATCACCATGCTGACTTCTCCCTCTCTTTCATGTTCAGACTGGCAAATCTCAGGCTGCAGCCTCTTTATAACTTCCCGCTCCTCCTCACATTCTTTCTCTGGACCTTGAGCCAACAGATCATCTTGGATACACCTTCTGAGAACAAAGGAGCAAGCATGGCTTCTTTGTTTCTCCACCTAGATAGCTAGCTAAATCAACCAGAACTCTGCGTCTCAGTCTGAATACCTTTCAACTAAAAGTGTGCTCCAAGCATGGGTTCATTTAGTGAAGGTTAACTTCTGCTTATGCATATTGTTGTAAACAAAAATCTGCCCTTTCCCCCTTATGGGGTATCCAAGAGCCCATATAGAGTCCTTACATGTGTTCCCTATTGGTAGGAGAAAATAACAGAGGCCAACCACAGAATATTGAGAAGCAAAGCAGCTAGCAAGCCTGATCTTTATTGATCTGTTGCAACAGGGTGCTCCCTCCTCACTGAAGAGGAGGAGGAACCCAGAACAATGGAGTGCAAGGCCTTATATAGACATTTTAAATTCCCTGCCCCGGAGCTCAAGACCACCCCTCCATACCTACATCACATAAGGGGTGTAACCCAAGACCACCACCCCAGATACATCATACCTACATCACAGAAAAGGCAGTCTAAAACAGAAATTTGAATTACAGATAGGTAGCCGTGTTGGTCTGCCATAGTCAAAACAAAAAAAATTCCTTCCAGTAGCACCTTAAAGACCAACTAAGTTAGTTCTTGGTATGAGCTTTCGTGTGCATGCACACTTCTTCAGATATCTGAAGAAGGTATCTGAAGAAGTGTGCATGCACACGAAAGCTCATACCAAGAACTAACTTAGTTGGTCTTTAAGGTGCTACTGGAAAAAAAAATTTTTGTTTAGAAATTTGAATGTTTATCTCCTGTCTGGCAGGTTACTTGATTGGATACCCTGTTTACTTGATTGGATTGCCTGGGGAGCCTTGCCAGTCTTTTGTAATGATAAAGACTTAGTTCCTGGACCAGGTCACAGGCTCACACCCTATTCGTATCTTAAACATGCCCTTAAGACAGGATTAGTGAAGGAAAAGACAATGGGGAGGCTTTTCCATTTTCCTTTGACCTTGCAGAGAAAACATTTGCTCAGTTTGGGAATCAAAATGGTTTCAAGTCGGTCTTCCTGTGCTGATCTATGTCCGTGCTTGGTTGGTACACTTATGAACATTAAACCTGTATCTAAGACCTCAAAATTCCCATCACAGAATAAACACAATACCTGCTCACTGGAAGGGTGAGTTTGGAGTTTATGGTTGCCCAGTACCCAACATTTGCTTCTCCCCTACCCCACACCGCAGTCAGATATTGACAAGGGGGGGGGGGAATCAACCACCAGAGTCACGGATAAGGTCTTTGACTTTATTGACACATGGGTAGATAAGCAAACAGAAGGCAGCCAAGATCTATCCATCCAAACTGGATGTTCAAAATATTTTCAAGGATCTATTCTACAACCACTAGGTACCACCTGCTTAACTCACGGAGGGCTGCTCTCCTCTTTCAGGTAGTCCTTGTAAATCCTCCTCATCCGTTGAATCTCCTTCTCCGGGGGCTGCTGCCACTCGTACCACTCATACCACGCTGTCTTGTTCTGCAGGGCTGGGGACGGAGGGGTCTTGGTGACAGCTGGATGCCGGTTGCTGTAGTCCTCGTGGAAAGTGACGAAGGGGACGCTAGAGGATAAAAGGCCTGAGGGAGGGGGCGGAGGAGTAAACATGTCAGAAAGACAGCTTCTTGCTATCTCCAAAGAAGATGGAACGACACCCCCTCCCACACCCACAATATCTCCCTGTTGCTGGGCTGAAGAATCTCCCACTGCTGATATGGAGTACGGGTGGGGCTGCGTTATCCCACACACAGCCCTGCAGGCATCCTCTCCCACTCCAGCTTCAACCCAACTCTCTTCCCCTCCTTTGCTCAGCTTCATGCCACTCACCACTGTCCCGAGCCATCTGAATAGCTTTGGTCAGTTGCTGATACTTCTTCATACAGATACCTGCGACGGAAGGAGGCAAACGTTTCAAAGTGCAGCAGAGACTGCATCCGCATGCAAATAAAAACTTGTTTGCACTTAGGGAGGAGAGTCTATCACGCTTCTTATACCTTAGAACCCGGACAGGCCAACTTCTCTACTCATGGAGTCGATTCTCCAAATCAAATAGTCTGGTAGTGTACCTTTTCATGAGTACAGTGGTACCTCGGGTTAAGAACTTAATTCGTTCTGGAGGTCTGTTCTTAACCTGAAACTGTTCTTAACCTGAAGCACCACTTTAGCTAATGGGGCCTCCCGCTGCCGCGCGATTTCTGTTCTCATCCTGAAGCAAAGTTCTTAACCCAAGGTACTATTTTATGGGTTAGCGGAGTCTTTAACCTGAAGTGTATGTCACCCGAGGTACCACTGTAATCATGATGTCACAAAAGAGCTTGAAAGTATGGAGTCTGGGCATGAGCAGGCCTTTCCACAGGAAAATGAGGAGGCTCATGTACAGTGGTACCTCGGGTTACATACGCTTCAGGTTAAATACGCTTCAGGTTACGGACTCCGCTAACCCAGAAATATTACCTTGTGTTAAGAACTTTGCTTCAGGATGAGAAAAGAAATCGTGCTCTGGTGGCGCGGCAGCAGCAGGAGGCCCCATTAGCTAAAGTGGTGCTTCAGGTTAAGAACAGTTTCAGGTTAAGAACGGACCTCTGGAACAAATTTAGTACTTAACCCGAGGTACCACTATACACCTTTTAAAATAGGTCAGGATTCTAAGAAGCTGCCTTATTCCGAGTCAAACCACCTGACAGTCTAGCCAGTGCTGCCTCCTGTGATTGGCAGTGGCTGGCTCACCAGCATGTTAGGCAGATCACCTGCTGCCTCGTTTGCTTGTTAATGCCAGGGATTAATCCTGGGAACTTGTATTGCAAGGCATGTACCCTCCCACCCAACTACCATCCTTTCCCTAAAACCTGGCCACACAGCATGACCAATTCCAAGGAGGTCAGGTCAGGTTGTGCAGCAAAACTATGCTTCTGGCCAACAGGCTACTCTGTGTGGCACTTAGAAAAATATAAAAAAACCATAAAGAGCCCTGTTGGCTCAGACCAAAACTCATTACTCCAGCATTCTGTTTCCTCCAGCTTTTTCAGAAAGCCCACAAGCAGGTCTTGAAGCAAGTGGTGTATACCGCCTTTCATCCGAAGATCTCAGGGTGGTTCACAACATTAAAATACAAAATAAGGACGCAAAATGCGTAATAAAATGCCCCCAACACATTTAAAAGGTCTTAGAATGTTTATTTAGCCAAAGGTCTGGATATAGAGATACGTTTTTGCCTGGCGCCTAAAGATATGTAGTGAAGGTGCCAGGCGAGCCTCCCCGAGGAGGGCATTCCACAAACAAGGAGCCACTGCAGAAAAGGCCCATTCTTGTGTTGCCACCCTCCAGAACTCTTGTAGAGAGGCCTCAGATGATGAGTGCAGGAACCAGTCAGTTAATATGTGGAGAAGGTGGGAGAAAGCTAGAATTTTTCCAGTGCTGCCAACTATTTCAGTCCAGTATAGTCGCTCTGTGGTGTTTGGTCTAACAGGGCCAAAATTAATAATGATTACTGCTGCACACAGAAGACCCAGGTTCAAATCCCAATTCAGACACAAAGCTCCATGGATGGCCTTGGAGAGGGAGAAGACAACCATGAGTCTTTTGAAAGAAAGGTGCAATAAATAGGCAATGGACTGGGATCATGACTAATGGACGCTAATAGATATACATTCCATGAATCTGACTAACCCCTTTTTTAAAGCTGTCTAAACTTGTGGTCATCTGGTTGCAGTGAATTCCATAAAAAAATATGTATTGCGTGAAACAGTTGGGTTTTTTTAGGGGGTCTGCCCTGAATCCACTGTTAATCAGTTTTGGCGAGTGACCACAAGTTCTAGTACAATGAGAAAGAATTTGGAGGCTGAGAAGAGCCTCTCTGGCATTTGCCTGTCTGGTATAGGGTTCTCACTTCCTTCCAGTGCCAGAAACCTCAACAAGGTAGACAACAACAGGGATGTAGAATTAAGTGGAATGGGGGATATGAACGGTGGCTCACCTGTGTGCGTCGGGTGGTAGGCGATGCCTGTGTGGGGGCTGATGAACTGCTCCAGAAGCCTCACATTCTGCAGGAATAATCAGACTTTACATGTTACAATTCAAAAAAGGGATCATGGGCACTAAAGCTATTTCTGCCAGTTCCCTATGAAGCTGCCATTAGTTAGTTAGACCATTGGTCCATCTTAAACTCAGTCCTGTTGATACTGTCTGACAGCTGCTCCACAGGACCTCCCAGCCCTACCTGAGATGCTGAGAATTGAACCAAGGACCTTCTAAATGCTAAGTAGATGCTTGACCAAAGAGCTACATAGCTCTTCCCTTTGGGGCCATCTGACATGCTGTGGTGGCGACGTGAGCCGGGGGCCTTCTCTGCAGCCACAGAGTGTCCTCTCTAGGGAAGGTCGCCTCATTCCTCCCTTACTGGCTCTTAAGATGTCAAGGCAAGAAAGCTGGAGGGCCTTGAACGTTGTACTTTTACCTCTCTTGCCGGTCCCTGCTGTTCTGATTAACATGGCGACCAACCCCACCCCCCCTTTTCAAAATGTAGCAAATTTTTATACTACAGTGGTACCTCTGGATGCAAACGGGATCCATTCCGGAGCCCCGTTCGCATCCTGAAGCGAACGCAATCAGCGTCTGTGCGGGTCGCCACTTCTGTCCATGACGTCATTTTGAGCGGCGAGGCCCGAAAGTAACGCGTTCTGTTACTTCCGGGTCGCCACAGAGCACAACCCAAAAACACTCAAACCGAAGCTACTTCAACTTGAGGTATGACTGTATTTTTTAACAAGTCTTGTTATCTGCTTTGGAGACTTTCAGTTGAAAAGGAGGTTATTTCAATTCAGAAACAAATTTTGGTTCCTCTTACCCTATAATCCAAGAAGAGGTTTTGGTCTCTGCAGATAGGGCAGGGATTCCCACAGACGTGCTTTCCTCTCTGCAGGAACAAATGGATGAAATGAATGCCATTACATTTTAAAAAGAAGAGGTGCTGGTATCGATAAAAGTATCATGGGTTCCACCAAAAAATGGCTACTATAGGCAGCCCAAAAAGAAGTGACGGTATTGTGTCATACACACACAGTATCCATTTGGAACTTAGTTTTCCTGGCACACATCACAAAAAAAGAGGGAAAGAAACACACTCACAATGCAAGTCTTCCGGGTCTTCTGTGGCGGAATCTGGCCCTTGTGATTGCGCCGGTAGCCAAACCAGACGGGATTGCTGCCATATCTTTCTATGTATTCTAAAGGAGGGAGAGAGAAAACGATGCCAGTCAATCACAGTAGCATTTTGTCAAGGCTCTCCAAAAGGACAACACAGCAGAAGCTTCCAGCCTCCTGAGCCCAACTATTACAGATTCAAGTACACATCCGCTTCACACTGCGTGCCCCAGATGAAACAACAGGCTTACTGTATTGTGAAGGAAAAGGTGACGGTAGTTTAAAGAAACTTGGGCTGCAGCTCTATCGACTTGTGAGCAAGCCCCACTAAGCCACATGATTTACCTCAGAGCAAGTCATGCCTTCGACTGCACCGTTCATCAAAATCTCAGGTGGTGGTTAAAGGAACATTGGTGTTGTGATGAACCACACCCATTAAAAAATAAGTAATTTATTTAACACACCCTCTCCAAGACTACAAGCATCCCTTTGAGCACAAGCCCATGCACGACTTCTCAAATGTAGGTCCCACGGGGCTCAATAGATTTTATTCCCATCTTAGTGTGAAACTGTTCTCAGAGCCTCTCTGCAGATCTGTCTCACCCTATCCTTTAGCCGTTATTTCTGCCAGTGATATTTGTTCCTCCAACTTGACCACCCCCAGTTGCCCCAAAGTTTCCTGCTCCTCTTCCCTGCTGCCCCTTGTGGCTTGAACTCCCCACGTAGCACTTTTTTCCTTCAAAACCTACCGCTCTCATGAGGATTTTTACTTAACTGCTTAGTTCTCACTCCCAAATCAACTGGAGATTATGTAGCTGCTAAGCGCATTGACCTCCTCTTCATCCAGTACTGCCCTTGCCTCACTCTTTCTTGCCTTGACCCCATTACCTCCCTCTGCTGTTTAAATTTACATCCTAACCTCTCTCTCTCTCTCTCACGCACACACACACACAGAACGCTCTATAAAACACCATGAACACTGATAGTGCTATATAAATAAAAACAGCACAGAATTGCTTGCTGGGAGTTCAGTGAGTTTTAAAATCTAGCTGTCACCCAATTGCTACTGCTATGTGCCCCAAGCAAACTTTTGTTGTTGTTGTTTATAGTCGTTTAGTCGTGTCCGATTCTTCGTGACCCCATGGACCAGAGCACGCCAGGCACTCCTGTCTTCCACTGCCTCCCGCAGTTTGGTCAGACTCATGTTTGTAGCTTCGAGAACACTGTCCAACCATCTCATTCTCTGTCGTCCCCTTCTTCTTGTGCCCTCCATCTTTCCCAACATCAGGGTCTTCTCCAGGGAGTCTTCTCTTCTCATGAGGTGGCCAAAGTATTGGAGCCTCAGCTTCACGATCTGCCCTTCCAGTGAGCACTCAGGGCTGATTTCCTTAAGAATGGATACGTTTGATCTTCTTGCAGTCCATGGGACTCTAAAGAGTTTCCTCCAGCACCATTATTCAAAAGCATCAATTCTTCGGCGATCAGCCTTCTTTATGGTCCAGCTCTCACTTCCATACATCACTACTGGGAAAACCATGGCTTTTACTATACGGACCTTTGTTGGCAAGGTGATGTCTCTGCTTTTCAAGATGTTGTCTAGGTTTGCCATCGCCTTTCTCCCAAGGAACAGGCGTCTTTTAATTTCGTGACTGCTGTCACCATCTGCAGTGATCATGGAGCCCAAGAAAGTAAAATCTCTCACTGCTTCCATTTCTTCCCCTTCTATTTGCCAGAAGGTGATGGGCACAGTGGCCATGATCTTCGTTTTTTTGATGTTGAGCTTCAGACCATATTTTGCGCTCTCCTCTTTCACCCTCATTAAAAGGTTTTTTAATTCCTCCTCATTTTCTGCCATCAAGGTTGTGTCATCTGCATATCTGAGGTTGTTGATATTTCTTCCAGCGATCTTAATTCCGGCTTGGGATTCATCCAGCCCAGCCTTTCGCATGGTGAATTCTGCATATAAGTTAAATAACCAGGAAGACAATATACAGCCTTGCCGTACTCCTTTCCCAATTTTGAACCAATCAGTTGTTCCATATCCAGTTCTAACTGTAGCTTCTTGTCCCACATAGAGATTTCTCAGGAGACAGATGAGGTGATCAGGCACTCCCATTTCTTTAAGAACTTGCCATAGTTTGCTGTGGTCGACACAGTCAAAGGCTTTTGCATAGTCAATGAAGCAGAAGTAGATGTCTTTCTGGAACTCTCTAGCTTTCTCCATAATCCAACGCATGTTTGCAATTTGGTCTCTGGTTCCTCTGCCCCTTCGAAATCCAGCTTGCACTTCTGGGAGCTCTCGGTCCACATACTGCTTAAGCCTGCCTTGTAGAATTTTAAGCATAACCTTGCTAGCGTGTGAAATGAGTGCAACTGTGCGGTAGTTGGAGCATTCTTTGGCACTGCCCTTCTTTGGGATTGGGATGTAGACTGATCTTCTCCAATCCTCTGGCCACTGCTGAGTTTTCCAAATTTGCTGGCATATTGAGTGTAGCACCTTAACAGCACCATCTTTTAAAATTTTAAATAGTTCAGCTGGAATATCATCACTTCCACTGGCCTTGTTATTAGCAGTGCTTTCTAAGGCCCATTTGACTTCACTCTCCAGGATGTCTGGCTCAAGGTCAGCAACCACACTACCTTTTTTATTTAAAAGTTTGCCATAAAGCAAACTATATGGCTTTGCTAACCATTCTTTACTGAGAATCTGGTAAATATTCATAGATGGCCAGAAGAAACTACTTTATACTGAATCAGGCCAATGGGTCATCCGGTGTCGTACTGCCAATGGCTCTCCAGAGCTTCAGGAAGAATGTTCCAAGCACAGCAACTGGAGGCACCGGTGACTGAACTTGACCCAGTGAGCTTAGTGCTCAACTCTAGCTGGAAGGAGGCAAACAAGATAGCCGCACGAACCCAAAGCAGAGAGCCAATGGCCGCATGTTCCCAACAGATACAAGGGAAACCACACAGAGCAAGCATGCTGGTCCTGCTTTGGAACATGCCTGGAAAAAATACTTCTGAGAACCATTTGTATGCTGTCCCACAGGAGAAAGGCATGGCACACTTATAAGAACTGCATGTACGTAATGGTGTATGTGGGGTTAAAAAAAGAAAATGTAAAGTCTAGTCCTTGGATAGGCAAGCTAAGGTCCAGGGGCCGGATCCGGGCCCAATCGCCTTCTAAATCCGTCCAGCGGACAGTCTGGGAATCAGCCATGTTTTTACAAGAGTAGAATGTGTCCTTTTATTTAAAATGCGCCTTTGGGCTATTTGTGGGGCATAGGGATTAATTCATATATATTTTTCAAAATATAGTCCGGCCCCCAAAGTCTGAGGGACAGTGGACAAGCCCCCTGCTAAAAAAGTTTGCTGACCCCTGGTCTAGCACATTTCTGTAGGAGATTCTTCCAGCCCTGATAACCCTCTAGATGTTGCTGTTTGTTTGTTTATAACTTGTTGTTCACGTAAGAAAATAACCTCTAAGGGACTTACAAAAAGTTAAAACATGAAGGCATAGCACAAAGTTAACAATATATTACAAAAAAAAAATCACAAACACTGTAAAACAAACCAGGTAATGGCAGAAAACTTTAGCAATATAGAACATTTGATCAACAAACAACAGAAGAATTAACCTAATCTGTCAGTGCATGGGAGAAGAGGACATTTTTATCTGGTGCCAAAGAAATGTTAATAATGTTGCCAGGCAGACCACAACAGGGAGAGCATTCCACAAGTGGGGAGCCACAGCTAAAAAGGCCCTTACCATTGTCACCAACTCCAAACCGCCAATGGCCAGCTCCTGTATGTAACTGTACTGTTACATACAGGCAGGGGTCAACATTCTTAGCCATGGGGACTATCCCAGGAGTAGCCAATGTGGCGACCGCAGCACCTGGAGACAGTCAGGTTGTGTATCTGCAGCAGTGACCAGAGGAGGAATAACCCCGGGGAGGAGTACAAAGAGAAGAAATGCCATGGTACACCTGCAGCAGTACAACCAGACACCTTCACCTGCCCCAGGTGCAACAAAACATGTCTCTCCAGTATCAGCCCCTACGGCCACAGCAGGTGCTAACTCTCCAATGGTTTGACTCCACTCACAAAGGTGCACCCATCCACTGTCTCCCTAGACAGACAGATGCCAACATGAGCCAATGTGGCATCTAACAGATGTTGTGGACTACAATTCCCTAATCCTCAGGCCATCCAGGCCAAGGCTGGTGGAAGTTGGAGTCCACAACATCTGGAAGGCACCACACTGACTAATAGAGCATTATTCACTTTTATCTATGTAAAAAGATCTGCAGTCGCATGAATGTCATTGCAGCTCATGCCCTATTCTTAAACGACACACCACTTTTTTCACTTGCGTGCGCGCGCGCACACACACACACACACACACACACACTGCTGCTGCTCTCCTTATATTCCCCAGATACCTTCAGACTCAAAGTACTCCCACGGTTTCTCTTTAAAACGTGATTCTGTGTCAGAAGCCGCTTGCTCTGTGGGTTCAGCTTCGCCGGCCTCTGTGCTGTAAATACGGAAAGTTAATCGCTTGGGCTGCAGGACGGAAATGCTGGATACATTCTAAAGGGCAGAAGCAAAGCAAGGCATGTGTAAAAAGGCAGATATCAATATGAATGGTGATAGTGGTTTGTTTGTTTTTTAAAAAGCAGAAACCCTGTATCGGGAAGGTTTTAATATTTGATGTTTTACAATTTGTTGAAAGCCACCCAGAGTAGCTGGGGCAACCCGGTCAGGTGGGTGGCATAGAAATTAATAATAATAACAATAACGCAGTAATTATTATTATTACATCACAGCAAGTTCAAAAGGCTATATTCCTCAGAAATTAGGGGCCCCATTTGCCATCTCCACTGCCAATTCAGCACACAATAGAAGACAATAAAACTATTCTCATTCTTTCTTGAAACTATGCAAAATAAGTAGCAGTCATATTTTCACTTTTCCTATAGGGAAATTAAAATGCAGCCAATATGGGGGGTAAGGAATTCTGTGGTTATGATGGAATTCAAATAATTCTGAGAGCCTGGCTTCCCACAATATGCATTTATGGGACAGAGAAGACATAGTTCTCCTGTTAACCATGCTCTCTCGTCCATCATGCAGTGTACACAATACATAGTTGAGCTGTACAAATCACCAAGTGTATCACACTTATGTGTGCAGCCATAGCTTGCACCTGCGTCCACCGTAATGTATGAACAAGCCTATTAGAAAAAGCTATTGTTACACTTTAAGAATTGGTGTCTTTTGCTTTCTCCCCCACCCTTCTCCTTTTTAGACTGAAAGCCTATGGGAGGGAATGTCTTGTTTTGATTGGCTGCAGGAAGGATGGGGGGCTTTTCAGATGAAAAGCAGCAGGGTGAGCTTTCTCTGCATAAATAAAATGAAAAAACATGGAGAGGCTAACACAGATTTAGCTTATTTGTTGTTGTTGTTGTTTAGTCGTGTCCGACTCTTTGGACTCTTCGTGACCCCATGGACCAGAGCACGCCAGGCACCTCTGTCCTCCACTACCTCCCGCTTATTTATCCTCTAATAAATTAGCTTGAGTAATAAATTAGCATGAGTTTGACCAAACTGCGGGAGGTAGTGGAGGACAGAGGTGCCTGGCGTGCTCTGGTCCATGGGGTCACGAAGAGTCGGACACGACTAAACGACTAAACAACAACAACAACAAATTAGCTTATTTATCCTGTAATAAATTAGCTTATTTATCCTCTAATAAATTAAATAAATAATTTGTCCTCTATTAAAGCTATATTAAAGAGACTAGAACTGGCTATGAATTTAGTAAGTAATTAAATCAGGCTGCAATTCTTACCCTGCCTTACTTGGGAGTAAGCCCCATTGACTTCAGCAAGGCTTTCATTTGAGTAGACATAGATAGGATTGTGCTGTTTTGTTATTAACTGGCTCATGCTCTTAGCAAAGGATAAAGGTGAATTAACACACTAACATGCGGGCACCATCAATTACTGGTAATTAATTATAATCAGACACCACTGGGCATGGTACTTTAGATTATAATCTCTTCCGGGCAGGGACCGGAACATTGTAAAATAAGAATAACTGCCTGTAATACAGAATTTACACCCATGCTTCCCAAGTCCAAAAGTGCATTCCATTTTAGTTACAAAACCATAGCGGACAATTAATACAGAAACAGCTTAAGATTTTTTTCTCTGAATAGATAAATGGATCGTCTACAATGTCTATATAAATACAGCGATATAACCATGGATACAGACATCCCGCTTTCCGCAGCGGGAAAAAGAGGAAGAGCCCCGTCATTTAAAGCCCTCATTTAAAGTTTCTCGTCAGGTAAAAGAAGCAACGATGGAGAATTAGAGAAGGGCAAGAAAGGAGAAGGAAACAGAATTAGCCGAACTTAGTACGAGCACAAAGAGAAACAATTTTGTTTCTGCGGAAGCCTCTAACCCCCGCATAATAAAACGAATACTTCGAGTTGTAGGCGAGCTCCCCGGTGAAACACAAAAGGCTCCTCACCTGCGCCCAGAGAGGCCTCCGAAGCACAGTGCGAGCCACCAAGCAGCCCAAGCTCCTGCTGAGCAGCATGGCACAACTGGAGGCCGCCATCTTGGAGTCCGAAGGCTTCGCTGCGCATGCGCCATAGCGCTCCTTCCTCAAGGTGACCTTGTACGTGGTGCCCTCGGGGCATCGACAGGTTTGGGCCCATAGTTAAAAAAAAAATTTATTCCCCCAACAGCCTCTGGTATTTATTCACATATAAAAGTCCACGACAAAAAAAACCAAAATGGAAATTTATTTAAATTCGCGTTTTGCTATGACGCGGCCTATTCCCCGTTCAGCCCAGTCTCGCGCACGCGCACAACGCTCTCCACAATATAAACACTGCGCCACAACCCGCCGAACGAACCCCCCCCCCCCCGCGCGACCCCCGATAGAGCTTCTTCACTGCGCATGAACACAATGGTTGACCATTGTGCCGAGTTCGGTACTCGCCGTCAACCACCGAGCTAGGCGCATGCTCGGTTTGTGACGCCGTCTCGCACTCACCTTCCCTGCCCCCCACGGAAACTAAGGGCGGAGGCCGCGCGCGGGCGCGCACACGTCGCGGGTCTGGCAACGGATCGCGCATGCGTACACGTGTTCTACTAACTGCGCCACAACCTTCACGGGCGGAATTTTTTATTTCGGCTCGGTTAGTCGGATTGGATTTCAAAATGCGATTCAGGTGATGTGTTTTGAAGTAAATTTTGATTCGGATTTGGCCGGGCAACTGTGTCGGCCTGGGGCGGCGGCGCGCGCTCTCGCCTTTGTTCTTTACCGCATCGCGCGACGATGGGAGGGGGGAGTTGGGGAGAGGGAGTGGCCTCATATAAAAGCCTCCGCGCGCGCCCTGGTCGGCCATTCTGGGGTCTGTTAAAAGGTAAGTACGGTGTATCTCGGAACGTTATTGTGGGGAACGGCTAGGGTGGGGACAAAGGGGCATTACGTTAGGGTTATTTTTATTTTTCCCCTTCCCAGAATGCGTCTTAATTGGCGATTTTTAGTAAATTATTTGATTGGCTGTACCTGGAGGTAAATTGTCCTTTCAAGACTGTTCTTAGCTGAATTCTCCTTAAAGGAAATATTGCCCATTTAAAACCGAGCAACTTAATTTTAAAGGGACGTCTTCCCTTAAAAAGAAAAGGGGGAAAAATACTTTCTTCGCCCCCCCCCGCCCGCCCCAATGATCGCCGCGGCTTCCCCTCCTTAACAAAGGCTTGTTGTTACGTAACAGTTCGGTTTTATTGCTTGCTTTCTCTCCCCCTCTGAGTTTAAATTCTTAAGCTTAACTTTGTGATTTTTTTTTCTCTTTTCTTGTTATAGGTTTGGTTTGGCTTGAGACACCACCGTCGAACTTGCTCCGCGAAACAAAGAGAAAAATAACCCCACAATCTTGAGCCTCTGAGACGACAAAAAAAAAGCCAGCTACATTTCAGATCGTCTGTATTGGGAAGCTGATAAAATTCTTTGTGACCTTGAAGGAGAACCGCCACTAAAAAACATAAACAAAATTAATATTTAGCAACAACTTTCCCTGATTTTTTTAATAGGCAACTTTTTGTTATTTATTGACCGTCCAAAAAGTTGCTATATTTTTTAAAAATGAAAACCAAATATTATTTTTTCTTTAAAAACACAGCTTAATCCAAAAAAAAAAGCTAAATCTTGAGGCGCTGTCGACGAGAAAATTAATTGGATAGTAAGTGTCGCATTTTCAACCAACTGACCAAAAGAAAATTGGTCCGTGTCGAAGTGAGCTAATGGCACGAAGAAAAGACAAAAAAAATGGAGGGGAAGTGGGTTTTGTTTGAGGTGTTAACCCTTAAGACTCGGGCATTTTGTCACCTAAAATGCATATTTATAAGGAGCATGATGGTCTCTTAGATAATCCATCATCTCCAGGACTTGTCAAGGGTTAATGAGCTCCCACATAATAGATGGTGGTGACTGAGCCATAAAGTACTACTTCTTTGTGTGGGAGACGTAGAAATGGAGCTAAATAAGCAATCTGTACATAAAGATTGCAGGGTAAGAGGCAAAGGGATGAAGAAAGCAATAACTTTGTTCTAGCCAGTAGTTAGGCAGTTTAAAATACAGGGTGATATGTCAGTACTTCTAAATTTGTCAATGTTAAAATGGGGTTGTGGGGTTTTTTTAAAAAAAAAAATCTTGGAAGGTTTTTTAATGTATATGTAAGTATGTAATGCTGCAAAAAATAACTAGCAATCTAAAAATAAAGATTGCAACATGATGGGAAAATTGTTTTAAACCACTCAATTTTTTTTAAAAAAAACCAATTAAGAGTTTTCTTGGACTCAAATGAGGTCTAATGTTTTTAAAATGTTCATCCTATTTATTTCCCCTTGCTGCAATATGGCGGTGCTATTTTATCTTTTGTCCCTGACAAGCAGCATTGTATATTTCCTTTACAGGACCTTTCCATTCTAATGCCATTTTCTACCTCCTCCCAAGTGGAGGGTAAAAGAAGGGGGGAGTGGAGTTAACCCTATAGTAGTGAATAATGGGAGGTTCTTTGAATCTCCGGCACTCGCGGACAAATTCCTTTCTCTCCCCCCCCCCCCTCCAACTGTGTATGTTAAATAGGTTCTAGTCTATAGAACTGACATAATATGCTACAAATTGTGTATATGGTGGGGATTGTATTGCTATAGTTTCCTCTTAATAGATTCTAAAGCCTCTTGCTTTTTTTCCTAATTGCCTGTGCTTCTAAAATGGCGTCGCTGCCTCTTTCCTTCCTCATGTACAAGAACCCACAAGGCTTGCTGGGCAAGGGAGCTGATGTAAGCAGCTTGTAGTAAACTCCTCCCCCTGAATAGCTTGTGTTTGGCGCCCCAAGCAAGCAGACGTGAAATGGAGGAAGGAGAGATGATGGGGGAGGGGAGAACGCCTTAACCTTCCCCTTCATCACCTTTCAAAAAAACCGATCTAATGAAATTCCACTCCCACTTCATATATAGGAGATCTTTAGATACAGCTTGATAAGTGCAAAGTATGATCATAAATCCACAATGTGTTTTTTTAGGTTTCAACATCACATGAGCTTTGGATTTCAGTTATTTCTCCCATGTTTGTCTGCTGTACTTGTATTAGGAATTTTTTGTCAAGTGCTTGTGTTTAGTATCAGGCAGGCAAACTGTTTTGTGTCTTTTCCTTCTCTTTTCCCCTTCCCTTTTTTCATCTCTAGGTTTCTTTGAGGGTGGGCTTGACTGGGAAAGCATGTTCAGACAAATTAATTGCTGAGATGAAATGCTACCACTGGACCCCAAATCTTTTGCGAGTGTCAATGACACTTGCTGGAAAAGTTATAAAAGGGGGGGTGTCTGCATTTTCTCCGGCCACATGCACACAGCTGGGGGAGGGGGTAAGTTTTGTCTTAATTTGCCACATTCCACAGTTCCTGTACAATGTACTAGGAAAGAAGTTATCATTAGGAAAAATGGGAATCCAGCACTTGTATTACCTCATCAAAGGGAGGGGAACAGCCACAATTCCACCTGGTAAGCAAAATCTTTCTGGTATTAATTACATTTCACAACCTTCATTTCTGTTCCAGACCACTTTGTTTTATTTTTATTTTTTTGCTGCTGTTCTCTTCCATTGTCAGCGCCATGAAGTGACACCTACTGATGCATGCAGGCTGTTAAGGGTGTTAAATGTTTGCCAATCTGCTTAGGACACTAATGTTTAAGTTGGTTAATTCCTTAAAACAGGAGGAATCTGGATTTTTAAAATGGGTCTGCATGAACATCAAAGAGCATTTTAGAGATGCTGCCCTTGTGACTTCCCCCCATTAAGCACTGGATCCTTTACTTTCCGTGGGGAATGTTTCACAAAGCAGAATTTAAATGCCTCCATCTACACCTCCGGTGGTAGCATTTCATATTGTAACACTCCCCTCCCCGAAAGAACAAATGACACTCTTCTGGCTAGAAGTCTTTATAGCACTGAGGCACTTGTCATTTCTTGTTGAAGAATATTTCAAAGTGCCCTATTAAGAAAGACACCTATTGTCAGGTTAACTTGTGTTTGGGAGTGGGGAATAGAATGAGGTAAGCTATATAATACAAGCTTCTTAAAAGTAAACTTTGCAGAAGACAATTTCATCTCAAAATGCGGGTATTTGGTAATGTTCAGATCGTGCACCGATTAAGTGGGCCTTTAAATTTCAAAACTGATAACGCTCCATTAGAGGTGAAGTGATCTTAGGAGAATAAAACATACTGTCCACAACAGTTATGGGATAACTAGCAGCACTGGTGCATCAAGAATAGTTCCTAATAGGCTTTAGATGCTTAAAGCACAACAGCAGATGTTCATATTGGTTCAGTAAAGACACATCAGAGTGATAATTCCAATACAGTGTGAGCTTAAAAGGTATAATAAAAACTAGCAGTGTCCTTGAACTGCTAAAATTCTATTTTAAAAGTTAAGGAATTCAGTTTTAAGATAAGCAAAGTGTTGGTGTGAGTAGCAGCCTTTCTGGAAGCACAATGGCTTAACTAGGAAATTACCCAAACTCGTAAAAGTAAGGCAAGTAGTGTGGCGTAAGGCTCCCCTTAAATCCATTGTTTGAAGGATTCCCTCTTAAGGAAAAACAATGCTTTAGAATCTTTGTTGGCTTGGTATTCTGAAATTTCAATTCTGGAAGCCTGGCAAAAGAGCTGCAGCCCAGTTAAGCATTATAAAGACTAGTGGTGCCACAGGCTTCAGAAGTCTTGGCCTGTTTCCTTATGGCTTAGCTTCTCTGCCAAATGTTATACCTACATTATTAGGTCAGCCAGTGAGCTGGTGAGGCAATGAAATGTCACAAGACTTTGGGACAAGCTGGTTTAGATCCTGTGTGTGCATAGTGTAAAAACAACAGTCTGAAAAGTTGGCTCTTCCTTAGAAACTTCCACACAAGTCTGGCATTCTTTTTTTTTCATCTCTTAACCGCTGCCGAAGGAAACATGGACTAAGTTAGAACCTTGACCTAAATTTGATGGACAGTAGTACATGTAGTCTGGCCCCTTGCTTCCTGCACACTTTGTGAGGGAAAAGGTATTCCCTTTTGAGAAAATCATTCTTAACTGGAAATTTCAGTGGGGCCAATTTCCATGTAAGTGTAATTAAGCTTGGTGCAAACTAGAAACCTGAGTAATTAACATTTCCCGTAGTAGTTTTGGCAATTTGTCCGTTCTTTTTAGGAAATTTATTGGTGTTTAACATAATGCCATAAATTGGTCTGAAAGGTGTCGCAGGACTGCGGTCTCTGCAACAGCAGCCATGCAGCTTGAATTTAACAAGACCTATTTGGAAACAAATCCTCTCAACAGTGAGATTTACTTTCAAGTCTATCCAGGATTGCAGCATTTAGCGTTCCTCTCAAATCTTGGCTCCATCTTAAAACCTGTGACATTAATTCAGGAGCTAACATAAAAAGAAAGATCAGTTGGATGCCATGAACTCCGTTGCTTAGAAAAGTCAGTAAGCCTCAAGCTAGGTGATTTTGCTTCTTCTAAGTTAAAATGAAAATTGGCTTTTTGAATTTTGCACTTTTGAAATGCTGACCACAAGTGGAATTGCTTGTCTGCTACAGATCAGTTTCCCCATACTTGCTAGAGTGGAAATTCAGCACACTACCGTAGTGAACAGAGTACCTTTCAAAGAAAGTGAAGCAGACATACTTTTATGTGGGAGTGGGGGTGATCTGAAAACTTGCAGTAAGCAACTGTCACTTCAGTAATTCCCTTGGGAACACATTTATTTAAGACACTTTGCTAACATATATTAATAGAATTGTAGGATATGAAGATGTCTTAATTGGATTAAAATCCCGAGTCCATTCTCTAAAACTGTAAGTATCAAATGACTCTCCCCATGGAGTCCAATCCTGGAGAAATTGTTTTCAGGACAATTGGAGCATTTGGGAGAGGATAATGCTGAATAGATGAGTAGACATGCTTAGCTTGTGGTTCCAGTATCGCCTGTATCTTCCTAGTTGGTTCTCCGTCCAGTTTTTGGCTTTCTATGGTACAGCCTACATGTTACTTATGCTTCAGCAAGCCCAAATTCTGTAGTGTTTTTGTAAAAAGATTGACAGGAGTCTCTGCAAGATAGCAAAGTAATACAATGGGAGCAAATAACTCTTGAGTAATCGGCTTGCTTCTTGCTTGTATGGCAGCAGTTGGCACAAGGCATTCTTACAGGAGTGCCTTGTGGGGAACTGCTTGAGGTTCCTTGCATAACTTGTTTTCCAAATCCATGCTTTTGGTTTAGAAGTAGGGTGGAAGTTGATAATTTTTAACTTTACACAATTTATGAACATGGATGAAACATTTAAGCATTAATTCACAGTTGTCCTAATAAAAAATGTGTTCTCTTTAGCGAAGGTACAACATGCTACAGTGTTTTTATTGCAAGTTGAGTTTTTGCTGACACCTTAAATTACAGAGGTGTCAGATATCTGCATTTTTAAAAAACAAACTACCTTGCAATTATTATTTCCACCCCTTCTTGACCTTTGATATACGCTATGAAAGTGGCATAATGTTTAATTTCAAAAAGGTTTGTATATGATCAAGGAACCAGTACATTTAACTGCCTAGTGTTATATCTGCATCTGGAAGCATTTCTAAGTGTGAAAAGTAGTTGTGTTAACTGTTAAGGAATGAATGCTGAGACTTCCCTTTTTTATGTTCGTCTGGCATTTTACTATTTTTTGCCATTTTTTGTGTTTTTCAAAATAGGAGTGGCATGACTGAGTGCAGATGTATTTAGAATTTGTTCCAAATGGTGTTCTGAGTCTTAAATAAGACAGAGTTTGATTGAATTCCTATGTTTTCAGTCTGCTCTTTGAAAAGACGGCTTACCCTTTCAAGGTTTTTTAAAAACAAAATGAAGGCTTTGATCCTAAATGGTCCTTTATTCGTATTTATTTTGGAGGGGGGGTATTTTTGTGGTTAGTAGTTGGAAAAAGTTACCTCTAATTTGGAAGAAAAATATTTAAAAGGCCAACTATGTTTCACACTGGATTTGTTTGCTTGGGCACTACGTAGTAGCTCTTGTGCCAAGTTGTAGTAAAATCGTGTCCCTGTTTACAAATAATAGAACTGTATAGACTGGCGACAAGCACAGTTGCCATTTCTGGTAAGGTTACTGAGGGTTGGCTTTATGTGCATGTTAATGAGTACAGGCCCTAAAATCTTCCCCTGTGTGCCTTATTGGGAAATATAGCATATATTTGAGGTTTAGTCAGCTACAGGAAGATTATCGGAGTATACTGTTGTCGACTTGCCAGGATCTGACATGGCCCTTATTTTTCTGAATTGCATGTCACATTTCAATACAGTCATAGCTTGGGTTACAGACGCTTCAGGTTGCGTATTTTCAGGTTGCACACCGCGCCGAACCCAGAAGTACCGGAACGGGTTACTTCCAGGTTTCAGCACATGCACAGAAGCGCCGAATCGCAACCCGCGCGTGCACAGACGCGGCGCTGCGAGTTGTGAACATGCCTCCCATATGGATCACATTCGCAACCTGCGCGTCCGCTGTATGTTTGAAATATTAGCATGGTCAGTTAAGTAGTTTCTCTAATGGAGGATGAATGTTG
The DNA here is from genome assembly GCF_964188315.1 of Podarcis muralis. Taxonomy (NCBI): domain Eukaryota; kingdom Metazoa; phylum Chordata; class Lepidosauria; order Squamata; family Lacertidae; genus Podarcis; species Podarcis muralis. Next base: position 107,989,524 of record NC_135656.1, read on the forward strand.
ACCAGTTTTTGGCTTCATAGCAAAACCAGCTCTGTATAACTGACACTGTCAAACAGTTAAAACAATCCTAATGTGCTAAGAAAAGAATGGGTATTGCTGTATCCACATTCACAAATGAAACAGCATTCCCCCCCCCACCCCCATTAGTAGTAGTACTGTTAACTTTTGTATGGCTTTGTGCAGCCTGTTTGCTTGGGAACAAGTTCTGCAGAGTTGGAAGTGTTACATGCATAGTTACTGTACAGGGAATGGAAACTTCATGATGAGCATGGATTTTGAATGTATCTTTACTAATCCTGTGTGATACACCTGGAATGACTGCGAAATTCTTAACTCTTCAGTTTGTTGAGATGTTGTAGCAATGTCTTGGTCAAATAGGTTATTGTTTTACAGCTGTGTAGTAGAGGAGAGGGTCAGAGCTGCAGAGAAAAAGATGGCAGTATGAGATTGAGAGCTGTGAGTCATAATTAGAAATAAGAATAATTCTGCTAAAATTATATCTTGAAATCAAACACATTGCCATTTTCATAGCGTTCCTTTTCAGAATCTAACTATATACCTTGGAGCATATGAAAGGTTTCAACTTGTTTCTAAGCTGTTAAAGTAGCTTGCTGCCATCATATTCCCTACTCTAGCTTTTTTAATTTACAGTAAGTACATGTACCCCAGCCCTTGGTAAATTGCCTCTCTAAACCCTTCATTAGTAAATTGTCCATAATCCTTGCAGGATTCTATTACAGGACGTGTTGCTTTGAAAACTTCTTTCAAGTCATCATCTAACACAGATTACTTTTCAGAGAATTGACTCTTAATCTGTCAGCAGTATTTTGTGGGGCAGCTTCTGTACAAAAATAATTATATGGCATTTGCAATCCTAATACTGTAGCTTTGTGCACATGCAGGGGAATGACATCTTTTTTAGAGGGGGAAACTTAGATTAATGTTCTTTATATGGGGGGGGGATGTAATTCATAGCTGAAAACTCAGCAAACGGGACCTGTGATATCTTCAAAGTGTCGTGGCATAAACTTAAGAACCTAGAGCCAATCTAATCAGAAATAAGGAGGTGCTAGCTCATGAAAGCTTGTGCCATAATACATATGTGCTATTTTTTCTGAAGTGTCACAGGGCTTTCTCATAAATGTGCTTTATCCTGGAGTCCAGTAAACCCTGATTAAGGTCAGTGTCATACTGCTCCTTAGGGGGACTTACAATTACTTGCATTACTTTACATCTAATGTCCAATGTACTTTACATCTAATTACTAATACACCTAAATTCATGCATGAAATGGATGTGGGGAACATAGTCACAAACCCATAGCTATGGAGCCTGGAAAGTTGAGAATGGACTGTTTATAGAATTACCAGTCTCACAAGGTTTGTAGCGCACATTGATACTTTAAATTATAGTCCATCTTTGTAGCGGATCGAATGGCAACAAAAGGAGAGACACTCAAACACAGGCGTGGAACACCAACTAGTTAAACTTACTACCTCAGTTCTCCACATTGCAGATGTAGGTGTTCTCAGTGTTCCACTGCTTGCAAGGCCAGGGAGGTTGGGCAGACTGAAGTTGCTGAAATTGTACATAAGTAACATGCATATTTTTTGAATTTCTCCTGGGAATGTAGTGCTGGAAATTGCCAGATTGACAGCTCTGGAGACTGAAGTCCTCTCTTCACCGCCACAGCAGGCTGAGCCCAAGCATCATCAGTGCAAGTCTTCGTCACCAGTGTATTGCTGCCTTGCATGTGAAAGGCCATATTGTGGGGTGAAAGGGGGAGTTCAGTCTCCAAAGCCCACTTGGTCATTTGGCCTATCCACTACAGGGTGAATTCACAAACATGGACCTTGAAAGCAAATGCTTCAGAACTGGACTGAAGCCACGCAAAAAGATCTTCAAGCAACCACAAGCTGGTAACACCTTCCAATCTCCCGCTCAGTTGCCCAGCTGTCCTTGGATTTAATTTTCCATCATATGAGTGCATAATAACCTATTGATTATCACCAACAGTGGACTCACTTTTTAAAATAACAAAATTCAAGGATTTAGAAGAATGTAGGACCTCTCCTGGACCCTATTGATTTAGGGGGGAAATCTCAGTCATTGAAAAAAAGCAGGGCTATGAGAAGATCTGGATTTTGTAGTCTAGTCCTGTATTTAAAAAAACAACTTGAAAACCACACTTGCTGGGAGATAATGCCTCCACAGAAGGCAACTCGAGTCACCAGTCCAATTTCACATTGAGAGTGAACACAAAGGTAGTTTTAGTCTTCCAGGCAGCTACATATATTAATATGCTACAGCCATCTTGAATTGGAGAGTACATTTTTCAACGCAGACAGTTGCTACTGCATCAAACTTGCAAGGATTTAAGGTGCTTCAGAATGCATACTGTATTTCCATTAGATAACTGACATTTACATAGATGCAACCCTGTTTCAGATTGGCATCTGAGCCTGGTCCAGTAGAAAGATGCTTAGTAGGTTGCTACAGGCTACCTCTGAACAATTTCAATAGCTAGGACACCTCTTGATGCAACTAGCTGTCCTTGCCAAGAAGATAGAAAATCAGGAAGCCCCAAATCTTAACATGAAACTGGCATCTCACTGCCTCTCTAAGATTTGTGTTGGTCAATCATACATGGTACTCTTTCAGAGACTAATAAACCATAATGTGAGGAAGAGACGGTCTTGACTCGGGCATGATTTTATACCAGCAAGTTCCTACGTTGGCTACCAGAAGTTAGCTGTAGAAACATCAGCTGCTCTTGGTTTAATTGTAGGGGGCACAGCTGGAGCACTGCACAGTCTCAAACCAGCTGCCACCCATAATGTGTGCTCGTGAGAGACAACCATGCACTGGATCAGATTTAAACTAAATTGGCATCCCTTGCTACAATTTAGCTCAGTTGCTACCCATAGGTACTGCCCTGTGCTTTGGGGCCTTGACAATTAGCAGCTATATAGTATAACTTGACTGGCCATGAAAGTTGAGAAGTACATTAAACGTTAGGGGAAGTTATCCAGTAAAAGAGCATGACTCATGAACCTCTTCAGGTAGCTTTTACCATAAAGCTTGCACATCCACTGACAGCCCCCTTTATTGTTGGCAGCATAGAAATTCATATGGCCATGGGCTTTTTTAATCACACAGCTTCAACTCTTGACTCGCACAGAATATACTATTGAAACACTGCTTTCTGAGCATAGCAACTTCATGAGCCCTTTCCTCAGAAAAGGGGTTGTGCACTTGGCTGATGACTCCCATTGGAATATAGGACCTTTCCAAAAACTTGGAAAAACACCTATGAGTGCCTGATTTTGCTGCTCATGGCAATAGAAGTGCTGTGGGTTAATGACAGAGTTGAATGTACACCTGAAGGTGCTAGTGTAACAATAAGAGGTTGCTACTCCTTTTACTATAATGGCAGTGGAGGAACAAGAGAGAGGGCCCTTGGATCTTGCTTGGCTGTTTCCTGATATATGAAGCAATGGACAATTGCAAGCTGCTAGGTCCAAGAAGCCTTTATGTGACCCAGTGAAATAATTACATCTAAGCAACTGTTGTAAATGCTCGTTCAGTGCACTTGCCCATTTTAAATGGGTGTGCTCTTCTGTGTGCTGTATTCCTGTAAAACATACTTAGCAGTGAGTGGATGTCAGAAATGTTACCACCAATAAAACGAGATTCTGGTATATTGGCTCTCACACTTCTCGTGAAGTTTTATATTTTAGCCTGGCTATATCTCACTGAATTATTTACAGTGTTCTTTTTAGAGTCAGGCCTACATACTCCAGTATGAATAATCCTGCCTTAAAGATGGGAGAGGAGAAACTTCAGTTGTGCTCCTGTGTGCCTGAGAGTATGCCCCACTGAACTGTAAACTTGCATAGGATTGTGCTATGAAGTTCGTAAAAGTTATAAAATCTTATGATATTAGTAGGGAAGAACTCTCAGAACATTAGGTAGAAAGGCATTTGTTGTGACTGAAATATATGAGACTTGGACTGCATGTGGCGGAACACAAAATGTTTATTTTTTAAAAAAATACTTGTTGGAGTTGGAAACAAAATATCTTGTAATGGCCTTCATATTTCACCAACACTCGTTCAAAGGTCATGGTGATCAACAAAATGGCAAACAAATTATCAGTGCAGAGGATAGCATTTCTTCACTGTTTCTCACTGTCTTTCGTTATCTCTCTGCTTACTGCTCCTTTGTATTTTCCAAAGTTTATATGATTGAGGAAGCCGCTTGTTGGCTCAAATAATAACTCTTCAGTGCAACTCTTGATCCTTTCTCTGCACTGTACATTGACTCCTGAAAACTTTATCTAAAGAGGAAACATGATAATACTTTGCACTTACTAGAATTGAAAGCTACCCCCTGAAATTTTCTCTCACTTTTTTTTTTTTAGCAAAGGGAAGGTATAGTTTTAACTGTTTTGAGGAGTTAGAACTAACTGTAGTGCGCTCCTTTTCTCCTGTATTTTATCAGAATTTCCAAGCATGGGTTCCAGACCGATAGACCCAAAGGAACTCCTGAAAGGACTGGACTGTTTCCTTGGCAAAGATGGAGAAGTCAAAACACACGAAGGAATCACTAAAATTTTCAAGTAGGTTTCTAGTGTTAAGGGTATAATTGAAAGTCTTGTTGTGACTCCTAAAAAGTGATGGCTTACTAAAACCTTACGTTGTACATGCGATGTAAGAACCCTCCAGCATAGTTTACAGCTATTCAGCTATGGCAGGCATCCCCAAACTCTGCCCTCTAGATGTTTTGGGACTACAGCTCCCATCATCCCTAGCTAACAGGACCAGTGGTCAGGGATGATGGGAATTGTAGTCTCAAAACATCTGGAGGGCCAAGGTTGAGGAAGCCTGACCTTGCATATAATTCTGAAAACTAGGTCAACTTACTGGGTGAGCTGGAATTGACAGAATTTAAATTCCCTTCTCTCAACAAATGTATCTGTGTGTGTCACCCCACCCCACTGAAAAAGATCCCCTTTCCTTACAAATATTATCTGGTGACTATACACAGTCTCATCTTCTGGATGGCCTGCTTGCAGTAGTAGTTAATATTTCCCTTTTCTCCAATTTTAGCTTGATGAAAGATGCCCAGAAGATGGTCAGTCGCTGCATCTATCTGAACATCTTGTTGCAGACCAGAACACAAGACATACTCTCAAAGTAAGGACTTTTGAATGTTTCTAATGAATAGAATTTGGTCCGCTAGTTCCAGAGGCAGAGGGGAGTTCTGTGGATTAAGTCTAGGAAAGGGGCTGGGGTGGACTTCTGACTCAGGTCGCCACCTCCAGCAAAAGGAATACAGTGGTTCCTCGCAAGACGAAATTAATTCGTTCCGCGAGTTTTGTCGTCTTGCGATTTTTTTCATCTTGTGAAGCACGGTGTCGGAAAAGTTTTGGAAAAGCTTCAAAAATCAACAAAGTCTTCAAAAACCTCAAAAAAGGCTACCACACCGCGTGCTATGAGTTGCTCCTCGAAGTCAAGTCGCAACTGTATTAATGGTTTTAAGAAAAAGGAAACAAACTTGCAAGACGTTTCCGTCTTGCGAAGCAAGCCCATAGGGAAAATCGTCTTGCGAAGCAACTCAAAAAACCAAAAACCCTTTCGTCTTGCGAGGCATTCGTCTTGCGAGGTACCACTGTATGCTTTCTATAATTACGGATGCCACTGAATTGTCCATTCACTCACTTTACTTCACGTATTTTGCATTTTATGTTTTAACCCACCCTGTGGCCTCTCGATGATACATAAATAAATAATACTGAAATAAATAATAATAGTTAGCAAGGTGAGCCTACCTGTATTCAGGAGATTCCTATCCCTGCTTTGCTTTTGCCTGTCTGTCCGCCTCCCAGTTAGTCTTACAAATCCTAGGCACTCGTCGCAACCATCTAGGAGGAATGGTGAGCCTTTATCTCAACTTATCTCAACAAAGTGTGTTCCCCTCTTTCTGCAGATTCATCAAGGTTGGTGGCTACAAGCTTCTCAACACATGGCTGACCAGCTCAAAAGCAGCGAATAACGTGCCCCTCCTGCAGCAGATCCTGCTCACCTTGCAACACTTACCCCTTACTGTGGATCATCTGAAACAAGTTAGTCAATGAAACAGCTTTGGGCGTTGCTCTTCACCCTTGCCCTTGGGTTTCAGGGCAGCAGAAATGCCCTGCGGCAAGGTGGGTGGGCCAGGAGGGCTTGGCCTTTTTCTCGGGATCACACGCCTTTCCCAAAGCCAGTACCCCCCTGGGTGCAGTAGTAGCAGCAACCTGACACGCATTGTTTCAGCCTAGCGTTTTGCTTGATGTGATAACCTATTTTTTCCTCCCACCCTTTCTATTTCAGAACAATACTGCCAAGCTGGTCAAGCAGCTCAGCAAGACAAGTGAGGATGAAGGTAAAAACCTGTTCTCTGGACACTTGCAGAATTCTGACACATGCCCTCTTAGGGGCTGCACCCTTACATTGGTTATCACTATATTCCAGCAGCTCATTTCGGTGCTTATGTCTCTCTCCTTTCCAGAGCTTCGCAGACTGGCTTCAATACTGGTCAGCGACTGGATGGGTGTCATCCGCTCCCAGAGTAGCTCCCAGCCTACAGGTGAGTGACTCTGTGCTGTCTCACAGATGCTTAGGTTAAGTTTGTAATAGCCAAATCTGGCTGTTAACCAGCCTCATCCTTCACAACTAAGAACAAGTGTTTCCCAAACTCTGGTCTCCAGATGTTTTTGTACTACAACTCCCATCATTCCTAGCTAGCAAGACCAGAGGTCAGGGATGATGGGAATTGTAGTCTGAAAACAGCTGGAGATTCAAGTTTAGGAAACACTGCATTAGACCAAAGAGATTGGTATATTCACACATTATTTAAAGCAGGTACAAGCAGTGATGAAATCTCCCTTAGCTACGTCCCGAAAGGGCTAGGAAGTATTCCGAATTTAACCCTTCTGACCTTCATTCTTCCTTGCAGAGCGAGAGAAGAAAAAGCGGAAGGAGGAGAATAAAGGCAAAGCACCCGTTCAGGAGAAGCCTCAGGAGGCCAAATCAGAAACCAAGCCTGAAGAGACCCCTGAGAAGAAGAAAGAAAAGCCAAAATCTCTCCGCACTACAGCACCCAGCCATGCTAAGTTCCGTTCCACTGGTAAGTGCTGGCATAGTCATGCTTAATGAGCCATTATGGTGTAGCATTTAAGAGTGTTGGACTAGGACCCTGGGAGAGCAGTGTTTGAATCCCAACTCAACTGTGGAGCTCACAAGGTCACTTTGGTCCAGTCGCAGCCTCTCAGCTTAGCCCCACCCCACCAAGTTGTTGTGAGGATAAAATGGGGGCGGGGGGAGAACTGTGTATGCCACTCTGAGCTCCTTGGAAGGAAAGGTGGGATATAAATGTAGCCAACAAAATAATACGTTTTTGAGCAAAAATACATTCTAGAAACAGCTGGCTTGCAGTCTTGGATAGGCAGGCAGTCCATACTTGCAGAGCCTATTCTGGGATCATTGCAGTTGTTGTTGGAAACAGTTATGACACTGAATGTTGCCGTTAACTTGCAGGGCTGGAAATGGAGACTCCATCCCTCCTTCCTGTAAAGAAAACTGTCAGTGCTGCAGTAACCTCGGACAAATACAACTTAAAGCCAATACCACTGAAGAGACAGAAGTAAGTCCTTGGATCCTAATGATGACTTCATCTCATTGCTCTTAACTACTTGTCTCAACCCAGCGTTGGGAAAGCTTTAATTATTCCTGTTGAGCCAGCACTTTCCGAAGTTGTAACATCAACTCTTTCAGGAGGCGGGAGTTGATGGTGACAGGAGGCCTGTCTGTAGTGAATGAGATGTAATAGTTGGAGAAAGTGGCTCAAGCCGTTCTGTTCACCCGTTTTTAGATATGCTGGAGGAAGGAAGTTTGGACTAGCTATAAGGCAGAATCTGGGTTCACACCGCCCTGGGATCTTCTGATAAAAGGGAGGGCTATAAATTGGATAAATAACAACAACAGGGACGGTCATTAGACAAGCAAAGTATGCAATTTGTGTCAAGTGAACTACAAGAGATGTAAGCTCCCGAAACTGATGGGGACCTTTCTAGTGCCCCCTCCTCTTTTAACTGACTGTGTGCCTTTTCCTCCTGCAGCACATCTACTCCCATTGCAGAAAACCCACCTGCTGAGAAGAAATACAAGCCCCTCAATACCACCCCTAACACTACCAAAGAGATTAAAGTCAAGATCATCCCCGCACAACGTAAGCTTCTCTAATTTTTGTTTTTTTAGTGGTTGTTCACACCATTGTGTCTTACCCAGAAGGCTTGTCCCAGGTAGAAAATGACCTATGGAGTAACATGCACTATAGAGGCAGCTAGAATACCAGCGCTCTGACCTTTCTCATGAGTGAGGCTGTTGCGGCTGCTGAATGTTTCCGAGGCTGCAGACCTTGCCATGCTTGCTTGGGAGTAGCTCCCACTGAGCACGCTGGGGCATCTTATCACTAAACACGCTCAGGATTGCACTAATGAGGGACTTTGATTACAGAATTGCTTTCAACCCCATTTTTCTCCATTCATCCCCAGCTATGGAAGGCTTGGGCTTTTTGGATGCCCTAAACTCTGCCCCTGTCCCAGGGATCAAGATCAAGAAGAAAAAGAAAGTTTTGTCTCCAACTGCAGCAAAGGTGAGGGGAACCTGTTAATAATAATAATAATAATTTATTTATACTTTGCCCCTCTGGCCGGGTTTCCCCAGCCACACTGGGCAGCTCCCAACAGAATGTTAAAAACGCCATCAAGCATTAAAAACTTCCCTAAACAGGGCTACCTTCAGATGTCTTCTAAAAGTCTGATAGTTGTTGTTCTCTTTGACATCTGGTGGGAGAGCGTTCCACAGGGCGGGCGCCACTACCGAGAAGGCCCTCTGCCTGGTTCCCTGTAGCTTCACTTCTCATAGTGAGGGAACCGCCAGAAGGCCCTCAGAGCTGGACCTCAGTGTCCAGGCATGAACGATGGGGGTGGATGTATCAGTATGTATATTGATGGCCAAAGCCCCAGCTTCCCCTACCGTTAACACCATATATGGTAATTAACTAAATAGAGGTTTGGGGTGTGTTTCTCAATCTTTAGTCAAGCCCCTTTGAAGGGAAGCCAGTGCAAGAAATGAGTGCCACCAAGCCAGCTTCACCAGAGCTTACCCCTGCATCAGAGCCAATGGATGTGGATAGACCTGGCACCCCTGTACCAGCTGTGGAGGTTCCTGAGCCAATGGAGACAAGTAAGGAATAGCAGGAGGGAAGGCACATCCAGTGTAACTAACTGTGTGTGTGTGTGTGTGTGTGTGTGTGTGTGTGTGTGTGTGTACATGGAGCAGAGCTTTTTACCCGATGCTGTGCTGAGCGAGCAGCTAGTGCATGGTGTCTAAAAGGCAAAAAAAAAAAAAAAAAGGGCAACGGGCCTAAGGGATATACATGGCATCTGAAACAGGTTAGGGGTTTCCCTGCCTCTTCTGGCCCTGGTATTTGAAGCATGCGATGTCTCTGCAGCTCTGTTGCTGAGCTTGCATGTGGTTGTGCTTTTGCAGACTCCTCTGAGCAGGGCGGATTGCTGGATTCCAAACCAGCCGATAGCCCGGTCGACTCAACCCAGCTGACAAAGAAGGGCAAGAAGAAGAAGACTGTGAGCTGGCCTGAGGAAAGCAAGCTGCGGGAATATTTCTATTTCGAATTGGATGAGACAGAGCGAGGTGAGTGCCCTGTTCTGGAGAGAAGGTTTGTGCAAATAAAAGGAATTGGGATGCGAAAACACACGTGCCCAGCCCAGGGATTCCTTCTGCAGTGGCTAAGTCAAGGCCACGTGGCAGTGAAAACAATTATTTTGGGCACTCTTGGCTTTCCATCAAGGGTTTCTTTGCAAGCAGTAATGTCCAGGGTTTATTTCTTTGTTGAATTAAAGCTTTGGTATTCAGGAACTGAGGGTCCTCTAGGCTAACATACATTGTTTGGTGTAGGAAAATTTTGAGTTTCTCTGTTGTGCTGATCAACAGAAAGGATTGGTTTTCCCTTCCAAGAGGTTGGTGTGGGAAGGCAATAATGAACCTTCAGTGTTGGCACACGAGGGTCCCTAGCTGCATTGTTAAAAAGAGTTTTGCCAGATCTTATTTTAGGCTTACCTGTCTGCTCTGTCCTCACAGTCAATGTGAACAAAATCAAAGACTTTGGCGAAGCTGCCAAGCGAGAGATGCTGAAGGATCGCGAGGCCTTTGAGACAGCACGTCGGCTCAGTCACGATGCCATGGAGGAGAAGATCCCCTGGGTCTACCCGAAGCCCATTGACTTGCCTTCTCCACTGGTTCAGCCAGGAAGCGGGAGCCAGGAGAAGTTCACCCAGGCTGAGCGCGAGAAAGGCATTTTGCAGGAAATCTTTCTCTCCAAAGAGAGGTAGGCGAACTCCAGCAAACATGCTGACGTGTGCATTTGAGCACTTGAGACTCTGGGTTAGATCCCTGTCATCTTCAGCAGATGACTTCCAGGCTGAGTATAGGACACAGAAACTAGATGGAATACGGACCTGACTATAGGCAATGCTCTAATTTTAACAAGGATTCAGTCATGTATCCTGGAAGACAGCAGTGGAGAAACAGTATTAGTTACATGGCTGGGAGAGGCAATTCCATGGCTAGTCCCATTTTGGGGAGGACCTTGGCAATTATAGATCTATCTTCCCGTTTCTTCTGCAGTATCTGGGCTCTCAACAGTTCTCACCGTGCTTGTCCTCTCAAGTGTTCCCATGTGGCAGGAGAAGGACCTTTATTACATAGGGCACTAGGTGAACTGTCCAGAGTTGGCTAGGGATTTCAAGTTTTTTGCCTTCTCTAGTTTCAGGCCTAGCAGTCTTAACTTAGGCAAGGCGTTATCCATCTCTTCTCTCCCTGTATTAATTCCAGACCAATATTCTCTCTCCCTAGTGTTCCCGACAGTCCTCATGAGCCTGACCCAGAGTCCTATGAGCCAGTGCCGCCTAAGCTCATTCCTCTGGATGAGGTAAGTGCTTTCCCACTTGGTTGGTTCCCAATCCCCTGCTTTGAGCAGAGGAAAGCAAAAAAATAAAAAATAGTGGCTACAACAGGAATGGGAGTGATAGCCAGGGCTAGTCTTGCAACTATACAGCAGGCCAATATTTTATTTTTTTAAGAGCAGGACACTTGATAGACAAAAACTCCTACGTTCCCTGTGCTAAGAAAGCATATTTAAGAAAGGGACCCAGAAACCCTGTGCTCTATGCCTATTCCCTGCCGCCTCTCTGTGTTGGTTTCCCTTCTGTGTAGTGGAAACATGCTGGAGAAGGGGAATATTTTGGATCAGAAGCACAGCCGATCTCCCCTGGGCTAGAACAGCCGGCTCTCCCACCCCCCCACCCACCCCGTCTCCCTGGGTTTGAGCAGCCAGCTCCCCAGCAGCCAGCCTCTGCTGACTCCTTCTGTCTCCTCTGTCACCTCTCTCAGGAATGCTCCATGGATGAGGCTACCTACGAGGAAAGACTCGACCCAACCACCGCCTCGCAGTCTCCGGACGGAGCTGGGGGCTCGAAGCTGCCCCCGGTCCTGGCCAACCTCATGGGCAGCATGGGGGCAGGCAAGAACCCGCAGGGCCCCAACCCCAACTCCTCCATCAACGTGCAAGAGATCCTCACCTCCATCATGGTAACTAGAACTGCCACGCTGCAGTCTTTTGAACAGCAGAAAACCAACTGCAGCTGTCCTGGCCTGCCATGCCTCCTTCTCACCTGCCCCCTTTGCAGTTGAGAAGCCGAATTTCTGCTGAACCAAACTATTGGCCCCATCTTACCGACACCTTCAAATAGGTGCAGAGACCGGAATCCTCCTCCTCCTCCTCCTCTTCCCCTCATGAAATAAAAAGAGCAGGAGACTATCCCACACTGCGCCAGGAAGAGAAGCTGATAAATGGGATTCTGTCCTGAAACCCATTTTCTGGTGCCTTCCTTTGTGCAAAACCGGAGTAGCTCCCCTGCCCCAGCTAAGCAGAGGTGTATGCAGGACCAGTGTAGCCAGTGGGGACAGGGTAGGCCAAGGCTGCAGACCTCCTTTCTAATCCCACGGCTTATCTTCCCCCTATTTATTGCAGGGTGGCTCCAACAATCACAAAACAGAAGAACTGCTGAAGCAGCCAGATTACTCCGACAAGATCAAGCACCTGCTGGGCAACTTGCAGGGTCAGCCTGGACCGGGTCCTTCAGGAGGTGAGTTGGTTTCATTTGGCACCTTAATCCCTCTCCCCCCCCCCCCCCATGTTGAATAGGCCTTGCTGTTTCCATCAGCTGTCCTCCCAGATAGGCCACACAGTTCCTCCCCACGAGTCTGTTGCATAAGGCACCATAGGGCTGCTTCCCCCCACTTTAAAATGGAGGCCCATCCAAGGGAGGACATGCCAAAGCTTTGTGTTTGAATTCCAGGCTTACAGTGGCTAATGGGTTGGGTTTAGCCTGGTGGTTATGTAGAGCTGTTTCTCTCTCTCCTTTCTTTTTTCTTTCATATACAGCTGTTTTTCTCTGTTTCTCCTTTGCGATGGGACTCCATTAACAGTTCCTTTCTTCTCCTTATAGTTCCTCACGGACTGCTTGGAACAGGGCCCGGTCCAGTCCCCAACGGATTTCCCCCGGGGCCCAAAAACATGCAGCTCTTCCCTCCTGTAGTTCCAGGACCTATGCCTGGTAAGTAGAGATGGGTTCTTCCTAAAAAGAAAAGGCCAGCATGGAATCATAGAATCAAAAAGCCGAAAGAGGGAGCATGAGAATCATCTAGTCCAACCCCCTGCAATGCAGGAATCTTCCACCCTATGCGGGGCTTGAAACCACAACCCCGAGATCAAGAGACTTATGCTCTTGCCAACCGATTTATCCCTTGGATGGGGGGGGGCATGGCATATTCCTGAAAAACCATTGTCAGTTGTGTTTCTCTGGCTAAACTCAAAGCCACGCTCATTGTGCTCCCCTTCTGTCTTCCCCAGGACCCCACGGGGGCCCAGTTGGTCCTAACATGCCTCCCGGCCCTGGCGTGCCCAGCGGGCCTCGAATGATGGGCCCACCCCCTCCCCAGTGTAATGATGGCTACTGGGACCCTCCCGACGGTGGCATGCGAGGTGGGCCCCACGGAGGCATGAGAGGCGGCAGCCCTGGTCCGGGCCCCGGCCCCGGCCCTTTTCACCGTGGGCGAGGTGGCAGAGGCGGAGAGCCCCCTTTCCGTGGACGAGGCGGCAGGCGGAACAGCGGCCCCCCTAATGGTAGGGGTGGCCCTCCCAACAACAGCATGGGCGGTGGCCATGGAGGGGGACACGGCGGTGGCGGCCACGGAGGGGGACACGGCGGCGGCCATGGAGGCCACGGAGGAGGGGGCCACCCCGGGGACCACGGCAGGGGCCACCCCGGGGACCACGGCCGGGGACATCCTGGCAGTCATCCAGGGGACCACGGCCGGGGATATCCAGGGGACCACGGCAGAGGTCACCCAGGGGACCACGGCAGGGGACATCCAGGGGACCACGGCAGAGGTCACCCAGGGGACCACGGCAGGGGACATCCAGGGGACCACGGCAGAGGTCACCCAGGGGACCACGGCTGGGGGCACGGAGGCGGCCACGGTGGAGGTAAATACTGGAAATTTTCAGTGCTCTTCCCTTGATTGGGGTGGGATTTGCGAGGGTGTCAGCCCAGCATGCAGAGTTTCACAGGGAGGCAAGCAGCTGCTAAAAAAAAAAGCAAAGGGGAACAGAAATGTTTGAATACAGATTGTCCATCCCCTTTGTCTTTGGCCCCTAAAGCAGATTCTTCAGATGTTAACAATGCTGCCCAGGGCATAGGATAGTCTCTTCCCATTTACTTTTAATAGCATGCTTTCTTTTGAAACTTGTTTTGCTATCTTCGGTTCTTTGTGATGCACCGCATTCTGGGTCTGCGGGTGGCTGGGATGTAACAGCATGTTGAGGGGAGGGATGCATGCAAAGTTGCCGGAACTTCCTTCCCGCCGTGGCTGACTGTCCTGTCCCTTCCCTTTCGCCTCGCAGACAGGTCGGAGCGCCCCGTTTGCCGTCACTTCACGATGAAAGGCAGCTGCAGGTACGAGAACAAGTGTGCCTTCTACCACCCTGGCGTCAATGGGCCGCCCTTGCCC